>NC_092097.1:33815162-34468516 GCF_045679555.1 Salvelinus alpinus | reverse complement strand
TAAAGTGTGTGTGAGCAAGGAGGCTGACAAACCTGACTCAGTTACACCAGCTCTGTCAGGAGGAATGGGCCAAAATTCACCCAACTTATTGTGGGAAGCTGAGGGAAGGCTATCTGAAATGTTTGACCCAAGTTAAACAATTTAAATGCAATGCTACCAAATACTAATTGAGTGTATGTAAAGAAAGTGATGAAAAAAATAAAAGCTGAAATAAATCATTCTCTCTACTATTTTTATGACATTTCACATTCTTAAAATAAAATGGTGATCCTAACTGACCTAAGACAGGGAATCTTTACTAGGATTAAATGTCAAGGAATTGTGAAAAACTGAGTTTAAATGTATTTGGCTAAGGTGTATGTAAACTTCCGACTTCAACTATATGTAGGGACCTTGTGATTTCATTATTGTAGATACTATGTGTAGGCTGTGTAGACTCGCTATGTGTAGCTAAGGGAATGACATCAACGATACATATTTAGAGCCAGCCAAAAACAACAAGGCATACATTGAAGAAACACCGAAAATCAACGTTCAAATCGATTACAGAACTGTACAGGCTTACTGCTCAAGTAGGCAAATTTGTCCAAATATGGTTCCCTGATTGTGAGCAATTAGCTAGCTCATGTGCAAAATGGATGCTAATTAACGCTATGCTAACATCGGAGTGGTAGTTGGTCATATAAAAATATACCACTGCACTGAGTGAATATTACAAAGTACATTATGTATAATGACAGTCTCACTTACTTCCATGGTTTATATTTTTATCCATGTCGGTTAGGTTCGATTAAGATTTGCTTTCGTTGACGTTGATACCTTCGACGTTTACCTCAACTTGGGTGAACTTGAAGGAGACGGGAAGGATTCGGGTTAAACGCGTTTGACTCTGCCTACATTGAGCCCCGACATTTGACTCCACCCACATTGAGCCCGGCCCCGAACTGCACACTGCAGTCAGGGGCTTCTCGTGGTGGTAAATAGATAGCTATGTAAAATATACAGTGCCTTCAGAAAGTATTCATACCCCTTGACTTATTCCAAAAAATGTTGTGTTAGTTTGAATACATATATGTATTTTCTCACTCATATACACACACAATACCCCATAATTACAAAGTGAAAACATGTTTTTATACATATTAGCAAATTTATTGAAAATAAAATGCAGATGTATTTCATTTCTATAAGTAGTCACACCCCTGAGACAATACCTTTGGTGCTTATTAGAGCTTTGAGTCGTGTTGGGTATGTCTGTATTAGCTTTGCCTTTCTGGATTTGTGGATTTTCACCCATTCTTCCTTGAAAATTCTCAAGCTCTGTTGAGTTAAATCTTTCCAAAGATTTTCAATGGGATTTAAGTCTGGGCTTTGGCTGGGTCACTCAAGGACATTCACATTACTGTTCTGAAGCCATTCCAGCATGCTTTGGTTGTATGCTTGGTATCATTGTCCTGTCTAAACGTAAATCTTCACCCCCCCCAGTCTAAGGTTGTTTGCACTCTGAAGCAGGTTCTGATCAAGGATTTGCCTGTATTTTCTTCCATTCATTGTTCCCTCTATCCTTATAAGTCTCCCAGTCCCTTCCGCTGAATAGCATCCCAATAGCATGATGCTGCCACCACCATGCTTGACGGTAGGGATAGGGTTTGACAGGTGATGAGCTGTGCTTGCTTTTCTCCAGACATAGTGCTTTGCATTCAGGCCAAATAGTAATATTTTTGTCTCATCAGACCACAGAATGTTTTGCCTTATGCTCTCAGAGTTTTTCATGTGCCTTTTTACAAACTCAAGGCATGTTGTCAAGTGCCTTTTTCTCAAGAATGGCTTCCATCTGGCCACTATCCCATAATGCCCAGGTTGGTGAAGTGCTGTAGAGGCTGTTGTCCTTCTGGAAGATTCTCCCATCTCTGCCAAGAAACTCTGTAGTTCTATTAGAGTTGGGTTCTTGGTCACATCGCTGACCAAGGTCCTTCTTGCCCGGTTTCTCAGTTTGATCGGATGGCCAGCTCTAGGTAGTCTGAGTAGTTCCATATTTTTTCAATTTCCCAATGATGGAGACCACTGTGCTCTTGAAAATGTTCAATCCTCTAGAAATTGTTTTATACACTTCCTAAGATCTATGCCTCATCACAATTCTATCTCAGCTCTATGGACAGTTCCTTGAAATTCATGGTATAGTTTCTGCTCTGACATGCACTGTCAACTATATAGACAGGGGTGCTGTCACGCCCTGGCCATAGAGAGGTTTTTATTCTCTATTTTGGTTAGGCCAGGGTGTGACTAGGGTGGGCATTCTAGTTTCTTTATTTCTATGTTTTCTATTTCTTTGTGTTTGGCCGGGTGTGGTTCTCAATCAGAGGCAGCTGTCTATCGTTGTCTCTGATTGAGAACCATACTTAGGTAGCCCTTTTTTCCACCTGTCTTTGTGGGAAGTTGACTTTTGTTTAGGGCACATAGCCTTTAGCTTCACGGTTTGTTTTTGTAGTGTTTGTTGTTTTGTTCGGCGTCTTTTTCCAAATAAAGAGAAAATGTACGCTCACAACGCTGCACCTTGGTCCTCTTCTGTTAACGGCCGTGACAGGTGCTTCTTTCTAAATCATGTCCAAACAATTAAATTGGCCACAATTTGTAGTGACATCTCAAGGATGATCAAAGGAATTATATGCACCAGAACTCAATTTGGAGTGTCATAGCAAAGGTGTGTGAATACTTATGTAAATGAGATATTTCTCTATTTAATTTCAATACATAAGTGAACATTTCTAAAAACATGTTTTCACTTTGTCATTATGGGATATTGTGTGTAGATGGGTGAGAAACAAAATCAATTGAATCCACACTCTTAGAAAAATTGGTTCCAAAAGGGTTTTTCGGCTGTCCCCATAGGAGAACCCATTTTGGTTCCACGTTTAACCTTTTTCCACGTAGAACCCTACATGGTACCCAAAAGGGTTCTACCTGGAACCAAAAAGGGTCCTTCAAAGGGTTCTCCTATGGGGACAGGCGAATAACCCTTTTTTTCTAAGAGTACACTTTGAATTCAGGCTGTAACACAACAAAATATGTAATAAGTCCAGGGGTATGAATACTTTCTGAAGGCACAGTAGATGAAAACTCTTGGTAAATACTATGGTCTGCAGCATATCATGTGGTATTCTATCTCAGGCGAGCAAAACCTTGAGTTTTTTAAATCAAATGAAATCAAACTTTTTTTTTTAACAAGTTACACTTCTCAAAAGGCACTGAATTGGTGGAACAACCCAGAGCCCTATGGGTCCTGGTCCAAAGTAGTGCACTATAAAGGGAATACGGTGCCATTTGGGACACAGACTGAATCTTGAGACTGAACAGCCCAGTGAACTCCCTGCAGAATGGGGACAGGGTGACTCACCACTGACTGTATACACTAAGAAATAAACGCTGCACTGGGCCTTAGTCAGTTGGCATAGTGATGGCTTCTGTCAGCTGGCATAGTGATGGCTTCTGTCAGCTGGCATAGTGATGGCTTCTGTCAGCTGGCATAGTGATGGCTTCTGTCAGCTGGCATAGTGATGGCTTCTTACAGATGGTACACTCCATATAGCCTGGGTGCTATTTTGTATCTGCCAAACCTTTTTTTGAAACGTTGTAATTTATTATTTCGACATTGGTTTAGGGTTCATTTGAACCAAGGTTCGACGTTGGTTTAAGGTTCATTTGATGGCCAGCATACAGTACAATGTTGCTCCACAGTTGCCTATGGGCTAAAAATGCTAAAAATGATGGTTACAATTAGGCTTACCTCTAATTCTAATTAATAGCTTACACCAGCAACCACCACTGAAACACTGAATTATAATAATAGCTTGCACCAGCAACCACTACAAAACAAATGTCTCTGAATTAATATATGTATGGATTCCTAACTAATGATTGCAGCCGTGGTTATGATAGGACTAATCCTGTGTGCAGTGTCGCTTTCTTCCTACGGTCGGTCCTGACCTGAAGCTGACAGTAGCGAGATGTCTGCTCTCCTCTGGGTCTTATCTTATGTCACCAGTGATCAGACGCACTCTACCGTTTCGCTCTCGTTTTCACCCCCCTCTCTCTCATCCCTCTCTCTCTCTACTGCCCCCCCCCCAACTCTCTCTCATCCCTCTCTCTCTCTCTCTCTCTCTGTGTCTCAGGGCTACAATCACAGCCTGATTCTCTTTGATTAGGCATTGACCTCATCCCCCCCGAATGTGTAGTCTGACAGAAGTAATTGGTCAAGGTCACTAGGGGTTGCCATAACAACCAGACAAGTGAGCAGCGAGGCTTCCAGGCAAGGCTTCATGTTCCTGCCTGCATGGCCTCACCAGGCTTAGGCTTCAATCTGTGTGCATGACTGGCTGAGGATGGGTGGGTGGGGGGCGAGGAGGAGGAGGTGGTAGTCTGGGAAGATGTGGAAGCAGGGATGGGGACATGTTAAATTTATGGAGATGGTTGGTGAGGAAAATTGGAAATGTTTGTACACGGAATAGCCTATTACAATAATTTCTCTATAAACAGAGAATGATACGATATAAGAGTACTTTAAAGGGTAAATCTATATGGTTTGTGGTATTAGTGATTTCAGTGACATTGATAATAATTACTACATGATTCCATATGTGTTTGTTCATAGTTCTGATGTCGTCACTATTATTCTACAATGTAGAAAATAGTAAAAATAAAGTAGTAAATAGTAGTAAAAATAAAACTCGAATTATTAGGTGTTCTAAAACGTTTGACCGGTAGTGTATGTGTGTGTGAGGGTTTGTGTGTGTGTGTGTGTGTGTGCTGTTATGTGGCCCCTGGTCAGTTGACTCCAGTTACTTGCAGTGCAACGCCTAAGGAACGGTGGGTCATAATATCAGAGGTGATGACAGACATGGAAATAGAATTGTTGCAGTTCTATATTTCATGTTCGGTTTAGTTTGTGTGGCTGATCCAACACCATTATTGCACTGAGCGGTGTGGTGGTACATGTAAGCTAGTGTAATAAAGGAAATAGGCCTTCTAGCTATAAATTATAGAGGTACAGTTTTATCTGTGTGAGTTGCTCCTCCACCAACCTCAAACTACAATGTTATCTTTAGCCTTCATCAGAAATCAAAGAACCATGTCAAAACATCAGTGTTGTGCCTCCCGGGTGGCACAGTGGTCTAGGGCACTGCATCGCAGTGCTAGCTGCGCCACCAGAGTCTCTGGGTTCGCGCCCAGGCTCTGTCGCAGCCGGCCGCGACCGGGAGGTCCGTGGGGCGACGCACAATTGGTCTAGCGTCGTCCGGGTTAGGGAGGGTTTGGCCGGTAGGGATATCCTTGTCTCATCGCGCTCCAGCGACTCCTGTGGCTGGCCGGGCGCAGTGCGCACTAACCGAGGGGGCCGGGTGCACGGTGTTTCCTCCGACACATTGGTGTGGCTGGCTTCCGGGTTGGAGGAGCGCTGTGTTAAGAAGCAGTGCGGCTTGGTTGGGTTGTGCTTCGGAGGACGCATGGCTTTCGACCTTCGTCTCTCCCGAGCCCGTACGGGAGTTGGAGCGATGAGACAAGATAGTAATTACTAGCGATTGGATACCATGAAAATTGGGGAGAAAAGGGGAGAAAAAAATAAAAAAAATAAAAAAAACATCAGTGTTGTTAGTTGTAAGTTACTCTGTTATTAAATCATTTCTAATCGGGTTGTAGCCTACAAAGAAACATTCTTGAGACCAAGATCAATAAAAAGAACTCTAATTTGTATGATTCTGAAATCTGGTGAACCTTTTTGTGGCGTGGGGGCTCATTTCAAGGCATTTGCTCACAGAGAGCCTACGGGAGATGAGATGTGGAAGAGTCTGTGATTCCTCTGACACATTTTTGATACCCTGGTGGATATCCCCATTTGGTTGAAGCTTTAATGAGCCAGGGATCTGAAAAGCATTCTTTGGATCTCCATGTGAAAAACATTATACATTATTTAAAGGTATTACTTCACGTCTGAAGCACTCTCCTAAATGAGTACTGCTTGGGGTGCTGGTGAGAGCCTGGGACTGAACAAAATATGCTATTACAGTTTTTTCCAACTGCTTACACACAAAATCTTTTCATGTCACACGATTTTTGTAACCTCTCACTCAAAGTGCAAAACTACACACCAAATATCCAAAACCATAAGCTATTTCTCAGCCTTTGACTCAGTTGTCAATTGCATAAAACACTTTTTTCAAAACACTACACACTTCTCTACCTTAAACACAAAAATCTAACAGGAAGTGACTTGCTTTCCTTTTCCAAACACAACCAATCAAAATGCTACACTTATTCACCAGGTCACACACACACACCTCACATGTGCAAACACTAATAGCTTAACTGATCACTAACCAATCACTGCTTTACTGTAGTATAGGCCTATAAATAGGTCAAAGGTCAGATTACCTGTTTTGAACAATGGATGCCAACAATGGACAGAGAGCAAGAGGAGTAGGAGGGAGAGGAAGAGGAAGAAGAGGACGAGGGCAAAGAAGAGAAGGATGGAGAGCCATCTCTGATGAGATTAGGGCAACACTTGTTGATCATGTGATCAACCACGGTTTGACCATGAGAGAGGCTGGATTGAGAGTCCAGCCCAACTTGAATCGATTTACAGTGGCGTCCATAATTCGAACCTTCAGAAATGAGAACAGGTATGCAACTATCTAATGACTATTTTAGCATTACAGTAATGTACTGTAAAATACGTATGACTGCATAGTATTGCATAAACATTTGTAACTCTAAGCCATCCATTTACTGCACTGCATTGAATGAATGAGGTTGGTTATCATGCTGTACTACATTTTTTTGTACATTGTTTACAGTTCCTATGCTGAACACATACTGTGTTTGAATTCTGTACAGAGTGGAAAGGCAAAGACATCATGGAGGACGAGGACGCTTGTTTACAGATGTACAAGAGACTGCAATTATAAATATGGTTTTGGCCAACAATGCAATTAGGATTCGAGAGATAAGAGAGCATATCTTGAATAATGACACCATATTTAACATCGATGCTGTAAGCCTGTCGACCATACAACGCATCCTCCAACGGCACCGAGTGACGATGAAACAACTTTACAAGGTGCCAATTGAGAGAAACTCTGACAGAGTCAAGAATATGCGACATGACTTTGTAGAGGTATGTATGCAACACTACTTCCAGTACTTCAGACATACCATATTTACTCATCTGTATATCCTTTTGTCTGTTACAGAGAGTATTGGAGCTGGATACCCATGTAATTCGCCATGAATTTATTTATGTGGATGAGGTTGGCTTCAACCTCCCCAACACCAGGCGCCGTGGAAATGTAATAGGACAGCGTGCAATTACCAATGTTCCTGGACAGCGTGGGGGTAATATAACTGTGTGCTGCCATCACTCAAAACGGGGTCCTCCATCACAATGCCACACTGGATCCGTACAACACCGGCCATATGCTCACTTTTCTGGATGCAATTTACACAATGCTTGTCCCTGATCCAGATCAGGAGCCTGCTAGATTTGTGGTTTTATGGGACAATGTTAGTTTTCACCGGGCTGTTGTGTTCCAAAACTGGTTTGCCACCAATCCACAATTTGTAGTTTTGTACCTACCCCCATATTCACCTTTTCTAAATCCCATAGAGGAATTCTTCTCAGCCTGGCGCTGGAAAGTGTATAATCGCCAACCCTATGCCCGCATGCTGCTTCTCCAGGCAATGGAGGACGCATGTGGGGACATAGAGGTTGCCTCTGTCCAAGGTTGGATACGCCATGCTAGGAGATACTTCCCTCGATGATTGGCAAGAGAAAACGTATCTTGTGATGTGGACGAAGTATTGTGGCCAGACCCAGGCCGGAGAAGAGATGAAGCGTAGCTTAGCACTGGTGACTGCCCCCCCCCTACCAATTCCTGGACTGCCCCCCTGGGACGCCACACACACAATTGTGTTCTTTACTGTATTTTAAAGAATATACTTTTGGTTTACATATGTTTATGGTTTTGTTGTATGCTACTGTATACAACAGTAATGTTTGGCCTAATAAATATTTTCTGTTTCTACATTGCATTGGTGTTTACAGTGTACTTGTTACCCCTCTCAGCAGATTACTTTCACTGTAGAACATTGTATTGAAATGTAGATATAAGCCTATGAAAGACCAAAGAGATTTAGATTTAGAACAACAGTGTTTACATGGTATATCCAAAAATGTACTATTACGAAAGCAGTGTTTGCCATTCGATGCAAATGCTTCATTCTGACGTGTTTATGGCATTTTGCATTTTGTGTGTAGAGTTTTGAAAAAAGGAGACAGTTTTGAAAACGTGTGTAAGCAGTTGGAAAAAACTGTAAAGTAAGTGTGTGTGTGTGTGTGTGTGTGTGTGTGTGTGTGTGTGTGGTGTGTGTGTGTGTGTGTGTGTGTGTGTGTGTGTGTGTGTGTGCCTGCTGCCAGGCTTCCAACTCAAACACATCACTAACACAGGACAGACGTTAATTGTACTACGACCATTGTCGTGGTACTGACATTATACTAGAACATTTGCGTACACACATTATTATACAGAACATAAGTAGGCATCATAAACAGTCAAAATGTGTAACACACCACAATAACAATGCATGATGTGAATAAGAAGAGGTCAGTCTAATCTGGATTGTATCTCTAAGGGTGTTTGAAGAGAGCTTGTCCGACCTCGTCCTAAAATCACCTTATTAGACCACGACTAGCTTAACATGGAGAGAGTGTGGTACTGATTTAACTTTATCATGTAGAGCTTTAGAAATTCAGGTTGGTATTGCAAATGAAATAGGTTCTCAGGTAAAATAAATCTGAAATAAATCGATTTTAAAAAAAACCATCTATAACACCACTGAATGAACTGATTATGCAAACATATGTTGAACAACACCACTGAGTGATCACAGACCTTGGACGCGTCTCAAATGGCAGCCTATTCCCTTTAAAGTGTTGCAGTTGCTCAATGAGATCTCCTGTAAGTGTGAGTGGGGATGACATCACTATGGGGAATAGTGAGAAGGCCTTCCTGACAGACATGCTGGAAGGAAATCTGACACTGCAGCAGGAAGCTAGCAGCTTCTATTGACAAGAATCATTATCCCACTCCATGAGAGAGAGAAAGCCTTGGGTTATGTGTCAATACAAGCCTTTTTAACACCACAGGAAGTAGAAACCCCACCTAGTACAGTATGCGTGCACATAGACAGACAGGTTTTCTCATCAAACATTAAAAAAAGCTTTTGGTGGGAAAATATATGAATGTGAAGATAAATTCTTCACAGGCACACATGTTTTACTATAAGATCATGGAAAAAAATCTCTCATTGCAGATGTGCCATACAACCAAACTTAAAATTATGATGATTGGTCTTAAATAGCTACCGTCTACTATATGTGCCAAGTTATTTCTGGTGTGTTATATTGAGGAATGATTATGATGAAGCGGAGCTCCCTAAAATGCATCTACTGTTTGTTTACATAATTGTTATAAATGGTCTGTGGATAAGGTACAGGATAGTGATACTCAACCAGGGGGTTGTGACCCCTAGGGGGTCTCAGTGAGCATAATAATTAACTTGCTGTAGTTGCATTATTTCACCACGGCATAGCAGCATAGGTCAGTTTATGGATCAGGATGCAGTAACTCTAGTCTAGTGACAGTGGTGATGGAGATACAGTCCTGATTCAGTCCTGACCCTTTCCTCACCACCAGTGCTACTGCTGCCAGACCTTTTCTAATTTCCACAGATAAATCAATCAATCTCAACCACTCTCCTAATCTATGCTGCCTTAATCTACTGCTGAGCTCTCCCCATGCCCAATCCCAGTATATAAAAAAGGCAAATTCTTGTTATTATCCTTTTCTATCCTAAAAATAACACATTACTGTATAAACAGAATTGCAGGAAATTTGCTTTAAAACTGCAATATTTTCTCTCAGCCTCATGGCAAAATGTGAACAAAGGCATGAGATGAGCTATAAAACAATACATATTTTTTTCTGCCCCATGGCAAAAAGTGTAGAATTGCAGGAAATTAGCTTTAAAACTACAACATTTTATCTTAGCCTCATGGCAAAATGTGTAGAAAAATCAATCAATCAAATGTATTTATAAAGCCCTTTTTAGATCAGCCGATGTCACAAAGTGCTATACAGAAACCCAGCCTAAAAACCCAAACAGCAACCAATGCAGATGTAGAAGCACTGTGGCTAGGAAAAACTCCCTAGAAAGGCAGGAACCTAGGAAGAAACCTAGAGACGACACCAGGCTCTAATATTATAAAACTGCACACTTTTCTCTCTCTGTACCATGGCAAAATGTGTTGAAATGCAATTCTGTAATGAGTTGGTGACAGATGAGATGAGTGTAGACTAGAAGAGGCCGAGCAAGCGGGCGGTTGCATTAGCATGGTTAGCAGGAAAAGGAAATAAGGTGATTAATTGTCAGGTCAGTATTGAGCTGAACTGTGAAAACCAATTCCCCGGACAGACTTCCCATGTGAATGCTAAGCCCATATCCCCTCATCTCCTCCCCCCTTCCTCCCACCTCCTCCCCCCTTTCCTCCTCTTACCCTCTCACATCCGCACTTCCTGGTCTGAAGAGCCCCTCTCATGAAAATAAATCATGCTAGTGATTCGAGGAAATCCATTGGATAAAGATGGATATCTAAGATGAGCCTCTGTCATGATCAGGGGAATTTGAATGGGGGTTGAATTTAAGTTGAGTTGCCAGTCTTGATTTACAGGAAGTGGATACCTTTTAGGAAGCAATGCATTTGATTTGTGTAGCTTCATCGTGTCATGCTTATTGAAACTGAGGCGGCAGATGCCGCCGCAATTTGATATATTTAAAGAAATATATAGCCTTCAACGTATACACCGAAGTTATGCAAAGATATTGAATAAGGCCATCAGTGCCCAATAAAAAAGTCTATGTTTTTAAGATAATAATATGGCCCACAATGTATACACAGAATGAATTAAAAGATATTGAATTAGGCCATCAGTGCCTACTCAAAAAAAGTGGGTGCATGATGCCATTGACTGATTCAATTGCTGCCAGACAGTCATCTGGTGTGAATTGTATGAATACAGTACTTTCATCAAGGGAAAGTCACGGAGCGACTAGCGATGATACACCAAATGTTTGCACTGTAGCAGATGGTCATGGGTTGAGTGGGTGGAAGCCAAAAACAATCTTGGTAATGCATTTGCAATGATGTACAAATATTTTCACAGACATAAAGAGTACCTTATTGCCTGGGAGTGGTCATGAGCACACCGGTCATGTGAGATATGCCTTGGGCGTAGGCGCTATGCATTTAAATGAGCACACTTGGGGACAAACACTGGAAATTAGCGCAAGATAAAGTGTGACGACGGTGCAATGAATCTGTTTAATGTTCATTCAATGTGTGCAGAAATCTGCTCTAAAGCAGTATCCACATCCATCGGATGTACTGTAGTGATCATAATATAGTTCCAAAGGCTCGGTCTAATATAGTGTAATCATACAAGAGGTTTTGTTATGATTCCTATGTTGAAGATGTAAATAATATTTGCTGGTCTGTGGTGTGTAATGAGGAGCACCCAGACGCTGCACTTCACACACTTCACGCATTTTTGAAATTGCTTATTCCAGTTACTAATAAGCATGCACCCATTAAGAAAATTACCGTAAAAATGGTTACATCCCCGTGGATTGATGAGGAATTGAAAAATTGTATGATTGAGAGGGATGAGGCAAAGGGAATGGCAAATAAGTCTGGCTGCACAGCCAATTGTCAAGCATACTGTAAATTGAGAAATCATGTGACTAAACTAAGCAAAAGGAAGAAGAAACTGTACTATGAAACAAAGATAAATGATATAAAGGATTATATTAAAAAGCTTCGGAGCACCTTAAATGAAATTTAGGACAGAAAGGCGAACTCAGCTCCATCATTCATTGAATCAGATGGCTCATTCATCAAAAAACTCACTGACATTGCCAGCTTTTTAAATTATATTTCCATTGGCAAGATTAGCAAATTTATGCACGACATGCCAACAACAAATTCTAAACCTACACATCCTTTATATCCATGCATAACTGACTAAATTATGAAAGACAAAGATTGTAATTTTGAATTCTGTAAAGTCAGTGTGGAAGAGGTGGCAAAATGATTGTAGTTTAATGTCTATCAACAATGACAAGCCACCTGTGTCTTACAACTTGGATGGAAAATGACTGAGAATGGTAGCGGACTATATTGACACTCCTATTTGCCATCTCTTCAATCTAAGCCTACAGGAAAGTGTATCCCCTCAGGCCTGGAGGGAAGCAGAAGTCATTCCACTACCCAAGAATAGCAAAGCACCCTATACTGGATCAAACAGCCAACCAATCAGCCTGTTACCAAACCTTAGTGAACTTTTGGAAAAAATCTTGTTTGACCAGATACAATGTTATTTCACAGTAAACAAATTAACAACAGACTTTCAGCACACTTATAGGGAAGGGCAATCAACAACACTTACACAAATTACTGATGATTGGCTGAGAGAAATTGGTAATAAAAAGATTATGGGAGCTGTTTTATTAGACTTTAGTGCAGCTTTTGACATTAACGATCATAATCTGCTGCTGGAAAAACATATGTGTTATGACTTCACATCCCCTGCTATATTGTGGATCGAGCGTTACCTGTCTAACAGAACACAGAGGGTGTTTTTTTATGTAAGTCGCTCCAACATAATCCAGGTCGAGTCAGGCATTCCCCAGGGCAGCTTTCTAGGCCCCTTACTTTTTAAAATCTTTACTAATGACCTGCCACTGGGACTGAGTAAAACCTATGTGTCTATGTGTGCTGATGACTAAACGCTATACAAGTCAGCTATCACAGCAAGTGAAATCACTGCAACATTTAGCTGCAGTCTGTTTTAGAAAGGATGGCAAAAAATATGCTAGTCATATAATATTTCTAAAACTAAAATCATTGTATTTGGGACAAATCATTCACTAAACCCTAAAACTCAACTAAATCTTGTAATCAATCATGTGGAAATTGAGCAAGTTGAGGAGACTAAACTGCTTGGTGTAATTCTGGATTGTAAACTGTCATGGTCAAAACATATTGATAAAACTGTAGCTAAGATGGGGAGAGGCCTGCCGTAATAAAGCACTGCTCTGCTTTCTTGACATCGCTATCAACAAAACAAGTCCTACAGGCCCTAGATTTATCGCACCTGGACTACTGCCCAGTCATATGGTCAAGTGCCGCAAAGAGGGACATAGGCAAATTACGGTTGGCCCAGAACAGAGCAGCACGGCTGGCCCTTAAATGTAAACAGAGAGATAACATCAACAACATGCATGTCAATCTCTCCTGGCTCAAAGTAGAGGAGAGATTGACTGCATCACTACTTGTCTTTGTGAGAGGCAATGACATGCTGAAAACACCAAGCTGTCTGTTTAAACGACTATCACAGAGTTCAGACACCCATGCATACCCCACAAGACATGCCACCAGAGGATTGTTCACAGTCCCCAAGTTCAGAACAGACTATGGGAATCGCACAGTACTACATAGAGCCATTACTAAATGGAACTCTATTCCACATCAATTAACTCATGAAAGCAGTAAAATCAGATTTAAAAAACGATAAAACTACACCTAATGGAACAGCATGGACTATGAAGAGACACACACACACAGGCACACACACAAGCACACACACATGCTAACACACACACTCTACACACACGTTCATTGTAATATTGTTATATTGTTCTATAATGGATTCTCTATTGTATGTGTTGTGGTACAGTAGTGTGCAATAATGTGTTGTGTGATGTAGTTCTATTTGTATATAATTGCCTTAATCTTATTTGGACCACAGAAAGAATAGCTGCTGCCTTGGTAGCAGCTTATGGGGATCCATACTAAAATACAAATACAAACGTGTCAAATTGTAATTACTTCTGTGCCTACTCAAATAAACAATTAAATTAATAAAAGGATATACAAAACTCACACACCCACATGTGAATAAACATTACAGTATGGATGCACTACATCACTCAAATCCATACACATACATTTACCAGAATGCATACTCTGCAACACAGAATATGTGGTCTTTCACACACACTAACCCCTACACTCTCATTCCTATTATTTCACGCTGGCTCAGAGGACTTTGAGAAAGGCAGGAAAGGAGGGAATGAGTGGGCCAGAGGGGAAGAAGAGAGGGAAGGAAGCAGGGAGTCATTTGCACTGTCTGCAGGCTCCAAGACTGCACATCCTGTGTGTCGCTGCCTCTCACTCTTTTCACATGACCCGGGAGGGAGGATGTTGAGCAACGGGCACAGGCCTAAGCAGCCGGTCAGACAGATAGGAGTCAGGCTGCATCTCGATTCTCCATCTTTTTCCTGAAGTGTGCACTTCCACACTTTCTCGCATTAATTTAACGACGGTACAAGTGTACAGCCTAAGAATAGAATTCAGTCAAGTATGACAGAAATGAAATTAGACCAGGAAGTACACTTGGTAAGCCAACCATTCCAATCTTACATTTCCATTCACTGAGAGTTCCATCTGGCTTCTAGTGTAGTTCTACCTTCAGAAGAATCTGGAGGCCTATGATATCACTCTGATCCTTCTCCATCTAGCTCTAGCTCTGCTAGTGTGTCAGTCTGTGACTGTGCAGGTTATCCAGACATTCTGGCCTCTGAGAGACAATGGTCCATTAACAGCAGACCTGGCCCTCCTCCAGGCCCCGGTCATCCCATCCGGCCTTTCTCTCTCTGGGCAATAGGAGGAGGAGGAGGACCTGGAACAACCCTAAAGCCTCTTTAATGAGAGGAATCAAACACTGCTCTGCACAACACTGACTAACTACTGTAGTATCATACAGCAGCAGGATGAGGCCTCAGAGGATGCAGGAAATGCAGCCGAGCCATAAAGTGCATAGTGGTGTTTAGTGTAATCACTTGTTTTACTATAAAAAGGTGGGAGGGGTTGGATAATACGACAAATAAAAAATTGGCTCCAAACAGTCCATTCTCTCTGACAGGGAATGTGAATTCCCTGCCTACCAGGTCTGGCATGATGCCATAACATGATGACGTTACTGTGTTTCTGTTTGTGTGTGTGTGTGTGTGTGTGTGTGTGTGTGTGTGTGTGTGTGTGTGCGTGTGTGTGTGTGCGTGCGTGCGTGCGTGCGTGCGTGCGTGCGTGCGTGCGTGCGTGCGTGCGTTTTTCTGTGAGTGTGCATGCAGCCGGAGAAGCACAATGCTAGTCCATGGCCCACACTGAGGTGTCAATTACAAGGAATGACATCATCCTTTGAGAATCTCTCTCTACTCCCAGTCTAACTAACGTAACCCAGGCTTCTGTTGTGCTTAGATGTGGAGATATTAATATGTAGTCCTTCAAATAAAAAGCAGCAGGTCTACTTCGCCTGGAGGATATGAAACACAGTCTTGTGTGTCTGGAAAGATAGCCAGCGCTGAGAGAGTGTGTATTGCTTTAACATCATTCTGATGCCTGAAACTACTCTACTGTGGTTCCTTATTGTTTAGCTATTGATCATGTGTAATTTATATGTACAGTCAACACTGGATAAGTGCATGTTTGTTCATTACTCTGGATACGCATGCTCCGGTTTACACTGGAAACAGTCCCAAGCCTTGGCATTTATCATTAATGAGAAGTTGAGTGTACACTAGTTCATTTGTATGGAAGAGAACAAAATGTAGCAGTTGTCTTTCAACATCAGAACCTAGCTGACATCAACGGCTGGGTTCTACGCTAGTACCAGAATAAGGACAGAAACCCAAACCTGTTCAAACTTGCTAGAGGCTATGTTATCCCACTGGGCACACAGTGGTTGAATCAACATTGTTTCCATGTAATTTCAGTGAAATTACATTGAACCAACATCAAATAGATGTTGAATTGACGTCTGTGTCCAGTGGGAAGTGTCTTGTCCGAGCACACTACGCTACCACAGGGCTGGAACAGGGAAATGTGACACTATGTTTTTCAGAGAGGCTCTTTTTTCTCTCGCTTTTTCAGGCTCTCTCTTTGTATGGCCATAACTGTTGGGGTTAAGACCCAAATGGAAGGAATATATCTTAGGCGAGCGCTAACCAATAGCATGTGACAAAGATGCTTTTGTGACAATGAAGAAGCCTCATTGTGTGTCATTGGGAGGATGTTGGAGGCTCTGTGGTGTGGCCTACAGAGAATGGGATTAACCTCATGTTACAAAGCAGAAGGATAGAACCCCCCCACTCCACCCCCACCCTCTCATCGTGGACTATTCTCCATTTTCTGAATGAAGGGGGAAATTAAACAACCAATGTCAATAACACCAAAACATTACCTCAAGCCCACATAGCATAGCAGGCCTCTCAGAACATCTCTGTTGTTATTTGTTGTTATGTGAGCTCAGGGATTGATAGTTATGGGATCACAGACCTAGCTGACCCCAGCTCATCCGGGAAGTCTTTGACATGCTCTGCTCTGGGAACGGCTTCACTTGGAAGTCAGATGTGTCAGGAGGTGAGAGGTCAACACGCCGTAAAGTGACACACACTCTCACTAGAATGTGCATAAAAACATACACACACAATAACACACACAAACACTGCTGAGCCACAGCTCTCTCCTCCATGGGAAACACAAAGTCCCGGGCCAAGAATGTGTAAACACTGGCTTCCTCAGTACAGACGGGAGTAAAAATGTACGTCAATCCACATGTCACATTGTAGGGTTCAGTGAGAAGTCCCACAGATGGCTATGAAATTAGAGGTATCAAACACTGTCTCTCAATCTGTAAGGCTGAGTCCCAAATGGCTCCCTATTTCCTATACAGTGCATTACATTTGACCAGGGCCCATAGGGTCAAAAGTAGTGGAAGGGTGCCATTTGGAACACAGTCTATAAGGCTTTACACTGAGTATCACACTTATAATGGTCTTAGTAACACAGTCTCTGGATCTATATGAACACACAGGCCGTAAAACTGAGCACCACTCTCATTCTACATGAGTAGGCCTACAGGGTGTCATGCCAATTCACGCTGCATGGCTATGGGGTATCAAATGAAACAATGTCTCTCTCCCTCTCCCGCAGTGAGACCACTCTCAACTGAGCATTCAGGAAGAGCTGAAAGGGTAACTGGATATATCACATGACTGCAGGCCTCAGAAATCCGTTCCCATGAATGGGCTGAGAGATTAATTGTATTCAGAATCACATCTCTACTGTAGTAACACATGTTTTATAAATAGGTAGCTATACATTCATGTACAGTAATACGTATGAATAAATCAACTAGAGGTTTTATCGTCAACAAATATAGTCTCTTACCTTTGATTGTATATAAACGGTTTCACTCTGTGAAGAAAAGGATGGCACCACTTCGGTCTAAATGAATCTGAGTATTTGCTACATGCATGGAGAGTTCTAGAAATAGAAAACAACCAAAAACCTCAGTTTAATATGTCTCAAGTGCATCCACAGCTTCTCCAATAGGAACAGAAAGAAAGAGAGCAGATAGAATATGCACACACACACACACGATTTCTCTGCAACATTAGAGATAATTCCTCTGCAACATTGTTAGAAGCAACCCTTTTGTGGGTGAAGAATATTATCTAGTAAACTTGTGACTGGAGTTGTGACTGGAATTTAACGTTGAGGGCATGGCTGTGTAAAATTCAACACAACCATGGGCCTCTACTGCCAGCTTTACACCGTAGTTATGACTCCAGCCAGGTCCCCCCACAGGCTTTCTGTATGACTCACGCGTATCCTGTAAAATATGAACACACACACACGCAAGCAAACACACACACACACATACGTGCACACGCACACACACACATGCATGGCATACACGCACACACCCACACATGCACAACCATCTTAAGAATCAACCACAGAAGAGCACAACCACTCGAACAAAGGCTTGGAGTTAAAACAAGAGCAACAAAAGTTACATGTAGTTGTTGACATTGAAATACCTCTGGATGCAGATAGCAATTATAGTATATGATGACTTTATGCAAAGAGAAGATTGAAATGTCTCTTAAAGTACACCAATATCATGTATTCTGTCGATGTATAAATGAAACCGTTTTTTGTTAAAGGTCAGCAAAATACATGGAAATGTCCTGAAGAGGGACAAAAGCTGGGTAATCTGTTCACCCAATATGACATTGTGTTTCTGGGAAAGAGTAGCTAATGCTTTCTGATCCGCTCTCAGCCGTTCGTACGCCCCCTTTCCCAGCCTGTCACTTTTTCCAGCGAGAGGAACTTGCAAAGCCATTTCCCTTCCAGAATTAGCTCTGTCAGAGTGTGTGTTTGTGCATTGTGTACATTTGTGTGTGTGTGTGTGCAGGGGAATACCGATGTTATCAGACATTCTCTTTACAGAAAGAGCAGAGAAACCCAGATTTGCCTCTCAGCATTTCCTTTTCGTGGAAACCACAAAGTCACCAACGAGGCACTTCCCTTTCGCTTGGGGTGACATTTTTGGGGGGTTGTTGTTAAGTTTATTTTTCTTCCTGTGAGTTTTACTGTATGGTTGGTACCCAATCAAACCTGTCCAACTTCAGAGTTTACATACAGTTGAAGTCGGAAGTTTACATACACTTAGGTTGGAGTCATAAAAACTCATTTTTCAACCACTCCACAATTTCTTGTTAACGAACTATAGTTTTGGCAAGTCGGTTAGGACATCTACTTTGTGCATGACACAAGTAATTTTTTAAATGTAATGTAATGTAATTTTTCCAACAATTGTTTATAGACAGATTATTTCACTCATAATTCACTGTATCACAATTCCAGTGGGTCAGAAGTTTACATGTACTAAGTTGACTGTGCCTTTAAACAGCTTGGAAAATTCCCGAAAATGATGTCATGGCTTTAGAAGCTTCTGATAGGCTAATTGACATCATTTGAGTCAATTGGAGGTGTACCTGTGGATGTATTTCAAGGCCTACCTTCAAACTCAGTGCCTCTTTGCTTGACATCATGGGAAAATCAAAAGAAATCAGCCAAGACGCACGAGAGATGAATGTACTTTGGTGCGAAAAGTGCAAATCAATCCCAGAACAGCAGCAAAGGACCTTGTGATGATTCTGGAGGAAACAGGTACAAAAGTATCTATATCCACAGTAAAACGAGTCCAATATTGACATAACCTGAAAGGCCGTTCAGCAGGGAAGAAGCCACTGCTCCAAAACCGTCATAAAAAAAGCCAGACTACAGTTTGCAACTGCACATGGGGACAAAGATCGCACTTTTTGGAGAAATGGCCTCTGGTCTGATGAAACAAAAATAGAACTGTTTGGCCATAATGACCATCGTTATTTTTGGAGGAAAAAGGGGGAAGCTTGCAAGCTGAAGAACACCATCCCAACCATGAAGCACGATGGTGGCAGCATCATGTTGTGGGGGTGCTTTGCTGCAGGAAGGACTGGTGCACTTCACAAAATAGATGGCATCATGAGGATGGAAAATTATGTGGATATATTGAAGCAACATCTCAAGACATCAGTCAGGAAGTTAAAGCTTGTTCGCAAATGGGTCTTCCAAATGGACAATGACCCCAAGCATACTTCCAAAGTTGTGTCAAAATGGCTTAAGGCCAACAAAACCAAGGTATTGGAGTGGCCATCACAAAGTCCTGTCCTCAATCCTATAGAAAATGTGTGGTCAGAACTGAAAAAGCGTGAGTGAGCAAGGAGGCCTACAAACCTGACTCAGTTACACCAGCTCTGTCAGGAGGAATGGGCCAAAATTCACCCAACTGATTGTGGGAAACTTGTGCAAGGCTACCCGAAATGTTTGACCCAAGTTAAACAATTTAAAGGCAATGCTACCAAATACTAATTGAGTGTATGTAAACTTTTGACCCACTGGGATTGTGATGAAAGAAATAAAAGCTGAAATAAATCCTTCTCTCTACTATTATTCTGACATTTCACATTCTTCAAATAAAGTGGTGATCCTAACTGACCTAAGACAGTGAATTTTTACTAGGATTAAATGTCAGGAATTGTAATTTAAAAAACTGAGTTTAAATGTATTTGGCTAAGGTGTATGTAAACTTCTGACTTCAACTCTATATGTCGCAAGTAAAAGCCTTGGGTAGTGAGTTGATACAATTCCAAGTCTGGAAGGTTAAAATCACCCTCAGACTTAAGAAGATGTAAAACTTTCCTTTTTACTCTATGAATTGTATTTGCCCATATAAAGTCTGTTATGACAGAGTATACTTTTATAAAGAATGTATTCGGTGAGGTATTTGGTATTACCGAAAATAAATACAGAAACTTTGGCAGCCATGCCATACTAAAGAAGTTTATTCTACCTGTAAGATTTATGTGTTTAATGATTTAATCTTTTAATGGCTACGGTGCGTTCTGTGTACTTAATTAGATTAGACTTACTTGTGTATTTAATTAGATCTGCTTTCATATTTTTCAGTAATAGAATAAAGTAATCCTTATATATTTGGTGTTTGTTTTCACTTATTAAGCATCCTAACTATTTCATATTTTTTGTGGTTCACTTAAAGGATTGCTGTAGATCGTTTTTGTTTTTCTTTATCGTTATTGCCTTTAATTTGTTTTTTCCACATTAATTTATATATTCTGCAAATATTTTTTGCAAAAGGGGGAATGAGTTTTCAATAATGGTCAGGTACATATATCAGAAGATCATCAAATAAGTTTAGTTTATATTAATTTTTAACAATACTGATACCTGTTACATTAAACACACACACACACACACACATACGTGCACACGCACACACACACATGCATGCACACACACACACACTCCCACACATGCACAACCATCTTAAGAATCAACCACAGAAGAGCACAACCACTCGAACAAAGGCTTGGAGTCAAAACAATAGCAACAAAAGTTACATGATGTTGTTGACATTGAAATACCTCTGGATGCAGATAGCAATTATAGTATATGATGACTTTATGCAAAGAGAAGATTGAAATGTCTCTTCATCATGACAATGAATGAGTTTGATGCATCTGGTTGACATTAGGCATCACCCCTCCGCACAAATAGCTCAGTCTGCTTGCGTGTTCCAAGCAGAACACAAATAGCTCAGTCTGCTTGCGTGTTCCAAGTAGCACACAAATAGCTCAGTCTGCTTGCGTGTTCCAAGTAGCACACAAATAGCTCAGTCTGCTTGCGTGTTCCAAGCAGCACACAAATAGCTCAGTCTGCTTGCGTGTTCCAAGCAGCACACAAATAGCTCAGTCTGCTTGCGTGTTCCAAGCAGCACACAAATAGCTCAGTCTGCTTGCGTGTTCCAAGCAGCACACAAATAGCTCAGTCTGCTTGCGTGTTCCAAGTAGCACACAAATAGCTCAGTCTGCTTGCGTGTTCCAAGTAGCACACAAATAGCTCAGTCTGCTTGCGTGTTCCAAGCAGCACACAAATAGCTCAGTCTGCTTGCGTGTTCCAAGTAGCACAAAATATCTCAGTCTGCTTGCGTGTTCCAAGTAGCACACAAATAGCTCAGTCTGCTTGCGTGTTCCAAGTAGAACACAAATAGCTCAGTCTGCTTGCGTGTTCCAAGCAGCACCACAGGATTCCACAGCAATGGAATATGTAGCTCTATTCAGAGATTGCATGAACGTTGCAGGAGGCGAGTGTGGCTGTTGGATCATATGCCTTTTCAGAGTGCCAGGTGCTGAAGAGGAAGAGGACTGACTGGAAATGTGATGCTTTTTTCATTGTGTCAAGATGGCTAAAATGTATAAGCTTTTTATTAACTATGTGTAATATATTCATATATGCTACATAAATGAATACAGTAGGTCTGCATCCATCTATGGGGATGTCTTGTCATTGTTAACCTGTGGTTGTTGACATGGCTTGAAAAGAGCATTTATGAATGTTTAGTGCCTACAGACAATGAAATCCTATTACAGTTATTTTGGATTGCTTACACACTCAAATTAAAAGTAGTACACTATTAGCAAAACCTTACACTCAAGAAGCAAAACATCAGCCCATATTTGCACAACTATAAGCACATTGTCAACCTCACACTTGTTGCAAAACTCTACACACAGTGATTTGCAAAACACTAAACACACTTAACATACATTACACACAAAAATCTATCATGAAGTCACGTCCTTGCAATACCAAAGCACTGACTGTCAAATTACCACACCGTCCAACCAATTGGTTCAACACAGTCATCAGGTGTGCAAACACTCGTTTGCTTAATTGTAGACACACCAATCAGGTGTATAAGCACTATAAAAAGCAGCAGGTGAGTTCATCGGTCTTCAAACACAATGGAAAGAGTCAGAGAAAGAGTAAGACGAGGAGGAGGAGGACGAGGAGGAGGACGACGAGGAGAACGAGGAGGACGAGGAGGAGGAGGACGAGGACGAGGAGAACGAGGAGGACGAGGAGAACGAGGAGGACGAGGACGAGGAGAACAAGGAGGACGAGGAAGGGGAGGAAGAGAAAGAGGAAGAGGAAGACAAGAAGGTGCTCAAAGAGGACCGAATCTGACAAATGAGATCCGCGCAACACTGGTTGACCACGTTGTCAACCACGGCCTGACGCTGAGGGAGGCTGGACTGCGAGTACAGCCAAATCTAAGCCGATATACAGTGGCAAGTGTGATGAGAACATTTCTACTGGAAAATAGGTATTGTAAAAATATCCTCATATCAAAAACATCTGCACGGTTTCAGTAACTGCTTACAGTACTGTATTCTATGCACTATCAGCACTTCTGTTACCTTTTCCTGTGAAATTACTGTACTATTGTATACTGTTTTTTTTCTACATAGGATTGAGGGTCAGGGACGACAAGGGGGAAGGCCTCCTATGTTCACAGAACAGCAAGAGAGGGAGATAGTAAACATGGTTTTGGCCAACAATGCTATAACACTCAAGCAGCTCCAAGCTAACATTGTCAATAACCACGCCATTTTCAACGATATCCATCAGGTCTCAACATCAACACTGGCACGCATCCTAAAAAAAAAACATATTCAAATGAAGCAAATTTATCGAGTGCCTTTCGAGCGCAATTCCGAAAGGGTGAAACGACTGCGGCATGATTATGCAGATGTATGTATTCACTTTAGCAGTGTGATCTTGCATACTGTCTCATAATCTTTTACTGTACTGTAATATGTATACTAGATCTACACTGAACTACACAATTTTGCCTGACACAGTTTTTCAGAGAGTTTTACGAATGGATGGAGAGGAGATCCAGCATGAGTTCATTTACGTAGATGAGGCTGTGTTCAACCTGACGAGAACACGAAGGAGGGGAAGAAACATCATTGGCCACAGGGCTATAGTCAATGTCCCAGGGCAACGTGGGGGTAATATGACACTCTGTGCAGCCATTACACAGAATGGGGTCCTCCACCGCCATGCCCATATGGGCCCTTACAACACAGCACTCATACTTACATTCTTGGACCAACTGCACAACATAACAGCAGCAAATCAAATCGATCATATGCAATACATTGTTGTCTGGGACAATGTGTCTTTCCACCGCTCTGCTCTGGTTCAGAACTGGTTTCAGCAACATCCACATTTCACCGTCCTATATCTTCCACCATACTCTCCATTCCTCAACCCTATAGAAGAGTTTTTCTCGGCATGGCGGTGGAAGGTATATGATCTCCGTCTCCAGGCTGAGGTACCCCTCATCCAAGCCATGGAGGAGGCCTGTGACCAGATGGAGGTAGCAGCAATGCAAGGATGGATTCGTCATTCAAGACGTTTCTTTCCAAGGTGTCTTGCTAATGACAACATTGCCTGCGATGTTGATGAAATTCTCTGGCGAGATCCAGCTAGGCGAAGAGACAATGTGTAGTTATTTTTTGTAATTTTCTTTGGAACTTACAATACGTAAAGTGACGTTTGGTTACAGTATTACAGTTTTTCTCAGTCGCTTTGGTGCATTTCTTAGATCAAAAGTGCAATTCTTGATACTACTTGTACAAAT
Source organism: Salvelinus alpinus (assembly GCF_045679555.1). Classification (NCBI taxonomy): domain Eukaryota; kingdom Metazoa; phylum Chordata; class Actinopteri; order Salmoniformes; family Salmonidae; genus Salvelinus; species Salvelinus alpinus. The sequence goes on along the minus strand of NC_092097.1, from coordinate 34,444,451 downwards.
TCCAAATCATCTAGTCACTTGTGCACATCATTAAAGCAATTTCTTATTCCTTTGAACAAATTGCAATTGATAATGTACAAGTGTCAGCTTTTTTCCACATGATCAATTGCTCATGTCATGTTGATCAAAATATAGTAGATGGTTTTTCTGTTGAATAGTCTTACCCCTCAAAACATCTAGGCATTAGTTCCTTGCATAAGGAACCTTTGAGGTCCAAGGTGGCTTAGCAGTTCAGACGTCTTTTTCCGTATTGTCGTGTCGTGTCCTGTATATATATATATTTACACCTTTTCTTCGCATATCTTTTATTTATTTTATTATCCAAGAACTCAACTACAAAAGCTTTCCTGCAAAAGCTTTCCTGCAACCCGCTTCACCAATTACAAAAAGTATTATTTACCTCAATCTGAAAATCCATCGTGGAAGCTAGCCAGGGGCTAATTCAGAAGCTAGCCTGAAAGCTAACCAGAAGCTACTCCGATAGCTAGCCAGAAGCTAATCTGTAGCTGCCCCGAAATTAGCCGGTTTGCTGGCTAGCGTTGGTGTTTCAGCTGCCCACGTTTTGTGGTCATCAGCTATTCCTTTAGCTCGATAATCTACCGGCACTTTTGTGCAACGCGACTCGGACCGGAGCATTCCGGGACTTTTTTCTCTCAGTTTCCCCGGATTCCAGCCGCAGGCTCTGGACACTTGCACCTTGATTTCGCAGCTAGCTAGCTGCATACCGTGTGACTATTGGCTTACGTCGACCCCGGAGCAAACTCAAATCATGCTGGAGCTAGCCAGCTGAGGAGTTCCATCACCATCCGGACCCGTTTCTTTTGTTGCTGCTGCAGATACGGAACCCCACCGGGCCTTCACGACTGACTGCCGCGACTGACTGCCGACGTTATCTGCCCGAGGGATTTATCCAACCGGCACCTCCGTCCCGACGTTACCTGAACGCTCATCTGAGGCCCGCTAATCGTTAGCTGTCTTATCGGCTGCTATCTGAACAAAACCCCACTACACGGAACCTACCGACGGAAACGCACGAGGTATCTACAAACAGACCTCCATCCTATGCTGCTACCGATAGCCATATACCCGGCCAGCTGTCTGGATCGCCACGACCCCAACCAACCTCTACTCACTGGACCCTTATTGATCACTCGATTAAGCATGCCTCTCCTTAATGTAAATATGCCTTGTCCATTGCTGTTCTGGTTAGTGTTTATTGGCTTATTTCACTGTAGAGATTCTAGCCCTGCTCTCTATACCATATCCAACCTCTCAGTTCCACCACCCACATATGCGATGACATCACCTGGTTTCAATGATGTTTCTAGAGACAAGATCTCTCTCATCATCACTCAATACCTAGGTTTACCTCCACTGTATTCACATCCTACCATACCTTTGTCTGTACATTATTCCTTTAAACTATTTTATCGCCCCCAGAAACTTCCTTTTACTCTCTGCTCTAGTAGCTCTAGGCGACCAATTCTCATAGCTTTTAGCCGTACCCTTATCCTACTCCTCCTCTGTTCCTCTGGTGATGTAGAGGTGAATCCAGGCCCTGCAGTACCTGGCTCCACTCCTATTCCCCAGGCGCTCTCTTTTGATGACTTCTGTAACCGTAATAGCCTTGGCTTCATGCATGTTAACATTAGAAGCCTCCTCCCTAAGTTTGTTTTGTTCACTGCTTTAGCACACTCTACCAACCCGGATGTTTTAGCCGTGTCTGAATCCTGGCTTAGAAACACCACCAAAAAATTCAGACATTTTCATCCCCAATTACAAGATTTTCAGACAAGATAGAACGGCCAAAGGGGGCGGTGTTGCAATCTACTGCAAAGACTGCCTGCAGAGTTCTGTTATACTATCCAGGTCTGTTCCCAAACAATTTGAACTTCTACTTTTAAAAATCCACCTCTCTAAAAACAAGTCTCTCACCGTTGCCGCCTGCTATAGACCACCCTCTGCCCCCAGCTGTGCTCTGGACACTATATGTGAACTGATTGCCCCCCATCTATCTTCAGAGCTCGTGCTGCTAGGCGACCTAAATTTGAACATGCTCAACACCCCAGCCACCCTACAATCTAAGCTTGATGCCCTCAATCTCACACAAATTATCAATGAACCTACCAGGTACCACCCCAATTCCGTAAACACGGGTACCCTCATAGATATCATCCTAACAAACTTGCCCTCCAAATACACCTCTGCTGTTTTCAACCAAGATCTCAGCGATCACTGCCTCATTGCCTGCATCCGTAATGGGTCAGCGGTCAAACGACCTCCACTCATCACTGTCAAACGCTCCCTGAAACACTTCAGCGAGCAGGCCTTTCTAATCGACCTGGCCGGGGTATCCTGGAAGGATATTGATCTCATCCCGTCAGTAGAGGATGCCTGGTCATTTTTTTTAAATGCCTTCCTCACCATCTTGAATAAGCATGCCCCATTCAAGAAATTTAGAACCAGGAACAGATATAGCCCTTGGTTCTCTCCTGACCTGACTGCCCTTAACCAACAGAAAAACATCCTATGGCGTTCTGCATTAGCATCGAACAGCCCCCGTGATATGCAACTTTTCAGGGAAGCCAGAAACCAATATACACAGGCAGTTAGAACAGCCAAGGCTAGCTTTTTCAAGCAGAAATTTGCTTCCTGCAACACAAATTCAAAAACGTTCTGGGACACCGTAAAGTCCATGGAGAATAAGAACACCTCCTCCCAGCTTCCAACCGCTCTGAAGATAGGAAACACTGTCACCACCGACAAATCCACTATAATTGAGAATTTCAATAAGCATTTTTCTACGGCTGGCCATGCTTTCCACCTGGCTACCCCTACCCCGGACAACAGCACTGCCCTCCCCTCTGCTACTCGCCCAAGCCTTCCCCATTTCTCTTTCTCCCAAATACAGTCAGCTGATGTTCTTAATGAGCTGCAAAATCTGGACCCTTACAAATCAGCCGGGCTAGATAATCTGGACCCTTTCTTTCTAAAACTATCTGCTGAAATTGTTGCCACCCCTATTACTAGCCTCTTCAACCTCTCTTTCGTGTCGTCTGAGATCCCCAAAGATTGGAAAGCAGCTGCGGTTATCCCCCTCTTCAAAGGGGGGGACACCCTTGACCCTAACTGCTACAGACCTATATCTATCCTACCCTGCCTTTCTAAGGTCTTCGAAAGCCAAGTCAACAAACAGATTACCGACCATTTCGAATCACACCACACCTTCTCCGCTATGCAATCTGGTTTCAGAGCTGGTCATGGGTGCACCTCAGCCACGCTCAAGGTCATAAACGATATCGTAACCGCCATCGATAGGAAACAATACTGTGCAGCCGTATTCATTGACCTGGCCAAGGCTTTTGACTCTGTCAATCACCACATCCTCATTGGCAGACTCGACAGCCTTGGTTTCTCTAATGATTGCCTCGCCTGGTTCACCAACTACTTCTCTGATCGAGTTCAGTGTGTCAAATCGGAGGGTCTGTTGTCCGGGCCTCTGGCAGTCTCTATGGGGGTGCCACAGGGTTCAATTCTTGGACCGACTCTCTTCTCTGTTTACATCAATGATGTCGCTCTTGCTGCTGGTGATTCTCTGATCCACCTCTACGCAGACGACACTATTCTGTATACTTCTGGCCCTTCTCTTGACACTGTGTTAACAACCCTCCAGGCGAGCTTCAATGCCATACAACTCTCCTTCCGTGGCCTCCAACTGCTCTTAAATACAAGTAAAACCAAATGCATGCTCTTCAACCGATCGCTGCCTGCTCCTGCCCGCCTGTCCAACATCACTACTTTGGACGGCTCTGACTTAGAATATGTGGACAACTACAAATACCTAGGTGTCTGGTTAGACTGTAAACTCTCCTTCCAGACCCACATCAAACATCTCCAATCCAAAGTCAAATCTAGAATTGGCTTCCTATTCCGCAACAAAGCATCCTTTACTCATGCTGCCAAACATACCCTTGTAAAACTGACCATCCTACCAATCCTCGACTTCGGTGATGTCATTTACAAAATAGCCTCCAAAACCCTACTCAATAAATTGGATGCAGTCTATCACAGTGCCATCCGTTTTGTCACCAAAGCCCCATATACTACCCACCACTGCGACCTGTACACTCTCGTTGGCTGGCCCTCGCTTCATACTCGTCGCCAAACCCACTGGTTCCAGGTCATCTACAAGACCCTGCTAGGTAAAGTCCCCCCTTATCTCAGCTCGCTGGTCACCATAGCAGCACCTACCTGTAGCACGCGCTCCAGCAGGTATATCTCTCTAGTCACCCCCAAAACCAATTCTTCCTTTGGACGCCTCTCCTTCCAGTTCTCTGCTGCCAATGACTGGAACGAACTACAAAAATCTCTGAAACTGGAAACACCTATCTCCCTCACTAGCTTTAAGCACCAGCTGTCAGAGCAGCTCATAGATTACTGCACCTGTACATAACCCATCTACAATTTAGCCCAAACAACTACCTCTTTACCTACTGTATTTATTTATTAATTTATTTTGCTCCTTTGCACCCCATTATTTCTGTCTCTACTTTGCACTTTCTTCCACTGCAAACCAACCATTCCAGTGTTTTTTAGTTTTTATTTTACTTGCTGTGTTGTACTCACTTCGCCTCCATGGCCTTTTTATATTTTTATTTATTTATACATATATTTGTTTGCCTTCACCTCCCTTATCTCACCTCACTTGCTCACATTGTATATAGACTTATTTTTTTTCATCTGTATTATTGACTATATGTTTGTTTTACTCCATGTGTAACTATGTGTTGTTGTATGTGTCGAACTGCTTTGCTTTATCTTGGCCAGGTCGCAATTGTAAATGAGAACGTGTTCTCAATTTGCCTACCTGGTTAAATAAAGGTTAAATAAATAAAAAATAAATAAAAAAATAAGCCATTACATGCAAAATTGTTGAACTATTTGTCATAAACTGTCAAGCATAGTTTTACACATTTCTATTAGACCTTTTGTACAAAAACGCGAATTAATGAATCGTGCAGGTGAAATTGACCCTCACTCATGAAGGAATGTAAAGTGTTAGTTCAACCAACAATCAACCAGTTGTCTAAATTGCTCAAAGGTGCATCTCATGAAGAATCAATTGGCAAGCATATATAGACAGACCACAACACAGAGTTGCAATTTTCCAATAATGGATGGACCAGGAAACGAACTTGGTCAACAGCCAAGAGGAGGAAGAAGAGGAGCAAGGATGCGTGGTGGAAGGCAAAACAGAGGAAGAGGCAGAAGAGGACATAGGCGCATATCTGATGACATAAGGGCCACTATTGTAGACCATGTTGTCAATCATGGCCTTACAATGGCTGAGGCGGGTCGAAGGGTGCAGCCGAATATGGGGAGATCAACCGTGTCCTCAATAGTTCAAACGTTTCGAAGAGAGAACAGGTATGTCCACCAATGTACAGTGCACTGTTACTGTATATAAGCAGTATACTGTATACTTCCTACAATGCTTCATATTACAGTAGTCCACTTGTATTTCACAGCATACAGAAATATACTCTATACAGATACATACTGCACCTTACATGCACCCACCTGTATGTTTTACAGTAAAATGTGTGTTCACATAGACAAAAACTATGTGAAGGTGTGCGATGCATCACTGCATTTTTCCCCACATAGGACTGCAAGATTACCTCAAACCGGTGGCAGAGGACGCCTTTTCACACCTCAACAGGAGGAGGCTATTTGCACCATGGTCCGAGCAAACAATGCCATGAGACTCAGGGAAATACAAAGGACCATTATAGAAGACAACGATGTCTTTGAAAACATCCATACGGTTAGCATCTCAACCATCGACAGGGTGCTGCATAGAAACCAGATGAGTATGAAACAGCTGTACCGTGTACCATTCCAAAGGAATGAGGACAGAGCTAAGGAGCTACGGTACCAGTATGTACAGGTAAAACATATATCTATGTAACTACTTTACAGCAACATTTTATAGTGATACATAGTACAGTAAGCATAAACTGCACACATTTCCATTGCTGTGGAAGGAACATGCAATATTTGTACATTTTATGTCACTCTTCCTTACCAAAACAAATTCAACTGTGTGTTCTGGGATATAGCGTATAATGGAGTTGGAATCAAGTGAACCCTCTCACAACTTTGTATACGTGGATGAGGCTGGCTTCAACCTGACCAAATGCAGAAGGCGGGGTCGGAATATCATCGGTCACAGAGCTACTGTGGATTTGCCAGGCCAACTGCTATTTTGGAGCATGGTGTCCTAACCCATATCCCCCTTATAGGGCCATACAACACCCAGCATCTACTCAACTTTTTAGAGACTCTCTACAGGGCTCTCATCCCTGATGATGAGAGGGGTCTGTTTAGAGAGGATTTGCCAAAGTATGTGGTCATTTGTGATAATGTGAGTTTCCATCGAACAAACATCATAAGACAATGGTTTGTGACCCACCCGAGGATGCTCATAGAATTCCTCCCACCTTATTCACCATTCCTTAACCCAATTGAGGAGTTCTTTTCAGCATGGAGGTGGAAGGTGTACGATCGTCAGCCACACACACAGATGACCCTGCTGGCTGCAATGGATGCAGCATGTGAGGACATCACAGTAGACACCTGCAGAGGATGGATAAGGCATTCCAAAAGATTCTTTCCACGTTGCATTGGAAGGGAAAATATCCGGTGTGATGTGGATGAGAATATGTGGGCCGACAGACAGGAACGTCTGGATGTGTAGAGACAGCACAACAGTGCTGCGGGCAAAGTTGTGCCTTAGGGGTGGTTTCCTGTGTTTCTTTCTAATTTAGTTTTTTTTCCTTTGTGCCCCTTGGGTTGTCCAGTCTCTTTCAATCAATAACCCACATACAGTAATATGTAAATAGTACTGTTGAAATTGATATATGCCATAGAAGTGCAGCCTTGTGCATTTTCAATACAGTAACTGTCATCCAAACTGTAGCCTAAGTTTACATCAGGTAATACTGTCAAAGTACACAGTTACATTGACAACATGCCTAAACATTTTGACGACCTTGTTCGTGAACAATGACTCAATGACTTATCATTCTGATGACACTGACATGATCATTGGCATGAATATTTACTTTTGAGAGATGTACTAAGGATTTTTAGTGACTGACTAGCTTTAGAAACATATCTATTGTATATTGCAGTTTGTACAAATTGTTCTGAGAAATGCACTTATTATTTTGCACATGTTAGGGATGATGTGAAAAATGCACCAAAGCGACAGAGAAACTGTATGAATCTCCATGTCAACATTTTGGGCGTGTTGAGAAATAAATGAGTTTCTTCAGTCTGCAACATTGGTCTTGTGTAGTGTTTGGTGAATTTACATTATATTTGTACTTTGTTGATAGTAGCCTACTCTAATCATAGGGAAGTAGAAGTGCTAAAAGTGTTTTAGGTTTATCACAGCAGAGTGTAACTCGTGCAAACAGAGTATAGTAATGTGAAACGTGTGTGTTTCATATGGTAACAAAGTGTGGTTTTTAAAAAGAAGTGTATAGATTTTACAAGAGTGTTTAATTTTGCAAAGGATCTGTAGTGTTTTGCTAATTGGATGTGTGGTTGTGCTAATTGTGTGTAGTGTTTTGAAAACACGGGCCCTGTTTTGAAAATCGTGCTTAAGCAATCAAAAAAAACTGTAACACAAATGACAACACACATGTCACTCAATTCAGTACTTCCTAGTTCCATGTATCAAACAGTTATTTCAGTTATATTAAAACCAGGAAAATCTGGAGAGTCCCCTGTTGATTATAAACCCCTCAGTATAATACAATAAGTAAAAAAACAAGATATAGGTTTATCAATAATGGCTGTAAATGCCGAAAAGGCTTTCGACCATCTTGCATGTCCTTTTCTATTCAAAACTTTGGAACTCTCCAGCTGAAATAATACATTTAATAAAAAATGTGTATAAATGTCCTAAAGCAAAAATAAACACAAATAATACACTAGTTGATTAAATTACCCTAGAAAGGGGCATAAGACAGGGATGTCCCCTCTCCTCCCTCCTGTTTGCACTGGCAATTGAACCGCTTGCAGAGAGAATTAGACAGGACCCATTGTCAATGGAGCAGTCCGCAGTAGGCTACAGTGCGTTCTGTGTACTGCATGCGTTCCAATATTTTCATCTCGTGCGTTGCTTAACCGCGTGGTGGGACAAATGGAAGTACACACAGACTACAACTAGCTAGCGTTTAGCTAATTGAAAAGCGAAGCACATGTACGGAAAATGCAGGCTAGACATCCGGCAAAACAAAACGCATATGCATCTGCTGGACATCAGGCATAAGTGTTGGTCATCGTTTCACACTGATTGCAACTCGTTACGGCATGATAGCATTCAGTCCCGCTATGCTCCATGTTGCAATGGGAAACACTGTTATTGCCTGGCATTACATTTGATGGTGTACACTGTAAAGTATGTAGACAGCCCTGTCTGGGCTGTTGTGTCATACCCAGGATCTTATACACACACACACACAAGCATTAACCGTGGCAAGGTCGTAAAACAGACTCTGACACAGAGATAAGGCGAAAGAGAAATCATGAGTGAAAGAAATTCAGCTCCAGTGCGGGGATCAGTATTACTAGAGGTGCCTGGTGTGTAGTAGTAGTAGTAGTCTGAACAATGTGGATGGTTTCTCTCTCTCAGGTCTCTTTTCCTCACTTTCTCTGCCTCCCATTCTCTTTCTCAGTGAGTCTTTTTTCCTCACTTTCTGTGCCTACCCTTCTCTCTCCCTCAACCTGTTGCTTGTCTGCTTCTCATTGTTTTTACTTTCTCTCTCTTGGCTCTCTGATTTCTGTCGGTCAATCATGCTTCTCACCAATTTCTCAGCCTCTACTCTCTCTTACTTTTTCATTGTTTTATTATGTCCCTAGCTGCTTCTCAGTCACACACTGTTTGCCTCACTGGCTGTCAATCTCTTGCTTTCTCTTTCACTGCTTATTTTTACTCTTCCTCCCTATACCTTCTATCTCCACCTTTGTCGCTGCCTCTTGTTTTGTATTCTCTCTCTCACTCTCTCTCAGTCTTCCCCTGACCCTCCCTCTGTCTCTCTGTCTACCTTTCTCCCTCTCTCAGTCTACATCTCTCCCCATCTCTCATAAGGTGAATGCACCAATTTGTAAGTCGCTCTGGATAAGAGCGTCTGCTAAATGACTTAAATGTAAATGTAAATGTAATGTGAGCTTGCCTGCCACTGTACAGCAGGCATTGGGTCTTGCGCAACCCCTGTGCTGTGCTGCCTGTCTGTGTGTCTGTGTAGCCAGTGGGGCTGGAGCAGTATTTGTATGGCATTACCTCAGTCCCACTCCTCTGACACGTACCACATTCCTAGAAGAGGGTTGACTTTCAGCCACACAGACAGACTCACTCGCTTGCACCTGAAAGTGAAGGGGGGCAGCTTACGCAATGGCCTGGGGAATTGCTCAACCTCTCCCTCACCGCCAACAGGAACGGTGTCGACACACCGGGAGAGAAAACAAAAGCCAGAGCAAATAAGTCACTATAGTAACTATCAACACATGCAACCAGCAATTCAATATTTAAATGGGGCCCTCCTCCCTCTCTTCCAAAAACGAATCATTGAGAGGTTGCTGCACTAGCAGACTAGCCCGAGGCATGTTACTGTAGTTAATAATATACAGGTTTCACTGTCTGTGCTGGCTTGTGGTGCATCTGTATGGACAATCTGAGTGTGTCTGGTGTGATAAATACTCATCATCACCATCATCCTCTAGATTCTTACAACCATCCTGATCTCACAGACATTTCAGGAAAGTCACACTGAGTTCCAAGAACGCATCACGACAGTGGTCTGTGTAGGCCCCTTGAGGACACCCAAACCCATCTGATCCTACTCTGTTGTTACTCGTCTGGAAGCGTTCTACACAAGGAGGCTTGAACAAAGAAGAAGACCATCCAAGAGATAAAGTGAATACCACGTCAGTGACATTAACACAATTACACCCTGCCTATTTGTTTAAACCCAGAAGTTCAGTGAAACTATGTTGTGAGGTAATAGCAGGTTGCTGAGTTTTTCCTCATAACAGGATGTTTCCTCATAATAGGGATGTTCCACAGAATTGACTTCTACCTCTGATTGCTAAAACTTCTATTTAATTCATCAGGAAAAATAAAGGCTCAAATTATCACAGGCTTCAACTAATGACAGAACCATCACCTTTCAGAATCCCACTTCTCCACAGTTCGCTAAACACTCTACTGTCATTTTCATTAAGTGTATGTGATTGTTGGAGTTACATCATGCGGCGCTTTACTAACTCTCCCCAGTGGGAGTTCCCAACAAGAAAATAAAGAGACTTTTATTCAACTGTCAAAAGCGAACAAGGCCTGCAATTTGAATCAAACAGAGTGCCGATGGTAGAGGAAGATTATTTTTGACCCTGGTGTATGACCCTCTATTGAATTGACATACTGCATTACAGAGTGTTTCATCAGAGTTCCATTCCCAAGCCTGCGTGTACTGAAATGGCTGCCACTACCATAGCAGTCATCTGGGCAAGGGGAGTTAATTATTGTATAAGGAATGGGGGTGATATAAACCTGAAGTAATACGAAGAATGGGGTTGGGGGAGGAGAGGAGGCGGTGTGCAAAAAGTGGACATGTATTTTTCCCTTTGTGAGACTTTATAAGTTAATTCTTGCATATGGGAACTACAGTAACAGTACAGCTCTATTTTATCAACTGTAATCTCTGAAGTATATCATAACCTATTCATATCAGTGCATGCATTAGTATCTAGTGGATATCAAATCCCTTCCATCAATCAATCTTTAATTCTCAACTGGGAATTAATACTGTACAACCAAGCTTACTAGTCTTTATTAAAGTTGTACACTGGATGAACTCCTTCAGTTCCAGGACATTTCTCATGTATCTGTCCATACCCACCCAGCTATGCGGACAAAGTGTTTGCTTCCTTTTCCTTCCTGGTTTGCGACCCGGCTTCATGGGCAACAGGGAGTCCGATGCTGTGGCAACCGAGGGGAAGGAGCTAGGAGGAAGGAAGAGACGAGGAAATTAATCAAAGCTCAGATAAAGCACAGATAGTTCTATGGATTTCCTGCTCGTAGCAGGATGAAGCTCCCAGCACTGAGATGAGATGACTGATAGTTATTTTCTAATGAACGGCATTAATAGTGGGGCTTGCGAATACTTCCGACTTCTCGTTATTCAGCCCCCATTGATTTTGGTACAATGTTTGACCCAGTTAGCATAAGAACACGGCATAAGCCATGGCAAAATGTGTAGAATCCCAGATAATTTGTCTTAAACCTGCAATTTTTTTCTCTCAGCCCCATGACAAAATGTGTAGAATTGTAGGTTTCTAGCTATTATCTGTACAGTCCCTCAGTCGAGCAGTGAATTTTAAACAAAGAAGGCCACCTATACATAGACAAAAATCATTTTAAAAAGCAGACATTGAATATCCCTTTGTGCATGATGAAGTTATTAGTTACATTTTGGATGTTGTATCAATACACCCAGCCACTACAAAGTTCCAGTAACATGAAACACAAGGCCAAATCTACACTGGAATTCCTTACCGAGAAGACAGTGAATGTTTCATTTCCCATCCTTTGTGGGCTCTGCCTGTCAAGCAGCAGAAGGGCGCACTTGCCGATATACTATTAGCTGACAATGTTTACTTTGCAAGCTTCAGAGGGGTTTAGTTGTAGAAGGCACATTTCAGTTGAAGGCATTCAGTTGTACAACTGACTAGGTATCCCCCCTTTCCCTTTCCCTTTCTGGTAGAAACTTTGTACAGTTGGCTAAACACAGTGGTAAATAGACCTAATGTACTTTTCCCCCCAACCAAACTAGGCCTATCTAGCAAAGTTAGGTAACATTATTCCTTTTTCAACATTGCTTTTAAGAGTGTTTAATCACGGCTACATTAATTAATGGATCACATCAAATTCGCTAGCTAGCTAATAACAGATCACGTCAATATGGCTAGTTAACAAGCTATCTTTCAGGGGATGAACTAGATGGCTATATTTGTTTGCCATCTACAGTGGTGATGACAGTAGTCCGACTGACAACTTTGCCAATGTCAAGCTCTTTCCAAAAGCCTAATCTCTGATGAAGCAAGCTAAATGGCACGTTGTTTTCTTAGCTAGCTGGCTACATGCCAAATGGATAGGCTACCCTCACCTATATGAAAATACATGATAAATTGATGTTTACTGATCATGAAAAGCATGCAGTTATTTGCTCTATAACTCTGATAGAGCTAAATGTGAAAAAAATAGGAAATATGTAGTTCTGACTGTGTGCTTTAAGAGGTGATGATATTAAAACCAAATACACTGAACAAAAATATAAAAGGCAACATGTTAAGTGTTGGTCTCATGAGCTGAAATAAAAGATCCCTGAAATGTTCCATACAAACATTTAACTCAAATTTTGTGCACAAATTTGTTTACATCCCTGTTAGTCACCAAGATAATCCTTCCACCTGACAGGTGTGGCATATCAAGAAGAACCTGATTAAACAGCATGATCATAACACAGGTGCACCTTGTGCTGGGGACAATAAAGGGGCACTCTAAAATGTGCAGTTTTGTCACACAACACAATGCCACAGATGTCTCAAGTTTTGGGGGAACGTGCAATTGGCATGCTGACTGCAGGAATGTCCACCAGAGTTGTTGCCAGAGAATGCAATGTTAATTTCTCTACCATAAGCTACCTCCAACATAATTTTAGAGAATTTGGCAGTACATCCAACCTGCCTCACAACCGCAGACCCCGTGTATGGCGTTGTGTGGGCGAGCGGTTTGTTGATGTCGACATTGTGAACAGAATGCCCCATGGTGGTGGTGGGGTTATGGTATGGGCGAGCATAAGCTACGGACAACGAACACAATTGCATTTTATCGATGGCAATTTGAATGCATAGAGATATTAAAAAGATTCTGAGGCCCATTGTTGTGCCATTCATCCGCCGCCATCACCTCATGTTTCAGCATGATAATGAACAGCCCCATGTCGCAAGGATCTGTACACAATTCCTGGAAGCTGAAAATGACCCGGTTCTTCCATGGCCTGCATACTTACCAGACATGTCACACATTGAACATGTTTGGGATGCTTTGGATCGTGTTCAGGTTCCCGCCAATATCCAGCAACTTCTCACAGCCATTGAAGAGGTGTGAGAAAACATTCCACAGTCCACAATCAACAGCCTGATCAACTCTATGCGAAGGAGATGTGTCGCGCTGCAAGTGGCAAATGGTGGACACACCAGATACTGTCTGGTTTTCTGATCCACACCCTACCTTTTTTTAAAAGGTATCTGTGACCAACAGATGCATATCTGTATTCCCAGTCAGGTGAAATTTACAGATTAGGGCTTAATGAATTTATTTAAATTGACTGTAACTCACTAAAATCTTTGAAATTGTTGCATGTTAAGTTTATGTTTTTGTTCCGTATTGTCATAACTTTTATTTAACAATTTCTTGGAAATGGCACGTAGTTGTCAATGGTTTTAGCGGAGCTGGGGTCTCCTTGTCGAACACTCACTGACACTGACATTTTATTGATCAGGAAATAGGAAACACTGTCTCCACCGATAAATCCACGATAATTGAGAATTTCAATAAGCATTTTTCTACGGCTGGTCATGCTTTCCACCTGGCTACCCCTACCCCGGTCAACTGCCCTGCACCCCCCACAGCAACTCGCCCAAGCCTCCCCATTTCTCCTTCACCCAAATCCAGATAGCTGATGTTGTCACAACTTCCGCCGAAGTCGGTTCCTCTCCTTGTTCGGGTGGCGTTCGGCGGTCGACGTCACCGGTCTTCTAGCCATCGCCGATCCACCTTTCATTTTCCATTTGTTTTGTCTTGTTTTCCCGCACACCTGGTTTATATTCCCTCATTACTTGACGTGCATATAACCCTCTGTTCCCTCCATGTCTGTGTGTGGAATTGTTTGTTGTAAAGTGTATGTGCACTTCAGACTGGTTTGAGATGGGTTATTTCAACCCGTATTTTGTTGTTCTGGGTGAAGTTTGTTTTGCCGCATTAAACTGCTCCGGTTGTTACCCATTTCTGCTCCCCTGCGCCTGACTTCCCTGCAGCCAGTTACGCACCTCTTACAGATGTTCTGAAAGAGCTGCAAAATGTGGACCCTTACAAATCAGCTGGGCTAGACAATCTGGACCATCTCTTTCTAAAATGATCTGCCAAAATTTTTGCAACCCCTGTTACTAGCATGTTCAACCTCTCTTTCGTATCGTCTGAGATCCTCAAAGATTGGAAAAATGCCGCGGTCATCCCCCTCTTCAAAGGGGGAGACACTCTAGACCCAAACTGCTACAGACCTATATCTATCCTACCCTGCCTGTCTAAGGTCTTCGAAAGCCAAGTTAACAAACAAATCACCGACCATTTCGAATCGCACCGTACCTTCTCCGCTATGCAATCTGGCTTCCGAGCTGGTCATGGGTGCACCTCAGCCATGCTCAAGATCCTAAACAATATCTTAACTGCCATCGATAAGAGACAATACTGTGCAGCCGTATTCATCGACCTGGCCAAGACTTTCTACTCTGTCAATCACCACATTCTTATCGGAAGACTCAACAGCCTTGGTTTCTCAAATGACTGCCTCGCCTGGTTCACCAACTACTTCTCTGATAGAGTTCAGTGTGTCAAATCGGAGGGCCTGTTGTGCGGACCTCTGGCAGTCTCTATGGGGGTGCCACAGGGTTCAATTCTCGGGCCGACTCTCTTCTCTGTATACATCAATGATTTTTTCTTGCGGCTGGTGATTCTCTGATCCACCTCTACGCAGACGACACCATTCTGTATACTTCTGGACCTTCTTTGGACACTGTGTTAACTAACCTCCAGACGAGCTTCAATGCCATACAACACTCCTTCCGTGGCCTCCAACTGCTCTTAAATGCAAGTAAAACTAAATGCATGCTCTTCAACCCGATCGCTGCCCGCACCTGCCCGCCCGTCCAGCATCACTACTCTGGACGGTTCTGACCTAGAATACGTGGACAACAACAAAGGCCTAGGTGTCTGGTTAGACTGTAAACTCTCCTTCCAGACCCACATTAAGCCTCTCCAATCCAAAATTAAATCTAGAATTGGCTTCCTATTTCGCAACAAAGTCTCCTTCACTCATGCTGCTAAACATACCCTCGTAAAACTGACTATCCTACCGTTCCTCGACTTCTGCGATGTCATTTACAAAATAGCCTCCAACACTCTACTCAACAAATTGGATGCAGTCTATCACAGTGCCATCCGTTTTGTCACCAAAGCCCCATATACTACCCACCACTGCGACCTGTATGCTCTCGTTGGCTGGCCCTCGCTTCATACTCGTCGCCAAACCCACTGGCTCCAGGTCATCTACAAGTCTTTGCTAGGTAAAGCCCCGCCTTATCTCAATTCACTGGTCACCATAGCAGCACCCACCCGCAGCACGCGCTCCAGCAGGTATATTTTACTGGTCATCCCCAAAGCCAACACTTCCTTTGGCTGCCTTTCCTTCCAGTTCTCTGCTGCCGATGACTGTAACGAACTGCAAAAATCGCTGAAGCTGGAGACTCTTATCTCCCTCACTAGCTTCAAGCACCATCTGTCAGAGCAGCTCACAGATCATTGCACCTGTACATAGCCCATCTGTAAATAGCCCATCCAACTACCTCATCCCCATACTGTATTTATTTATTTACTTTGCTCCTTTTTACCCCAGTATCTCTACCTCCACATTCATCTTCTGCACATCTACCACTCCAGTGTTTAATTGCTATATCGTAATTACCTCGTCACTATGGCCTATTTTATTGCCTTACCTCCCTTATCTTACCTCATTTGCACACACTATATATATATACTTGGCCAGGTTGCAGTTGTAAATGAGAGATACGTTGCGGTGGCGGTGGATACGTTGATCCTGCTGCTTTGATTGGATAGATGTCTCCGTTCACTCGCTGCACCCGGTCACTTCTTGAATGTTTCGGTCTGATCATTTAGATTGCTGCTGCCTCCTGGAGCCTGCTACTATGATACATCAATAGGTGAGGACGTTTTCTAGCAAGCTATCAATGTCCATAATATCTAACAAGCGAAGCGAGAGGAGGGAAAAAAGAAGAAACGAGTGACAGCAAACTTGTCTGCCTGCTGCAAATTTTTTGTTGCCTGCTGCAACAGAAACATCGCTCTCTTGCATTAAAGGGTAACTACACCCAAAAATCTAAATTTCTTTTATTTTTCCCAGACCTAAAAAAAAAGGTCTCCTGATGTGGTTTAAGCATTCTTAGAACATCCAATTTGTTGTTTTTATATTTAAAAGGTGTGAATTTGAGAGCAATTTTTTCTTTTACTTGAACAAACTGACACCTGGAAAAACTAAACTGAGAAAATTGAATCAGGTGTGTATATACAGTGGGGCAAAAAAGTATTTAGTCAACCACCAATTGTGCAAGTTCTCCCACTTAAAAAGATGAGAGAGGCCTGTCATTTTCATCATAGGTACACTTCAACTATGACAGACAAAATGAGAAAAAAATCCAGAAAATCACATTGTAGGATTTTTTATGAATTTATTTGCAAATTATGGTGGAAAATAAGTATTTGGTCAATAACAAAAGTTTATCTCAATACTTTGTTATATACCCTTTGTTGGCAATGACAGCGGTCAAACGTCTTCACAAGGTTTTCACACACTGTTGCTGGTATTTTGGCCCATTCCTCCATGCAGATCTCCTCTAGAGCAGTGATGTTTTGGGGCTGTTGCTGGGCAACACGGACTTTCAACTCCCTCCAAAGATTTTCTATGGGGTTGAGATCTGGAGACTGGCTAGGCCACTCCAGGACCTTGAAATGCTTCTTACGAAGCCACTCCTTCGTTGCCCGGGCGGTGTGTTTGGGATCATTGTCATGCTGAAAGACCCAGCCACGTTTCATCTTCAATGCCCTTGCTGATGGAAGGAGGTTTTCACTCAAACTCTCACGATACATGGCCCCATTCATTCTTTCCTTTACACGGATCAGTCGTCCTGGTCCCTTTGCAGAAAAACAGCCCCAAAGCATGATGTTTCCACCCCCATGCTTCACAGTAGGTATGGTGTTCTTTGGATGCAACTCAGCATTCTTTGTCCTCCAAACACGACGAGTTGAGTTTTTACCAAAAAGTTCTATTTTGGTTTCATCTGACCATATGACATTCTCCCAATCTTCTTCTGGATCATCCAAATGCTCTCTAGCAAACTTCAGACGGGCCTGGACATGTACTGGCTTAAGCAGGGGGACACGTCTGGCACTGCAGGATTTGAGTCCCTGGCGGCGTAGTGTGTTACTGATGGTAGGCTTTGTTACTTTGGTTCCAGCTCTCTGCAGGTCATTCACTAGGTCCCCCCGTGTGGTTCTGGGATTTTTGCTCACCGTTCTTGTGATCATTTTGACCCCACGGGGTGAGATCTTGCGTGGAGCCCCAGATCGAGGGAGATTATCAGTGGTCTTGTATGTCTTCCATTTCCTAATAATTGCTCCCACAGTTGATTTCTTCAAACCAAGCTGCTTACCTATTGCAGATTCAGTCTTCCCAGCCTGGTGCAGGTCTACAATTTTGTTTCTGGTGTCCTTTGACAGCTCTTTGGTCTTGGCCATAGTGGAGTTTGGAGTGTGACTGTTTGAGGTTGTGGACAGGTGTCTTTTATACTGATAACAAGTTCAAACAGGTGCCATTAATACAGGTAACGAGTGGAGGACAGAGGAGCCTCTTAAAGAAGAAGTTACAGGTCTGTGAGAGCCAGAAATCTTGCTTGTTTGGAGGTGACCAAATACTTATTTTCCACCATAATTTGCAAATAAATTCATAAAAAATCCTACAATGTGATTTTCTGGATTTTCTTTTCTCATTTTGTCTGTCATAGTTGAAGTGTACCTATGATGAAAATTACAGGCCTCTCTCATCTTCTTAAGTGGGCGAACTTGCACAATTGGTGGCTGACTAAATACTTTTTTGCCCCACTGTATGCTATGCTCAGTTAACTTATGTGTCCCCCCCGGGGGGCAGAGGTTCTCCGAGGGAAGGGGTAACGCCTTTCCGGCCAGTGGGTCCCTCTTCCCACTGATCCCCCTCCAGCCCAGAGAGGACTACATGAACATCCCGCTATCATCCAAATATGTTGTAATATGTATTTTATTTAATGCCGCGTTGTCTTCTGTGCTCTATTATGACAGTTGGCATATACTGTGGTATTTTGGTAGGAGAGTGTATAAAGGTGTAGTGGTCCGAGTGTAGCTATTTCTGATTAAATGTGTGATCTAACTGCCCCACAATCCAAAGTAATAAGGTTGATATAGTAGTATATCAAAGTAATTAGAACAGTTATTTTACTTGACTATATGTAACTGCTTTGCTTTAAATAGTAAAATTAAACTTTTTAAACTTTTTACACTACCACAAAACTAATTTTAAAGACCAAAAGCAAGCCCCACTACGTTACTTCATGTAAAGTTACCATCTAAGTTAGTTATTATACAAGATTTGAATGACCTTGTCATGAGATATCAAATGGACTTTTGACTGATCTCAAAGTGCTAGACTCATATCAATCTGTCAAATGTGTCAAAGTGCTAGTCAAGTAAAGTGTCTCTGAATAGTCTTTCTTACTTTTGCTTTTGTTTTTGGCATGGATTGTACAGCCCTCATTGCATAGTACTCCACATGCAGTTCTGGGGCCTGTTCTATCCGCCGCTGCTTGATCTCGGTGGCCTGGTTACTCACAGGCAATTTTGTGAGCATCATATGAGCAGGGAGTGGAAACGCTGGCTAAACCACAGACCTCAGCCCCACCACTCCACTCCAGTAGCCCCCCTTTCCTGCAGGCAGGGCCTTGTGGTTGCCAGTGAGACTGTCGGACTGTGAGGGGGGCTGAGAAGGGAAATCCTCACAGAGATTCAGATGGGAAGTGTCCCAGATAATTGCATCCTGATTCCTGACTATTGTCCCTGCCCTGTCTCCAGGGTCCTTAGTGACATCCCCTGACCACAGACGACCTGTGGGGGAGAATCAATCATGCTGAGCCACTTTAAATCTACATCTAGATACCCACTAATGTCAGCTTAGCTGAATCACAGAGAACAATTAAGCCAAAATAGTCATCTTCTCCTAAATACAGCTTGGAAAGCATCCAATTAGCAACTAACTCGTATTAACTATTAGCAATATGAGTATGACAGACAGAGGGAAAGGTGCCAGGTGTAAAAGTATCTGTAAAACCACAGAACTGTATACTTTAAAGCAGCATCGTCATTGGTGAATCCCACAGGCCGTGACATGCCTACCCAGCGAGAGGACCCACACCTACTGCTGAGCTCATCTAAAACACATATATAGTCAATATGGAGTCAACACCAAACCCTACTACCCACACTAGAGACCTTTTAATCTGTACCGCAGTTACAGAAAGACTTAGTCATTTACACCCAGTGGCCAGTTTATTACACCAATCTGTTCACGAAAATGGTATCTCAGAACGCACAACTCATTGACCCTTGTCATGGATGGGCTATTGCAGCAGACGACCACACTGGGTTTCACTACTATTAGCTAAAAACAAGAAGAAGTGGCTCCATTGGGCACGCGATCACCAACACTGGACAAATCCCGGTTTCTGTTGCGTCATGCTGATGGCAGAGTCAGGATTTGGCATAAGCAGCATGAGTCTAAGGCCCCATCCTGCATGGTGTTCCTAATAAACTGACCACTGAGTGTATATTGTTACATCATTCCACACACTGACACCTTTCTGTAGTCTTCGACAGCCACTGACCAACATCTGTTAAGTCAGAGTGGCTCAATACTAGCCAGTAAATGTAAACTCCTTCAAATCAAAGAAAAACAAAACCCCGTATTAAAGACTATTGGATCTGAGAATCTATTGAATCCAATAGCTAGATATTTGGGGAACTATACTGATTTGACCACAAGCCTAGGGCTTCTGTCAGAAAGAATGAGTGAGACAGAAAGGCCTGTAAAATCCCACAAATACCTCTGTTTTAATGATCAGACCTTCATCTTGTATGGTAAAACAGAGCTAAACAACAAGCGAAAAGCACCCTGCTGTTTTGGTCCATGTTGTATGTATGAGTGGTGACTGTATCCAGACCAAGCTGTGCTCTGTCTCTTGGTATAGCCCAGCATTAATGGCAGACCACCATTGAGTCAGAAAACTTGGCCCCTGATTTCATCACATTTTGTTATGAAAGGCATGTGATTCAGAGAGAAAACGCAGCCGACTCAAGGCCACCTTCGTGCCTGGGTGTGGAAATGCATTTGAAATGTCGCTCTCAATATAGAGATAGCGCCGTTGCACCAGCCAGCAGCAATGAAATAGTAGCTTGGGGGCCGTTTATAATGCACATCTATTGAGTCCCAAATGGCACCCTATTCTCTATATTATGCACTACTTTTGATCAGACCCCTATGGGCCCTGGTCAAAAATACTGCACTATGTAGGGAATAGGATGCCATTTGGGACACAGCCATAGTGGGTGAACTCTAGCTTGGACTGAAGGTTAGTGAGCCACGGCAACACATATATTTCATTTGGTTGACCCCAATCCTGCCTTATACTACAGTACCAGTGAAAATGCCATGTTAATTTTGTGTTCTGTTGAAAATAGGAAATTGCTGATGTGGCATGTGTAAATCTTGTGTACTTGTTTGTGGTTTGCCGTAATGGTAGAAACACAAATAGAGCAGACTAGAGGGAAATGAATGAGCTCAATGTGTGGCCTTATCAGCCAGAACCAAAATACCTTTCTCAGTATTTCACTGGGCCTTAGTTAATTCTCCATTGACCTGGGCATCCACTGGCTCTCTTCTAGTACACCCAGGCTCCTTGGCTTCTATGCCAGTTTAGTATGATTTCATTTAGCCCACGTTATGATTTTATTAGTCATAAGGCTCTCATTGAGATTGTATCTGTTGCCCTCGACTACAGGCTCTGCTCGCTTGCGAAAGGTCATTTCAGTTTCAGAGGCCTCATGCTATGTTTACACAAGACTCGAAGACATGTGTTTGACATGACTCACATAACCACGTAGGCAGGAGTTCTTTGTGAAGACAGGGGTTTATTGTTTTGATAGAAAAGGGCAAAAGACAGTACTAGGGTATCAAAGACAGATTGTCTGTACCTTTCCATTGGCTAAAGTTAAGCAATAGCCTACAGCAGGAGAATTAAAAGGTTCAAGAAGTTCTTCAAAGTTCATAGACTTTTCTTCTTTCTTTTGATGGTACCAAAAAAAGGTTACATGAGAAAAGAAAGTCTAATAATATATCAAATAAATGTGTATTTGTTACACGCCTCGTAAACAACATGTGTAGATTAACAGTGAAATGCTTACAGTACTTACGGGCCCTTCCCAACAACGCAGCAAGAAAAAAAGAGAAATAATAAAAACATGAATAATAATAAATACACAATGAGTAACGACAACTTGGCTATATACACGTGGTACCAGTACCGAGTCGATGTGCAGGGGTACAAGGTAATAGAGGTAGATATGCACATATAGGTAGGGATAAAGTGACTAGGCAACAGGATAGATAATGAACAGTAACAGCAGCGTATGTGATGCGTCAAAAGAGTTAGTGCAAAAAGGTTCAATGCAGATAGTCCGGGTGGCTATTGGTTAACTATTTAGCAGCCTTATGGCTTGGGGGTAGAAGCTGTTCAGGGTCCTGTTGGTTCCAAACTTCGGTACAGCTTGCCGTGCAGTACCAGAAAGAACAGTCTTGGGTGGCTGGAGACCATTTTTAGGGCCTTCCTCTGACACCGCCTGGTATAGAGGTCCTTGATTTCAGGGAGCTTGGCCCCAGTGATATATTGGGCCGTACACACTACCCGGTCAGATGCCAAGCAGTTGCCATACCAAGCGGTGATGCAGCCAGTCAAGATGCTCTCAATGGTGCAGCTGTAAAACCTTTTGAGGATCTGAGGCCCCATGTCGAATCTTTTCAGCCTCCAGAGGGGGAAGAGGCGTTGTTTTGCCCTCTTCGCAACTGTGATGGTGTGTGTGGACCATGATAATATGTCCTATGCTATCCTATGTGGTGTGGAAAACGAGGAGCTCTCGACCTTCTCCAGTACAGCCCCGTCGATTTGGATGGTGGCGTGCTCGGCCCTCCATTTTCTGTAGTCCACGATCAGCTCCTTTGTCTTGCTGACGTTGAGGGAGAAGTTGTTGTCCTGGCACCACACTGCCTTGTCTCAGTCCTCCTCCCTGAAGGCGGTCTCATCGTCATCAGTGATCAGGCCATCACAGACATGTCTTAGGCAAACTTTAAGGGGAATTTCACCCTTGGGGAATCTGGGCATGTTATCATCATGTCTGAGGCATCAACACAAATTTGACGATGGAGCATCTATTAGCTACATGGAGACATTCAACCATACATGTTTCAACCGGAATATAGCAAATAGGATTCAAAACAAAGAGTTGGAGTTAGCTAACGTTAGAAGCTCAACTAAAGTCGATGCCAGCACCAAGAGGGCAGATTACAAATACGGTGCCTAGTTAAGTAAGTTATTTTTCCTGCAAGTCACCTAGCTAACTAACTTTATTTAATCTACTGAAACCCATATTTTGTATTTCTGGCTAACATAGTACTGTGTTACAGTGGGGGGTAATCAAATTATTTTTCTGTTTGCTAACTTAGCTAGCTAGGTAGCTAGCTAACCAGCTAAGTTAGTTAGCTAAATAACTACCGGTAGCCATATCTATGACTAAAAATAGAAGAGGTTTACAATCGGAGATCTTTTGTATTTTGATTGTAAAACCTCTTCTCTTTTTAGTCGTAGATATGGCTAGCTATTAAACAGAAAGCTACAATGTTACAACCAGCCACCTAATGCTAGGTTTGCCAGCAAACGTTAGCACATGACTGGAGTTGACTAGCTAGTTAGCCTGATGCCTGCTAACATCAGCAACTGTAAATAATGTTACTAGCTAGCTATGTAACATCATTGACAAGGGTTGACATTGGTTATGATGACGACCTTGGATTAAGGTGACCAGATTTCTGAAATGAAAACTGGGGCCATTTCCAGTTCAGCGGTCAATATATCATTCAAATATCCAATGTTATTATCTATGAAATAAAAAAGTGGGACAATTCCGGTTCCATGTATTTAGTCTAACAGGCACACAGTGATAGACAGAGAAAACAACTATATTACAGAAACACTAAAGAGTGTTAGAAACACAATAGAAAAAAAAGAAAGTCTAAATACAGTGTGTGCAAATGGCGTGAGGAGGTAAGGCAATAAATAGGCCATAGTAGCAAAGTAATTACAATTTAGCAGATTAACACTGGAGTGATAAATGAGCAGATGATGATGAGCAGATGATGGTGTGTAAGTAGTGATACTGGTGTGTAAAAGGGCAGCAAAGTAAATAAAAACAATATGGGGATGAGGTAGGTAGATTGGGTGGGCTATTTACAGATGGACTATGTGCAGCTACAGCGATCGGTTAGCTGCTCAGATAGCTGATGTTTAAAGTTAGTGAGGGAAATGTAAGTCTCCAACTTCAGCGATTTTTGCAATTCGTTCCAGTCATTGGCAGCAGAGAACTGTGGCCCTGCCTTGTTCAGGGGCAGAACGACTTTACCTTGTCAGCTCGGGGATTCGATCTAGCAACCTTTCAGTTACTGGCCCAACACTCTAACCACTAGGCTACTTGCCGCCCCAGATGTTTTTCATTCTTCAAGCGATCCCCCCTTTAGGAACTCTTGCTGGCCAGTAACCTCGTCAAACAGTGCATCCTCATTGATGGTCACGTTGGGGCATTTTTCCTGCAGTGTGGCTGCTGGATCTCTTCACGCTGACGTTGCCTTTTTAAAAGGAGACAATGTAAATCTTTTAGATTATCGGTGTGCTTTGCCCATGCTTGCAAGTAGTTCATAGCCGAAGTGAAGAATGATTGGGATGCTTTGAGAAAGCTTTCTTTAGACTTTGCTCCATTTTCCTCTAGCTCTCTCAGAAGTCCTCTGACCAAAACTGGAATGAAGTTGTCATCACGTCTTGCAGTCAATTTTGCCTCAACGTTTCTCAAAATTGCGGCTGATTTCACAGCACAGCGGTCCTGGCATTCAAGCATCTTGATCATGTCACTGAATACGGTCAGGTTTCCATGGATGAAGGTTAGCCAAAGTTTAGTCAGTGGATCTTCAAACATTGTTCACAGGACATCAGGGCATTTGACTTCAGAAAGAAAAAAGGATTTCAATGTCACATACATTTTCAGCACTCTTTCTAGAGCATGGACAGCCAGCGAACATTGTTGTGTAATAAAATGTTATGGTACTCCTGGCCAACAAACTCACAAAAGCTCTTCAGTCTTTCTACTCTGATGGTGAAAATATAAAAATATCCAAATATCTTTGTGAGCAGGTACTCAACATCAAGGGGAATCATATCCAAAGCTGTTCTGGCTGTGTTATGAATGATGTGGGCAGGACAACCTATGCCAATCATCTCCCACTGCAGAGCATTTTTAACTTTGGTATGGACATTGACCTTCCCCAGCCTATTCAGTCCTCCAAAGTTGGTATTTGTGTTGTCGGCAGAGAATGCCACGACTTTGTTATCCAGGTAAAGTTTTGGGATGACCACCAGGACCTCAGCTACAATTTCCTCTGGTGTTTCCCCTTTCAATTCAACAAAATCAAGCAGTTTTGTTTCCACAGATGTGCTGCCATCATATATCTTACAATATCTGACTACTATTGTCAGCAGCTTTACATGTCCATGATTGGATGCATCAATGGACAGGAACACAAATTCAACCTGGTCTAGGTCCTGTGTTACCAAAGTAGTTACCCATGGTGTAAACACGTTACTCACTATGGCGTCACATTTTGTCCTAGCACATATAAACTTTGGCTCATAAAGCTTCCGTGTCAGTTGTGCTGTGCAGTCCATAGATCTGTACCTATGATTGTGTCGCATAGTGTGGTATGCACCCTGCTGCACAGCTAAATCATATTTTTCTTGGGAAGGCACTATCTTCTTGAAGAATGTGGTGACAGAGGGCATACCAACACGGGCAATCAGAGGCATTATGCTTTTTCGTCTTGTTGATATTCTACCACTGCCGTTCTTCCCCCGCTGCCATTTGAAAAAGTGGAATTACAAAGGGTGCAGTGAACCATTCTATCGTCTTGACCTGAGCGTTCAAATGGAAATTCTCTCATCATGGTGTCATTAAAATGACATTTCCATTTCTTGGAAAGAGCCATTGTACCTCCTCTGTCTGCTCTTCTTCACTCTCCTTGTCACTCTTCTTACTCTCTTAACTTTTTCTTCTCCTCCAATCCTTCTCCTCCTCTTTTCTTCACTCGTCTTCCATCTCTTTCTTCCTTGCCTTCTTTACCTTTCCACCTCATTCTCTTCTACACTCTCCTTGGTTCACTCTTTTTACTCCCTTCATTTTTCCTTCTCTCTCTTCTCCTTCCTCTCCAATCTTTAATGAAAAATAAACTCAGCAAAAAAAGAAACGTCCTCTCACTGTCAACTGCATTTATTTTCAGCAAACTTAACGTGTAAATATTTGTATGAACATAACAAGATTCAACAATTGAGACATAAACTGAACAAGTTCCACAGACATGTGACTAACAGAAATGAAATCATGTGTGGCCACCAGCTGCATTAAGTATGGTAGTGCATCTCCTCCTCATGGACTGCACCAGATTTGCCAGTTCTTGCTGTGAGATGTTACCCCACTCTTCCACCAAGGCACCTGCAAGTTCCCAGACATTTCTTGGGGGAATGGCCCTAGTCCTCACCCTCCGATCCATCAGGTCCCAGACGTGCTCAATGGGATTGAGATCCGGGCTCTTCGCTGGCCATGGCAGAACCTTGACATTCCTATCTTGCAGGAAATCATGCACAGAACGAGCAGTATGGCTGGTGGCATTGTCATGCTGGAGGATCATGGCAGGATGAGCCTGCAGGAAGGGTACCACATGGTCGAGGAGGATGTCTTGCCAGTAATGCACAGTATTGAGATTGCCTGCAATCACAACAGGCTCAGTCCAATGATGCTGTGACACACCGCCTCAGACTATGACGGACCCTCCACCTCCAAATCGATCCTGCTCCAGAGTAAAGGCCTCGGTGTAACGCTCAGTCCTTCGACGACAAACGCGAATCCGACAATCACCCCCGGTGAGACAAAACGGCGACTCGTCAGTGAAGAGCACTTTTTGCCAGTCCTTCTGGTCCAGCAACGGTCGGTTTGTGCCCATAGGCAACGTTGTTGCCGGTGATGTCTGGTGAGGACCTGCCTTACAACAGGCCTACAAGCCTTCAGTCCAGCCTCTCTCAGCCTATTGCGAACAGTCTGAGCACTGATGGAGGGATTATGCGTTCCTGGTGTAACTCGGGCAGTTGTTGCCATCCTGCCATCCTGTACCTGTCCCGCAGGTGTGATGTTCGGATGTACCGATCCTGTGCAGGTGTTGTCACACGTGGTCTGCCACTGCGAGGACAATCAGCTGTCCGTCCTGTCTCCCTGTAGCGATGTCTTAGGCGTCTCACAGTACAGACATTGCAATTTATTGCCCTGGCCCCATCTCAAATCAAATGTATTTATATAGCCCTTCTTACATCAGCTGATATATCAAAGTGCTGTACAGAAACCCAGCCTAAAACCCCAAACAGCAAGCAATGCAGGTGTAGAAGCATGGTGGCTAGGAAAAACTCCCTAGAAAGGCCAAAACCTAGGAAGAAACCTAGAGAGGAACCAGGCTATGAGGGGTGGCCAGTCCTCTTCTGGCTGTGCCGGGTGGAGATTATAACAAAACATGGCCAAGATGCTCAAATGTTCATAAATGACCAGCATGGTCAAATAATAATAATCACAGTAGTTGTCGAGGGTGCAACAAGTCAGCACCTCAGGAGTAAATGTCATTTGGCTTTTCATAGCCGATCATTGACAGTATCTCTACCGCTACAGCTGTCTCTAGAGAGTTGAAAACAGCAGGTCTGGGACAGGTAGCACATCCGGTGAACAGGTCAGGGTTCCATAGCCGCGGGCAGAACAGTTGAAACTGGAGCAGCAGCACGGCCAGGTGGACTAGGGACAGCAAGGAGTCATCATGCCAGGTAGTCCTGAGGCATGGTCCTAGGGCTCAGAGAGAGAAAGAAAGAAAGAAAGAAAGAGAGAAAAAAATTAGAGAGAGCATACTTAAATTCACACAGGACACCGGATAAGACAGGAGAAATACTCCAGATATAACAGACTGACCCTAGCCACCCGACACATAAACTACTGCAGCATAAATACTGGAGGCTGAGACAGGAGGGGTCAGGAGACACTGTGGCCCCATCCAATGATACCCCCGGACAGGGCCAAACAGGCAGGATATAACCCCACCCACTTTGCCAATGCACAGCCCCCACACCACTAGAGGGATAACTTCAACCGCCAACTTACTATCCTGAGACAAGGCCGAGTATAGCCCACAAAGATCTCCGCCACGGCACAACCCAAGGGGGGGGGGGGGGGGGGGGGCGCCAACCCAGACAGGAAGACCACGTCAGCGACTCAACCCACTCAAGTGACGCACCCCTCCTAGGGACGGCATGGAAGAGCACCAGTAAGCCAGTGACTCTGCTCCTGTAATGGGGTTAGAGGCAGAGAATCTCAGTGGAGAGAGGGGAACCGGCCAGGCAGAGACAGCAAGGGCGGTTCGTTGCTCCAGAGCCTTTCCATTCACCTTCACACTCCTGGAGCCAGACTACACTCAATCATATGACCTACTGAAGAGATGAGTCTTCAGTAAAGACTTAAAGGTTGAGACCGAGTCTGCGTCTCTCACATGGGTAAGCAGACCATTCCATAAAAATGGAGCTCTATAGGAGAGAGCCCTGCCTCCAGCTGTTTGCTTAGAAATTCTAGGGACAATTAGGAGGCCTGCGTCTTGTGACCGTAGCGTACGTGTAGGTATGTACGGCAGGACCAAATCGGAAAGATAGGTAGGAGCAAGCGCATGTAATGCTTTGTAGGTTAGCAGTAAAACCTTGAAACCAGCCCTTGCCTTAACAGGAAGCCAGTGTAGGGAGGCTAGCACTGGAGTAATATGATCAAATTTTTTGGTTCTAGTCAGGATTCTAGCAGCCGTATTTAGCACTAACTGAAGTTTATTTTGTGCTTTATCCGGGTAGCCGGAAAGTAGAGCATTGCAGTAGTCTAACCTAGAAGTAACAAAAGCATGGATGAATTTTTCTGCATCGTTTTTGGACAGAAAGTTTCAGATTTTTGCAATGTTACGTAGATGGAAAAAAGCTGTCCTTAAAACAGTCTTGATATGTTCGTCAAAAGAGAGATCAGGGTCCAGAGTAACGCTGAGGTCCTTCACAGTTTTATTTGAGACGACTGTACAACCATCAAGATTAATTGTCAGATTCAACAGAAGATATCTTTGTTTCTTGGGACCTAGAACAAGCATCTCTGTTTTGTCCGAGTTTAAAAGTAGAAAGTTTGCAGCCATCCACTTCCTTATGTCTGAAACACAGGCTTCCAGGGAGGGCAATTTTGTGGCTTCACCAGATTTCATTGAAATGTACAGCTGTGTGTCATCCGCATAGCAGTGAAAGTTAACATTATGTTTCCGTATGACATCACCAAGAGGTAAAATATATAGTGAAAACAATAGTGGTCCTAAAACGGAGCCAAAATGTACAGTTAATTTGTCAGAGGACAAACCATCTACAGAGACAAACTGATATCTTTCCGACAGATAAGATTTAAACCAGGCCAGAACTTGTCCGTGTAGACCAATTTGTGTTTCCAATCTCTCCAAAAGAATGTGGTGATCGATGGTATCAAAAGCAGCACTAAGGTCTAGGAGCCTCGATCTGACACCATTAAAAGGTCATTTACCACCTTCACAGGTGCAGTCTCAGTGCTATGATGAGGTCTAAAACCAGACTGAAGCATTTCGTATACATTGTTTGTCTTCAGGAAGGCAGTGAGTTGCTGTGCAACAGCTTTGTCAAAAATTTTAGAGAGGAATGGAAGATACGATACAGGCCGATAGTTTTTTATATTATCTGGGTCAAGGTTTGGCTTTTTCAAGAGAGGCTTTATTACTGCCACTTTTAGTGAGTTTGGTACACATCCGGTGGATAGAGAGACGTTTATTATGTTCAACATAGGAGGGCCAAGCACAGGAAGCAGCTCTTTCAGTAGTTTAGTTGGAATAGGGTCCAGTATGCAGCTTGAAGGTTTAGAGGCCATGATTATTTTCATCATTGTGTCAAGAGATATAGTACTAAAACACTTGAGTGTCTCCCTTGACCCTAGGTCCTGGCAGAGTTGTGCAGACTCAGACCAACTGAGCTTTGGAGGAATACGCAGATTTAAAGAGGAGTCCGTAATTTGCTTTCTAATGATCATGATCTTTTCGTCAAAGAAGTTTATGAATCTATTACTGCTGAAGTGAAAGCCATCCTCTCTTGGGGAATGCTGCTTTTTAGTTAGCTTTGCGACAGTATCAAAAATAAATTTTGGATTGTTCTTATTTTCCTCAAGTAAATTGGAAAAATAGGATGATCGAGCAGCAGTGAGGGCTCTTCGATACTGCACGGTACTGTCCTTCCAAGCTAGTTGGAAGACTTCCAGTTTGGTGTGGCGCCATTTCCGTTCCAATTTTCTGGAAGCTTGCTTCAGAGCTCGGGTATTTTCTGTATACCAGGGAGCTAGTTTCTTATGACAAAGGTTTTTAGTTTTTAGGGGTGCAATTGCATCTAGGGTATTGCGCAAGGTTAAATTGAGTTCCTCAGTTAGGTGATTAACTGATTTTTGTCCTCTGACGTCCTTGGGTAGGCAGAGGGAGTCTGGAAGGGCATCAAGGAATCTTTGGGTTGTCTGAGAATTTATAGCACGGCTTTTGATGCTCCATGGTTGAGGTCTGAGCACTGAGTCGATGATGGCTCCGAAAGCCTTTTGGAGTGTGTCTGTGGACTTTTCCATGTGAATATTATCTGCTATGACTACAAGGTCCGATAGGAATTAAGGGAACTCAGTGAGGAACGCTGTATATGGCCCAGGAGGCCCGTAAACAGTAGCTATAAAAAGTGATTGGGTAGGCTGCATAGATGTCATGACTAGAAGCTCAAAAGACGAAAACGTTGCAGTTTTTTTTGTAAATTGAAATTTGCTATTGTAAATAGCACCTCCACCTCCACCTCCACCTTTGCGGGATGCACGGGGGATATGCTCACTAGTGTAACCAGGAGGTGAGGCCTCATTTAACACAGTAAATTCATCAGGCTTAAGTCATGTTTCAGTCAGGCCAATCACATCAAAATTATGATCAGTGATTAGTTAATTGACTATAACTGCCTTTGAAGTGAGGGATCTAACATTAAGTAGCCCTATTTTGAGATGTGAGGTATCACAATCTCTTTCAATAATGGCAGGAATGGAGGAGGTCTTTATTCTAGTGAGATTGCTAAGGCGAACACATCTGCAGTCATCATGCCTCTTTGCAGCATGCCTAAGGCAAGTTCACGCAGATGAGCAGGGACCCTGGACATCTTTCTTTTGGTGTTTTTCAGAGTCAGTAGAAAGGCCTCTTTAGTGTCCTAAGTTCATAACAGTGACCTTATTTGCCTACCGTCTGTAAGCTGTTAGTGTCTTAATGACCGTTCCACAGGTGCATGTTCCACTGAATGTTTACATTAGAATTTTTTAACCTAGCTACCATGACAGTAGCTAGCTAAGCTAGCTAGCTAACTTAGTCTACATAGCTAACGTTATCTAGTATAATCTATTTAAAACCTTATAGAGCAAATCATCTATATAATAAATGGTGACATTATAACATCACTAGCTAGGATCTCAAACAATTGTAACTTACCTGGCTTGAAAAGATGTTTGTGGTGAGGTTGTGGATTCACTTGACACTTGCTAGCTTCTGGCCGAGTTTTCCACAGCAGTTTTCTCTAAAACTAACGCGAGCAAGTAGTTAGTAGAAAAAGAAGAGTGAATGAAGCTGCTATAGCGAGCAGCCCCCTCTGTTGGCCAAAACAAGCACAACGCGATTGAGACGTCAACTGGTAGGCTCTGCTGCCCGGTCTTTCTTGCCACGTAAAATATTATTTCACTTTGCGGTCTGATTTTAACGCACAGTTAAAAACGGGGACATTTCCCGGGGACAGCTCCAGCCGGGGACAGGCCACCAAAAACGGGGACTGTCCCCGGAAAATGGGGACGTCTGGTCACCCTAACTTGGATGTATTTCAATCTCACAAAATTATAGGCAAGACGCAAGACGCAAGACGCAAGATAGGATTCCAAACAGATGTAAATAACAAGTATTGCATATCCAGCAAGCTAGCTAGCTAAGTTTACTACCAAACAGTGAGGAGAAACAATAATACAACAATTTACTGTTGTAAATCTCTAAAACTGAAGCTGGTTTTACTATAGAACATATTTGCCTAAGCATGCCTGATAGACATGGCTGTAGGTAGATACTGTCTACCTAACTACCTAGTCTCATTTGTACGGTCTGGTCACTGTGCAAAGGTTGAGAATTATGCCATATTTATTTCTTTTAGGCCAGATATTGTTGTAAATGTAATCTCTGTTCCTGTGCACATGTATGCATTTTCAACTAGTCAACCCTAATGTTGATTTTATGCTGGCACGGTTCAACAGTTGTTCAAACTGTACAATAGTGTAGAATTGTTTTTTGTCTTACAGACAATACTGTGTAGTGCCTGGGCTTCTTTCTGGAGTGGATACAGAAACAGAATTCTTTGACCTGCGTGTGTCATTGTAGCAGAACTGTATCCCATGAACTATATCCCTCTCAAGGGATTAGACATTATGCAAGATTTCAAGCAGATGACTCATGAGGAGCTGAATGGCAGTTTGATCATGACAACACTCCTCCCACAGCTTTACAAGAATTCCCTGAACTTACTGTATGTTTCTTTGGAATGGTAATTTTATCATTAACACCTCTACTATCATCTGCTGATCACCAATTCTCTTAGCTATTCTCTTATACCAAATAATGTGATTTAACCAAAGATTTTTGGTATCCATTACTGGGAGTTACAGGATAGGTACTGTTTGGTGTAGCACAGAGAATTTTCAACCAACCTTAGCAATGCCGTCTTCGTCCTCAATTCTGGGAAACAGGAGTCTCATTAAATGTCTGTGTCCAGTTGCAGGGGATCAGTTTGAGTTTAGAAAATGCTCCGTTATTAAAATAAATAAAAAATTTGGTCTATAAAGTAATCCAACAAAATGTGCGCCGCCATAGTGTCTATTTCTATCTCACTCATTGATCGAGACAGGTCTCTGTCATCATGAGATGCAGCAATGAGAGAAGAATTGAAATAGACAAAAGTCTTTGGGTAAATCACATTATCTGGTGTAACAATCTACAGTTTTCTGCACTTGTGTCTCTACACCTGAAACATACTCAGACACTGTTTGATGCTACAGAGCTCTGTACAGCTTATATAAATATCTCCTGTGAATTTGGAAATTTCAAACCTGTTCCTGGACAGCTACCATCCTGTAGGTTCACTCGACCTCTAATCTAGCACAACTGATCCTAATAATAATCTGCGTTTACAAAGGCAGCCCAATTCTGATATTTCTTCCACTAATTTCTTAATCACATCAGATCTTTTTCAGAACTGATCTGATTGGTCAAAAAATGTCAGAATTGGGCTGCTTGTGTAAACGCAGCCATATCCGGCTTCGGTACATTGGCAGTGGTGGGCTGGGGAAGCTGAGACTCTTTGTGATACGGGCGATGGGCTTGCCCTGTCTGCGGTGAACGGCCAGCGGGATTAGACTCTGCCGAATGTGGTGTAAGGCTTCTTAACCATCAATTGTTTGGTCCTCTTGCAGAAGATTTGCTGGTACTGCGCTTCTCCTGGAAAGACATGGTTGTGGTCTTAGCATTCTACACTTTTTGTGTCCCGTAGGGCAATAAGCCGTTGTTGCTAAAGATATTAACCGAATGGGACCGGCTTGCGTATTGTTTAGGGACAATGAGGGGAAAGGTCAGTCAACAAAGTGAATGGGCTGGGGGGCTAAAGAAGGTGTGAACAGTCTTAGGAATGGGAGATTGAGGAAAAATGGCATCTCAATCGCTCTCATACACAACAATACATTTATTGTCTAAGCACAACCCTGCACAACCAAAAAACCCAATCCCATCTCAAAGTACTGTCCATAAACCTCCCCAGCCCACTGACTTTGAGAGATCATTCTTGTCAATACTTGTCAATACTTGTCAATACTAGCCCTTTGCAGTCTTTGTATTGTGTTTTGAGAATCTGCAGAGACAATAATGAGGTGGTTGTGTCATTGCTGTTGTAGTCTTGATTTTATATCTTTCAGTGTCCCTTGATGGTTTCTGTTCCACAATCTTGTTGTGCTCCATAAGCACAAGGTGTGTCCACTCCCTCATGCTTGTGTGCCCAAAATCACCCCACTTTGGGGTATTTTTCAACAGGGCACTGTGGAATGACTCATAATAACCTGGTTTTACAACAAAAACAAAAAGGTTAAAAAAAGGGGTAGACTAAATTGATTCAATAATCTGGAAGGTACTCTATGGTCCTCAGGCTACCTTCAATCACCTGTAACCCCATAACACAAACACTACCCAATTAATGTTTATACCCTGCTTACTGTAAATTGAGCTTTTAGCCGTCAGTTTGTACAATTTTTGTGCAGAGCTAGGGGTTGGAAGCGCATGTTGGTGGAACCAGATTCTGTACCACCTACAACAAAATACACAATGATACACCATTTAACCACCCCACTAATTATATTGACATATATTAGAATGGCTAGCTAAGCATACCTAACGTTGACATTTCAATATTGTCAGCTTGCTGTTAGCTAACTAGTGTCAGAAAGATGGCTAGCCAGCAGAGAATGGATGAGAACTAACTAACCAACCATAGATGATTTATACACATGCATCATTGCTACCAACACACAGTGAGTTAGCTTTATAGACAATTCTCTTTTTAGTAAAAAAGTATTTTCCAGACAAGGGTGGAATAGATGGCTACCAAATTGAGATATTCTTTATTTGGTAACATTAGCTAGATTACATTAGGTAACGTCAGTCAAAGATAGAACGAACAAACAAACAAACATGTTTACTCTGCTGCAGGTAGCTACCAGTCTAGTAGTGACTACCATGGCAAAGGCGAAATTGACTGACAGTGTGTATACCAAAAGATAGCTATATGATTTAGCTGATGGCTTTCAGAGTTCAATACAGGACTGTAATATTAGCTAGCTAGCTAACTTACCCAGCTAGGCTAGCAAGCTAGCTAATGTTAGGTTACCTCTTATTGAATATCTTCCGTTTTGTTGTGAAGGGAAACCAATTGCTGGTATCGCATCACTTCTCAGCTGTCATTGAAATGGATTCCCCATCAGTTCAGCCTGAAAATCCCTCTTATAATCTTTGGTCACTGCATCATTCTTTATAGCCGCAAGCCACTGGCAGAATCGGGGTGAATCTCTGGTAGGATGGTAAAAGATAACTAATTTTCGCGCTTATTTGTAATTAGCACAGCCAGGCACTGAACACCACATGGGCATGATGACAAACAGTGAAAAACAAACGTTTTCAAAAGAAATATTGCCTAGAGAAGTTTTGAGATTACTATGTGTTGGTCATTCGAAGTAAACAAAGCCAATATTCAAGTTTGTGGGCATGCCCCGTCTACCTAGCGGGCGGGAGGTATCAGCATTTGCTATGAATGCTGAACTTTGTTGTTCACTATGAGCAGACCAATACACAGGGAGTCAAAATTTCCCGATTCTACCAGTGAAACGAAAGTATGCTAGTTCTAGCTTGTGGTTTTGATTATTGTGATGTTTATGAAAAAACGTAATGTTGTTAATATAGTAATGACTATATGCTGTGGCAGAGCCAGGATGAAAGTCTCTGTTAATGATGGTGTTGGAGCCGTGAACGTCCAAACAGACGTGGGTGAACAGGGAATACAGGAGGGGACTAAGCACCCACCCCTGAGGGGCCCCCATGTTGAGGGTCAGCATGGGGGATGTGTTGTTGCCTACCCTCACCACCTGGGGGTTGCCCGTCAGAAAGTCCAGGATCCAGTTGCAGAGAGAGGGGTTTAATCCCAGGGTCTTTAGTTTAGTGATGAGCTTGGAGGGCACTATGGTTTTGAATGCTGAGTTGTAGTCAATGAACAACATTCTTATGTAGGTGTTTGTAGTATCCTTAAAGGCTTCTTAGAATTACGACTCATGAGACTTACGTACGGTTTAGTATTTAATTGTAACTTAGATTTACATTATCTTATGCACATGGCTTAAACTACCTGAAGCTTTCTTAATCATAGTTAAATAGGTAGACATAGGAAATAGCTACGGATAGCGGGAAGCAAACCCCCGTCTTGAGTCAATACTGCCATCTATTGGTAAACATAAATATACCAGGTTACTACAGTGTTCATTTTGTCCAGGTGGCAAAGGGCAGTGTGAAATGCAAATGAGATTGCGTGATCTGTGGATCTGTTGGGGTGGTATGCGAATTGGAGTGGGTCCAGGGTGTCTGGGATGTGAGCCATGACCGGCCTTTCAAAGCATTTCATGGCTACAGATGTGAGTGCTACGGTCCGATAGTCATTTAGACAGGTTACCTTGGTGTTCTTGGGCACAGAGACTATGGTGGTCTGCTTGAAACATGTAGGTATTACATACTGGGTCAGGGAGAGGTTGAAAATAGTAAAGACCCTTGCCAGAGCATGCTCTGAGTACGCACCCTGTTAATCCGTCTGGCTTTGCGGCCTTGTGAATGTTAACCTGTCTTACTCACATCGGCTATGGCGCGCGTGATCACACAGTCATCTGGAACAGCTGGTGCTCTCATGCATGGTTGAGTGTTGCTAGCCTCGAAGCGAGCATAGTAGGTATTTAGCTCGTCTGGTAGGCTTGCGTCTCTGGACAGCTCGGGGCTGGGTTTCTCTTTGTTATTCATGATAGTTTGCGCATGCCCTGCCACATCCAACGAGCGTCAGAGTCGGTGTAGTAGAATTCGATCTTGGTCCTGTATTGACGCTTTGCCTGTTGGATGGTTCGTTGGAGGCCGTAGTGGGATTTCTTATAAGTGTCCGGATTAGTGTTCCGCTCATTGAAAGTGGCAGTCCTAGCTTTTAGCGCAGAGCGGATGTTGTCGCTTCATCAGACCACTTTGGTATTGAGCATGTCACTGGTACTTCTCGTTTGAGTTTTGTAAGCAGGAATTAGGATGATAGAGTTATGGTCAGATTTGCCAAATGGAGTGCGAGGGAGTGCTTTGTATGCATCCCGGTGTGTGGAGTAAAGATGATCTAGAGTTTTTTCGCCTCTAGTTGCACAGGTGACATGCTGATAAAAATGTGATTAAACGGATTTCAGTTTTCCTGCATTAAAGTAACCGGCCACCAGGAGTGTCGCCTCTGTATTTTCTTGTTTACTTATGGCCCTATACAGCTCGTTGAGTGTAGTCTTAGCACCAGCCTCGGTTTGTGGTGTTAAATAGACAGCTACAAAAATTATAGATGAAAAGTCTCTTGGTAAATAGAATGGTCTAGAGCTTATCATTAAAGTCACCGGCCACCAGGAGCATCACCTCTGGATTTTCTTATTTACTTATGGCCCTATACAGCTCGTTGAGTGCAGTCTTAGCACCAGCCTCGGTTTGTGGTGGTAAATAGACATCTACGAAAAATATAGATGAAAAGTCTCTTGGTAAATAGAATGGTCTACAGCTTATCATGAGGTATTCTAACTCAAGCGAGCAGAACCTCGAGACTTCCTCAATATTAGAGATCGTACACCAGCTGTTATTAACAAAGAGACACACACACACCCTCCCCTGAGCTTCCCGACACCACTGCTCTGTCCCGACGATGTATAGAAAAACAGCTAGATTTCTATTTACCAGGTCCTTGTTCAGCCACGACTCTGAGAAACATAGGACATTACAGTTCTTCAGAACACGTTGATAGGATAGTCTTGAAAGGAGCTTATCCCGGAGCTCATCCAGTTTATTCTCCAGTGATTGCACATACGCCAATAGAATAGAGGTGGATAATCCACTCTCTGAAGTAGTCTCGTCAGGCATCCCGCACGCCGGCATCTATAGGGCCGTCTCCTCCTTCTTCGAGTGTCGGGATTTGGGCCTGGTCCGAGATAATCAATATGTCATTCACTTCCGACTCATTGAAGTTGAAGTCCTCGTCCAAATCGAGGTTAGTGATAGCTGTTCTGATGTCCAGCAGCTCTTTTCGGTGACAGAAGGCAGAAACTTTATGTACAAAAAAAGTTCAGCGCAAAAAAAATACACTAAATACCACAATTGGTCTGGAGCCCGTAAAACAGGCGTAATTCCCTCCAGTGCCATTCTCAGGAAGTGAGTCATTATTAACCAAGAAATACCCAGCTAAAATACCCAGCTAAAATATCCAGCTAAGCCAAGAAACTTGCCAATAGCTTGGAGAGACTGAAGCAAACCTTTCTGACTTTCAGTTTCCTTCATGGTCATCACTTAAGAATATATATTGCATTGTTAGGGACGTGACTTCTTATTGAGAAATCTTTCACAAGAACTGCTCAACTCAGCATTTTCCACTTTGTTTGTTAATCGCTCACATTTCTTCTGAAATAAACAAATAAGGGGAAGGAATAGGGAAGTCCCTGTAATAGGTAATTGGATGTCATGCTATGCTACCAATGTGAGCGATTGAGTTGAACTCGCTTGGGTTTTTCTTCAATATTTCATTATGTAGTACACACTCTATGGAGTGCTTTCGCAATCCTTTAAGTTAAGCTATGCTACACCACCTGTAGCTAAAATCGTTAAAACTGTGAAAGCTTCTCCCCTTGACCATCTTCTGTTTCCCCCATATTGACATTCACAGGTTACACAGAGGCAGAATGTTGAGTGTTGAGGCAGGCTTCTAGGATTTGCAGTAAATTCCAGAAGACACTGGAGGGAGAGAGAATCTAAGCAACTGGGCCAGTAGGCACTGGGAAGCCCTGGTCGATAAAGGGGTCCAATTCCCTTTACACACACAGAGACACACACACACACAGCATCCGACTACGCCACATGTCAGACCGCCAACCAACCTGATCCTTTCAGAGGATTGCTCCACAGAGTAGAGTGCACACCAACTGTGCAACGGTCTTAGCAGTCTGGGACGCTTCCGGGGCCACAGATGAGACAGGATCCTGTGTAACATGGTAACCTCTGAGTGGCCTTGAGATTGGGTTTACTATTGTATTGGTTGTGTGTACAAACATTGCATAGATGTTAACCTATTCAAAAAGAACAGGTCAAGAGAAGCATGACCATTCCTAGTGAAACGCTCTGGTTGCTAGCACTGACTGGCGTTTGACATTGATGTGACTGACCTAGTAGCTCCACAGGCAGCAGCACACTACAATATGTAATGGATTGTGGATTAGCCAGAGGTGGCAGTGCCCTTAAGCCTTCCTCCTTCCTTCAAGTGTTAGCAGACACTAAGCTCCCACCAGACAGAAGCATTCAATTCTGTCAATACCCGGAACAGCTGTTAGCCAAAACTACATGAGGGCGTAGGTTTAAAACGATCAAATGTCTCTGACGATTTGTTTAGGGGACAATATATAAAGATGGGTTGTGTAAGGTTCATGAAATCTATTTAAAAAGGTATAGGCTCTGACTTGAGACTGTTGTTTACACGACAGCATTTAAAATTGTGTCTCTCTTTAGAAATGGTTTGAACTGCCATTAAATGTAATGTGCAGGTAATACAGTAGGCACAAAGGACTGAAATCACAACTCTCTAGTCACTGAGCTAGAATAAAGAAATCAATAGGGACCGGTGATGGGGGAAGGCCTTGGGGATTTACCGCTTCCTCAAAGGGCAGGGCCCCTCCTTCCTGATTAGACAATAATGACCCATTAGAAACAAACTGAAATACACAAACTGTGCCTCCCTACACAATATACAAACACCTGCTATGTGTTGTGGAGCTGCTCCACTGTGTAACGGCTGTCGTCCTCCTCTTCTGATGAGGAGAAACGAGAAGGATCGGAGGACCAATGCGCAGCGTGGTAAGTGTCCATAATGTTTATTTTCAGACAATAAACTGAACACTACAAAATACAAAACAATAAACGTGAAACGAACGAAAGCGGAACAGTACCGTGTGGCGACAAACACTAACACGGAAACAAACACCCACAACCCAAAAGTGAAACCCAGGCTACGATTGACAGCTGCCTCTGATTGAGAATCATACCAGGCCGAACACAAAACCCCAACATAGAAAAACACACATAGACTGCCCACCCCAACTCACGCCCTGACCATACTAAATAAAGACAAAACAAAGGAAATAAAGGTCAGAACGTGACACACTGTACCACAGTCAGCAGTAAGAAGTGTTAAAGGACAGTCATAATGTAACCCGACACCTACGACTTCTGATCTGTAAAGAGATTAGATCTCAAAGCAAATCAAATTTTATTGGTCACATACACATGGTTAGCAGATGTTAATGCGAGTGTAGCGAAATGCTTGTGCTTCTAGTTCTGACAGTGCAGTAATATCTAATAGGTAATCTAACAATTCCCAACAACTACCTAATACACACAAATCTAAAGGGGTGAATGAGAATATGTACATTTAAATATATGGATGAGTGATGGCCGATCGGCAAGGTGCAATAGATGGTATAAAATAGCACATATATGATATGAGTAATGTAAGATGTGTAAATATTATTAAAGGGGCATTATTTTAGCAGATGTTATTGTGGGTGTAGCGAAATGCTTGTGGTAGCGTCTTGGAGCAGCCTCTGTGATAAGTTCAATTGCCCTGGGGTTGTGCGAACAAAGGATCGAATTCGCGAAAGTCGTATTCCTGTTCGTAATGCTGGTGAGTTCCACCACTCTGATATCCAAAAGTTATTTCCGGCTGTAATAACACAAAAAACGTTCTGGGCTAATATTGTAAGAAATAACACACACAAAAATCTAAAATATTGCAAAGTTGCTTTGGAGCTAGAAGCTGAGCTGCCATGTCTGTCGGTGCCATCTTTCCCAGCTCATTAGATCTCAGTGTCGAATGAGGTGGAGGTCTGTTAAAACTTCTTATGGCTGAGATCCCGCTAACGGGATTGATATGACAACAACTAGTGAAAGTGCAGGGCGCCAAATTCAAACAACAGAAATCTCATAATTAAAATTCCTCAAACATACAAGTATTTTCCACCATTTGAAAGATACACTTCTTGTTAATCCCACCACAGTGTCCGATTTCAAATAGGCTTTACGACGAAAGCACACCAAACGATTATGTTAGGTCAGCGCCAAGTCACAGAAAAACACAGCCATATTTCCAGCCAAAGAGAGGAGTCACAAAAAGCAGAAATAGAGATAAAATG
Source organism: Salvelinus alpinus (assembly GCF_045679555.1). NCBI lineage: Eukaryota > Metazoa > Chordata > Actinopteri > Salmoniformes > Salmonidae > Salvelinus > Salvelinus alpinus. The sequence continues at coordinate 34,403,875 of NC_092097.1, read as the reverse complement.
AATCACTAACCTTTGATGATCTTCATCAGATGACACTCATAGGACTTCATGTTACACAATACATGTATGTTTTGTTCGATAAAGTTCATATTTATATAAAAAAAATCTCAGTATACATTGGCGCATTATGTTCAGTAGTTCCAAAAACAGAGAGCCACAACAATTTATAGAAATACTCATCATAAATGTTGATGAAAATACAAGTGTTATACATGGAACTTTAGATAAACTTCTCCTTAATGCAACTGCTGTGTCAGATTTCAAAAAAGCTTTAACAAAAAAGCACACCATGCAATAATCTGAGTACAGCGCTCAGAGACCCAAACAAGGCAAACAGATATCCGCCATGTTGTGTAGTCAACAGAAGTCAGAAATAGCATTATTAATATTCACTTACCTTTGATGATAGTTCATAATTTATGTCCAAATACCTCCTTTTTTGTTCGCGCGAGCAGACGAAAAGTCAAAAGGTTCCGTTACAGTCCGTAGAAACATGTCAAACGATGTACAGAATCAATCTTTAGGATGTTTTTATCATAAATCTTCAATAATGTTCCAACCGGAGAATTCCTTTGTCTATAGAAATGCAATGGAACTCAAGCTAACTCTCACGTGAACGCGTATGGTCACCTCGTGGCTCTCTGCCAGATCTCTGACTCATTCCCCTCTCATTCGCCCCCACTTCCCAGTAGAAGCATCAAACAAGGTTCTAAAGACTGTTGACATCTAGTGGAAGCCTTAGGAAGTGCAATATGACCAATATCCCACTGTATCTTCGATAGGCAATGAGTTGAAAACCTACAAACCTCAGATTTCCCACTTCCTGGTTGGATTTTTTCTCAGGTTTTTGCCTGCCATATGAGTTCTGTTATACTCACAGACATCATTCAAACAGTTTTAGAAACTTCAGTGTTTTCTATCCAAATATACTAATAATATGCATATCTTAGCTTCTGGGACTGAGTAGCAGGCAGTTTACTCTGGGCACCTCTGGGCACCATATTCATCCAAGCTACTCAATACTGCCCCCAGCCATAAGAAGTTAAAGCACGGGTAGTTACTGACTGTAACTACCCGTGCTTTAACTTCTTATGGCTGGGGGCAGTATTGAGTAGCTTGACACTCATAGTGTCAGGGCTGAATGGGTCCCAATACAAAAAAGGCCTGCATGAAGAAATCACAGAGATCACTCAGAGAGGTGGGGTGCGGCCTCAGGAAAGACCATAAGGGACAGCAGCAGCAGAGTGTAGCCTCTTATAAACTGAGTGGTTCGAGTCCTGAATGCCGATTGGCTGACGGCCATGGTATATCAGACCGTATACCATGGGTATGACAAAACATGTATTTTTTCTGCTATAATTACGTTGGTAGCCAGTTTATAATAACAATTAGGCACCTCGGGGTGTTGTGATATATGGCCAATATACCACGGCTAAGGGCTGTGTCCATAAGAACAGCCCTTAGCCGTGGTATATTAGACATATACCACACCTCCTCAGGCCCTATTGCTTAATTATAATTCAATCTAGAAAGAGGCATATATGAGGCATATATTAACAGAACCCAGCTAATTGAATCTCCTCTTCATTGAAAGGCTAGAGGAAGGTGACAGGTACTTTGTTGCTCCTACTTCAAGGGACAAATCTTTAACATGATTAATAAAAGAGCAAACCAGATGGCATCTTCGGGTTAAGTGAATAAGTGAATCAAAGTATGAAGCTTTATTCGAACTGTTCTGTTTATTTAAATGAGTTTTTTCTTTTTTCTTTGGCGCTTTCTGTTTTTTTTAATCTGTCTGTCAATCTATTTAATTGTCTTTAAGATAAATGGGCTATAACTAAAGTAGAAGCTTTGTCAACTGTCCTTGGGTTGCCTGAAAACAGGAGCACAGTCAGAGCAGCAGGTACCGCCTGCCTGAGAAGAACACCACTGTCTAACTTGTTTATGCAAAAAGGACCTGTCGCTACAATGGAATTTCTGCTTTCGTAATCTCCTGCAATGCTCTGGCCATGCCAGAGCGAGGCCAGGCCAAGTATGGTTGGCTCTGCTGTTATTTATTTTCCTGGCCGCAGTTAAGAAGTCCTGCCGATGTTTTCCCTAACAGAGAACCATCCACCACAAAAGCTGTGTGATGATGAAATACCCCAAACTTGCCCTTTTCTTTCCACTGACTGAATCCCGATTACAGTAGTGGGAACAGCCCTGATTTCTGGAAGCGTCTGTCTGTTGTGAATGCCAGGAACTTCACTGTACTGCTCTCTGTGGTCTGATAGTTGAAGGGCCAAACTCCAAAGGAGCCACGGAAACCCCTAGAAGCACTGCTAATCCAATTACCCACAGACATATAAGCTATAGTCTCTTTGTAAACTAGGCTAATTCTGAGCTAGCCCCCTCACGTATGCGACTGACATGGATGGACAGCAAGTGACCTCCAAACCCAGTAGTGGTGGCCCCCTATCAGTTATGATAGCAATCTCTTGAAAAGACATGGCTGGAGCGAATACCCACTTGACAGGGAGCCCCATTGCCTCCAGTCGCCATGACATTTTGTATCATAGGTTACCAAGACAGCCATGTCTACATGACTCCAACATCAGGCCACGCCACTGCACTATTCACAAATGGCTATTTATTGGAATAAGACAGTTTTTGGTTTATCATTGCACTATTCACAGACTGCTATGTTCCCAACACAAATTATGGTGTTTCATAATCCTTCCATGTCAGTGTTGATACAGAGGGTGATTCATTCAACATCAAACTGTGACTCTCAGAGGGCAGAGTTAATGTAGGGATTGAGGCAGCAGGCAGGCAGGGGGAGAAATGCTCCCAGAGAATATTTAGGGATATTTAGTGCTGTCAAGTTACATTGCGAAGACTGACAATTTCACGGCTGTAGCCTCAGGCAATGTCTCTAGCAGTAATGCAGCACTGTGTGTGCGGCTGAAATGTTTCCATTTTAAGGCAAAAATGATCTCTGACTCCCACTCATAGGGCTGTCTAGAAGTCACCATGGCACAGGCACAGGAAGCTGCCCTCACCCACACGCTTACACACACTTACACACACACACAAACACACACACCATCTGACTCCACACCAGTACTGAAGCAGTACATCCTCTCTTTGGTCACACAAAAACATGACTTTGAAGGGATCATTTATCAATTATTTTTCACATGTGCAATTCAAGCACAAGCTCAGGCCATTAAAAGCTGTCTGTGCAGAACTAATGAACATTGACATGAATAATGTGAAATGCTCCTCTGTGTGTGTGTTAGTGACACATGCATGCATGTGTGTGTGTAAGTGATGCATACCGGGGGAAGTTATATCAATAGTTGGACAAAAGGCCTTGCCCACTTAATTTCCATCCTTTTGGAGCTTTGTCATCAATGTTAGGCAATCTTTTCCTGATACTTGCAATCTGTTGAACATAGATAGCTAACGATAATGCTCTTCTAATTTTCAAATCCATTTCTCTCCTTTTCCATGGTTGCAACATCAAACAGACATTTTATAACCCATAATAACCCAAACCATTTGCATGGCATCCAGAGAGCATGCATTGTGAAAAATGTTGCAATACCATTACTGCTATTGAGTCATGGGAGGGGTGTGGCAAACCCTGTCCAACATATAGTTGGGTTTATAGTGACATGTTTTCTGTTATTAAATAACATTCCCAATGTCCTTTTGGACAAATTAAATTACATGTACCAACTCTGGCATGTGGACACAATTGTTTAGAAAACGTGTGGTCAGAGGAAATTTGGATGTTGTCACAGAATTACTATATAGCCAATGACATGCAACACACCTTGTTGTACGATTATTTTGTTCCATGTGTAAACTGCACGAGTGACTATTGCGAGGTTCACCCGCCGATGTCGTCAAACCAGGGGGTGGAGCTACGATGTTGCAATCATGCTCAGTTGCGCATTATCAACTTCACTGCTGTAACAGAAAGGATATTTGAAGCCACTGCGCTCTCGGGTCTATTCTCAATCAGACGGGCAGTCGGTGGGGGCACGTCTGATTAGAAATCTACTTTTTAGGGACTCAATTGACACATTAAAGGATTACTTCGCAAGTGACCAAATAAGGGAACGTGTAGCCTACTCTTCCCTATGACCAATAATTATTTATTATACGAGGTTCCATACTTTGGACGAGTATGCTCTTTTTTTTACATTATTGTGCAAGAGCCTTTAAACAACTTTAAAGGTTTGTGTTTTCTCTGTTTATAAAAAGTTTCTAAGGTTTTCTAATAACCTCCGATTTAGAAAACCTGTCATCGCAAGGAAAAACGTTCGATACACAAGTCGCTGCCACACAGCGGGAATAAGGACAAAAGCATCTGTACCAACAACACAGGCGGTGTTGCTGCCACACTTCAAAGCGAAATAACCTGTTAAATGTGTCAATGACTTCCATACATATTCTGCTTTGGCTAAGTGAACAGACATCCTGAGCAAGAACCAACGAAAAGTAATTTGAACTATTATGCATACATAGTTCATTTGTAACTGTTTAAGTTAAAGACTCCCTTGAACCACTAGGCTATTTATTTTATAAAGGAAGAATAACTTTTGTCTGAAGCTCTCCAACCTCTGGTTTCCTCTACACCACGTGTGTTTTTGCTGAGCTTACTGCACATTTCGTGTTTCTTGACAAGCAAAGCACTACACACGAAGCTGGAGTTACCATACCATTGTTCGGTTTTGAAGAGCGGACCCCTTTGTCTTCCACAGCCAAGGTAACAGTTGTTCATATTTTTCGCCCAACCTCAAAGTATCCATGTTTTTATCATTAGGTTACAGTTGAAGGGGTTGCTTGTAGTCCCGACTCGTATTGAGAATTCATTGATTTTTAACGTGTAGGCAGGCCTATGTTGTGAAACAACAAGGTTAAACTTTAGAAAGTGATGGTGCAACTCTTCCTACGAGTCACGACCTACCACTCCTCGCAGCCGGAGTATGTCTATCGCAACATTGTATTCCCCTCCCGCACACTGTTTCTCGGAATGGCGCACTGTTCTGACCATTTTCACCCGGTTCAACAAATATTTATTTTGACTAATAACATGACCCCACATGTGACCTCTCGTGTTTTTAATGCCAATTTATCATGGTTATAATGGCAATTTATCATATTTTTTTTACCTGAACTTCTGGCGTTATTTGGTGCTTTCAAAACAACTGAACTCGGAAAAAACTAGGTCAACTCAAGACCTCTGATCTTCAGAAAGTCGGTGCTCTAGAAAGATGCCCCAGATTCCGACTTGGAATTCCGAGTTGGATGAATATTCAAAAGATTTTCCCTGTCGCGAGGTCGTTATTTTCGAGTTCCCAGTTGTCTTGAACGCTCGGAAGTCAGATATTTCCGCGTTCCCAGTTGTTTTGAACGCGGCATTAGAGTAATCTAATGGAAACCTGACGTCACTTTCATGACGTTTGCCCATGATCTTATTTGGGTGGCTGTGAATGACTCACTGAGTCACAGCCACATTTCGAAAGAGACAGACAGTAATTTGAGTAATGCATAGCCTATTACAGGCAACACTGCTCATCAGTTGAGACTCCATGGCGTCATCCAAGTTCTTTTTAACCTATTATTTGGCACTGTTTAATGGTCGATATGATTCACATGTCTGCTATTCAAGTTTCCCTTGTCACAGATGCATTGTGTGTGTGTGTGTGTGTGTGTGTGTGTGTGTGTGTGTGTGTGTGTGTGTGTGTGTGTGTGTGTGTGTGTGTGTGTGTGTGTGTGTGTGTGTGTGTGTGTGTGTGTGTGTGTGTGTGTGTGTGTGTGTGTGTGTGTGCACACTAAAAGGGGATTTGCAGACACCAAGTTCTTCCAGCTAGTTCTGTCACTATGCATTTGAAATGTTGTCTTTATGTAACATGCATTTTCAGTGTATCCAATCTGTGGTTTAGTCACATCCTAGCCATAGCTCAATGAAACCTACTAAAACAACTTATGTGACTTTCAGATGAGTGTGAACATCTCCTCGCCCGCCGCGGCACCTACTCGTCCCCTGCGGCTGAAGCGGCTGGAGCTGGACGACCCACAGGATGACACGGAAGCGCTGAAATGCAAGCGTCCCCGGCTGAGCCTTCCACCCTCGTCCCCTGGCCTGGCCCCCTGCCTGAGGCCCCTGAGCCACAGCCCAGACTCCGACCAGCACTGTGTGTCCTGCATTGGGCCCTACGTCCTGCTAGAACCCACAGAGGGGACAGAGACCTACAGGGCCTTCCACAGGGTTACGGAGCAGGAGTACACCTGCAAGGTATGTATTATAGCCTGCCCCATCACAGTATGGCTCCCGAGTGGCGCAGTGGTCTAAGGCACTGCCATAGTTGAGTATAGTCCCTGGTTCGAATCCAGGCTGTATCACATCTGGCCGTGATTGGGAGTCCCATAGGGCAGCGCATAATTGGCCCAGCGTTGTCTGGGTTTGGCTGTGGTAGGCCGTCATTGTAAATAAGAATTTGTTAACTGACTTGCCTAGTTAAAGGTTAAATATAACAAAATAGTGGTGTACTGCAGTTTCACGGGGCCCCTGCAAGGGCCCCCAGTATGCACTGAGTGTAAAAAACAAAGAGGAACTCTTTCCATGACAGCCTGACCAGGTAAAAGCTATGATATCTTACTAATGTTACCTGTTAAATCCACTTCAATCAGTGTATTTGAAGGGGAGGAGACAGGTTAAAGAAATATTTTTAAACCTTGAGACAATTGAGACATGGATTGTGTAGTTTCCCATGTGTATAAAGAATGGCCCACCACCCAAATGACATCCAGCCAATTGACACAACTGTAGGCCAGCATCCCTGTGTAATGCTTTCGATCCCTTGTGGAGTCCATGCCCCAACAAATTGATGCTGTTTTGAGGGCAAAGGTGGTGCAACTATATATTAGGAAGGTGTTCCTAATGTTTTGTACTGTGTGTGTGTGTGTGTGTGTGTGTGTGTGTGTGTGTGTGTGTGTGTGTGTGTGTGTGTGTGTGTGTGTGTGTGTGTGTGTGTGTGTGTGTGTGTGTGTGTGTGTGTGTGTGTGTGTGTGTGTGTGTGTGTGTGTGTGCTCTGAACAAAAAAAATAAACACAATATGTAAAGTGTTTCATAAGCTGAATTAAAGATCCCAGAAATGTTCCATATGCACAAAAAGCCTCTTTCTCTAAAATGTTGTGCACAAATTTGTTTACATCTGTTAGTGAGCATTTCACCTTTGCCAAGATAATCCATCCACCTGACAGGTGTGGTATATCAAGAAGCTGGTTAAACAGCATGATCATTACAGGTTCACCTTGTACTGGGGACTATAAAAGGCCACTCTAAAATGTGCAGTTTTGTCAGACAACACGATTCCACAGATGTCTCAAGTTTTGAGGGATGCTGACTGCAGGAATGTCCACCAGAGCTGTTGGGAGAGAAGTTAAATGTTAATTTCTCTACCATAAGCCGCCTCCCACGTCTTTTGGGAGAATTTGGCAGTAGGTTCAACCGGCCTCACAACCGCAGACCGCATGTAACCACGCCAGCCCAGGACCTCCACATCCGGCTTCTTGACCTGCGGGATCGTCTGAGACCAGCCACCCGGACAGCTGATGAAACCGAGGAGTATTTCTGTCTGTAATAGAGCCCTTTTGTGGGGGAAAACTAATTCTGATTGGCTGGGCCTGGCTCCCTAGTTGGTGGGCCTGGCTCCCTAGTTGGTGGGCCTGGCTCCCAAGTGGGTTGGCCTATGCCCTCCCAGGCCCACCCATGGTTGCGCCCCTGCCCAGTCATGTGAAATCCATAGATTAGGGCCTAATTCATTTATTTCCTTATATGAACTGTAACTCAGTAAAATAATTGAAATTGTTGCATTTATATATTTTTGTTCAGTGTCTACACTGTCGACATGCCTTAAAATTAAAGGATTCGGCTATTTCAGCCACAAACCGTTGCTGACAAGTGTATAAAATCAATCACACAGCCATGCAATCTCCATAGACAAACATTGGCAGTAGAATGGCCCCTACTGAAGAGCTCAGTGACTTTCAACGTGGCACCGTCATAGCATGCCACCTTTCCAACAAGTCAGTTCGGCAAATTTCTACTCTGCTAGAGCTGCCCGGTCAACTGTAAGTGCTGTTATTGTGAAGTGGACATGTCTAGGAGCAACCGCAAAGTGGAAGACCACACAAGCTCACAGAACGGGAATGCTGAAGCATGTAGCGTGTAAAATATATTTTTAAAATAAATATTGTCTGTCCTTGGTTGCAACACTCACTACTGATTTTCCAAACTGCCTCTGGAAGCTACATCAGCACAAGAACTGTTTGTCAGGAGTGTCATAAAATAGTTTCCCATGGCCAAGCAGCGGCACACAAGCCTAAGATCACCATGTGCAATGCCAAGCGTCAGCTGGAGTGGTCTAAAGGTCACCGCTATTGGACTCTGGAGCAGTGGAAATGCATTCTCTGGAGTGATGAATCACGCTTCACCATCTGTCAGTCCGACTGAGAAATCTGGGTTTGGCGGATACCAGGAGAACACTATATAGTTTGGAGGAGGCGGAATAATGGTCTGGGGCTGTTTTTCATAATTTGGGCTAGTCCCCTTAGCTCCAGTGAAGGGAAATCTTAACGGTACAGCATACAATGACCTACTAAATTCTGTGCTTCCAACTTTGTGGCAACAGTTTGGGGAAGGCCCTTTCCTGTTTCAGCATGACAAACCCCCCGTGCACAAAGCAAGGTCCATACAGAAATGGTTTGTGGAAGAACTTAACCGGCCTGCACAGAGCCCTGACCTCAACCCTATTGAATCCCTGGGATGAATTGGAATGCCGACTGCGAGCCAGGCCTAATCACCCAGCATCACTGCCCAACCTCACTAATGCTCTTGTGGCTGAATGGAAGCAAGTCCATGCAGCAATGTTCCAACATCTAGTGGAAATAATGGATGCTGTTATAGCAGCAAAAGGGGGACCAACTCCATATTAATGGCCATGATTTTGGAATGGGAGATGGGAGAACCTTCCAGAAGGACAACCATCTCTGCAGCACTCCACCAATCAGGCCTTTTATGGTAGCCACTCCTCAGTAAAAGGCACATGACAGCCCTCTTGGAGTTTGCCAAGAGGCACGATTCTCTGGTCTGATAAAACCAAGATGGAACTCTGGCCTGAATGCCAAGTGTCAAATCTGGAGATAACCTGGCAACATCCCTACGGTGAAGCATGGTGGTGGCAGCATCATGCTGTGGGGATGTTTTTCAGCGGCAGGGACTGGGAGACTAGTCAGGATCGAGGGTAAGATGAACATCGCAAAGTACAGAGAGATCCTTGATGAAAACCTGCTCCAGGACCTCAGACTGGGGCGAGGGTTCACCTTCAAACAGTACAATGACCCTAACCACACAGCCAAGACAAGGCAGGAGTGGCTTCAGGACAAGACTCTGAATGTCCTTGAGTGGCCCAGCCAGAGCCCGGACTTGAACCCGATCAAACATCTCTGGAGAGACTTGAAAATAGCTGTGCAGCAACGCTCCCCATCCAACCTGACAGCTTGAGAGGATCTGCAGAGAAGAATGGGAGAAACTCCCCAAATACAGGTGTGCCAAGCTTATAGCGCCATACCCAAGAAGACTCGAGGCTGCAATCACTGCCAAAGGTGCTTCAACAAAGTACTCAGTAAAGTGTCTGAATACTTATGTAAATGTGAATTCAGTTTTATATTTTAAATACATTTGCAAAATGTCTAAACCTGTTTTTGCTTTGTCATTATGGAGTATTGTGTGTAATTGATGAGGGGGAAAAACCAATATAATCAATTTTAGAATAAGGCTATAACGTAACAAAATGTGGAAAAAGTCAAGGGGTCTGAATACTTATCGAATGCACCATATATCTATGTAAAAGTTTTTTTGAGGGGGTGTCACAGCCAACATACAGAAACATATGTAATTGTATAGCTAATCTAATAATATTCTACACATTTTGCCATGAGGCTGAGGGGAAAATGGAGCAGTTTTACAGTTAATTTCCTGTAATAATATGTATTTTTTTGCCATGGCTTATGTGTTTGGGGGGGGTTGGCGGCCCTGCCTTGTGGGGGTGTGTGGTTCCAGTGATGGAGTGGCGTGCGCAATGAGCATGCTGTGTTGGCTTAGTCCAGTCATTTAATTGTCACTACTGGCTTATAGCAGGGTTTCCCAAACTTGGTCCTGGGGTCTCCCTGGGTGCACATTTCTGGCTTTTGCCAAAAACCAAAACGTGCACCCAGGTGGGGCCCCAGGACAAAGTTTGGGAAACCTTAGCTTACAGTGAAGTTGACCTATACACATATCCTTTTGGTGTGACTTTATTTGACAACGAGTTCACTCGAGTGGGTACATTACCCTCAGTGGGTACATTACCCTCAGGAGAAGACATTCATATAGTTTGTAATTTGACCATGACCTTATGAACTATGACCTCTAACCTAACTCTACCCCATCTCCACTACCAGGTGTTCTCTATGAGGCGGTACCAGGAGTTCATCGCCCCCTACGTCCGCCTGCTGCCCCACGACAACATCTGCCGCATCGCCGAGGTGATAACAGGCGAGCACAGCGTCTTTGTCTTCTTTCAGCGCAACTACGGCGACATGCACTCGTACGTGCGCACATGCAAGCGGCTCCAGGAGGAGGAGGCGGTGCTTCTCTTCTGCCAGATGGCGGTGGCGGTGGCACACTGTCATGAGCATGGGGTGGTCCTGCGCGACCTCAAGCTGCGCAAGTTTGTCTTCGTAGACCAGCAGAGGTTAGTAGTTTATGCGCTTCTTTTAAAGTGGCAATCAGCAGTTGAAACGATAACAAAGCTCCTCCCCACCCGTTTCAGTAAAAAGCTGAGGGATTAATAAATGTAACGACTAACCATATATTGTATAAATATTCTAGTTTTAAACATGTTTTGAGGCTATACAGTGTTTGTTTATATTGACTTTGTTTACTATCATTGGAGTAAAACATGCTATTATTTTGGGTTCTGATGGGATAAGTTATATTCTTCAAGAATAAATTAATCTGGTTGCCCCTTAATTAACTTAACCTAATTTTAGCTGAGGAACATGGTCATTGGATGTTCTGTTTGCAGGTTGGATTGACTTACAGTAGTGACTGAGACGTGGCCCAAATTCGTCATCTAAATGTTTACTTGAGACACATCAGCCAGGCATATGTGGACTAAGTTCAGTTGCATTATGTCACTGCTAAAGAAGGCCATTTAGTTAAGAAACTGTCAAAATGGCACTAAAGCTCCTCATGATGCCTTTATCACACCATCATAACAGCTATGTCATATGACTAGGGCTATATTTCTCCCACCCCGTAAACACAGGTGTCATTCCAGACAGAGTTATGTAAGGTGTATTATGCATATGACCCAGTGCACCATCGATGAATAACACAAAGCAGAAAACATGTCGCACCATGGCGGTATGATGATGACTCAATATCTCTCTCTGGTTCTCCTTCCTTTCAGGACCAAGCTTGTTCTTCAGAACCTGGAAGACTCCTGTCTGCTCCACGGGGACGACGACTCTCTTACGGACAAGCACGGCTGCCCGGCCTACGTGGGCCCCGAGATCCTCAACTCACACCACTCGTACTCAGGGAAGGCTGCTGATGTCTGGAGCATGGGCGTGGTGCTGTACACCATGCTGGTGGGTCGCTACCCGTTCCAGGATGTGGAACCTGCCGCTCTCTTTAGTAAGATCCGCCGGGGGACCTTCACAGTGCCAGAGTCGCTCTCGGTGCGGGCTAAGTCGCTGGTGTGCTGCATGCTGCGTAAAGCACCCTTGGAGAGACTGGAGGCCTCAGAATTGCTGCTCCACCCGTGGCTAAACTGTTCCAATAACACAACACCTCCCAACATGCACCTCAACCCCAGGAACTGCACTGACCAAGTGGTCCCCAACTACACAGAAGATACTAAGGACACAGGCTGTTTCTAGAATAAATAAAAAAATGTCCTCTGTCCCAGTGATGCAAGTAGAGCAGTATCATCTCCATAGAGGGACTACTGGTAATGCAGGGTTTTTTCCTACCTACCTGACACTTAAGAAACATAACATAGTCATATGGCATTACATATTTCCAAAGTAAACCTCTTATGCTAATGTCTAACTGCAGTTTGGTATCAAAGCAGTCAAAGCTTTGTTAATCTGTTGTTAGACATTAGCATGTATAGATGTTGAAGTTGTGCTTTTGAAGAAGTTGTCAACGTGTTATGCAGGGCCCTTAATCCAAATTGTTACCAAATGTATTATATAGTTCGGTGTCATGAAGCATGTATTTGTTTAGGTAGTAACATTGCGGTTACACAAAGCAGTAACTACTAACTACTGTATCTCCTGGCCACGTGTAACAGACGCCTCCTTCGAGTTAGATGTATATCTGCTTGTCAAGGGTCCAATGCAGTTATTTCCATACTGCAGTGTAACCTCAAGAAAAGCGCTTTTCAAAAGCTACCCGACTATTGTCCTTTAACCAATGTAAATTGTTTTGTTGACTCAATGGGAATAACAGGTGAAAACAGTCCTCGAGATCCCTTGCCCCATATAGAAGCAGACTGTCTAGCAGTATTCCCTTTTTGCTGGAAGCAGTAATTTGACCCATTTTTGATTGTGAGCAACTCCGTTGGGAACACTAAATTGAAGCTGTATACTGAACAAAAATGTAAACGCAACAATTTCAAAGATTTTACTGAGTTACAGTTCATAGAAGGAAATCAGTCAACTGAAATAAATTAATTTGTCCCTAATCTATGGATTTCACATGACTGGGCAGGGGCGCAGGAGGAGCCCACTGCAGAGCCAGGCCCAGCCAATCAGAATTAGGTTTTCCCCACAAAATAGCTTAATTACAGACAGAAATAGTCCTCAGCACCCCCTCCCCCCTCAGACGATTCCACAGGTGAAGAAGCCGGATGTGGAGGTCCTGGGCTGGCGTGGTTACATGAGGTCTGCGGTTCTGAGGCCGGTTAGACGTACTGCCAAATTTTCTAAAATGACGTTGGAGGCGGCTTATGATAGAGAAATTAAAATTCAATCTCTGGCAACAGCTCTGTTGGACATTCCTGCAGTCAGCATGCCAATTGTACATCTGTGACGTTGTGTGACAAAACTGCATTTTATTGTCCTCAGCAGCAGGTGCTGCTGTGTTATCATCATGCTGTTTAATCAGCTTATTGATATGCCACAAAGGAGAAATGCTCACCAACAGGGATGTAAACAAATTTGTGCACAAGATTTGAGAAAAGCATTTTGTCTTATGGAAAATGTCTGGGATCTTTTATTTCAGCTCATGAACTGTAACATGTATTTAACTAGGCAAGTAAGTTAAGAACAAATTGTTATTTAAAATGACAGCCTACCCCGGCCAAACCCGGACGATGTTGGGCCAATTGTGCACATGAAACGTGATCTTCTTTACATGTTGCGTTTTTATTTTTGTTCAGTATATATCTGACAGGACTGATACCTGATGCCTCTGAACTTGACAAAATCCTAGAATACTTGAAGCACGTTTTGTGCCTTTGTGTGTGTGTGTGTGTGTGTGTACTGTTGTTTACATATTTGATTGACAAATCTGGATTGTTTCAACCATTAAAGTGCCTTGTTTTCATAACCACAGTTTGTTGTAGACCCCCTCCCCTCTCTTATATCCCTATCAGAAGTTCACCAAGCTTTTCTTTACCAAAGAATCAAGCTACCCTCAGTTATTACGTATGGTGTGATGATCCAGGTTTAGTGAGCTGTGATTCAGTGATAGTTCAGCGTGGTGTCCTAGATCCCTAGACAAGTGTAGTCGTCATGACCTCAAGCGTGAGTTAATGTCCATAGTATATAGTGCAGTGGGTTAGAACCTGAAGGATACAGTGCTGTAGTGTACTTTAAACACCCATATAATGGTGAGACTGTTTCGTATCTGTTGACCTGAACAAAGGCATCACATACATTACACAGTAATGTGTGGTGTTAGTCGTGATGCCTGCATGCAGTTCGCTAACCCTAAATAGATCTCAGATCCTACTTCACTATGCCATAGATCTTGTGAGACTTTAAATACATTTTTATATATGATGCAAAGGAAAGTACACTACATTTGTTTTTCTTAGGTTGGAGGGTTGTGGATGTACTTATGTAAAAGTATTGTCATTTTCCAGTAAAAATAAATCCTTCAAACGGTTTGCCAATAAATGTTTTTTTGTGATAAGACCAAACTTTGTCGTTGGAGATTGTAACAAACTTGTTCATTACCCAATCTCTATTTCTGTTTTCAGGGTCAGATAAATATTATTTAAATCTACAAACCCACAGAACTTGATTCAGCTTTGATCAATACTAGGATGTACAGGGGACCTGAATATTATCAAGAGTAGCGTACAAGGACAGAGGTTATGACCAATTCATATTAAAGAGATCTATGATTATTGCTACTGTTCACAATTAATAGTACTGATCTACTAGCTAGTCCCAAACCCTGTACTGGTTGGATTACACCAATTTTGAAAGGAAAACAAATCTCACCCAAGTTTTTCAAAAGAATTACACATCTACATTATTTAATCAGTGTAATAAAAACAGGGAAGCGAGGCAGTTTTAGTCAAGACCTTTATTGTACATGGTGAGTTGGTGACAAATCAAATGGATACAAGTTTAGTGAAATAAAACCAGAAGTATGAGGTCTTGTAAGCTGCCAGTCATTAGCACAAGACTAAAATAAATGTGCCAATGATGCAAGAGTTAGCCGACTTCCGCAACAATATTATCTCGCTTCTTAGTATTTAATTGGACCATATCATCCGGAAGTCGGAGGCAATAAGCCTGCATGTCCTTGCCATGACAACCACCTTATTTTTACACATGGGCCACATTGAACAAATCAGTGTTGAAAGTCTAAAACAGCTGCTCTGTAGACAAAGATAATCAACAAGAAAATGTGTACTGTAGACATGTCTACCTGCACAAAGTATGTTTGTCAAAAGTCAATATGTTGATAACTTAGGATGTTGTTGACATTTGAAATCAAATTCAGGAATAGGTTTGTGGTTTCAACGTCACTAGAGGCAGATAGATATACATCACATAGAAGGGACAAGATGAAACTTTACAATACCTACTGTATCGTTCTACCATTTTGTACCTAATGTACGAAGGATATGAGTCTTTCACATTTTACTTATACAAAAACGGGCAAGAGCAAGACGTATGCCACATACAGTAACACTGTCCAGCTGGTAGTCAATAGGACAACCAAAATACTGATACAGGAGCTGTGACCATTGAAAGATGACTAACCAACCACTCACTACTGAGCCTAAATAGGTAGCCTTGCTCTTCAGTCCACCCATTAGTCACAAATGCATTATTGCATATTCAGTACATGCTTAATTTGATCAGGAATGTTGGACCATAGGCATCACTGATCTCTACAGGGAGTTTTTGCAGTGGAAATTATAAATCAGACGTTTAGATTTGTCTTGAAAGTAAGTCTAAAATTACATTTCAAAATGCCACACACAGGGGGCACCGCTCTAACTAAACACACAAAAAAATGCTTAAACTAAAGCAATACCTAAAAAAGGCTTTAAGTTATATTAAAATACAAGATATGTAAATTCAAACAGTATACTCTACAAGCAGAGTTTGTACTACATATGAGAAGTCACATGTCACACAAGTCCTTAAAACACACCATGGAATTGAGAATCAAGACTAGATTCTGGAGTGCTTTTGGAACAGATATGCAGCAGAATCGTATTTGCTGGCTTGACCCATAAAACTATAGACTGCACTTGTCGCTAAATAAAAACAAATAAACAATTGTAGGCTTGAGTAGCATTGGTATGGAAGGTAGAACATCACCAAGAGGCAGACTGATTCAAGCTGTTATATGACTTTTCCATCAGCTGAGATTGAAATGACAGTATTGTTTGGCCATCGGCAAACAGCAGTTTTATGGATGTAGCTACAGTGGAGGACACCTAAATTGAGTCTGCCCCCTGGTGTTCAAACATGCGCTCAAGCATGCAGTCTGAGAATGGTCCTATACCTAAACCTTGAGTGCCAATTTGGTATGAGAACAGCTCACACTTTGGAATGGTAAAGCTTGAAAAACATAATAAAAATCAAAAACTTTGCTTAATTAATGCATTATCAAAACCAGCATAGAGAATGTGAAATATGTTGCAAATTAATGAGTGCCAGGACATGCTCTAATACCAGGTCAAACACACAAAACAAAGCTTTTGCTTCTGATAAACAAGGTAAGGAGAACGTAGCGATGGAAAATTAAAATGATAAACACAAATAAATGGGAATAATCCTCATCTGAACATGAGTAACAGATCTCCAAGCTCATAGTCTGATTTCCACAGTAAAATACAGTGAGGTTCACCACACAAAGTCAGAGAAAAAAACAGAAGTAAAATCCCAACACGAAATATGATGAGTTTTAGATGAGTTGTAAAATAAATGGTAGTGACGTGGGTACAGACAGACATCCAGTATACTGTCTGGTCCTGTATGAGACTGGGACTGGTGCTTCACTGGGCACACAGGGCACCATACCCGCTGATCGAAAAAAAAATACATGGTTTAGATTAAAAGATTAGACAGACCCAAATGATGCAACCATGAACAGTACTAATTCAACATACAAAATAACTTGACACTTAAAAGAAAGTAAAACAGTTTCATGCTTTATCATATTTTAGGGTTTTCTATGAAGAATGCAGGCTGTGTGCCCTCTTTACCTATCTTCATCCATGTTCTCATAAAAATCTTCATCCAGCTCCAGGTCCAGTTCATTGCCAATGCCAGAGTCCCGTGGTGCCATGAATAAACTAACACACGGAGACAAAAGCAAATGTTGCTCACTATAGACCACTTCAATGTATAAGCAATTATTTCAGGGATGGCATATAAGTATTTTGGACATTGGCCAGTAAACATTCAGATGTCACTGGTCTGGCTCATTTTCTACTAGCCCAGAGTGAAAAGTACTAGCACGGGGCTAGCTTAATGTCTATCCCTTCCCTGGTTCTTTGGCTATTTGGAATGACTGCCTAGGACACTTATACATGTATCCATTTAGCTTTGAGCAAAGTATTTATTGCTCCCGAGTGACGTGGCGGTCTCAGGCACTGCATCTCAGTGCTAGAAGCGTCACTACAGACCCTGGTTTGATTCCAGGCTGTATCACAACCGGCCGTGATTGGGAGTCTCATAGGGCGGCGCACAATTGGCCCAGCATTGTCAGGGTTAGAGTTTGGCCGGGCTAGGCCATCATTGTAAATAAGAATTTGTTCTTAACTGACTTGCCTAGTTAAATAAAGGTACAATTAAATAAATAAAATATTGTCAGTATGCAGTTATATTGTCTATGACCAACCATGTACAGATTATAAACAGATGATTTCCACTCAGATAAAAGAATACCATACCCATATAACTGACACGTCAAATGGACATTAGAAGTTAAAAGGGTATAGTTCACTCAAAAACATAATTTTTTATTTTGTTCATATGTCAACTGTTAATACAATCCCAAATAATTGTGTAGTCAGCAGTCAACTTTTCAAGGTGGAGTACTTTCAGTACAGAGGAAAAAACGGTAGTGATGTGTTTTTCAGACTTCAGTCTTACCTGACCGAGCGGCATGTGAAGAAGACAATCCTCTTCAGCCTTGTGTTGTAGAAGAAATAGTTGAAGGACCACATGTTGCCCTCCTCTCCGTACGGGTCAGAGTCCAGGTCTGGGTTGTAGCTGCAACGTCCAAAACAATATGGCCTTTACATTCTTGTTTACAAATTGCATGTATGCCTTCCCTCAACGGAAAACAAAATAACACAGAAAATGGATTATTGCTCTGTGAAAACAGTACCACTCCCCAAGACACTTGTCATATATCTGAAAGGATTGTAAGCAATATGGTAGTGGCTCCACCTAGCACTCTGATGCTTGTGCCAGAGTTTCTAGTAATAGTTCTGCCAACTCCGGACCACACATACCCTCTCTATCGTTAAGAAAAAGTGGCGTTGCTCACCTGTAGATGTCACACTCGGTCAGGCAGATCTCAGCGTTGATGGCCTCCCACAGCTGGGGCTGAAGCAGACTATAATCCTCCCCGACCGCCGCCGACAGACTACTGTTCACCGCGTTGAACACCTGAAGTCACACACTATGTTAATAATGGCATACAAATGCATAACTTTCGTGTATATCCAGCCAGGTAAGAATTCAGCAAAGACTGTCCCTGACTAGACATATAGTTTCAAGCACTGTGTGCTATACTTGACATTTTTTAGTTAATATGTTAGTCCCCTTGCATAGCCTTTTGTCCTCCAGGTAATGGATTACAGTCTCATTCCATATAAGACCAGACAGGCTTTGGGTTGTGTACAAGCTGCCTCGGCACATCAAGCCCAATCAACTCATGCTGCTGTGCAGTGAAAGCCACGATGCAAAACCAGCAGAATATGGTGGTTCGGGTGTAAGCAATTCATAACAGCAACGCGAGGCATGTACAGGTACAGGCACTGTTGTGTAGGTAGGAGATGTTAAATAAATCCTCACCCAGTTAACGCTGAGCTCTCTGCTAAAGTCGTGGCTCTTCGTGCGGCTGAAGTCATAGTCGGGGCGGAAGGATTCGTTGAGGGTGGCGATCAGGTAAAAGAGGGTCTTCCTGCTGCACTTGTCAGAGAGAGGCCCTTCCCCCTCATCTCCACTCTGACTCTGGCTCAACCTGCAACCACAGCACAAAACCACAGACACACACTTGTTAGTGTTATGAACATGCTCAGTCCAAACTCATTCATACTTGTAGTGCATTCTTGTCATTTGAACTGTGCTTGACAGGAACTACATGATTCTTCTAGGTCTTCATGTGACCAGGCCATGGGCATTACATAATACAGATAGAAGTGTAATGACTAGAACATATTCAATTTACTATCACTATGTTATACATCTACTTTAGTGTGTGCTCTACATGCATTAGCTACATTTATCTACAAAACACTGACCATTTCTCCCCATTACTGAATAGACCTCTGAGTTCCTATGGTGTAGTGTGGACTGAAGTCTTACTTGTTGGGGCTTATTCCTGAGGACTGTGGAGGGGACAGGGCTTCCAGGACATGAGGCAGTCCCTCCTGACAGAACTGCTTGAACATCTGCTTGTCCTCGCCTGCCATCTTGCAAGAGTAGCTCTCGATCCTGAGAAAAGACAGAGCATGGTTCATCACATCATGGATACACTTAAACAAATGATGTGGTTGCTGAAAATCTATTTCCTGTGTAACACAGTTCAGTTACGTTAGATCTTCATAGTGAGGCATTGAAATGTTGGCCAATTCTGTGCAAATGTTGTCCATTTGTAGGTCTACATAGCAAATGGGCTATTGGCACCATGGACATGTTGATAACTTACCTTCCTATTATCTGACAGTCCCCCGTTTCAATGGTGAGTCTTGTGTTTATGGCTTCAAAACTAGAATTCTCCAGGAGTTTCATCTTGACAGTTTATTTATTTTTATTATGCAAAATATTAAGTGTTTAAAATGCATATACTCATCCCCTATCTAGCCCCTAGGCTTAGAGACGACCGTAAAGGCTACAATCTGCCACCACCAGGAGGTCAGGTCGCCAATTCTGATAAACAAAATGACACTTGTCTTTTTCGCAATCATCTGTCTTACACGTTAGTTAGATATTCAACAATGGTCGTACGAATTTAACGAACCTAACAATTAACTATGCACTGGCCCACATCAAATAAACTCGGTCAAATGTGTCGTTCAAAAAACAGCGAACGCACAAACTTTTCAGGCCTTACTGTATCCAGCTGGAAACATTTCGTGCAATAACAATGATTGCCTTGAATTTAAATACCTCCGACCACAGAGCTAACTGGCCGTGGAGATCCTCAGCTCGCGCGCACAAAACAGTTTGTTGTATCTAGCGCTCACTTAATGCAATACCAAAGTAATCAATTTCAATCACAAACTTTAAATTAAATATTGCATGATTAATTTACGGATGATGTAAAGATCTTTGTCGAGGGCTTATGGCACTTATATGTCTGATAAAAATGTCTTCCTTTTTACTGTGAAATTTCCAATACCTGCCATTAAATAAACTGAAATTAGATAGACAGTTCTTCATCCCAGCTTTTGTATCAGAATTTGAAGAGAAATCCCAGGCTTCTCGAAGCCTTTCGCCTTCGCTATGCACCTGAATTTGTTTGTAAAAACGGCAACCCAGTTTAGATGTTTTGATCCTTCCTCAATGTAACTGCACTTCCTTCTTCTCTCCAAGGCCAGTTCCTCTTTTACCGGATTTTTCCTCGAGAGGGCGCCATGGGGGCCAGATAAACATGCAAAGACGTAGCTAGTTATTATAACACCCCCTTGCTCATCGTCCAGCTACAGACTTTCACTTGCATTAGTTAGTTAGCTAGTTAAAACACACACACAAATATATTTACATTATTAAAATACGTATTGGTCTATATGGATATCATTAAACGGCAGTATGTCATCACTATATATGTACAGTACTGATATGTCATAAATTGGAATGTGCAAATTGCTCCTTTAAAACGTATTTCCTGAATATAGCTACGTTTCGTTTCGCTTTTCATTTAGACTTCTGATCAGTGACGTGTATTCATGGATGCAAAGGGAAGGCTTCCCCCCAAAAAATGGACCAATACTAAAATAAAATAATATTTCGACTGTCTGTGTTTCATAATTTGCCTTCAATTCGCAAGAGGCTGAATGTATCTCACACGAGAAAGCATACGGCGAGCAAAACAGCGCCCCTCTGTCACTCTACGTGTAAGCCATCTACCTGATGCAGTCTGGTCCAAACGAGTATGATATTGCAGTCTGGTCCAAACGAGAATGATATTGCAGTCTGGTCCAAACGAGTATGATATTGCAGTCTGGTCCAAACAAGTATGATATTGCTGCCGCCCTAAGCATTGAAGGCCAAGGAAGCCAGCGAGCATCCGGTCTCCCTTGACAAAAAAGTATACAAAAAATGAGCCAATTAGCCTTGAGCTAAACTGAGCGAGTCCTGGCGTAGCAAAAAAAAGATGTCAAAGGAAGCCAGCTTGGATTTGGCCTCACTCCTATCATACCTCATTGATTGAAAAAATTGAATTGTTGCATCTCGTTGTGTTGTTGTCCTCCGGTGGCTGGCTAGCCATCTAGCTAAATATTCCCTTTCCTAAATTAGCCATGGATGGAGATAGGGATTTGGACTTGTGGTTTTACGTAATTCCCCATACTGGCCAATAACTATAATGCGATTCTGATCCAACCATTAATTCATACATTGTTGTGCCCCTGGCCTGAGAGGATGGAAGTGCAATATGTAGCAAGATGTAGAAGGCTAATGTTAACTAGCTAAAGTTGCCCATTCATGGAAGTTAGGTTAGAGAGCGAGCATTTTAGCCAGGTAGCCTAGGACAACAAAAAATAGAAGTGTTTTACAGTATGACAGAGTGATAGACCGTTTCATCAAAGAGAGGAGGATGGCATTGGCGTTTCTCTACAAGTAGGGTGAGTCAACATGTTTTCTACTTGCACAAATGCGCACACGCACACAGAAATCAGAATCATGGACAGCCACATCATATTTAGCTTACGTTGATTGGACTAAATTGGGTGTATCTTTTAATTGTCACTGTATTAGACTAAGCAGAGGTGATCTGATGATGTTGAAACGTTTAAACGTGAAATGGTGCTGGTATAGTGGAGGCACCTCCTGTTTTCTTTACGACTTGCTGTAACTCTCTGTGGTTCTAAATCAATAGTTGTTTAGTGGTCCGAAAATGTCAGAAACATTAACTTGCTTGACCATGATGTAGGTCATGTAACTGTCTGTTACTGTACAGTACATGCAATATGCTTTGTGGACTTCACTGGACAGAGGTTGGCTTCACCAGTGATTTTACCCACTCACCGCTACTGCTTCTGATCTTGATAATAGCTACACACGTAAATAGAAGGTTCAAGTTCTATAATTACATTCAAATTTTGAGGCGAAGGAAAGGTTGGTTTATTGTCAACAGATGTGGAAACTGTATGAAGAAGTCTGATAGCCATATTACGTAACTGAATGCTGATCGGCTGAGAATCCCCTTTGCACTTTTACCAATTTGAAGCTCAGTGCTGTAGTGAGTGTGTGACCCTGACCCATTCTATGCAAATTTCACTCAATTTTGTTAGCCTCTGGATACTTATAGCTAAAGTATAATTATGGCTAAAATATCACGTTATTTAGTTTACAATACAATATAAATATTGTCCTTAGTGTGCTGTCAAAGTGAAAGGGTGCTGTCAAAGTGAACGTTTCCATTTTGCATAATGTTGTTTTTCACTTTGTGTTATTCTTTGTATCATGATTTTCTTTTGCTTGTAATTTCATAAAATAGGTCAAACTATGTCTTCTCATGAGGTGACGTTCACAAGCAATTTAAGATTAAAAGGAGGGTAAGAATAAAGGTTATTCATAATAAAGTTAGGCTTAGCTTATGTCTGTGTGGTTCTCATTTCTGATTTCCTGATAATGTCTAAATAGGCAGGTCAATAAAGGGCCAAAGAGCAATGATAGTGACACATAATATGACATAATATGTGAAAATCAGCACATGCAATATCTGGTCTCTGACTAAGTTTAAATTAGCATTGTTCTATGCATTGATGAAAAGGTTATTTTTCTATTGCAGTGGAGGAGCTAGCCCAGTTGTTGAGTGAGGCCATCAGCTGTGGTGACAAAGAGGAAGCCAAGAAGCGCTTGGAGCAGCTGGCAGAGTTGTGTGTACCAATGTCTGTCAGGATCTCCCACAAGGCTTACTCCCAGGACTCTATTCGGTATGTGGAATCATTTAGTAGTGTTCTGTTGGTCATACTTAACATTACATAGGATTGGCCTATACTGCATATGAGAGCAAACACAAGTGGAATAATCGACATGTAACCACGAGGTACAAGGGATTGTGGATTACTTACTTTACACTTTAGCTCCCACCTTTCTCTTGAAAAACTGAATGAATAGTAAAACCTTTGTAAATGTGTTTAAGTGCAGAGTAATTCAGACCCAGTTACCTTTTCTGGTTGCTTTGCTGCAGTTTGTAGTTGGGAGTCGGGGATGCACATTCAGATAACTATGTTCCTGTTGCCTTGTTGATAACACTCGACATGACCGTTTCAGATCTGAAAGAGAAGGTAAAACAAATTATTGATGCAACTCCATTTTCATCAACAGCAATTGAACGATATCATATTTATTTTTTAAATATGTCATATATTTTTTCTCTGATATTTATTCATTGTCTTTAATACACATATTTGTATGAAAACAAGTAGAGACAGAGCTCCCATGTATTGTTGAATCTCTCTACAGATCAATACTAACTATGAATTTAATCCATCTCTGCAGAGCTGGGTGATCGGGAAGCGTCTGGCCCAGGACTAACACTCAGCCATTGGTTGAGGAAGAATGAAGACCAGGCCTACTTGTACATCAAGTTTGCCCATGCTGTCAACCTCAGCTGGGATCAACTGAACCAGGAGGAGCACCATCGGCTAGACCGTAAGGACACTCCACCCTACAGCACCAGTTGGTCTTCCAAAAATAACCTATTATACTGAGCAAGGCCCACAGGTTGTCAGTATATCAGCTTGTGACACACACATGCACACTTAAAGGATAGGTAGCCTAAATGTAACCACATGTAATATATGGATTTTCATTAGTATACGCATCAAAAGTCCCAATGAAAGGTTACACCTTCCTTTAACATCTTTTGAGTTATTAAATAAAACCGATCAGAATTCCGAAGAATGCCGAAGTCAAATTTTTTTTGCGGGATGTGACATAATATGGAAGACCCGGCAAGCCAGCATATTCCCTATGTGTAAACTCCAACAGAAATAACTTCAAATGTATAACTTCAAATAAAACAAAAACAAATAGTTTACACCAAGGTTATTGTAGTTTTATTGTAGTTTTTATATTAATATTTGAAATTCAGTTTAGTTTCAGTTAGATTTCAGACTTGATTTACTAGTTTTTATTGATTTTGAGTTCATACAATTATTTATATTTTGTGATTATATTATCAAGTTTCAGTTTTAGTGTAGCCTTATGCGTGGGAGGCTAGGAGCCATTTATGTGCTGTAGGCCTATAGTTACGCCTACTCCCGCTCTCTCACACCAGGTCTACTAACCCCCGTCCAGGCAACCCACATTATGCACAGCTAGCAGCCATCATTGCGCACACCTTCTACCCTTTGTTACGTACACCTGGACTTCATTACCAACCTGATTACGCTCCCTTTATTTAGCCTTCAGTAGCCTCAATCTTCAGGCAGTATTGGTTTTGTTTACGTTCTGTACGTTACTCCTGTTTTGATTATCTTCATGTTTCTTAGTATTAAACTCACCTTCTCCACCTGCTTCCTGACTCCCTGCATATATGTTACAAGTTGTGTTTTTTGGGGATATCGCTTCTTGTCACTGGGGGGGCAGTAATACATAAGGTGATGTGTCAGGTTATAGGTTTGGTTAGGTTTAAATTATAAATCAGTCTTAATGTGACTTGGATATTAAAGGATAATCGTCAGTGTCTGACTTGGATTCATACATTTCTGCCACGCCTTTCGAAGCTATGGCCAGCTCTGGTTGTTGTTGATCACAGGTTTTCTCTTGCCTCTTTTGTAATGGCTTGATAGCCTTGACTATGTTCGCCCCGTTCTCAGTTACGACAAGTAGGATCTTCTCCTCTGGTATGTCCCATGTGTCCAATGTGCTGTCAATTACCTCTACGGTGTGTGGATGCTAAATCCGATGGATGTTGAGCAACGCATTTTTACATTTCATTTTAATTTCACCTTTATTTAACCAGGTAAGCCCGTCGAGAACAAGTTCTTATTTACAACTGCGACCTGGCAGTGTGACACAAAGCAGTGTGACACAAACAACAACACAGAGTTACACATGGAATAAATAAACGTACAGTCAATAACACTATAGAAGAGTCTATATACAGTGTGTGCAAATTAAGTAAGATTAGGGAGGTAAGGCAATAAATAGGCCATAGTGGCGAAATAATTACAATTTCACAAATAAACACTGGAGTGATAGATGTGCAGAAGATGAATGTGCAAGTAGAGATACTGGGGTGCAAAGGAGCAAAAATAATAACATATATAAATAAAATAAATAACAATATGGGGATGAGGTAGTTGGATGGACTATTTACAGGTGGGCTATGTACAGGTGCAATGATCTGTAAGCTGCTCTGATAGTTGATGCTTAAAGTTAGTGAGGGAGATATGTCTCCAGCTTCAATGATTTTTGCAATTCGTTCCAGTCATTGGCAGCAGAGAACTGGAAGGAAAGGCAGCCAAAAGGAGGAATTGGCTTTGGGGGTGACCAGTGAAATATACCTGCTGGAGTGCGTGCTATGGGTGGGTGCTGCTATGGTGATCAGTGAGCTGAGGTAAGGTGGGGCCTTACCTATCAAGGACTTATAGATGACCTGGAGCCAGTGGGTTTGGCGACGAATATGAAGTGAGGGCCAGCCAACGAGAGCATATAGGTCGCAGTGGTGGGTAGTATATGGGGCTTTGGTGGCAAAACAGATGGCACTGTGATAGACTGCATCCAATTTTCTGAGTAGAGTGTTGGAGGCTATTTTGTAAATGACATCGCCGAAGTCAAGGATCGGTAGGATAGTCAGCTTTACGAGGGTATGTTTGGCAGCATGAGTGAAGGAGACTTTGTTGCAAATTCAGATTTAATTTTGGATTGGAGATGCTTAATATGAGTCTGGAAGGAGAGTTTACAGTCTAACCAGACACCTAGGTATTTGTAGTTGTCCACATATTCTAAGTCTGAACCATCCAGTAATGATGCTAGGCGGGCGGGCAGGTGCGGGCAGCGATCGGTTGAAGAGCATGCATTTAGTTTTACTTGCATTCAAGAGCAGTTGGAGGCCACGGAAGGAGAGTTGTATGGCATTGAAGCTCGTCTGGAGGTTAGTTAACACAGTGTCCAAAAAGAAGGGCCAGAAGTATACAGAATGATGTCGTCTGCGTAGAGGTGGATCAGAGAATCACCGGCCGCAAGAGCGACATCATTGATGTATACAGAGAAAAGAGTCGGCCCAAGAATTGAACCCTGTGGAACCCCCATAGAGACTGCCAGAGGTCCGGACAACAGGCCCTCCGATTTGACACACTGAACTCTGTCTGAGAAGTAGTTGGTGAACCAGGCGAGGCAGACATTTGAGAAACCAAGGCTGTTGAGTCTGCTGATAAGAATGCAGTGATTGACAGAGTCGAAAGCCTTGGCCAGGTCGATCAATGCGGCTGCACAGTATTGTCTTTTGTCGATGGCGATTATGATATCGTTTAGGATCTTGAGCGTGGCTGAGGTGCACCCATGACCAGCTCGGAAACCAGATTGCATAGAGGAGAAGGTACGGTGGGATTCGAAATGGTCGGTGATCTGTTGTGCCTTGCCTATGCTGTGCCTTGTTGGAGGAGGGGTGATAGAAGTAGACTGATATGCATATAAAAGAAGCAGTCAGTCATTTCTTGCTCCATCCGTAAACTCACAGGGTTGTTTTTCATGCCTCTTTCAGAATCTCCTTAACTTTAAGGATTGCTGTATCCATTTGCAAAGCAATCAACCCGTGCCAGGCCTCAGTCTTGCCAGACTGGATGAATAAATTAACCATTGCTTTTATTTTTGTAAACTCATTTGAATGAGGTTGCCATGTTTCTGCTCTTTTCATGCAAACTGTTCAAGTTGGTTGTCCTGATGTGCAGCTACTGGTTGCCGTTGACTTGCAGCTACGAATAGCTGTTGGCTGTCTTTCTTGTCTTTATTCTGAAACTGTTTGTATGATTCTTTGTGGGCGCTGTATAGATTAACTTTGAGGTAGGATGGGTTTTCCCTTTTATCTCTGTTCTACACACGCTACCATCTTCTGACACTGCAATACATTTTCTTTTGTCCTTTCCAGCAATGTACTCAAAACAATCCCATACAGGGCTTTACCTTTTGCTGCCGCTGTTGTTCACGCCTATGGTTCTGCGCTTGCCCACAGATTTCTTCCCTTAGCTACTGATAGCTAGTGATAGTGATGAATAGGCCTATTTGAAACATCGCCATCGACTGGCAAGATTTACACACCAGATTCAGGAGCTCGAAAAACCCATTAGAAAAAAGCTTGCATACCCCATTACATTTTCGCACAAATTAAAAAATATATATATACACTGCTCAAAAAAATAAAGGGAACACTTAAACAACACAATGTAACTCCAAGTCAATCACACTTCTATGAAATCAAACTGTCCACTTAGGAAGCAACACTGATTGACAATAAATTTCACATGCTGTTGTGCAAATGGAATAGACAAAAGGTGGAAATTATAGGCAATTAGCAAGACACCCCCAAAAAAGGAGTGATTCTGCAGGTGGTGACCACAGACAACTTCTCAGTTCCTATGCTTCCTGGCTGATGTTTTGGTCACTTTTGAATGCTGGCGGTGCTCTCACTCTAGTGGTAGCATGAGACTGAGTCTACAACCCACACAAGTGGCTCAGGTAGTGCAGTTCATCCAGGATGGCACATCAATGCGAGCTGTGGCAAAAAGGTTTGCTGTGTCTGTCAGCGTAGTGTCCAGAGCATAGTTAGCTAGCCTAGCCAGCTAACTAGCCTAGATAGCCAACTACCATGGTCGACATAGCTAATTAGTAAGCCAGAGAACAACACCACCTAGTCTAGCACAGGCAGGAACCCAGAGAACACAAAAAAAGCCAGCAGTAATAAAGTAGAGAGAGCGGAAACTTACCGATTGACGCCTGCGTTACCTACCAAAGAAGAGCCAAGGAGAGAGGAACTTCAGAGGGAGAGGCCGTTTCACCGGCCAAGGCAGAGTCAGCTAATCCAATAGCGATATAGTGAGGTAAATCCAAAGTAGATCCACAGTTGATCCTAGTAAAAATTCCATGTCTTAGGTCAGTTAGGATCACCACTTTATTTTAAGAATGTGAAATATCAGAATAATAGTAGGGAGAATTATTTATTTCAGCTTTTATTTCTTTCATCACATTCCCAGTGGGTCAGAAGTTTACATACACTCAATTAGTATTTGGTAGCATTGCCTTTAAATTGTTTAACTTGGGTCAAACGTTTCAGTTAGCCTTCCACAAGCTTGGGTGAATGTTGGCCCATTCCTCCTGACAGAGCTGGTGTAACTGAATCAGGTGTGTAGGCCTCCTTGCTCGCACATGTTTTTTCAGTTCTTGAAGTCAGGGCTTTGTAATGGCCACTCCAATACCTTGACTTTGTTGTCCTTAAGCCATTTTGACACAACTTTGGAAGTATGCTTGGGGTCATTGTCCATTTGGAAGAACCATTTGCGACCAAGCTTTAACTTCCTGACTGATGTCTTGAGATGTTCCTTCAATATATCCACATAATTTTACATCCTCATGATGTCATCTATTTTGTGAAGTGCACCAGTCCCTCCTGCAGCAAAGCACCCCCACAACATGATGCTGCCACCCCCGTGCTTCGGGGTTGGGATGGTGTTCTTCGGCTTGCAAGCCTCCCCCTTTTTCCTCCAAACATGACGATGGTCATTATGGCCCAAAAGTTATATTTTTGTTTCATCAGACCAGAGGACATTTCTCCAAAAAGTACGATATTTGACCCCATGTGCAGTTGCAAACCGTAATCTGGCTTTTTTATGGCGGTTTTGGACCAGTGGCGGTTTTCTTCCTTGCTAAGCGGCCATTCAGGTTATGTCGATATTGGACTCGTTTAACTGTGGATATAGATACTTTTGTACCCGTTTCCTCCAGCATCTTCACAAGGTCCTTTGCTGTTGTTCATGGGTTGATTTGCACTTTTCGCATCAAAGTACGTTCATCTCTAGGAGACAGAACGTGTCTCCTTCCTGAGCGGTATGACAGCTGCGTGGTCCCATGGTGTTTATACTTGCGTACTATTGTTTGTACAGAACGTTGTACCTTCAGGCATTTGGAAATTGCTCCCAAAGATGAACCAGACTTGTGAAGGTCTACAATTTGTTTTTCTGAGGTCTTGGCTGATTTCTTTTGATTTTCCCATGATGTTAAGCAAATACATCCACAGGTACACCTCCAATTGACTCAAATTATGTCAATTAGCCTATCAGAAGCTTCTAAAGCCATGACATCATTTTCTGGAATTTTCCAAGCTGTTTAAAGGCACAGTCAACTTAGTGTATGTAAACTTCTGACCCACTGGAATTGTGATACAGTGAATTATAAGTGAAATAATCTGTCTGTAAACAATTGTTGGAAAAATTACTTGTGTCATGCACAAAGTAGATGTCCTAACTGACTTGCCAAAACTATAGTTTGTTAACAAGAAATTTGTGGAGTGGTTGAAAAACAAGTTTTTATGACTCCAACCTAAGTGTATGTAAACTTCCGACTTCAACTGTATATTGCAAAGTTTGGTAACAGAATGACAGCACAAACAGTCATTCTGTCATGTTGTTATCAAACTTTATACCTGCACTGTTCTTAAATATGTTCATGTAAAATTTTCGGTGGAAATTGTGATAAGTAGTCCTTGTGCATAGAGTTGTATGGTTTATTTAACTTTGCAATCATTCGTTTTTGTTTGGCATACATTTTAAAGTGAAAAATCGCATCACTCTGTTACTGTGGAATTGCCCTAAACAAAATATATTTCTCTGAGCAATTGTATTAGTTTAAAATAATATAATTTCCCCAAAATGTTGAGCATTTATACTGTCTTTTTTTCTCATCTTCATCAAGGGTGCCAATAATTATGGACCCCACTGTATATACAATAACCATTTGTTTCTACATTAATAAAATTTGATTTGATTTGATTTTAATGTTTGTGCATGCGTGTGTGGATGGGTGGGTGGGTGCTTGCATGCGTGTGTGGACAACCAGGTGGGCTGGTCATGCCCTGTGTACACCTATGCTAACAAGCCAACGCGGCCGGGCGTGTGGGTCTGAGAGACCAGCAGGTTATGACGTACCCAAGGTTTACCAGCCTGATAAGCAGGAGGTCCAGAGACTCCAGCTAGAGGAGATGGCCACTTTACAGTACCAGCAGGTGAATGCTTTGTACTGTACATGGATGCAAGATATAAGATCATGTCATCATTAAATATAGCTAAAAAGAGACTTGTGTGGGTTTTTCTTATTCCACTACTATACTGAGCAAAAATATGCAACATGCAACATGCAACAATTTCAAAGATTTTACTAAGTTAAAGTTCATGTAAGGACATCAGTCAATTGAAATAAATAAATTAGGCCGGATCTATGAATTTCACAGGTCTGGGCAGGGGTGCAGCCATGGGTGGGCTTGGGAGGGCATAGCGACTGGAACGAGCTGCAAAAACCACTAAAACTGGACCATTTTATCTCCATCTCTTCATTCAAAGACTCAGTCTTGAGCTTACTGACAGTTGTAGCTGCTTCGCGTGATGTATTGTTGTCTCTACCTTCTTGCCCTTTGTGCTGCTGTCTGTGCCCAATAATGTTTGTACCATGTTTTGTGCTGCCACCATGTTGTGCTGCTGCCATGTTGTGTTGCTACCATGTTGTTGTCATGTTGTGTTTTGATGTGTTGCTGTCATGCTATGATGTTGTCTTACTATAGGTATCTCGTTATGTAGTGGTGTGGTGTCTCTCTTGTCGTGATGTGTGTTTTGTCCTATATTTATATTTAATTTTTTATATTTAATCCCAGCCCCCGTCCCCGCAGGAGGCTTTTTGCCTTTTGGTAGGCCGTCATTGTAAATAAGAATTTGTTCTTAACTGACTTGCCTTGTTAACTAAAGGTTAAATACAACAACAACAAAAACACTTGGCAGCCTGTCCCACCCACTGGTGAGCCAGGCCCAGCCAATCAGAATGAGGTTTCCCCCACAAAAGGGCTTTATTACAGTCATAAACACTCCTCAGCACCCCCACCCACCCTCAGACAATCACACAGGTGAAGAAGCCGGATGTGGAGGTCCTGGGCTGGTCTGGTGACATGAGGTCTGCGGTTGTGAGGCAGGTTAAATGTACTGCTAAATTCTCAAAAATTACGTTGGAGGCAGCTTATGGTAGAGAAATGAACAATACTGAGCATTGTATTGGCAACAGTTCTGGTGGACATTCCTGCAGTCAGCATGCCAATTGCACGCTCCCTCAAAGCTTGAGACATCTGTGGCTTTGTGTTGTGTGACAAAACTGCACATTTTAAAGTGACCTTTTATTGTCCCCCAGCACAAGATGCACCTACGTAATGATCATGCTGTTTAATCAGCTTCTTGATATGCCACACCTGTCAGGTGGATGGATTATCTTGGCAAAGGGGAAAGGCTCATTAACAGGGATATAAACACATTTGCTGTGGTGGAAAAAGTACCCATACTTGAGTAAAAGTAAAGATACCTTAATAGAAAATGACTCAAGTAAAAGTGAGTCACCCAGTAAAATACTATTTGAGTAAAAGTCAGAAATTATTTTGTTTAAAATGTACTTAAGTCTCAAAAGTAAATGTAATCGCTAAAATATACTTAAGTAAGTGGGATGATAAAAGCATTGGAGGAAGAGCGGGAGAGGAATGTCCTGAGTGGTGGAAACGGACGCCCACAGCCTCGTCTCCAACACAGAGGAGCTGGACTGTCCTATCTGCTACTGCTCCATTCCGCCAGTGGAGGGAGCCACACTGCGGTATTGCCTGCATGTTTTCTGCATGTATGACACATCTTGACTACTGGCTTCCATTGTCTCGTGCACAAAGAAATAAAGCTACAACTATTGAGACAAAGCCCTGGCTGGTATTCTCTTGAGTAGATCACTGTCGCTCCACTGCTATTAATAATATAGACATGAAATACTAATTTATGTTTAATCTGAAATAAATGGAAATCTAATAGGATTGTTGTCTTACTCACCTTGTATCAATATTAAATATGTTTCTGTGAATGTTTCATCTGTAATAAATAAAAAACTAACAACACTGCCATCTAAATAATAAAGTAATTAGAGATGTGTACAGGTTAAATACCTTGTTATTTGGGTGTGTTCTCTAAACTGGGAGTGTCTTAAAGTAACCATAGTGAACAATATGGATGCAGAAGTGACCTGCCCTTATGAGGACGAAAACTACAGCTGTGATAGCAAGCTGCATGACCGGGAGATCAAATCTGTGAGTCCTGCTGGTGCTCTCACTCCTAGCCTGGCAGCCAGTCTGTTTATGCTTTGTTGGTTAAAGAAAAAACAGGCCTGTACCCAGGCTATCTCACGATGGTTATCTGTATCAAGTGATGACATTACCTTGTATAATTTATGTGAAAGATACACATCACCATAACACATATTTAGTCGATTCTGTTGTACTTTACACAGTGACCTGTTCTTTGTCTCTTTAGCTTCTCTCTCAGGAGGAGCCCCGGAAGTTTCTAGAGCTGAGGCTCAGTATCACTGAGACGTGGAGTGAGACAGCTACCAGTGCAAAACTCCTGACTGCGCTGGCTGGGGCATCTTTGAGGACAAAGTCAACGAGTTTATGTGTGAGCTCTGCAGAGAACAACTGTCTCCTCTGCAAGGTATGTCAACTTTCTCTCTCACTCCTCCTCCCTGGTCCACCCTTGAATGCTAAAATAAATGATAAAGATGGGTGCCTGGACAACAACCTTTTTGTCTACCTCTTTTTAAGGCCATCCACAAAGACAGAAACTGCAAGGAGTTTCAAGACAATCTCCGGATCAGAGCTGAGAAAGACATGGCTGCAAACAGACCACACAGATGCTGGAGGTAATGTGGTAACAGACAGATAGTTATTTCCCTCTAAGTGGTAGAGCCCTGTTTCTGCTCACCATTTCAATCAATCAGCTGATGTCACGTAGTGCTGTACAGAAACCCAGCCTAAAACCCCAAACAGCAGGCAATGCAGGTGTAGAAGGACATAGGAAAAACTCCCTAGAAAGGCCGGGAACGTAGGAAGAAACCTAGAGAGGAACCAGGCTATGAGGGGGGGGCAGTCCTCTTCTGGCTGTGCCGGGTGGAGATTATAACAGAACATGGCCAAGATGTTCAAATGTTCATAGATGACCAGCAGGGTTAAATAATAAGAATCACAGTGGTTGTAGAGGGTGCAACAGGTCAGCACCTCAGGAGTAAATGTCAGTTGGCTTTTCATAGTCGATCATTCAAAGTATCCAGGTCAGGTCGCAGTTGTAAATGAGAACTTGTTCTCAACTGGCCTACCTGGTTAAATAAAGGTGAAATATATATTTTTTATCTCTACCGCTCCTGCTGTCTCCAGAGAGTTGAAAACAGCAGGTCTGGGACAAGGTAGCACGTCTGGTGAACAGGTCACGGTTCCATAACCGCAGACAGAACAGTTGAAACTGGAGCAGCAGCACGACCAGGTGGACTGGGGACAGCAAGGAGTCATCAGGCCAGGTAGTCCTGAGGCATGGTCCTAGGGCTCAGGTAGAGAGAGGTAGAGAGAGGTAGAGAGAGAGAGAGAGAGAGAGAGAGAGAGAGAGAGAGAGAGAGAGAGAGAGAGAGAGAGAGAGAGAGAAAGCACCACTAGAGGGATATCTTACTATCCTGAGACAAGGCCGAGTATAGCCCACGAAGATGTCCCCCACGGCACAAACCCAAGGGGGAGCGCTAACCCGGACAGGAAGATCATGTCAGTGATAAAAGAGCACCAGTGACTCAGCCCCTGTTATAGAGTTTGAGGCAGAGAATCCCAGTGGATTCCCACCAAACCTGTTTTTGATTGAACATGAGATACTATCAGCCTATTACACTACTGAACTGCAATATGAAGCCTATAGGGAGTTTTGATGAAACATACTATCGGCCTATTACACTACTGAACTATTATGAGAAGTCTAAAGGTGAACTTGACCTTGATTAAACCTACAATTGGCTTATTACACTATTGAACTGTGATATGATATCTATGGGTAAACCTAACCGTGAGCTTCTGTTGTCTTCTTCGATAGTCCTTACTGCAGAACGTGGAGGCCATGCACTGTCCAAAGTAATAATTCAGAAGCAGGATGGCTGTGACTGGATCTTCTGACTGATGTGTAAGACGGAGATCTACTGGGTCACCCGGCTGGCTCGCTGGGGACCAAACGTAAGACAGTTTCTCTTACAGTTACTGTTAATCCGACAGTTACAGTTACTCTGACGTTTACAGCTACTCTTAAGATAAGACAATTACTCTTCAGTTACAGTTATTCTGACATTTACAGCTACTCCGAACATAAGACAATTACTCTTCAGTTACAGATATTCTGACATTTACAGCTACTCCGAACATAAGACAATTACTCTTCAGTTACAGTTATTCTGACATTTACAGCTACTCCGAACATAAGACAATTACTCTTCAGTTACAGTTACTCTTATAAATACACCTACTACAAACTGTACTCTTACAGTTACAGCTACTCTGCCTCCCCACTCTAATACCTCACCATACTAGACTATTCTTCTTAGACCTACCCTACGGCTCCATTTCAAACATATCACTATGGTCACCAAATTTGAGCTAAGATAAACTTACCATGCCCAGTTTGACTGCTATACTCTTTATTAAGGCATTCAGATATCTTAGATCAGATAGAATCCATCTGATTTCTCATTTTACATCTAAGTAGGTAAACACTTCCCAGTGATAACCTAAAATACACTACATTACCAAAAGTATGTGGACACCTGCTCGTCAAACATCTCATTCCAAAATCATGGGCATTAATATGGAGTTGGTCCCCCTTTTGCTGCTATAACAGCCTCCACTCTTCTGGGAAGGCTTTCCACTAGATTGCTGCGGAGACTTGCTTCCATTTAGCTACAAGAGCATTAGTGAGGTCGAGCACTGATGTTGGGCAATTTGCCCCGGCTCGCAGTCGGCGTTCCAATTCATCCCAAAGATGTTCGATGGAGTTGAGGTCAGGGCTCTGTGCAGGCCAGTCAAGTTCGTTCACATCGAACTCGACAAACCATTTCTGTATGGACCTTGCTTTGTGCACGGGGGCATTGTCATGCTGAAACAGGAAATGTCCTTCCCCAAACTGTTGCTGCAAAGTTAGAAGCTTAGAATCGTCTAGAATGTCATGTATGCTGTAAGGCTAAGATAAGATAAGATTTCCATTAACTGGAACTAAGGGGGCTAGCCTGAACCATGAAAAACAGCCCCAGACCATTATTCCTCCTCCACCAAACTTTACAGTTGGCACTATGCATTTAGGTAGGTAGCAGTCTTCTGGCATCCACCAAACCCAGATTCGTCCGTCGTACTGCCAGATGGGGAAGCGTGATTCATCACTCCAGAGAACGCTTTTCCACTGCTCCAGAGTCCAATGGCAGTGAGCTTTACACCACTCCAGCTGACGCTTGGCATTGCAAATGATGATCTTAGGCTTGTGTGCTGCTGCTACATGGAAACCCATTTCATGAAGATCACGACAAACAGTTATTGTGCTGACGTTGCTTCCAGAGGCAGTTTGGAACTCGGTAGTGAGTGTTGCAACCGATTTTTACGAGCTACAACTCAGAGACAACTCAGGAAGCTGTTGATGTTGAGTCAATGGGGTGCGTTGCCACCCTAAATGCCAGAACTGCCACTGAGGGGCCCCACTCCATCTCAACGTAGTGCTGGGTGGGTAGTCCATATGGGGACACACCATAAAGAATCATAGAGGACTTGAGTGCCCAAAAGCCTGTTTTAGCATGAGCTGCGCCATTGAGGACTTTCATCATTTTGAAGTAGTCAACTGGGTGGGACTTCTTATGGGTTAAGGAAGGATTACATAATTCCATCCAGGTCATCAGGAGGGACCAGCCAAAGAATTATGCTTGTGAGCAAACATTCCATAACTGCAGGTGGCAGTAAATCGCCAACCTTGGCTTTATACCTGTTCAAATAACACACTCCAGGTGGCGGTGTGGACCCTTTCAGTTTGTTTACCAACTCAGAAGTAGTTGAATAAGAAAATGGACCACTTCAAAATGGAGTTGGCCTCATTGGCACTACTCGTGTGTGCACAGACACCAAAATGGGACAGATACAAGAAGAGTCCTCTATCATTCTCTATGGTACAAACCCAGGCAAGGATGACTCATTTTCAATCCTAATTTACAGGGCAGGAAAACAGCACATTTCCTACAATTCTACACATTTTGCCATGTTTTAGTTATTTACAACATTAACAATGTCTACACTGTATTTCTGATCAATTTGATGTTATTTTAATGAACAAAAAATGTGCTTTTCTTTCAAAAACAAGGACATTTCTAAGTGACCCCAAACCTTTGAACGGTAGTGTAGCTTCAGCCGGCTGGTGTGTGACCGTGGCAAAGTTGGTTGGACATTAGATAGCCTATCTCTGGGGCTAGTTAGGGACCGTCAATAAATTACACAATATAAATGGAACTATATTTTCATGTTGCACATCTTTTAGTTGTCTCATTAAATGCTTTAAATATTTTATATGAATTTATACAATTTACCCTTGACTTATTTCACATTTGTTGTGTTACAGCTTGAATTCAAAATGGATTAAATATTATTTTTTTCTCACCCATCTACACACAATACCCCATAATGACAGTGAAAACATATATTTTTTAATGTTTGCAAATGTATTGAAAATGAAATACAGAAATATCTCATTTACATAAGTATTCACCCCTGAGTCAATAAATGTTAGAATTGGCAGCAATTACAGCTGTGAGTTTTTCTGGGTAAGTCTCTAAGAGCTTTGCACAGCTGAATTGTACAATAATTGCGCATTATTATTAAAACAATTATTCAAGTCAAGTTGGTTGTTGATCATTGCTAGACAGACATTTTTAAGTCTTGCCATAGATTTTCAAGACGATTTAAGTCAAAACTGTAACTAGGCCACTCATGTCGTCTTGGTAAGCAACTCCAGTGTATGTTTGGCCTTGTGTTTTAGGTTATTGTCCTGCTGAAAGGTGAATTTGTCTCCCAGTGTTTGTTGGAAAACCAGGTTTTCCTAAAGGATTTTGCCTTTGCTTAGCTCTATTAGTTTATTTTTATCCTAAAAAACAAGCATACCCATAACATAATGCAGCCACCACCATGCTCGAAAATATGAAAAGTGGTCCTCAGTGATGTGTTGTGTTGGATTTGCCCCAAATATAACGCTTTGTATTCAGGACAAAAAGTTCATTTCTTTGCCACATGTTTTGCAGTTTCACTTTAGTGCTTTATTGTAACTACAATGTTGTTGATCCATCCTCAGTTTTCTC
The DNA here is from genome assembly GCF_045679555.1 of Salvelinus alpinus. Classification (NCBI taxonomy): domain Eukaryota; kingdom Metazoa; phylum Chordata; class Actinopteri; order Salmoniformes; family Salmonidae; genus Salvelinus; species Salvelinus alpinus. Next base: position 34,366,480 of record NC_092097.1, on the reverse strand, counting down.
CTATCACAACCATTAAACTCTGTAATGTTTTAAAGTCCCATTGGCCTCATGGTGAAATCCCTGAGAGGTTTCCTTCCTCTCCGGCGAATGAGTTAGGAAGGACGCCTGTATCTTTACAGTGACTGGGTGTATTGATACACCATCCAAAGTGTAATTAATTACTTCACCTTGCTGAAAGGATATTCAATGTCTGCTTTTAAGTTTTTTACCCATCTACCTATAGGTGCGCTTCTTTGCGAGGAATTGGAAAACCTCACTGGTCTTTGTGGTTGAATATATGTTTGAAATTCACTGCTCGACTGAGGGACCATACAGATAATTGTATGTGTGTGGTACAGAGAAAAAATTAAAACCTGTTATTGCACACAGTGAGTCCATGCAACTTATTATGTGACTTGTTAAGCAAATTTTGACTCCTGAACTTATTTAGGCTTGCCATAAAAAAGTTATTATTATTTATTTATTTTTGAATACTTATTGACTCAAGACATTTCAGCTTGTCATTTTTAAAGAATTTGTAAACATTTCCAAAAACATAATTCCACTTATTGGGTATTGTGTGTAGGCCATTGACACAAAATCTAAATTTAATCCATTTATATTCAGGCTGTAACAAAAAGATTGGGAAGAATTCAAGGGGTGTGAACATTTTCTGAAGGAACTTTATAGTTGGTTTGAGGTTAAGTCGTTGAAATTTGGAACTATTGACATTTAAAAAATATTGTCCCATATATATTTTGTAATTTACTGATGGTCCCTAACTAGCCCCATAGGTATATCGAATGTCAAACCAAATTGACCATGGGTGTTACGATCGATCGGTCCCGTGCAACTGCTCCCCAAATTGATGATTACTTGGGTGCTGCCAGCTGTTGGCAGCATTGAAATAAACCCAACCCAAGGAAAACTGTTAGGGTACCCTTCATTCCGTGACACCAATTTTTACTACCATCTTACAAATCTCAGTTTTGGACAAGACTGACTTTATTACCAAAATTATTATATTTTATACTGTAGTCAATTTTGACACTAGAATAAATGTTTATGTCTCATTTCGATGCCACATAGGCAGTTTTCAAAACGAGAAGTGGCTTTTTAGGGGCTGTCGCTCTTTAAAGTTAATTTCCTGCAATTCTACACATTTTGTCATGGTTTATGACGTGTTCATATGCTATCTGGGGTTTCAGTGACCTCCAGGGGGCCCATAACCAACGAGTTCATATACTATCTGGGTGGGCCTTGAACACCTGAGGGCCCATAACCGACGTGTTCATACGCTGTCTGGGGGCGCCGACCTACAGGGGGCTCCCAACTGATGTGTTCATATGCTATCTGGGGGGGCCCGACTAGAGGTTGACACGGGAGTGAGAATTCATTCCTGTCTGTCTTATCCTGTCAATTTTGTCCCGTACTATACTGATCCCGCAACAATTATATAACGCCATAACAGTTCTATTACTTTCTTGTCCTGTCCCGATACAAATCACTCCTGTCCCTTGCTCATTTTAACCGCATGCTCAGCGCTCACGAGATGAGAGAACCTTTAGCTAGCTACTGTTTTATGCCTGCCTGCTGATAAAGGTAGTGATTGAAGACTGAAGAACACGTGTTACTGATGGGAGGGACAGGGGCCCCAAAAAATCTAAACAATATGACCTTCTAAAACGGCTTATAACAACAACAAAAAAATTGATTCCTGTACTTCCTGTGGACTGTTGATCCTGTCCCGACCTGTCCGGAACTTAACTCTGGAGTTTCACTCTCGCTCCTACAGGAATCCTGCGGGAGTGCTGTTCCCGTGTCAACCCAGGGCAAGGGTTCAATCCTAACCTGGATTTTGAAAAACTCATGCACTGATGTCAAGAGATGATTTGTGTAAAACCTTGAGTTGTGCACATAACTTGTTAGGATTCTGTTCAGTTCTTTGTGAAGACACTGGCTGGTCTTACTTCCAAAGGCACTTTATATTATTGTTTTTGTTGGAACTTTGAACACCATTGAGTGTCGGATGATTCCAGATATGAGAATAACATAACAGAATAACATTATCCTAGTGTTTAATTGTTGGTTCAAAGGACATTGCTATATCACTAATTGTATTACCTAGTTGGGAGATTGATATTATTTTGCACTGTACATGCAAAATAATGTGTAATTTGGCATATCACCACCTTTATCTGACAGGGGACACTCCGTTTGAACAAAACAAGGTTGTGATATAAATTCAAGATGCTTGTTTTCTTTGTTTATGTTTTTGTTGAATGGCAAGAGTCTCCGACCCTGGAAGAATATTGAATATTGTCTTTGATGTAGAAAATAAATGTCAATGTTGGCTAATTGTTTAACTCAAGCAGTAAACTGAGACGGGTCTCCATAAAGTGCTAGTCATGACCTTAATTCATCAATACTAGACATTGTAAAAGATACATATTATAACGGGGATAACTATACACAGCAACTAGTCAAGCAGATTCATTTCCCTTTTGACGGAGCATGTACAACTGTAATGGAGTATTTAACATTCATTTGTTGTGTTAGATTTTATAAGTTGTTATCAAAAGGTGGTAATGAACAATCAAATGACTTCTGTAGTATGGTTTGACCATTCCTCCAGCCTGATCTTGGAAGTGTTTGTTTGAACACTCCAAGCAGAAGCCATACATTTTTGTCATTGATGACTACAGCCAATCTGTTCAGTGTAGACAATTTCTTATATTTAACACTGCAGTATAATGCAAGTCTTGTGTTCATGAGGTACTTTTTTAAAAGGATAATACCATTGCAGAGCACAATGTCTACAATAAAATGTTTGACGGATGTAAAGCATGATTTACTTTGGGAATAAAGAACAACTTTTCTTGATGAAAAAAGATGTTCTACTTTTACTGCTTGGAAGATTCATTTTTAGCCCTTAGTGTAAGCAGAGACTGTATATATCGTAAATAGACTGCATTGACCCTAAAGAAATACTGTATAAGGTAGCGATAAACACATAGGGAACTAAACAGATTCAATTGTCCACTCAACCTAGGCAGTTTATTTGCTTTGATCTTGTAAATGTTTTAATTATTCTCATGACAAATATAACAGAAATCAACATAAAAGGCAGAAAAAAAACATTTAGTGCAATGATACAGAATGAGGCCATTTCTGTGCAACAAAATCCATCTATTGCAAATAAGACTGATGGAGCTGTATTGTTTGATATCCAAAATAGGCACCACTGAGTATCTGTGTCGCAATCAAGTCGACTACGCATGATTATACACATGTATTTCTGTTGAACAAATATGAGCAGGTCCAATGCGTCACATTTTTTAAAAACTCTGCCAACAAGCTCAAGTGACATTGCTAAAAATGAAATGTGCAAAAACCTTGTCATTTCTTCAACCAAGCCATTTGGTGAGTATAATGAGTTCTGCTGAAATGTGAAGACATGTGTAACTAACAAAATAGGATTTAATTATTGTACAATAAAAGCATGGGATCCAGTCAGGGCTTATGGGATATCTGGCAGTGCCATTGGTGCTTTGTCCGAGATCACAAAGCTAACCTATTTTAGGCATGCTATGGAAAATAACTTACGCAAATTGTCCTCCATGATAAATATGGGTGGTGTGTTTGTGCATAACTTAATGCTTTAGAAAATGATACAATGAAGTGCTAAACATACAAAGATGGGAGTATTTGGTCTTGGTACAGTAATGAAAAGGACGTGTTCTTAGGACAGGCAATTTGACTTGATCTGCCGGGGGGGAGGGGGGGGCGACGACCAGGCCAGGGGGGCTTGCGAGAACTCTGTCCTTGTGCAAACATGGCCCATGTGAGGCTCAGAGGTTCATTTAACTCACCCTTGAACCGAATAGCATACACACACAGCATCTGAATTGGCACCCTATACAGTGCACTACATAGGGGCAAGGGTGAGTTAAATCTCGGACACAATCACACACGCTCTTCATTGGCAGCAGTTGACCCCAGTGACTGCTCTTCAACTAGTAACCCAAAGCCTTAATAGTTGCCGCTTGCCATCACATAAGTAGCTTAATCCCTCTGTGCACAACATTTATCAGTATCCAGTTATTTTATTTACAAATATAAGTTAGACAAAGTTAACAGTCAAGTCTCTGTTCCATTCTCGTCCTTCATAATAGGGAACAGAACTCCATATTCTCTTTCCCTCTTGTGTACGTCTTCTGCTGTAATAGCCGCCCTGTTTAAGTCTGTACGTCAGCCCCCACTTGTTCCCTCCAAGTCCCCCCTCGCTCTCTCTCTCAGGGGAAGAGATGCAAGTCCAGTTTGGGCACCCACTCCAGGGCTGTGTTGACCAGGGTGAGGGCGGCTGCCCCCAGGGCCACAGTGAGCCCCATGACGGCCAGTCGGACGAAGCGTCGGGCCACAGTGGGTTGTGCCGTCGCCACCATGGCCCCTGCAGCTGCTCCTTCCAGCGCCTGCTTCTCCCTCAGCCGCCTTCGCAGCACTGAGTCAGGCCGCTGCTGCTCTGAGACCAGGTCAAAGTCTTTAAAGGTGGAAGCTGCTGTCCTGAGAGACCAAGGAAAACATTAACACCAGCCAGCTACTGCTGGGACAACGCAGGGGAATTCACAGCTGTTTGGGGCAAACCTTGTTACTTCTACAACAAACTAGTTCTATAGTTCACCTATACTACTAGTGGTATAGGAGAACAAACATCAGAAGGAAGGACATGTATTTTCCTAAATATACAGTACCTTAGCTTGGGGTATGTATAAGTTAAAATTCATGTGTTATTGTTTAAATATGCTGGGAATAAGTACATGATAGTAACAGTTGTACAGGCTAATGAGAAGGAGGGGACAGAATTCTCTTAGTATCAGGTTATTAAAGCGACAGTTCACACCATCTCACCCGAGCGTGTTGAGGGAATGTGACTCAACAGCAGGGAGCAGAGGGAGGGGGCGAAAGAGAGCAAAAGACAGACAGGAGATATAGGAGGTAAAGCATCTGTGGGGGGGGGGGGGGGGGGGGTCCATGGGAGACTACGTGGCAAAAAGAGACAAGCGAGAAAGGAGGTAGACAATCTTACTGTTGACTGTACTGTTGGGCAGCCTCCCTGGCCAGCTCGGAGGGGGGGAACTGGACAAAGAGGTCTCCTGCACGGCTGATGAGTGTCTCGTAGGGCAGGTCCTGGGGGATCTGGGACAGGAGGTGATGCACCGACGCCATGTCACACTCACAATCCAACACCTCGTCCTCTCGGTACAGCACAATCTGGAATAGACACCGACCAAACAGTGCGCACACAATACAACAACTCGTTAACAGCATGCGGTCTATGGCCTATGCCAGGGTTTCCCAAACTCTGTATTGAGGCCCCCCCTGGGTGTACGTTTTGGTTTTTGCCCTATCACTACACAGCTGATTCAAATAACCAACTCATCAAGGTTTGATTATTTGAATCAGATGTTTAGTGCTAGGGCAAAAAGTTTGGGAAACCCTGGTCTATGAATCTATTGAATTCAATACAGTTTTATCAAACTCCTCAGGGGCAATTTAGAAGCTATTGTCCAAAAACAAGAGCACAGCATAAGTGGTCAGCTAATCTCTGCTGCAAAAATAAAAATATGTTTTTCATAAGCAAACACTTGATTTGTGAGGCACATTTGAACTCTAAGAATGATCTAGCCCCCAAAGAAAAGAAAAAAAGAGAGGGTTATGTTGGGCTCCACTTTAGAGGACACTCACCACAGCAGCAAAGTAGATTGGCATCAGAGGATGGCAGGCCAGGAAGAAGTCATACAACCGCACAACGTGGCGGAAATCTGATAGGACGTGGCCAAACCAGGTGATGAGCCAGCTAAGGGCAAAGATGGTGCCCACCTCTGCCCTGGAGACACATTCAGTGGAACATAATTTTACTTACTGGTATTGTATCTTCATTAGTTGTGCTCATTAATTATTTGACTAACTACTGATTGTACTAACAGAACAAGAGAAGAGATGCTTACTGTTGCATGAAGTCATGCACCTCTGGGTTGATCCTCTCGATGATTGGCATCAGATAGTTAAGGATGTGTTTAGTGTTGTCCATGGTGGGGTCCATAAAGTCCCTGCAGTAAAGGAACAGCAGAGGACCACAACGTGACAAATTGAACCAGGATTAGAGAATCAACATGACAGTTTGCCAATCATAAACATAGAAAGTAGTACTGTGTGTGTAATTCAAATGAAATGCTTCAAGATGACTCGTCTCCAATAGCAACTGTTTAGGATGACTCATCTGACCAATTGTGTGCAGTTTACACAGTCATTTAAACCGGCACACTACAATAGCTAAAACAAATGGTTGTATTGCAACTGGCTACGTTCTCTTTTCAAAATGGATTCCCCTTCTACTTAACCCCCATTTTAAAGCCAAGCTCCTGTGTGAATGGAACACCAAAACAGACAAAGACCCACCTGAGGTGGTGCGTAGAGAGTTTCTCTACCAGAGCGGTGGCCAGACGCTCGTCCAGCACAAGCAGGAAGGTGACCACGATGTCGTGGTAGCCCTGGTAGTAGTGCAGCTGGGTGTTCCTTCCCAGCACCCGCAGGATGATGTCAATCAGCTCCTCCTGGAGGTCCTCACGCTGCTTGTCTGGCATGCCTACACAGGGAGAGGGGTCAAAGACACTTCTCTCTATATATAAATTATGTCACTCTTTCTGCGGGTGATTCTTTGATCCACCTCCACCTCTTGATCCACCTCACCTCACCATTCTGTATACCTCTGGCCCTTCTTTGGACACTTAACAAACCTCCAGACAAACTTCAACACCATACAACACTCCTTCTGTGGCCTCCAACTGCTCTTAAAAATGCTAGTAAAACAAAATGCATGCTCTTCAACCAATCACTGCCCACACCCGCCCGCCTAGCATCACTACTCTGGACGGTTCTGACTTAGAATATGTGGACAACTATAAATACCTAGGTGTCTGGCTAGATTGCAAACTCTCCTTCCAGACTCATATTAAGCATCTCCAATCCAAAATTAAATCTAGAATCGGCTTCCTATTTTGCAACAAAGCCTCCTTCACTCATGCTGCCAAACATACTCTCGTAAAACTGACTATCCTACCGATCCTCGACGATGTAATTTACAAAATAGCCTCCAACACTCTACTCAGCAAATTGGATGCAGTCTATCACAGTGCCATCCGTTTTGTCACCAAAGCCCCATATACTACCCACCACTGCGACCTGTATGCTCTCGTTGGCTGGTCCTCGCTACATATTCGTCGCCAAACCCACTGGCTCCAGGTCATCTACAAGTCTTTGCTAAGTAAAGCTCCGCTCACTGGTCACCATAGCAACACCCACCCCCGTAGTACGCGCTCCAGCAGGTATATTTCACTGGTCATTCCCAAAGCCAACACCTACTTTGCCCGCCTTTCCTTAAAGTTTTCTGCTGCAAATGACTGGAACGAATTGCAAAAAAAAAAAAATATCACTGAAGTTGGAGACTTATATCTCCCTCACTAACTTTAAGCATCAGCTGTCAGAGCAGCTTACCGATCGCTGCAGCTGTACACAGCCCATCTGTAAATAGCCCATCCAACCAACTACCTACCTTACCCCATATTTGTTTTTCTGCTCTTTTGCACACCAGTATTTCTACTTGCACATCTGCACATATATCACTCCAGTTCAAACTGTTAAATTGTAATTACTTCGCCACCATTGGCCTATATATTGCCATACCTCCTTACTTCATTTGCAATAGCCCATCCAACCAACTACCTACCTTACCCCATATTTGTTTTTCTGCTCTTTTGCACACCAGTATTTCTACTTCCTCATCTGCACATATATCACTCCAGTTCAAACTGTTAAATTGTAATTACTTCGCCACCATTGGCCTATATATTGCCATACCTCCTTACTTCATTTGCACACACTATACAGCTATTCTATTGTGTTATGTTTTATTTATTTTTCTCTCCCAAATTTTGTGGTATCCAATTGGTAGTAGTTACAGTCTTGTCTCATCGCTGAAACTCCCGTACGGACTCGGGAGAGGTGAAGGTCGAGAGCCATGCGTCCCCCGAAACACAACCCAACCTAGTCGCACTGCTTCTTGACACAATGCACATCCTACCCGGGAGCCAGCCGCACCAATGTGTCGGAGGAAACACCGTACACCTGGCGACCTGGTCAGCGTGCACTGCGCCCGGCCCGACACAGGAGTCGCTAGTGCGCGATGAGACAAGGATATCCCTGCCAGGCCAAACCCTCCCTAACTCGGACGACGCTGGGCCAATTGTGCGTCGCCCCATGGACCTCCCGGTCGCGGCCGGCTGGGCCCGAACCCAGAATCTCTGGTGACACAGCTAGCACTGCGCTCCAGTACTGCCCCACCCGGGAGGCCCTCTATTGTGTTATTGACTGTACGTTTGTTTATCTCATGTGTAAATCTGTGTTGTTTGTGTCACACTGCTTTGCTTTATCTCGGCCAGGTTGCAGTTGTAAATGAGAACTTGTTCTCAACTGGCCTACCTGGTTAAATAAAGGTGAAATAAATAAAATAGGTCACAAGTCAAAAGGCCCAGCTGATTTCCTCAACTAGAGAAATAAATGTATAACTTGGCCTTTATGCACTGATGTCAACAGGAGACTATGAGCTCCCACGGTAGTATTCTGTATTATACAACTATAGGTGCTTTTCTCCAGGGGTCCCTGTTCGGGTGCCAGTTCTATAGCGGTATTGTTAGAGGGGTAAAGATAGTACCACTACCAGACACACATCAGCAGAAGAGATTGCCTAGAGTGTAGCCTGTTGGCCAGAAATTATATCTGGCAAAAACACATCTAAAAACAAGCTACAGCACAGGGGTAACCAGATCAATAAAACCTCATACAAGAATAATGACAGAGCAATTCAATTGCAACTAAATAGAAACAATTGACAAGAACGAACCCAGTCATAAACCTTAGAGAATTTGCAATATACTGTATTACCTCCCAGTGGAGGAGTGAGGGGGGTATGAATGTGTGTGTGTGTGTGTGTGTGTGAATGTGTTCATAGACAAAACAGAAGGCCTTATAATGTCCAAAAAGCTTATTGGCCAAACGTCAATAGTCCCACACAAAATCAACAGTTCAAACAATAAAACAAACTCACGCAACCTCCCTTTAACTAAAATGTCAAAAAGTTCATTATTAGTTCACCAAAGGGACTGAAAATAAAAGGGAACGCAGCACAAAGAGAGAAATTATTTCAGTGTAAAGAACTGAAGGAGATAGAAAGAGATGAGCTTAGCTGTTGCATCTAGGCTTGAACGTGCATTCGCCCATCTGACACAATCATTGGTTGGTTGTTTGACAAAAGCTTGCAACAACTAGTAATCCATGTGATCCGAGGCTTGAACGGTTCTAACGCATCAGGAGTAGCGCGATAAAGACGATCAAACCTTTTTTTTTATTATATATATATATATATATATATATATATATATATATATATATAAACTAAGCACGCTGAAACTACAATACTTCTGCAGAGTTGCACACACCGTCAAACTGCCGCGCTAACCGATAGCCCCTACACAGAGCCGGAACAGACATCTTTATTTCCTCCTTCCTGACTGCTGCTGCGCTCTTAAAGTGGCAGCGCACGGTGAAGACTCCGTGCAGGATTTCACTATAAAACCATCATGCCCTTAATTGACAAAAATGGCCAAATTTTCCCGGGCCATACCCGAGAAACAAGCATGGCAGTATGTCAAAGCGCCCAGTAAATCAGATTCTTCTTTATCAATTTTTGATAAAGAAGAATTTCTTAATAATGACTTTCTTAATAATAATAATTAGTATTATTAGGTGGGTGCATATTTGTCCATGTGCTTTTTGCATATCCCAACTCCCCGAGACACCCTCTGAGAGGTGTCACGGGCAGGTTCCGCCATTAGCAACATTGCAGCAATTAGGGTTAAGTGCTATACTCAAGGGCACACCGGCAGATTTGCACCTTGTCGGCTAGGGGATTTAAACTACCAACCTTTAGGTTACTGGCCCAATGCTCCAACCGCTAGGATAGCTGCTGCTTTAATAAAGAAAGCAGTGACACATAGAACACCCTCCAAAAGAAACATACAAAATGACAGGGTTGCGTAGCCTGTACATCTACATCACACAAGTCAAATTCAAGAGGGACAGCCAAAACAGACAATGACAAAACACAACCTGACATGATTTAGTGCTATTCTAAGAGCACGGTCTGAGGTGTGCATGCATAGCCCACAAGACATGCCACAGGAGGTCTCTTCACAATCCAAGTCCAGAACAGACTATGGGAGGCGACAGTACTACATAGAGCCATGACTACATGAAACTCTATTCCACATCAAGTAACTGATGCAAGCAGTAGAATCTGATAACAAAAAAAAGATAAAAATACACCGTATGGAACAGCAGGGACTGAAGAGACACAGGTACAGACAGACGCATACAGGCGCTAGCAAATGCACTCTACACACACACGCACATTGTAATATTGTTGTATGGTGGTATCATACATTTTGTGTTGTAGATATGTAGTGGTGTAACAATGTTATATGATGTACTGTTTTATATTTTGTTTTATGTGTAATGTGGGGAGGCAGGTAACCCTAGTGGTTAGAGCGTTGGGCCAGTAACCCAAAAAGTTGCTGGATCGAATCCCAGAGCTGACAAGGTAAAAAATAATCTGTCGTTCTGCCCCTGAACAAGGCAGTTAACACACTGTTCCCCAGTAGGCCATTATTGTAAATAAGAATTTGTTCTTAACTGACTTGCCTAGTTAAATAAATGTTAAAAAAATATATATATATGTGAGTGCCTTAATGTGTTTGGACCCCAGGAAGAGTATCTGCTGCCTTGGCTAATGGGGATCCCTAATAAATACAAATGTGTGTCACTCACCAGGAGGGAATCTTTTAAGGGAACGCTGGACATCCAACAGCACCTGGTTATAGTCCTTATTATTCTCCCTCTCTATATCCTCTGGAGAAAAGACAATGAGAAAAGGGTGAATATGTGCCCCTGCACTTAATTGTGGTCTAGTACCCTTTGCCTTTGTAGCCTCAGTGGCATCTATGGTCTGTCAGCAGCAGTGCCCACTGCCCAGGCAGCTTACCTGGTTTCTCAGGCAGGGTGTCGGTGGGCACGTTCAGCAGCCGGGGCCACACTTTACAGCGGATCTCGTCTGTGAGCAGCCCCCCCTCACTGATGGCCATCCTCCTTAGTGCCGCCACATCCACCGGCGTCACATTCAGGGCCTGAGAGATCTCTGCCACCTTCCTCTTCCTCCGGGAGTCGCCATCTGTCCACATGACAACGGTTCAGCTGAGGTCCCTCAACCCACAGCAGCTACAGTAACACAGTGGCCATTAGCCAGAACATCCTCCTGAGATAGCTATACTCGGAAGCGGAGAGGCCAAACGGACATCAGACAACCAAGTACATCCCTCACAAAACTGAACTGCAGACTCCCAGCTCGCTAAAGTGAGGGAGCACTCCAGTAAAATAACCACATTCTCAGAGTTGCCAGCCATCATGTAATGTAGTAGTGAGCCCAATTCATGACCTTATGCCTGGATTTGTAAGACAGTCCCCCTGCACTTTGCTTGATAGTGATGCCACACAATGGGAATAATTCTGTGTTTACAGTATGAAGAAATATAAGTTATTTAGGTACCTAACATGTCTTTCAAGGAAGCCAGTAAGTACTACTAGTATTTATTGTTGTCCTTGTGTTCGATTTAAGACTTAGGAGACCATGTCTCAAAATCAATGGGTAACCTTACCAGTCAATTATGTGTTTTTAGCTAACGTTAGCGAACGTTAATGCAATTAGCTAGTTAGCTAGCTACATTTTCCAGCTCGTGACATTCGCTAGCTAGCTAATCTAACACGAATTACGTGCAAACATGACAAATAGCTAACTAGTTAGACAGAGACACCTTCTCGACTAATTCAGGTAACTAGCTAACGTTAACTAAAAACATATATATATATTAAAAAAACGACTGTCCATTACGCTATCTAGCAATACCTTGTTTTCCTATCCCATTCAAAGGTGAAGACGCACCAACACTTCTAGATCTTTTCATGGTTTCCACGCTAGTCCTATTGTCATCGTAGATTACTCGATCGATATAATTTTCTTCCTCCAGCAAATTGATAATACATTACAAATGGTCACTCCTACAAACTAGAGAGATAGCCAGTTGCCAAGCTGGTCCAGTGAAATAGGCCATATCATGATTGCCTGCACAAGGTAGCTAGCTGCTGCTGCCTTCTTCTTCTTTGGGATTGGGTTGTCGGATCGCAGCCAACATTTAAGGTGTTTGCACCGCCACCTACTGTACTGGAGTGTGTGGAAGGTCACGGCTGTAATATTCATATGTGTAAACATACTGAATTATAATTGGATGCATTTTACCGCCATATCATACTATGCTATGATTGGTTAAGACCACCCAAATGGTTAGGTCATGGTCAGTTTGATCCTGGTTGGCGATACGTGAACATGCCAGTTATAGCTAGCTAATAAAGAGCTACGTTAAGAAATATCCTGTAGTACTGCATTTTATTATTCTGTACAAAGTGTGCAAAACAAGACAAGGGCCTTCTTATAGTACATTAAATTATCTTCATGTGTTCTGTTTCTCTAAGAAAGTGAACTAGAGCCCTAGACACCACTTCCCTCCACTTTTCTTCCCCCACTACACCACCCCAACCCTGTCCAGCCTCTCTGACCTTTTCACACAATCTCTCCTTATCTAAGTCATACAGTTCACAAAATATTAGGACCATGAGGACCGCCTCCGAGCGGTTGGGTAGGCTGTTTGGAGTGTTTATCCGACAGGATAAAAAATTTATCATAATAATAATGCCCCCCCACTTCTAAAAACCAACGTTGCGCCTCTGATTATTTTTATATGCACATTTTCATGGAACAGTTTCATTTCAATAATAAAGTTTTCGTTTCTAAAGAAGGGTGTAGTGTACACACCCTTGTGTTATACTAGGGCTGACAGTGAGGACTTGTGAAGAGCAGAATCAACAGCCTCTGCATAATCAAAACAGTTGCCTTGTGAGAAGGTATTAGCCATTGTTATGTAAATGAAATCTGAAAAGTACCAGTGGCCTGGCTTTGGCCCCAAGTGAGAGCAGGTCCGCAGGAGCCATAGCCCAGTGAGACATGGGTGCCGGACCAAGTAGATGGAAACAGAAAAGTCTGAGCCTTTTGGTTAAAACACTGGGGTAAATTGTGTATGGAAATGCGCTAGAAGAGTAGAAGTGCTGATCTAGGGTCAGGTCCCACAAGTTAATATAATTTCATTCATTATGATCTAAAAGTAAAAACTGATCCTAGATCAGCACTCCTACTCTAAGAAGCTTTGTGAATAAGGGTCCAGATAAAACAAGTTGACCCTAGCCCCCCAGCACATAAGCTATTGCAGAATAATTACTGGGGACTGAGACAGGGGGGATGGGAGACACTGTCACCAATGTCACCCCTGGACAGGGCCAGCCAGGAAGGAGCTTACCCACTCTGAGGCAGTGGTTGTGTGGCTACCAGAGGTGTGCTTAGCAGATCTGAAAGAAAAGCCCAACATTATTTTAATGAGAATTGAGTCCACTTGACAATTCAACAGAATTCAGTATTCTTCATGCTGATGATTTGTACAACTTGAGACAGATAGCATTACAATACAAATATATTAAAACATCATATGGAATGTAACACAGATACAGATGATGTGCATGTGGTGGTTTCAAATAATAATGTTACTACAGATAACAGCTAGCTCTATCCATGCTTTTCCTGAAAATGTCTATGTGATATTATAGCTAGCTAGTTAATGTTTTTTTGTTTTTTTTACATTTTTTATTTCACCTTTTTTCAACCAGGTAGGCTAGTTGAGAACAAGTTCTCATTTGCAACTGCGACCTGGCCAAGATAAAGCAAAGCAGTTCGACACATACAACAACACAGTTACACATGGAATAAACAAACACACAATCAATAATACAGTAGAAAAATCTATATACAGCATGTGCAAATGAGGTAGGATAAGAGAGGTAAGGCAATAAATAAGCCATGGTGGCGAAGTAATTACAATATAGCAATTAAACACTGGAATGGTAGATTGTGCAGAAGATGAATGTGCAAGTAGAGATACTGGGGTGCAAAGGAGCAAGATGGCCCTTCTTTGGACACTGTGTTAACTAACCTCCAGACGAGCTTCAATGCCATATAACTCTCCGTCCGTGGCCTCCAACTGCTCTTAAATGCAAGTAAAACTAAATGCATGCTCTTCAACCGATCGCTGCCCGCATCTGTCCGCCCGTCCAGCATCACTACTCTGGACGGTTCTGACTTAGAATATGTGGACAACTACAAATACCAAGGAACAGTCACAAACTTTTACAGATGCACAATCGAGAGCATCCTGTCGGGCTGTAACACTGCCTGGTATGGCAACTGCACCGCCCTCAACCGCAAGGCTCTCCAGACAGTAGTGCGATCTGCACAACGCATCACCGGGGGACAAACTACCTGCCCTCCAGGACACCTACAGCACCCGATGTCACAGGAAGGTCAAAAAGATCATCAAGGACAACAACCACCCGAGTCACTGCGTGTTCACCCCGCTATCATCCAGAAGGCGAGGTCAGTACAAGTGCATCAAAGCTGGGACTGAGAGACTAAAAACAGCTTCTATCTCAAGGACATCAGACTGTTAAACAGCCATCACTAACACAGAGAGAACATACAGACTGAAATCTCTGGCCACTTTAATAAATGTATCACTAGTCACTTTAAATAACCGCACTTTAATAATGTTTACATATCCTACATTACTCATCTCATATGTATGTACTGTATTCTACACCATCTACTGCATCTTGCATAGGCCGCACGGCCATTGCATATCCATATATTTATATTTATAATTCGCCCTCATTCACTTCCATTTCACGGGAAGGGTTTTTTCTTCTAACCAATCAAGTGTTGTCGTTCTGGAATGCACTTTTACGTTTCACAGGGTTCCGGTCTGGAAGCACGCTTCCCAATGTGCTAAGTATGGATCAAATTTGTTGAAAAATACTAGCTAAATATGGATCAAATTTGTTAAAAAATACTAGCTAAATGATATTCACAGAATTTGAATGCTACAGCAAGGTGTTGGGTATAGTATAACCGCTACAAAGCTGATGATAGCTAGCTAGCCTCTTTTCTATTAAAATTACATGGCTGGTTAGCTAGCTGGCTAGCATTAGAGCCTTCTGGCTAGCCTGTACCTAGTGGTTCTTTACGTTTAAAAAATATATATATTTCAACTTTATTTAACCAGGTAGGCTAGTTTCGAACAAGTTCTCATTTACAACTGTGACCTGGCCAAGATAAAGCAAAGCAGTGCGACACAAACAACAACACAGAGTTACACATGGAATAAACAAACAGTCAATAATACAATAGAAAAAGTCTATATACAGTGTGTCCTGGAGATGAATCTCGTGATCACTGGTCGTGGTGGCTGGTTGTTTTCCCCATCTCTCAGCCTACCCAGGCGATGCACTACGTCCAGAGAACCTGCAACAACATTTCGCTCCTCCTCCGGGACTATTGCCCTGCAAATGTCCTTCACTCTTGCTTTGATGTTCTCGTCAGATTTTTCTGCCATTCCATAAATTCGAAGATTCCATCTCCGACCATACCGATCATTCTCGTTTACCTTGACTCCATTTCAATGAATTTCTTCTCCTGCTTTGCAACCTGAATTTTCAATGTTGCGTTCTGATGCTTCAGAGTTTTTACTTCCTCAGCATTGAAATCAATCGCTTTCTTCAGGTTAACGATGCTGATAGTGTTCTTTTTCACCAAATCCATGATGTCATCTGTGCTCTCTTTGATTTTAGCCGTGAGGATGCGGACAATGTTGTCCTGTAGTTGGCTCAGTGATGGTTCACTTCTCAGCTTCTTTGGAAGTTGCTCCTTGGTTGGGGTATTCGGGTATGAATCACATTCACCCCTCTTTTTACACTGCAAGCATATGAGTGAGTTTCAGCAATGCCTCATTTCTCCTTGGAAGTTTCAACATCCATCATCTCAGCAACAGTTTGGTCATGTCCTGATTCCATGCTACTAGCTATGAAGACGTTAGCTAGGTAACTTAACTACACACGCTGAAACTTTTCGATAGCTAGCTTGTTCGTTGGAAATCGTCAAAACTATTTCAATGGTTTGATTAATTACAAAATTATTCAAAATAGCTACATTGTATGGCTAGATATACTTTTTTGTGTGGGTAAAAAATTGCAACTGCAGCCTAAAGTTATAAACTTTGAGAAAAACTTAATTGTTCCTCAGCTAGAAATGTTACACCTTCTCATGCCGCCATCTTGAACTCACCCCCTCCTCCCTTTTTATTTTACCTTTATTTAACTAGGCAAGTCAGTTAAAACCTTTTCTCAATAGGGGGTGCTGTTTACACTTTGTAGATTTTTCGTTCCCAGATTAAACTGCCTCATACTCAATTCTTGCTCGTACAATATGCATATTATTATTACTATTGGATAGAAAACACTCTCTAGTTTCTAAAACCGTTTGAATTATTTCTCTGAGTGAAACAGAACTCATTCTACAGCACACTTCCTGTCAAGAAGTGAGATTTCTGAAATTGAGGTCTCTGTTCCAGGGTCGGTTTATAAATTCCCTTATAAGCTATGGGGCTACATGCACTGCATACGCCTTCCCCTAGATGTCAGTAAGCGGTGAGACTTTGAATGGAGCGGATAGCACCATCTGGGGGAGTATAAAACCGCTTGGAACGGAAGTACCGACCTTTTCGACGAGGCGCCTGACGCATGAGGGACACCGGCATGGCGTCTTCAAAAGCTTTCGGTTTAGCAGTATATCTCCGGCTCTGATTTAATTTGTTTTTTGTCTTAAAAACTTCATAAGGTAGTTAATTTAAACCGACTTATAGCAGTTTATAGCAGTTTATTGCGATTTTCTGGAGTTTCTTTGTCAGGCGTTATCACGAGTTGGGCACCTCTCCGGTACATCGGCGTTAGCAGCTAATTTCTACAGGAGTAGAGGACATCTTTCAACCAAAAGACGATTGTTCTGGACAAAGAACCACTTGCCCAAGATTCTGATGGAAGATCATCCAAAAGTAAGAGCTATTTATGATGTTAATTCGTATATCTGTGGAAAGATGTAAAATTATTAGTCCGCCATTGATTTAGGCATGGTCTCGCTGTAACGCACGCTGAATGTCGAGTAACGTTAATTTTAAAAATCTAACACAGCGGTTGCATTAAGAACTAATGTGTCTTTCATTTGCTGTCCAACCTGTATTTTTTAGTCAAGTTTACGATTAGTTATCGATTAGATTAGGTGCCTCTCCAAGATGGCGCCGGCCAGATTGCCTGAAATGTTGCTACTAATCACATTGTATAACCACGATTTGTGCTGCTAAATATGCACATTTTCGAACAAAACCTATATGCATTGTGTAATATGATGTTACAGGACTGTCATCTGATGAAGTATATCAAGGTTAGTCAAAAATTATATATCTTTTGCTGGATTGTTACGATCGCTAACCTTTGCTGCTGGTAAATTGCTTGTGTTTCTGGCTATTGTGGTAAGCTAATATAATGCTATATTGTGTTTTCGCTGTAAAACACTTAAAAAATCTGAAATATTGGCTGGATTCACAAGATGTTGGTCTTTCATTTGCTGTATGCTGTGTATTTTTCAGAAATGACTATTTAGGTATTTGACGTTGGTCTCTGTAATTATTCTGCCTGCATCGACGCTATTTCAGATTGCAGCTGCAATGTAGAACTGTGATTTATACCTGAAATATGCACATTTTTCTAAAAAAACATATGCTATACAATAAATATGTTATCAGACTGTCATCTGATGAAGTTGTTTCTTGGTTAGTGGCTATATATATCTTTATTTGGTCGAAATTGTGATAGCTACCTATGCAGGAAAAAAATGGTGGGGAAAAAAAGTTGTGTCTTTTGCTATCGTGGTTAGCTAATAGATTTACATATTGTGTATTCCCTGTAAAACATTTTAAAAATCAGAAATGATGGCTGGATTCACAAGATGTGTATCTTTCATCTGGTGTCTTGGACTTGTGATATTAATGATATTTAGATGCTAGTATTTACTTGTGACGCTATGCTAGGCTATGCTAGTCAGCTTTTTTACTGATGGGGGTGCTCCCGGATCCGGGATTGTGTGCAACTAGAATTAAGAACAAATTCTTATTTTCAATGACGGCCTAGGAACAGTGGGTAAACTGCCTTGATCTGCGGCAGAAGGACAGATTTTTACCTTGTCAGCTCGGGTATTCGATCTTGCAACCTTTCGGTTACTAATCCAACGCCCTAAGACTACCTGCCGCCCTCCTTGCCCTGCAAGTGTATTCCCGTCCAACGTCATGAAACGTCATCAGAAGCGTCCACTTAATTTGAGGGCTGAGGGGATGGGGTGTGTCAATTAAGTGTTTGGACTGCACACATTGTGTCGATCAGTAGTGCTGTGAAAACTGCATTGGAGTTCCGGTATCAATTGTCCCATCATTATGTAGGTATATAGTAATGCTGTATCTATTAATTTCTTGGTTTGCAATGTCTCGCAAATTCACCAAAGTAGAGGCTATCAATAAGTAGAATGAGCTATTCTACACCCAACAGAACCGAAGACTGAACACACTCGCATCTTTCTTAGAGAAGAGAAAGAGCAGGCGAGCCAGTGGGGGAGAGAGCAACGAGATCACTAGTCACTTTATTAATGGCACTTTAATAATGTGTACATATCTTGCATTACTCATCCCATATGTATATACTGTATTTTATGCAATCTATTGCATCTTGCCTATGCCGCTCGGTCATTGCTCATCTATATATTTATATGTACATATTCTTATCCCAGCAAGCAATGAGGATTCGGCCCAGATCCACCGTGCTAGCTGGGATTCCATCCATTTACTTAGATTTGTGTGTATTCAGTAGTTGTTGTGGAATTGTTAAATTCCTTGTTGATATTGCTGCACTGTCAGAACTAGAAGCACAAGCATTTCGCTACACTCACAATAACATCTGTTAACCATGTGCACGTGACCAATAAAATTGTATTTGATTTGAGGAGGGTTAGGCAGACAGACAGTTGGAACTGTATGCATAGGCAGGGTTGGTTATGTTACTTTCTAAATGTAATCCGTTACAGTTAATAATTACCTGTCCAAAATTGTAATCAGTAATGCAACTTTTGGATTACCCAAACTCAGTAACGTAATCTGATTACATTCAGTTACTTTTGGATTACTTTCCCCATTTGAATAAGACAAAAATATATGTTACCAATTGAACGGCATCTATTGCAGGATAAATCAGTGTTAAAGTTTACATAGCTGGCCATATTTGGATGTTAAATGTTACTTTATGGGTTAGTTATGTAGGCTTCTTCTAACAAATCACTTTCTACTACATATAACAATACAATTAAATTATATCTTTACAATAGTCTGTTGTTTATTTTGTTGTCATGGAGGACTGATTGGGCTCAGTGATTCGAGTTGAAAAATAAATACTGCGCACATGGAATGGTATGCTTTGAGCACTACTGAAAAGTGCTATTTACATGTGAAAAATGAATGCCATATGCTGCATTTGCTATTGGTCTATGTGTTGAACTTTTTGTTGGTGACACTTTGATATCTGATAATATGCAACTGTTTAAAGGGCAAATCCACAGATGAAACAATAGCAAAACGGACCCCCCGACTCTGTTTTGGTAAAAAGCTGAGGGATGGGCCTGGAGAAATGTAACCACTCCCAGATTATTAGACAGAGCTATGGATACAAGGACTGACCATCCATGATGTGATGTCAAAATTATTGTTTTAAACATGTTATGAGGTGATATAGTGTTTGTTTACATTTACAATGCTTACAAACATTGGAGTAAAACAAGCAAATATTTTTGGTTCTCATGGAGTGTGACAGTTGAACTGAGCTCATGAGGCATTTATAAGTTATATTATTCAAGAATCAATGGATATATACAGTACCAGTCAAAAGTTTGAACACACCTACTCATTCAAGAGCTTTTCCTTATTTTTACTATTTTCCACATTGTAGAATAATAGTGAAGACATCAAAACTATGAAATAACACATATGGAATCATGTAGTAACCAAAAAAGTGTTAAACAAATCAAAATATAATTTACATTTGAGATTATTCAAAGTAGCCACCCTTTGCATTGATGACAGCTTTGAACACTCTTAGCATGCGCTCAACCAGCTTCATGAAGTAGTCGTCTGGAATGCATTTTAATTAACAGGTGTGCCTTGTGAAAAGTGTATTTCTTGAATGTGTTTCCTTCTTAATGCGTTTGAGTCAATCAGTTGTGTTGTGACACGGTATACAGAACATAGCCCAATTTTTTTTTTTAAATGTGCCTTTATTTAACCAGGTAGACCAGTTGAGAACAAGTTCTCATTTACAACTGCGACCTGGCCAAGATAAAGCAAAGTAGTGCGACAAAAACAACAACACAGAGTTACACATAAACTAACGTACAGTCAATAACACAATAGAAAAGAAAAATAGAAAAATCTATGTACAAATGTAAATGTGCAAATGGGCAAATGTAGAAAATGTGGTAAAAGACAATGTCCATATTATGGCAAGAACAACTCATATAAGTAAAGAGAAACGACAGTCCATCATTACTTTAAAACATGAAGGTCAGTCAGAGCGGAACATTTCAAGAACTTTGAAAGTTTCCTTATGTGCAGTCGCAAAAACCACCAAGTGCAATGATGAAACTGTCTCTCATGAGGACTGCCACAGGAAAGGAAGATCCAGAGTTACCTCTGCTGCAGGGGAAAATTTCATTTGAGTTACCAGCCTCAGAAATTGCAGCCCAAAAAAATGCTTCGGATGATCTCTGCATGTGTGGTTCCCACCGTGAAGCAAGGATGAAGTGGTGTGATGGTGTAGGGGTGCTTTGCTGGTGACGCTTTCTGTGATTTATTTAGAATTCAAGGCACACTTAACCAGCATGGATACCACAGCATTCTGCAGCAATACGCCATCCCATCTGGTTTGCGCTTAGTGGGACTATAATTTGGTTTTCAACAGGACAATTACCCAACACACCTCCAGGCTGTGTAAGTGCTATTTGACCAAGAAGGAGAGTGATGGAGTGCTGCATCAGATGACCTGGCCTCCACAATTACCCGACCTCAACACAATTGAGATGGTTTGGGATGAGTTAGACTACAGAGTGAAGGAAAAGCAGCCAACAAGTGCTCAGCATGTGTGGGAACTCCTTCAAGACTGTTGGAAAAGCATTCCAGGTGAAGCTGGTTGAGAGAATGCCAAGAGTGTGCAAAGCTGTCATCAAGGCAAAGGGTGGCTACTTTGAAGAATCTAAAATCTAAAATATATTTAGATTAGTTTAATACTTTTTTGGTTACTACATAATTCCATATGTGTTATTTCATAGTTTTGATGTCTTCATTATTATTCTACAATGTAGAAAATAGTAAAAATAAAGAAAAAACCTTGAATGAGTAGGTGGTCTAAAACTTTTGACCGGTAGTGTTTGTGCGTGTGTATATATATATTTATATAATTTATAAATTAGATTGAGTAATAAAAGCCCAACTTTTGCAAATGCGCATTTTTCACTGGCTGTCCACTGGTTTAAATAACAATGATTGATAGGCAGCTTAAACTTCTTGAATTCAACCGTTATTGGGTTCAAATACACATTTAGATTTGTGAACAGCCATCCACAACTGCCACAATCCGTAAGGCGCAAATAGCTACAGTTGAAGTCGGAATGTTAACATACACCTTAGCTAAATACATTTAAACTCAGTTTTTCCCAATCCCTGACATTTAATCCTAGTAAAAATTCCCTGTCTTAGGTCAGTTAGGATCACCACTTTATTTTAAGAATGTGAAATGTCAGAATAATTATTTATTTATTTATTTATTTATAATTATTTATTTATTATTATTTATTTCAGCTTTTATTTCTTTCATCACATTCCCAGTGGGTCAGAAGTTTACATACACTCAATTCGTTTTTGGTAGCATTGCCTTTAAATTGTTTAACAGTCAGGAGCTGCCAGAGCCGCCAGCCAGTCAGGAGCTGCCAGAGCCGCCAGCCAGTCATGAGCTGCCCCCCAGTCATGAGCTGCCCTCCAGTCATGAGCTGCCCTCCAGTCATGAGCTGCCTTCCAGTCATGAGCTGCCCGCCAGTCATGAGCTGCCCGCCAGTCATGAGCTGCCCTCCAGTCATGAGCTGCCCTCCAGTCATGAGCTGCCCCTCAGCCCGGAGCTGCCATTAGTCCGGAGCTGCCCTTCAGTCCGGAGTTGCCTCTCTGTCCGGAGTTGCCCCTCTGTCCGGAGTTGCCTTCCACAAGCTTCCCCCAATAAGTTGGGTGAATTTTGGTCCATTCCTCCGACAAAGCTGGTGTAACTGAGTCAGGTTTGTAGGCCTACTTGCTCGCACACGCTTTTTCAGTTCTGCCCACAAATGTTCTATTGGATTGAGGTCAGGGCTTTGTGATGGCCACTCCAATACCTTGACTTTGATGTCCTTAAGCCATTAAGCCACAACTTTGTAAGTATGCTTGGGGTCATTGTCCATTTGGAAGACCCATTTGCGACCAAGCTTTAACTTCCTGACTGATGTATTGAGATGTTGCTTCAATATATCCACATAATTTTACATCCTCATGATGTCATCTATTTTGTGAAGTGAACCAGTCCCTCTTGCAGCAAAGCACCCCCACAACATGATGCTGCCACCCCTGTGCTTCACGGTTGGGATGGTGTTCTTCGGCTTGCAAGCATCCCCCTTTTTCCTCCAAACATAACGATGGTCATTATGGCCAAACAGTTCTATTTTTGTTTCATCAGACCAGAGGACATTTCTCCAAATAGTACAATCTTTGTCCCCATGTGCAGTTGCAAACCGTAGTCTGGCTTTTTTATGGCGGTTTTGGAGCAGTGGTGTCTTCCTTGCTGAGCGGCCTTTCAGGTTATGTCTATATAGGACTCGTTTTACTGTGGATATAGCTACTTTTGTACCTGTTTCCTCCAGCATCTTCACAAGGTCCTTTGCTGTTGTTCTGGGATTGATTTGCACTTTTCGCACCAAGTACGTTCATCTCTAGGAGACAGAATGTGTCTCCTTCCTAAGCGGTGTGACGGCTGCGTCCCATGGTGTTTAAACTTGCACACTGTTGTTTGTACAGATGAATGCCTGTACAGACAAACGCCTTAAGGCGTTTGGAAATTGCTCCCAAGGATGAACCAGACTTGTGGAGGTCTACAATTTTTTTCTGAGGTCTTGGCTGATTTCTTTTGATTTTCCCATGTCAAGCGAAGAGGCACTGAGTTTGAAGGTAGGCCTTGAAATACATCTACAGGTACACCTCCAATTGATTCAAATGATGTCAATTAGCCTATCAGAAGCTTCTAAAGCCATGAGATAATTTTCTGGAATTTTCCAAGCTGTTGAAAGGCACAGTCAACTTAGTGTATGTAAACTTCTGACCCACTGGAATTGTGATTCAGTGAATTATAAGTGAAATAATCTGTCTGTAAGCAATTGTTGGAAAAATGACTTGTGTCATGCACAAAGTAGATGTCCTAACCGACTTGCCAAAACTATAGTTTGTTAACAAGAAATTTGTGGAGTGGTTGAAAAATGAGTTTTAATGACTCCAACCTAAGTGTATGTAAACTTCCGACTTGAACTATACATGAGAGAGCAGCAGTGTGATTCATATCAATGCGCTATGTGGATATCAATAATAAATTATATCCGTATCGCCGTAGACTACACCACTGCTGTCATCCTTACCTCCAAGCGTTTATTCAAACTGGATAATCTTTGGAGGCCGAAAGCAGTCGCACCATTGGAAGACATAGCTTGAACTGTAGCCTACAAAAGCCTATTCCTGCTCTTTTCCCGCGATCCATCAAACACATTTGGTGTGCATCATATTGGTCTCTTATTTGTGGTCAGACTCGCTCAGGTGGAACAAACTTAAACTTGTGCCTTTGTTCAATGCTGATTTGAATGTCATTGAGAAAACAGAAAAGTGTCAAAGATTTTGTTCTCAACTGGCCTACCTGCTTAAATAAAGGTGAAATAATAAAAAAATGTTTAAAAAACAGTAGCTAGCCCTCTACGCCGCCTTACAAAAAAGGATGATGACTACATGGCAACATTCGCTGAACTACACCAGGCACTTATCAAGGCTTCAGTCCTGGCATACCCCAACCTCCAGCACCCATTCATTGTGGACACAGATGCCAGAAATGTGGGCATTGGTGCCGTTCTTTCACAGGATGATGTCAGTCATCCCGTAATTTTTGTTGGGGAATAGTTACCCCATATGTGGGTTAGCGGCCTTGGGTTAGCTATGTTTGGACAGCTGTGGGTGAAGGTTTCATGCCAGTTCAGGTATCATGTTGTACTCTGTTAATAAAGGTTAAGCTTGTACACTGCCAGTTCTGCAGTCTTAAAGGGGAATGGAAACACTTTAGGAAGTAAATCTAAGCAAATTGATGTATTCAATCCACTAATACTAAACATGTGCATTTAACATAAAAACATCTCTATATTCAGTATTTTGATTGCCGACAAGGTTAATTTGAGCTATGGTTAGCGCCATTTTAAATTGCCATAGTAACGACTGACGCCAGTGCGTCACTGGCAGGAATCAGCAAATTGTCTGTGGTATTGAGTTTTCATGCGGAGAGTGAATCGAAGAGAGTGAGGTTAGGGGCGGACAACGAAGATGTAGTAGTAATTCAAATATGAAGTGTATAGCGCCAGGCTCTATGAATTGGCTAAAAAAAAATCCCTCGGTAAACTACCATCGGCTGCCCAAGGACACACAACTTTTGAAGAAGTGGCTCCATGTCCTGAAGAGGAAGGATGTGCCAGCTCGAGCTAGCAGGATCTGCAGACAGCATTTTGCGGAGGCAGACTTCGCGATGAAGGGCCCTTTCGATGCGGCAACCGGGAGTTTCAGAATGGAAAGGAGTCATAGGCCTAGGCCCTCTGCTTGCGCCTCCTTTTTAAATTGAAGGTTATGGTGTAGGGGTTACCGACCGACCGATTTTGTTGTGGGTGTGTTATAGGCCGCCCATTCAGAATGCATTTTATGAAGGTCTTGAAATTGTGTTGTCAAACTGTAATGATTCCCTGTTGAAGGAAATACTTTTGTTAGGGGATTTCAATACTGATGTCTGCAAAAAGAATAGGCCAACCCACAATGTATTTATGCACTTTTATAGATCACTTGCTCTGACCCAAATGATAAAACATCCCACCAGGATATGTGAAACAGTGCAAAGTACAATTGGCTTAATATTGGTGTCTGATAAATCTAAAATATCGCAGAGTGGAGTAATAGTCTATGGAATCAGTGATCATTTTATTACATTTTGCACAAGGAGGATTTTTAAAGATATATTTAAGTGTCACAAAACCGTTAGAATCAGAGGACTCAAAAAATACTGTGTAGAAAAGTTTAGGGAGGAAGAAGGTCAAATTGACTGGTTACCTGTGCTAGATAGTGTAGGGGTAGACAGTGCCTGGGAAGCCTTTAAATGTAGATTCCTTGATGTCGTGAATGTGATGGCTCCCATTAGACGGGTCAGGGTAAAGCAGAGATCTAGCCCTTGGTTTAATCATGAGATTCTAGAATCTAACCAAGCAAGGAATAAGGCCTTTAAAAAATATAACTCAAGAGCAGTATGATTTTGTCCTATATAAACGTCACAGAAATGGAGCACAGAGGAGGATGGATGAAGCTAAGAGGGGTTACTTTGCTGAGAAAATAATTGAAAACAAAAATGACCCTAAAAAGCTTTGGAAATCATTTAAGGAACTAGGCTGTAGTAGTACTACCAAACTTTTTCTTTTGCAAAGGTAGCAACAGCCAAAATAGTCAGTATGCTGGCAGAGCTTAAATGCTCCAAAGCCACAGGCCTGGATAATATTCCTGCAAGGTTTCTAATAGATTCTGCTGAGCAAATTGGCCCTTGTATTACACATATTGTTAATCTCTCTCTTGAACAAGGCACCTTTCCCAGGGACATGAAACAAGCTAAAGTTATACCTCTGTATAAGAAGGGGATAAAGTCTGACCCTGGGAATTATAGGCCTGTATCTATCCTCTGTGTAACATCAAAGATCCTGGAGAGAATTGTACATGAGCAAATGTATGAAAATGTATGAATATGTTAACAAACCGGGTATGATTTTCAGTCGGGTTTTAGAAAAACATACTCCACTGATTCATGTCTACTTTACTTGACTGACTTCATCAGGAAAGAGATTGATGAGGGAAATCTGTGTGGAATGGTACTGCTTGACCTACAGAAGGCCTTTGATACAGTTAACCACTGTCTCCTAATCTCCAAACTGGAGGCACTGGGGTTAAGCAGTATCCCTCTAGGCTGGGTAAAGTCCTATTTATCAGGAAGGGAGCAAGTAGTAGAGGTTAATGGTTCACTGTCTCAGGCAAAACCAATGAGTTGTGGCATTCCGCAGGGGAGCGTGCTTGGGCCTCTGCTGTTTTTGTTGTATATTAACGATATGAAAGATGCTTGTTCTTGCCGTCTTTTTCTTTATGACTCTACACTTCTGGTGTCTCACAAAAGCAAAACTATGTTGGAGAGCATACTTAGCACAGAGCTTACTAACATTAGCAAACGGCTTGGAGATAATAAGCTATCTCTGCACTTAGGGAAAACTGAAGCAATTATTTTGGGATCCAGACATAAATTGTGTAGGTCGTCTGAAATCAGAGTGGAGTTAGGGGGTGAGGTGCTGACTACTAAAACCTCTGTTAGCTACTTGGGATGTATCCTTGATGGAAGCTTGGGAGGTGTGAGCATGGCCAATAAGGTGCTAGGGAAGGTTAATGCCAGGACTAAGTTATTGGCTAGAAAGTCCAAGCTGCTTGATAAGGACTCCATTAAAAATAAAGTTAAAATATGTTTGATGTCTTCTGTGCCCATATGAATAACCCCTATGATGTAACTGGAATGATGAGATGTTCTTCTATGTTTTTGTTTTATTATTTCACTGCCATACTGTGTTTGATCTTGTCTAGCCATCTTGTCTCAAGAGGACCACAATGGAAATAAGTCCCAGACTTTATTGTGTTATCTTCTATGATTTTATTCATGTGCATGTATGGCTTTTAAGTTTTACGTGTGCTTGTTTTTTTTAAATGGTCGAATTAATAAACTGAAAGAAAAAAAAATCAACATCGCTGACTTTGGAGTCAAGCAAAACCAACTGAACAGACGAGGCGACGTGAGTCATTGCAATGGAGCTGAGGTAACGGTAACCGGTCTGGACTGTTGTTGACTGGGCAAGCGTTAGACACTGGAACACTTTGTTGCAACTGTAGTTGAAAGTTTGCGTCTTTTGTGTTTTGTGTAACACCTTCCCAGCAATTAATGTTAGGAAGTTACTCAACCGCAACTAAATTTGCAACACAGTTTATCCGTGTAGTTACCCCTGTTATTAGGTAAGTTAACGTTAGTTACTGTAGCTAGCTTCCAGCTCAGATGACGAGTACTGTAATACATTTTGTTGACAGATTCGTTTTTGTAATGTTTTGTTAGCTCCACCTCATTTAGCTAGACTGAAGTTGACGTAGCTAATGTTTGCTGAAAAATAAATGTCCCTGTATTTACTGTGTGGGTGTGTTTGTGTGTGTTGACAAAGCATACAAGACAGGTAACTTGTTAATGCCAACTAATATATTTGGGTTCAGTTGTCTTAACAAAACGTTTGTTTGTTTTCAGGATGACATCTTCATCCCTGAAACTGTTTTCATCCTGGAGGAGACTGTGCAGGAGGCAGGGGTGGTACATGCAAATCCATGTTATTTCTAAGACTATTGTTTATTTCAAGTATATGCAGTGATTCTTGAATATACCTGTAGCCTAATAGATGCCTGAATTGTTTTCTACCAACAGGAAAGAACGGTTAGTACAGCATGCTAAACTGACCTCTGGGTGCCAGAGTGTTGCTGTGCTGCGGTGGAAAAGAGGTCCACCGGGACCATCACTAAAGAGCTCGGGCCCAGCTAGATTGAGCTCACGACCATCAGCATACAACCGAGGCCTGCCCCTATACGCCCCAGATGGAGCTGACGGAGAGTGAGATCAGTGAAGACCATAACTCACTATATGAACCTGAGAGCTCAGAATCACAATCATCACAGTGCGAGCCAAGATGTACTATCAATCACTTTGGGGGAGTGGGATGGTGTTCCGAAAATGGAGAAGGAGCAGGCCAGTCAACAGCGAATTCAAAGATACACCCATCCATAAAGGGAATCGGAGTGGAATTTTTACCCGTTTCAATGGATGTGCTACCATGTCCCGGTTCTGCTGTTTCGACTCTCTCAACCTATGAATGCTCAGCTATGAAAAGCGAACTGACATTTGCTCCTGAGGTGTTGAACTGTTGCACCCTCTAGTCTATAACCACTGTGGTTATTATTTGAATGTAAAAGGGCTTTTATAAAATACATTTGGTTTTACGCTACTGTTATTTTTCACTATCTTTTTACTGTTTTTATTTCTTTACTTACCTATTGTTCACCTAATACCTTTTTTGCACTGTTGGTTAGAGCCTGTAAGTAAGCATTTCACTGTAAGGTCTACTACGCCTGTTGTATTCTGCGCACGTGACAAATAAACTTTGATTTGATTGATTGTTCGCTCTGTTGGATGCTGTGTACTGTCTGAGTGATGGGTCATTTTTATAGTATCTGTAACATATTTTGGTGTGTATTTAATCTGCATTTTAACTTCTTAAAGTGGCAATCAGCAGTAGAAACAATAACCACTCAAATTCATAACAGAGGTAGTGGAAGGGACTGACCATCCATGATATCAAAATTGTAATACTGTTTCTATGATCTGTTTACACTACCATGTACCCAGTTCGCTTTGGATAAAGGCATCTGCTAAATGGCATATATATTATTAAAGTCTACTTTGACTATGCCAACTAGCTTGGTCAAAGTAGTATCAACTTCTGTTGATACTAAATCTTTTGGAAGTATTAAGGTTTAGTAGCACAGAACTATTTATATCTTTGTAAAACTTGCGAATTACTTTAATAAAATGTTCACCAAATCCAAAAAGTTTAAGAGACCTAAAGAGAAATTCATGTTCAATTGTGTCAAAGGCTTTACAGAAGTCCAGAAATAGGACAACCGCATCTGAGTCAATTGCATCTGAATAATCTATAAGGTCCAAGACTAAACGAATGTTAGAGCTTATGTGACGGCCCTTCATAAATCCTGTTTGATTCTCATTTATAATGGTATCTATTCCTTTCGTTAATCTTTTGGCATAAACCAGAGCAATCAATTTGTAATCAACATTTAATAAAGTAATTGGTCTCCAATTGTCAATGAGAGAGGGGTCTTTATCAGGCTTCGGAATCAATGAAATAAGGCCCTGTTTCATAGTGGAGACCATTTCCCCATTATTAATGCAATCTTGAAACATATTGAAAATCGGGTCTTCTAGCAACTCCCAAAACTGTCTATAGAATTCAACTGACAGGCCATCAGGGCCAGGTGATTTCCCTTTTTTCATTGAATTCAGTGCCTCTCTAATTTCTCCAATTGACACAGGTGAATCGCAAACTGAGTGGAAATCATCCTCAATTACCGGGACACAATTCTGAATGTGGCAAATGTAACTTTCACAACCATCTTCCTGAAATTGAGAGCTGTAAAGGTTTTCATAAAAGGAATTGACAAATGATGATATTGTAATGGATAAAACATAAAACATCGTTAATTTTGAGTGCAGTTATAGATTTTCTTTTGTAGTTTCTCTTTTCAAGTGCAAAAATGTAACTAGAGTTTCTTTCCCCCTCAATCAATTTTGCTCTTGACCTTACGAAGGCGCCCTTTGCCAGATCCGTGTAAGTCTGTTCTAATTCTAGTTGTAAAGACCTGAACACAGACTCCTCTTCTTCAGATAGATTATCTTTCTTTAGAAAACTGTCAAACTTGCTCATCATCTCCTTTTCTCTATGGTTCTTTAATTGCACCAGCTCTTTGGCGCGTTTAATGGCTACCACTCTGACTTTATATTTGAAAAATTCCCATCTACTTCCATGACCCAAGTCTTTTCTTGCAAAAATATCTTTAGCTAATGATTTGATGTTTTCAATGAGATCAGTATCTTTAAGAAGTGTATTGTTTCATTTCCAATATCCTCGAGTACCTTTTGATTTTTTAGTAGCTTGTAAATTCAGGGAAATCAAGTGATGATCAGAAAAGGGAGCCAACTGATGATCTACATCTATAACAAATTGTAACAAAAAAGGAGAAATTAGGAATAAATCTATTCTAGATTTACGTGACATAGTTTTGTTGGTCCAGGTATAACCCTTAGCATCCGGATTGAAATAACGCCAGGCATCCTCAACACAGAGATCCTTGCATAATGTAATGATAATGTTACTATTTTGAGGGTTTTGACTCGTTCTAGGAGGAAAACGATCAGCAGATGCATCAGGTGTTTCATTAAAATCCCCTGAAATAATTAGAAAAGCCTCTGAGTATTTGTTGTTTAAATCCTGTACTTTCCTGGTAAATTGGGTAAAAAGGGTCTTATTAGGAGCATGTGAGTTATGTCCGTATACATTACAGATTATGAAAATAGCATTGTCAAGTTTAACAGTTACTATGACCCATCTGCCGTCTTGTGAAGATGTGGATTCTAGAATGTCACCTTTAAACTTGTGTATAAGTGTCAAAACACCAGCAGAATGATTTGATCCACGACTGAAATAGGCCATATCTCCCCATTGTGCTTTCCAAAATTTCAAATCACTTTCACCCGAATGAGTTTCCTGAAGAAGGACAAAATCTGCATTACTGCGTTTACAGTATAAAAATAAAGCTTTCCTTTTTGTAGAATTTCTCAAACCCCTAGGCATTTTGGGGAGTTCCAAAATGTTCTCTCCTGCCAGTGACGCAACAATGCAATATGGCGATTTACAGTTAGCTGGCGTTCTAAATCATACTGTTTCCTTTCCCCTTTAATGGGACTGACATAAGTGCATGTGATACCGAAAAGCCTATTACAGTTCTATTGTTAAGACAGTCACCATTTCGTTACAATATATTCATGCCTAGAATAAAAAACTCCAGGTTTCCGTCATAAGAGTCAATTAAATAAATACATTTTGGAGGGGAAAAACTAATCCTGTGTGAATCGTCCTCTGGAATAACGCACATGCTTGGAAAATAATTATATAACACGGTAAAGAAAATGCTTATCAGCATAGAATGCAGCATGTCATCCCATGGGATCTGTCAAGGCAGTCCACAGCAGGAATATCACTGAAATATTCTAGTTCCTACACATCACCTTCTATATTCAAACAAAATAGGCCTTTTATTGTCTTAAGTTAATGAGCAAATGCAAAGCTTCATGCACATGCCAATCCTCTCTAGAACGCAATATTAGTTTTCCTAGTAGGACTCCCAATAATGAGGTGGTGTGTACATGTGCGCAGAGTCGAGCAAGAGCCAGCTCCTTTGATTTCAACCACAGGAGTCAAGAGTTGACCCCAAAAACCCTGGAGTACTTCACCCATTACCATGACAACCACGGGTTGTCTAATGTTGGTGGGGCATGTTTAACCTTTCTGAACCACCCATCCCGGATCCGGGATAATTGTCATCAGAAACGCTGACTAGCATAGCCTAGCCTAGCGCCACAGGTATATAATATAATATAATTTCATGAAATCACAAGTGCAATATTGCAAAACACAGCTTAGCCTTTTGTTAATCCATCTGTCGTCTCAGATTTTGAAATTATGCTTTACAGCGAAAGCAATACAAGCGTTAGTGTAAGTTTATCGATCGCTCGACAAAACAATAAGTACACCTAGCATCAGGTAACTTGGTCACGAAAATCAGAAAAGCAATCAAATGAATCGTTTACCTTTGATGATCTTCGGATGTTTTCACTCACGAGACTCCCAGTTAGACAACAAATGTTCCTTTTGTTCCATAAAGATATTTTTTATATCCAAATACCTCCGTTAGTTTGATGCGTTATGCCCAGGAATCCACCGGAAAGAGCGGTCGCGACAACGCCGACAAAAATTCCAAATTATATCCATAATGTCCACAGAAACATGTCAAACGTTTTTTATAATCCATCCTCAGGGTGTTTTTCAAATATCTATTCGATAATATATCAACCGGGACAGTTGGCTTTTCACTAGGACCAGGAGTAACAATGGCTGCCTTTCTCTTTTGCGCACAAGTCACTCAGAGCCCCCACCTATCCACTTACGCAATGTGGTCGTTCACGCTCATTCTTCAAAATAAAAGCCTGAAACTATGTCTAAAGGCTGTTGACACCTTAGGGAAGCCATAGAAAAAGAAGTCTGGTTGATATCCCTTTATATGGGCAATAGGGATGCATAGGAACAGAGAGGTTTCAAGAACAGGGGCACTTCCTGATTGGATTTTCCTCAGGTTTTAGCCTGCAATATCAGTTCTGTTTAACTCACAGACAAAGAAATTACAGTTTTGGAAACTTCAGAGTGTTTTCTATCCTAATCGGACAATTATATGCATATTCTAGTTTCGGGGGCTGAGAAATAGGCAGTTTCAAATGGGTGCATGTTTTTAGCCAAAAACGAAAATATCGCCCCCTAGTCTTAAGAAGTTTTAAACATGTTTTGATGATACTCCTGAATCACTATCAATAAAAACAAATATTGAGTGTACTTTTAATAAAGCTGAGATCTACTTCGAAGTGCATTTGCTTTCAGCTTTTTTGCTTACAGTCTTTGCTTACAGCCTTTGCTTACAGCCTTACAAAACAACACATCTGCCACGCTGATCCTCAACACGGGCCCCTTTGGGGTGCATGCTAAGTCCCCCACTGTACTCCCTGTTCACCCATAACTGTGTGGCCAAGCCCGACTCCAATACCATTAAGTTCGCTAACGACACAACGGTGGTAGGTCTGATCACCGACAACTATTTGACAGCCTATTGGGATGAGGTCAGAGACCTGGAAGTGTGGTGCCAAGACACCAACCTCTCCCTCAACGTGATCAAGACAAAGGAGATGATTGTGGACTACATGAAAAGGAGGGCTAAGCACGCTCCCATTCTCATCGACGGGGCTGTAGCGGAGCAGGTTGAGAGCTTCAAGATCCTTGGTGTCCACATCATCAACAAACTATCATGGTCCAAACACACCAATACAGTCGTGAAGAGGGCACGACAATGCCTATTCCCCCTCAGGAGACCGAAAAGATATGGCATGGGTCCGCAGATCGTCAACAAGTTATACAGCTGCACCATCGAGAGCATCCTGACTGGTTGCATCACCGCTTGGTATGGCAGCTGCCCAGTACATCACTGGGGCCAAGCTTCCTGCCATCCAGGACCTATATACCACGCGGTGTCAGAGGAGGCCCTAAAAATTGCCAAAGACTCCAGCCACCCTAGTCATAGGCTGTTCTCTCTGCTACCACACGACAAGAGGTACCGGAGCGCCAAGTCTAGGTCCAAAAGGCTTCTTAACAGCTTCTACCCCCAAGCCATAAGACTGCTGAATAGCTGATCAAATGGCTACCCGGGCTATTTGCATTGACCCCCACCCCTTTTTTTAGGCTGCTGCTACTCACTGTTTATTATCTATTATCAATGCATAGTCACTTTACCCCTACCTACATGTACATATTACTTCAATTACCTCGACTAACCTGTACCCCCGCACACTGACTCTGTACCGGTACCCCATGTATATAGCCTCGTTATTGTTATTTTATTGATGCTCTTATTTTTTACTTTAGTTTGTTTAGTAAATATTTTTCTTAAAACTGCATTGTTGGTTAAGGCCTTGTAAGTAAACATTTCACGGTAAGGTATTCGGCGCATGTGACAAATAACATGTGATTTGTTTTGTTTCAGATCTACACATGTGCCTACGGAGTAGAGGTTAGGGTTTCTTCTAGACAGGACAGAGCATAACTACTGGTCCAATAAGCACATGCACTAGAGCTATCCCTTATTAGGACAGTGGTTAGGAGGACGTTGATGGAATATTCTCAGAACCCACCGAAAACTGGACACAATGTTCTTGCAACGTTCCCATGAAACGTGTCTAGAACATTCATATCTTAAATTATAAGAACATGGTAACCACGTTCTGGGTATGTTTTGATATTTGACATTAAAGGGAATGGTCTCTAGGAAACGTTCCATGCACATCAGGAAACATACCTATGAAAACGTTAACGACCTAATGAGACTCCTAAGGGAATGTTCTCTAAAGTTGTGGGAACGTTTGTTACCTGTGTTCCAAGCCTAAAATGTCTGTACTAACATTTCACTTCAACCCATGCCAGATATCCCTCCGGTGGTGTAATGACTATGGTGGACAAGACCTGTAACCTGGTGGATGGCAACCTGAGAAACATCTTTACAAGCAAGAAAATCTAACAAAAGGTGAGTCAGATCATTTAACACTGTTGAAGTTCCTTTAAAAGTACCATCACGTGCCAGTTATGCCAGTATTTATTGGCCAACAAATATAATCTGTAGATGTCAAATTTCAAACTGGGGAATGAGGTTATGAAGCTAAATCCGTTACATAGAGAAGCAACACATTTCTACTTGATTTCTATATCTAGATGGAAGAATGCAGTAATCAGCTGGGCGTCCCAATGAACTCCATCCTTCCCCTAAAGGACTATGATAAGGAGGGAGATGTAAATGAGGATGTAGACGTGCTGCTGCTGAAACCTATCATCCAAATCACACATTTTGCGAAGGACTACATATGGGACCTTCAACACCAGGAGAGTTGCACTCTAAATGGAGCTTGATGTGGTGTACTGTTAACACCACCAAGTTGTGTCAAACTGCTTTTGAAAACATTGTGGGCATTTCCAGTTTGCCTTGGATGTATTGCATTTTTTTTTGCTGTACTATAACTTGTCTTTTGATAAGAGAACCAGTTAAATTAGTTAGAAATGTATTGGTACATTTTGAATTCTTCACAAAGATAATTGATACATTTTGAATTCTTTATAAAGATAACTGATGAAATTAGGTATTATACTGTACAACATTGACTACAGTTTTGTTTAGTTGATCCTGTAGTAGATGATTGACTCTCCAATATAATGTAGAGGAGTCAAACTTGGATACATGCAGATATACGGTGGTAAACAGGTGTGAAAAGCTAAAGACAATTTAAAAACCCTCTTTTCCAGGACAAAATACCATACCAGTTTAGCTTTGTATTTATTTACACAAAACATTTTTTTTTAATAAGGCAACACAATATATACAGACAATGATTTATACACTGCTCAAATAAATAAAGGGAACACTAAAATAACACATCCTAGATCTGAATGAATGAAATATTCTTATTAAATACTTTTTTCTTTACATAGTTGAATGTGCTGACAACAAAATCACACAAAAATTATCAATGGAAATCAAATTTATCAACCCATGGAGGTCTGGATTTGGAGTCACACTCAAAATTAAAGTGGAAAACCACACTACAGGCTGATCCAACTTTGATGTAATGTCCTTAAAACAAGTCAAAATGAGGCTCAGTAGTGTGTGTGGCCTCCACGTGCCTGTATGACCTCCCTACAACGCCTGGGCATGCTCCTGATGAGGTGGCGGATGGTCTCCCGAGGGATCTCCTCCCAGACCTGGACTAAAGCATCCGCCAACTCCTGGACAGTCTGTGGTGCAACGTGGCGTTGGTGGATGGAGCGAGACATGATGTCCCAGATGTGCTCAATTGGATTCAGGTCTGGGGACCGGGCGGGCCAGTCCATAGCATCAATGCCTTCCTCTTGCAGGAACTGCTGAC
The DNA here is from genome assembly GCF_045679555.1 of Salvelinus alpinus. NCBI lineage: Eukaryota > Metazoa > Chordata > Actinopteri > Salmoniformes > Salmonidae > Salvelinus > Salvelinus alpinus. The sequence goes on along the minus strand of NC_092097.1, from coordinate 34,330,471 downwards.
ACACTCCAGCCACATGAGGTCTAGCATTGTCTTGCATTAGGAAGAACCCAGGGCCAACCGCACCAGCATATGGTCTCACAAGGGGTCTGAGGATCTCATCTCGGTACCTAATGGCAGTCAGGCTACCTCTGGCGAGCACATGGAGGGCTGTGCGGCCCCCCAAAGAAATGCCACCCCACACCATGACTGACCCACCGCCAAACCGGTCATGCTGGAGGATGTTGCAGGCAGCAGAACGTTCTCCACGGCGTCTCCAGACTCTGTCACGTCTGTCACGTGCTCAGTGTGAACCTGCTTTCATCTGTGAAGAGCACAGGGCGCCAGTGGCGAATTTGCCAATCTTGGTGTTCTCTGGCAAATGCCAAACGTCCTGCACGGTGTTGGGCTGTAAGCACAACCCCCACCTGTGGACGTCGGGCCCTCATACCACCCTCATGGAGTCTGTTTCTGACCGTTTGAGCAGACACATGCACATTTGTGGCCTGCTGGAGGTCATTTTGCAGCGCTCTGGCAGTGCTCCTCCTACTCCTCCTTGCACAAAGGCGGAGGTAGCGGTCCTGCTGCTGGGTTGTTGCCCTCCTACGGCCTCCTCCACGTCTCCTGATGTACTGGCCTGTCTCCTGGTAGCGCCTCCATGCTCTCGACACTACGCTGACAGACACAGCAAACCTTCTTGCCACAGCTCGCATTGATGTGCCATCCTGGATGAGCTGCACTACCTGAGCCACTTGTGTGGGTTGTAGACTCCGTCTCATGCTACCACTAGAGTGAAAGCACCGCCAGCATTCAAAAGTGACCAAAATATCAGCCAGGAAGCATAGGAACTGAGAAGTGGTCTGTGGTCACCACCTGCAGAACCACTCCTTTATTGGGGGTGTCTTGCTAATTGCCTATAATTTCCACCTGTTGTCTATTCCATTTGCACAACAGCATGTGAAATTTATTGTCAATCAGTGTTGCTTCCTAAGTGGACAGTTTGATTTCACAGAAGTGTGATTGACTTGGAGTTACATTGTGTTGTTTAAGTGTTCCCTTTATTTTTTTGAGCAGTGTATATGAATACCATATTTACATTTAAAGTTAATTCGTGACAAACATGTCATTCAGTACCAGCACTAGCCTGAACACAGTCATGGTTCAGCAAGTCATGTAAAAGAGTACCAGATGCTGAAGCCTCTTCAAAAGTCTCCTTATTGTTGGTGCCCATTAGAAACCCTACTTGGTTCAATGTGGAATTTTGTAGAATTCTCTAAGCAGCTACAAGCTTTTGAAAGTGATGTCTCTTACATAACATCCCTTTCCGATTGTGTACTATGAACAATGGGACATCAAGTATCAAGACCCAGAACCCTTTTGCAAAGGAAAGACTCAGAACAGAAACACTTTTGTTGAAATAACTTCCAATACAAGACCACTAAATCCTATTAATTTACGTACAGCGCAACCAAACTCAAATAGCATATACTGAGCACATTTCTTGTTACTTTCATTAGCTGTGTAAGATACAACAAAAACATATCCGATATTGAACATCTTGATCATTGAGGATTCATGTTAAAGACATTTTGGCAATCTCCTGACCTACTAATGCCAGAGAATATGATGGATGACTTCAGAGTGCTGCATGGTGAAAGCTCCATTTGTTTAGTGTAAAACGTCTCCACATACAGATCGCTATTTGGCAACTGGGACTATACAAAGTAGAACAATTATAGAAGAAAAACGTGACAAGCCTACAAATGGCTTACTGCTTGATCTGAGAGCTCTGTTGCAGAGAACAGACAGTTTGATACCTAGCTTATTAGTCTTTCTCAATATTTCTCATTAACCACGTCTCTGAAGTCAAATTAGCAGGTTGCTAGAAAGTTAGTGTTCCTTCTCTTCACTGCTGAGACTGAATTCACAATAATTTACAAAAATATAATTATATTCTGCATAACAAACATCAATAATATAGATTAGTACTGAATTTGAAGATGAGGACATGGAGAGTGACTTGAAAACAACACCTTGGCCCATGAAGTATCAGTTCAAACCACACCTGGGTTCAAATGCATGATTATTTGCTATTTATATAATTGTGTTTGAGTATTTTCAAATAATGTGGCCTGAATCAACTACTTCTATTGGAAGTCTACTATTTGAGAGTATTTTCAAGTACTTATTTCAAATACCTGGGTTAAATGCATGGGAGTGTATTTAAGTCAGTGCATTTGAGATTCGTCAAATACATGCCAATACGTTCCAAGTGTATTTCCAAATAGATTCCAATATTCAACTACTTGTCTATTCAAATAAAAAATATCTGAATATTTACTTCGAAATGTATGTGAAAGTAATTGAGATATTTGGAATAGTATTTGAACCCAGGTCTCGTTCAAACAGATCTGGTTCTGTTGTTATGCATGAAGATATAGTAGGGCTCAGCTGTAACTGTTCAAAACACACAGAGCTTGTTTTCACACATACAGTTGATAAGGCCATGAAATTGTGTTAATTATGTGTTACAAAACGTTAAGGTTTGTATCAAGCTCATATCATAATAGTGATTTAAATACGATGGTACACTTATTGGTAGTACCCTGCCTGGATTATTTGTGGGCAGTTGGATTTCAGAGCATTAGACAAGCGAAGTTGAGTTCAAGATGTAGTGGTTAAGGGATGTGTGTGGATTCCTGGTCTTACTATACATAAAACGCACACTCGCAATTATGCCCGCCCACACACACACACTACAGTCTTTCTCTCACTCATACATATGTAAACACAAACAGGCCTTCCACACACTTCTCAGCCGTAGTTGTAGGTGAAGTTGTAAGTGCTAGGCTCCTTTGGCACGGGGGGAGGGGCTTCGGGTATGGTGATGTTCTCCAGGTCCAGGAGGCGGAGCTTCATCTCCATGGAGATGAGCGTGTCCAGGTCGCTGCGTGTGAGGTCACTGCCCATCTCTCGCCCCAACAACGCACACAGCCCATCAGTCCAGATACAGTACTGCTCCATGCACAAGTAGGCAGGCAGGAACACACAGACACACACACAAAGCAGACAGCGAGCACAGGTCAGATAACATACAGTTGAAGTCGTAAGTTAACATACAGTTGAAGTCGTAAGTTAACATACAGTTGAAGTCGTAAGTTAACATACAGTTGAAGTCGTAAGTTAACATACTATAGTTTTGGCAAGTCGGTTAGTGCATCTACTTTGTGCATGACAAGTCATTTTTCCAACAATTGTTTACAGACAAATTATTTCACTGTATCACAATTCCAGTGGGTCATAATTTTACATACACTAACAGGCTGACTACACCGCTCTTGCGTGCGCGTTGCAAAATTTATGTAGAAATCTATGTTATTCAATTATTGCGCGCCAATGAGCGTCTGCGTTGCCAAGGGCTAAAATAGAAATCAGTTCTATTTCTGACGCAGATCGCACTGCAAGTTCTGCCTCTCCCATCTGCTCATTGGTTTATAGAAGCAGGTACCCACGTGCCATCACCTCATTGGTTGTACCCACGTGGGTGACTGAAAGACGAACGAGGTCAGTGGCGGTAATGCACCTAATTTATGAAAGTTGCCAATCGTAAGATAAAGTCAAGAGAAGAAAAAGCCTGGAAGGAAGAGAGATGACTAGAAAAAATTCGGTTGACCGTTTTATGTGTGGATTAATTGGCGGAGTAGAGGACCTTGTGCATTTCAGGTAAAATAACAACTCAATGTTTATATCCCAGGACAAATTAGCTAGCAACAGCAAGCTAGCTAAATAGGACAAATTAGCTAGCAAGTGCAAGCTAACTAGCTAAATTGCCATAAAGGTTTAATGCTTTTCGACCTGTCTCCAAATTAATATAATTGGTTCAGAGTTTGTTTTGATTCTTTAACCTGCGTGTCCTGATCGCGTTTGGTGTGGGGGACAAAATACATTTATGCACGATGGCGCACGTGCGCAGCCGGTTTGGGTTCCGTGTAAGTTGACTGTGCCTTTCAACAGCTTGGGAAATTCCAGAAAATGATGTCACGGCTTTAGAAGCTTCTGATAGGCTAATTGACATAATCTGAGTCAATTGGAGGTGTACGTGTGGATGTATTTCAAGGCCTACCTTCAAACTCAGTGCCTCTTTGCTTGACATCATGGGAAAACCAAAAGAAATCAGCAAAGACCTCAGAAAAAAATTTGTAGACCTCCACAAGCCTGGTTCATCCTTGGGAGCAATTTCCAAACGCCTGAAAGTACAACGTTCATCTGTACAAACAATAGTACGCAAGTATAAACACCATGGGACCACGCAGCCGTAATACCGCTCAGGAAGGAGACACATTCCTAGAGATGAACGTACTTGGTGCGAAAAGTGCAAATCAATCCCAGAACAGCAGCAGAGGACCTTGTGAAGATGCTGGAGGAAACAGGTACAAAAGTATCTATATCCAGAGTAAAACGAGTCCTATATCGACATAAGCTGAAAGGCCGCTCAGCAAGGAAGAAGCCACTGCTCCAAAACCGCCATCAAAAAGCCAGACTACGGTTTGCAACTGCACATGGGGTCAAAGATCGTACTTCTCGGAGAAATGTCCTCTGATCTGATGAAACAAAAATAGAACTGTTTGACCATAATGACCATCGTTATGTTTGGAGGAAAAAGGGGGAGGCTTGCAAGCCGAAGAACACCATCCCAACCGTGAAGCACAGGGGTGGCAGCATCATGTTGTGGGGGTGCTTTGCTGCAGGAGGGACTGGTGCACTTCACAAAATAGATGACATCATGAGGATGTAAAATTATGTGGATATATTGAAGCAACATCTTAAGACATCAGTCAGGAAGTTAAAGCTTGGTCGCAAATGGGTCTTCCAAATGGACAATGACCCCAAGCATACTTCCAAAGTTGTGGCAAAATGGCGTAAGGACAACAAAGTCAAGGTATTGGATTGGCCATCACAAAGCCCTGACCTTAATCCTATAGAACATTTGCGGGCAGAACTGAAAAAGCGTGTGCGAGCAAGGAGGCCTACAAACCTGACTCAGTTACACCAGCTCTGTCAGGGGGAATGGGCCAAAATTCACCCAACTTATTGAGGGAAGATTGTGGAAGGCTACCCGAAACATTTGACCCAAGTTAAACAATTTTAAAGGCAATGCTACCAAATACCAATTGAGTGTATGTAAACTTCTGACCCAAGAAATAAAAGCTGAAATAAATCAGTCTACTACTATTCTGACATTTCACATTCTTAAAATAAAGTGATGATCCTAACTGACCTAAGACAGGGAATTTTTACTAGGATTAAATGTCAGGAATTGAGAAAAACTGAGTTTAAATGTATTTGGCTAAGGTGTATGTAAACTTCCGACTTCAACTGTATATGTCTTCAGAGTTGTATTTATTCTGGGGATAAAACGGGTTGCTTACCTCGTATTTGTTGGGAGCCACAAAGTTGAGGTTTTCATCAGGATCGTACAGGATGGAGAAGGCCTGCTCCAATACCTCCTACACACAGAAGAGAGAGCACATTTCATGTCCACAACTCTAATATGAACCACATGCACTAGAATGACTAGATATTCCATGGATGGACCCTGATCAAAAGTAGTGCACTATAAAAGGGAACAGGTTGCCATTTGGGACGCAATCCATAACCATTGAGATGAATAAGAGAAAGGGCTAGTAGTTATATATCAGTCATACTAACAGGCATGCCCTCTGCTGGTAGGCTACAGTACCTTATTTTGTTTCAGTGCACTCTTCTCTTTCATGTGGGGACAGTCCTTCCCCGTCACCACTGACTTGATATCAGACACGGGGACTGCAGGGGAAGATTAGAAAGAGCAGGAAATTAAAAAGAGATGAAACAGGCATGTATCATGTATCTAGGTCAGCCACTGCACAGTTCCACGGATCTAGGCGTGATGTGGATCAGTCCGTTTTAAGACTTGGTTGTTTGCCATCCATATCTGTGCAACATCAGCTCAGAGATAGACTGAGAACAACATGAGGTGTGGCTTATGCCTAAAAAAAAACTAAAACCTACAACAGACCTCAGAGCTGATGCCTTTCCATGTGCTTTTGAGACTTCACCTGATGAGCTTTAAGATAGACAACCTCACTCAAATAGTCATGATTGCACAGGGCACATCACTGTAGAGAGTCAGTGGGAGACGGAGGGTTGTAGCCAGAAGACTCACTCTTGTCGGTGAGCAGCTCAAAAGGTACTTCCCCCTGGGGAGACTCGTCCAGATCTCCATAGTGAAGCACCTTGTGGTTCAGAGACAGGCGGCAAAACCAGAACTTCTCTGAGGACAAAACAAAGGACAAAGTTAGGAATAAAGACAAAGGTAGTGATCAGTCCTATGAAGTAAATCAACAGTAAGAAAATATTTGTATTAAAACTCCAGTCAAATGCTGGCATATTTGTTATTGTGCATGTGTGTAAGGTTCTCACCTTGTCTGCGGCGGTTGCCAAGCTTGCGGAAGCAGCTTCCCTCACACAGGCGGTTCAGTCGCTGTTGCTTAATCAGCTCCAGTATCTCTGGCTGGATCCTCTCACGCAGTTCACTGCAACACACACACACACAGTAGGTCTCATAGTATTGAACAGCAACCAAGACAACACTGAGGCAAGGCTAAAATAATAACATGAGGGGTTAAGAAGCCAAACACAGAGGCAGACTAATCTGATTGCCAAAGTCAAAGAGTTAACGTGGATGTGGGACTGACATGATGGGTGGTGACTGAAAGTCGTCCTGGCTCATCCTCTCTGACTGGCGCAGACGCAGGATCTCAGAGTAGCTGAGGCCTCGTAGTTTCCCTTTTAGCTGGTCCAGGGACGAGGGCTTCATAGCCAGAGTCCGGGTGATCTGCTCCCGAACCACCTGCATCACCTGGCCAACCAAGGGTTAGCAACACAATGGATTACCAACCACAGTCAACCACGCATCAGAGCCAATGGCTACATCCAAATTTCCAGTAGTGTGCACTTTAAAAGCATAGGATTGGTGTAAGCATTGGCTGGAGGGAGTTTCCACATTTTAAAATCCATACGCGAAAGTGTGCAAGTGCACACTTCCGGACAAGGGTGGAGAATTGTGACTCAGCCTATGAGGTTCAGAGATTCTGCGGTGGTCAAAGGTCTCTCGGTGGTTGAACTCTGACCTTGTTGAAGTCTTCAGCCGTGGCCCTCATCTCCTTCCAGGTCTTGTTGAGCAGTTGGATGCAGACGCAGAAGAACTCCTCCCACGCCCGGTCGTGAGTAAAGAACATGGGGTGGTAGTCGTTGCAGCCCTCATTGGCTGGAGAGAGGGAACACACACACAGTGGACGCTTATTATAACACGTGGTTGTCATGAACAGAATGAATCAGTTATCCCTCTGACGATACATGTACAATAGAACTCATGAGGTTGGCCATTCTGATTAGCTTGGAAAGCTCCAAACAGATTGAGGCTTGCTTGAATGCCATGTCAGCCGTAAAGCCATCTGTGATGTGTTGAGTCCATGTATGAGAAGTGGGAGCATTGTACTCACGCAATTCTCCCACTTGTAGTATCTCACACAGCATTCGGGTGAGCTCGATGGCACAGCGTCCGAAGGGACACTCGTGTTTGTCCTCGCGGCTGCTGTTCTCTAGAACAATCTGATGTGAGAAACACACACACTATGGTCACACTTGGGAAAACTGAATTTCGACCATTTGAAATCTTTAATTACTTTTTTCAGATTTGTTTCGTAGAAAACCTTGTGGTACAGGTTGCGTCTCAAATGGCAAGCTATTCCCTACATAGTGCACTACTTTTGACCAGGACCATGGTCAAAAGTAATGCACTATAGGTAAAAAGTAGTGCCCTATATAGGGAATAGGGTACCAATTGTGAAGCACACAGACTCACCCTGATGTAGGTGTCCTGGTGCAGCTTGGCCAGGTAGAGCATGTTGTCCAGGGCCAGCATTCCTGGAGGGGTCTGAGTAAAGTCCATGGCAGGGTTCACATGGTTCTGGAGCGACAACCGACATGAGAGTCAATGAAACAGACAGACCGTAACTCCTCCTAACAACTCCTCTAGAGAGCAGCAGCTGTACCAACCCAAACAACACCTCTACAGAAGAAAACAATCCCTTTATGACCCCAAACAACCACTTTAATACATCCACACACACTCCAACTCAACACCTCTAGAGAGCTATACAGATGAAAACAATCCACTAGCTGGACTCACAGTGAAACCCAGCATCTTGTAGTCCTTGGTGTACATGGCCTTTCTCTTCTCTGTGCCACTAGGGTCATTCTCCCCATCAAACGCAATCCTGCGCAGCTCAAAAATAATGTCCCTCTGGGCCTGGAGATGGATGAGGGCAGAACATAAAATCGGTATGAATAGGGCTAAAAAGGTTCAGCTTAAAGATTCAGGGAATGCAAAAAAAGAAAATACCGCTTCTGTTAGTTTCTGGTCATTTTACCTGGTCACTGGGATCCATCTTGGTCATCATCCGTTCTTCCAAAAGGTTAAAGGTAAGCACCTGCAGCACGTACAGCTGGTGTGCCATCTCAGCTTTGATAGGTCGGTTGCCTCGGATAACATGCTGTGAAAGATAACACATACAGTGGGGAGAACAAGTATTTGATACACTGCCGATTTTGCAGGTTTTCCTACTTACAAAGCATGTGGAGGTCTGTAATTTTTATCATAGGTACACTTCAACTGTGAGAGACGGAATCTAAAACAAAAATCCAGAAAATCACATTGTATGATTTTTAAGTAATTAATTTGCATTTTATTGCATGACATAAGTATTTGATACATCAGAAAAGCAGACCTTAATATTTGGTACAGAAACCTTTGTTTGCAATTACAGAGATCATACGTTTCCTGTAGTTCTTGACCAGGTTTGCACACACTGCAGCAGGGATTTTGGCCCACTCCTCCATACAGACCTTCTCCAGATCCTTCAGGTTTCGGGGCTGTCGCTGGGCAATACGGACTTTCAGCTCCCTCCAAAGATTTTCTATTGGGTTCAGGTCTGGAGACTGGCTAGGCCACTCCAGGACCTTGAGATGCTTCTTACGGAGCCACTCCTTAGTTGCCCTGGCTGTGTGTTTCGGGTTGTTGTCATGCTGGAAGACCCAGCCACGACCCATCTTCAATGCTCTTACTGAGGGAAGGAGGTTGTTGGCCAAGATCTCGCGATACATGGCCCCATCCATCCTCCCCTCAATACGGTGAAGTCGCCCTGTCCCCTTTGCAGAAAAGCATCCCCAAAGAATGATGTTTCCACCTCCATGCTTCACGGTTGGGATGGTGTTCTTGGTTGTCCTCATCCTTCTTCTTCCTCCAAACACGGCGAGTGGAGTTTAGACCAAAAAGCTCTATTTTTGTCTCATCAGACCACATGACCTTCTCCCATTCCTCCTCTGGATCATCCAGATGGTCATTGGCAAACTTCAGACGGGCCTGGACATGCGCTGGCTTGAGCAGGGGGACCTTGCGTGCGCTGCAGGATTTTAATCCGTGACGGCGTAGTGTGTTACTAATGGTTTTCTTTGAGACTGTGGTCCCAGCTCTCTTCAGGTCATTGACCAGGTCCTGCAGTGTAGTTCTGGGCTGATACCTCACCTTCCTCATGATCATTGATGCCCCACGAGGTGAGATCTTGCATGGAGCCCCAGACCGAGGGTGATTGACCGTCATCTTGAACTTCTACCATTTTCTAATAATTGCGCCAACAGTTGTTGCCTTCTCACCAAGCTGCTTGCCTATTGTCCTGTAGCCCATCCCAGCCTTGTGCAGGTCTACAATTTTATCCCTGATGTCCTTACACAGCTCTCTGGTCTTGGCCATTGTGGAGAGGTTGGAGTCTGTTTGATTGAGTGTGTGGACAGGTGTCTTTTATACAGGTAACGAGTTCAAACAGGTGAAGTTAATACAGGTAATGAGTGGAGAACAGGAGGGCTTCTTAAAGAAAAACTAACAGGTCTGTGAGAGCCGGAATTCTTACTGGTTGGTAGGTGATCAAATACTTATGTCATGCAATAAAATGCAAATTAATTACTTAAAAATCATACAATGTGATTTTCTGGATTTTTGTTTTAGATTCCGTCTCTCACAGTTGAAGTGTACCTATGATAAAAATTACAGACCTCTACATGCTTTGTAAGTAGGAAAACCTGCAAAATCGGCAGTGTATCAAATACTTGTTCTCCTCACTGTATATTAGGAATTCTGGATCTGTACTGTTTTGAAAGCATCACGTTATTATGAAGGGCTGTTTAGAAAGCATCACGTTATTATAAAGGGCTGTTTAGAAAGCATCACGTTATTATAAAGGGCTGTTTAGAAAGCATCACGTTATTATAAAGGGCTGTTTAGAAAGCATCACGTTATTATAAAGGGTTGTTTAGAAAGCATCACGTTATTATAAAGGGCTGTTTAGAAAGCATCACGTTATTATAAAGGGCTGTTTAGAAAGCATCACGTTATTATGAAGGGGCTGTTTAGAAAGCATCACGTTATTAAGAAGGGCTGTTTAGAAAGCATCACGTTATTAAGAAGGGCTGTTTAGAAAGCATCACGTTATTAAGAAGGGCTGTTTAGAAAGCATCACGTTATTATGAAGGGCTGTTTAGAAAGCATCACGTTATTATGAAGGGCTGTTTAGAAAGCATCACGTTATTATGAAGGGCTGTTTAGAAAGCATCACGTTATTATAAGGGGCTGTTTAGAAAGCATCACGTTATTATGAAGGGCTGTTTAGAAAGCATCACGTTATTATGAAGGGCTGTTTAGAAAGCATCACGTTATTATGAAGGGCTGTTTAGAAAGCATCACGTTATTATAAAGGGCTGTTTGGAAAGCATCACGTTATTATGAAGGGCTGATTTGAAAGCATCACGTTATTAAGAAGGGCTGTTTAGAAAGCATCATGTTATTAAGAAAGGCTGTTTAGAAAGCATCACGTTATTAAGAAGGGCTGTTTAGGAAGCATCACGTTATTACGAAGGGCTGTTTAGAAAGCATCACGTTATTATGAAGGGCTGTTTAGAAAGCATCACGTTATTATGAAGGGGCTGTTTAGAAAGCATCACGTTATTAAGAATGGCTGTTTAGAAAGCATCACGTTATTATGAAGGGCTGTTTAGAAAGCATCACGTTATTATAAAGGGCTATTTAGAAAGAATCACGTTATTATAAAGGGCTATTTAGAAAGCATCACGTTATTATGAAGGGCTGTTTAGAAAGCATCACATTATTATAAAGGGCTGATTTGAAAGCATCACATTATTAAGAAGGGCTGTTTAGAAAGCATCATGTTATTAAGAAGGGCTGTTTAGAAAGCATCATGTTATTAAGAAGGGCTGTTTAGGAAGCATCACGTTATTATGAAGGGCTGTTTAGAAAGCATCACGTTATTATGAAGGGCTGTTTAGAAAGCATCACGTTATTACGAAGGGCTGTTTAGAAAGCATCACGTTATTACGAAGGGCTGTTTAGAAAGCATCACGTTATTACGAAGGGCTGTTTAGAAAGCATCACGTTATTACGAAGGGCTGTTTAGAAAGCATCACGTTATTATGAAGGGCTGTTTAGAAAGCATCACGTTATTATGAAGGGCTGTTTAGAAAGCATCACGTTATTATGAAGGGCTGTTTAGAAAGCATCACGTTATTATGAAGGGGCTGTTTAGAAAGCATCACGTTATTAAGAAGGGGCTGTTTAGAAAGCATCACGTTATTACGAAGGGCTGTTTAGAAAGCATCACGTTATTACGAAGGGCTGTTTAGAAAGCATCACGTTATTACGAAGGGCTGTTTAGAAAGCATCACGTTATTATGAAGGGCTGTTTAGAAAGCATCACGTTATTATAAAGGGCTGTTTAGAAAGCATCACGGTATTATGAAGGGGCTGTTTAGAAAGCATCACGTTATTAAGAAGGGCTGTTTAGAAAGCATCACGTTATTATGAAGGGCTGTTTAGAAAGCATCACGTTATTATAAAGGGCTATTTAGAAAGAATCACGTTATTATAAAGGGCTATTTAGAAAGCATCACGTTATTATGAAGGGCTGTTTAGAAAGCATCACATTATTATGAAGGACCTGTTTAGAAAGCATCACGGTATTATGAAGGGCTGTTTAGAAAGCATCACGTTATTATGAAGGGCTGTTTAGAAAGCATCACGTTATTATGAAGGGCTGTTTAGAAAGCATCACGTTATTATGAAGGGGCTGTTTAGAAAGCATCACGTTATTAAGAAGGGGCTGTTTAGAAAGCATCACGTTATTACGAAGGGCTGTTTAGAAAGCATCACGTTATTACGAAGGGCTGTTTAGAAAGCATCACGTTATTACGAAGGGCTGTTTAGAAAGCATCACGTTATTATGAAGGGCTGTTTAGAAAGCATCACGTTATTATAAAGGGCTGTTTAGAAAGCATCACGGTATTATGAAGGGGCTGTTTAGAAAGCATCACGTTATTAAGAAGGGCTGTTTAGAAAGCATCACGTTATTATGAAGGGCTGTTTAGAAAGCATCACGTTATTATAAAGGGCTATTTAGAAAGAATCACGTTATTATAAAGGGCTATTTAGAAAGCATCACGTTATTATGAAGGGCTGTTTAGAAAGCATCACATTATTATGAAGGACCTGTTTAGAAAGCATCACGGTATTATGAAGGGCTGTTTAGAAGGCATCATGTTATTATGAAGGGCTGTTTGGTTGTGGCTCTAGTTTGTGCCATCCAAGACAAGTACACTCAGGCTTTCCCTGAAACTCACATTGAGGATGATGGATCGTAGGTGTTTCTGTGCCAGGGTGCTCGCCATCTCCTGAGAGCAAGATAGATGGACAAATACAGTGAGACTCAAAAGCGAGGCCTGGTATAGAAATAGTTAGCCAAAAAGCTTACTACCAGACAGCAACATCAAAAAGCTAATTTGAGAAAAGGCTTACAGCCATTTCACACAACCCTGAAAGGGGTTCATAACTGTTACAATTCTGTTTTTTGGGTGGGGTTACATCATCAGAAACCCTTACAGCAGTGAGACATGTCTAAGAGTGCAGAATGCAGCTGCTATCACTAGGGGGACCCAGAGTTACTATGAAAGGATTGCATAATGTATTCTTCACAGATTGATCTATGAGTGTGGCAGCACACAGTTCTCTTTGGATCAGAAAGAGGGGGGGGGGGGGGCTGAGGGGATGGAGTGAAGGATTGTGGAATGATGTGTACTCACTGTGAGCCGCTGGTCCAGGGGGTTAGTATGCTCCTCCTGAGGGGGGTGGGTTGGGAGGAGGGGTGCAGGCATGACGGCAATGGAAACAAAGAGTGGACACTTATAGGCACACATCACAAGTCACAGCATGCACAGTAACAGCATGGTACAGTACACCTTGGTAGTGAGGAACAGCACAGCACAATATGGCATGACAATGCACAACAGTATGTGACACAACTAGAGGTTGACAGATTAATCGGAATGGACGATTAATTAGGGCCGATTTCAAGTTTTCATAACAATCGGTAATCGGCATTTTTGGACACCGATCATGGCCGATTACATTGCACTCCACAAGGAGACTGCGTGGCAAGCTGACTACCTGTTATGTGAGTGCAGCAAGGAGCCAAGGTAAGGTGCTAGCTAGCATTAAACGCATCTTATAAAAAAACAATCAATCTTAACATAATCACTAGTTAACTATACATGGTTGATGATATTACTAGTTTATCTAGCGTGTCCTGCGTTGCATATAATCGATGCGGTGCCTGTTAATTTATCATTGAATCATAGCCGACTTCGCCAAACGAGTGATTTAACAAGCGCATTCGCGAAAAAAGCACTGTCGTTGCACCAATGTGTACCTAACCATAAACATCAACGCTTTTCTTAAAATCAATACACAAGTATATATTTTTAAACCTGCATATTTAGTTAATATTGCCTGCTAACATGAATTTATTTTAACTAGGGAAATTGTGTCACTTCTCTTGCGTTCTGTGCAACAGAGTCAGGCTATATGCAGCAGTTTGGGCCGCCTGGCTCGTTGCGAACTGTGTGAAGACTATTTGTTCCTAACAAAGACAGCCAACCTCGCCAAACGGGAGATGATTTAACAAAAGCGCATTTGCGAAAAAAGCACAATCGTTGCACAGAATGTACCTAACCATAAATATCAATGCCTTTCTTAAAATGAATACACAGAAGTATATATTTTTTAAACCTGCATATTTAGTTAAAAGAAATCATAAGCATTCATTCAAACAGCCCTTTCGTGCGTTTGCCAGCAGCTCTTCATTGTGCTTCAAGCATTGAGCTGTTTATGACTTCAAGCCTATCAACTCCCGAGATTAGGCTGGTGTAACCGATGTGAAATGGCTAGCTAGTTAGCGGGGTGCGCGCTAATAGCGTTTCAAATCGGTGACGTAACTGGCTCTGAGACCTTGAAGTAGTTGTTCCCTTTGCTCTGCAAGGCTGTGGCTTTTGTGGAGCGATGGGTAACGATGCTTCGAGGGTGGCTGTTGTCGATGTGTGCTGGTTCGAGCCAAGGTAGGGGCGAGGAGAGGGACGGAAGCTATACTGTTACACTGGCAATACCTAAAGTGCCTATCAGAACATCCAATAGTCAAAGGTATATGAAATACAAATGGTATAGAAAGAAATAGTCCTATAATTTCTAAAATAACAACAACCTAAAACTTCTTACCTGGGAATATTGAAGAATCATGTTAAAAGGAACCACAAGCTTTCATATGTTCTCATGTTCTGAGCAAGGAACTTAAACGTTAGCTTTTTTACATGGCACATATTGCACTTTTACTTTGTTTTTGCATTCTTTAAAACAAATTGAACATGTTTCATTATTTATTTGAGGCTAAATTGATTTTATTGATGTATTAGGTTAAAATAAGTGTTCATTCCATTCAGTATTGTTATAATTGTCATTATTACAAATAGATAAATACATAAAAAAAATGAATAAAAAATAAATATTAAAAATTATTATAATAATTAAAAATATTTATATTTTAAATCGGCCGATTAATCGGTATCAGCATTTTTGGTCCTCCAATAATCGGTATCGGCGTTGAAAAATCATAGTCGGTCGACCTCTAGACACAACAGCGTAGTATGGCACAGCACTGAATGAGATGTACAACACAATGCAGTGTTGTGTGGCAATGCATGCACAGCACAGCAGAGCACAGTACAGCATAGCATGGAGTCTAGAGCCGAAAGATCCCAGACTGACCTGCTCCTCTGGTTGTATGAATAGTATGCATGTAGGTTGGATGTCAAATTTAATCTTTGCACTTCAAAATATGATATCTGAACTTCATTACTTTTGTAAAATAAATATATTACACTTTAGAAAAATAAAAACGCAACAATTTCAAAGATTTTACTGACTTACAGTTCATAAGGGAATCAGTCAGTTGAAATAAATGTATTAGTCCCTAATCTATGGATTTCATGACTGGGAATACAGATATGAATCTGTTGGTCACAGATACACTACATTACCAAAAGTATGTGGACACCTGATCGTCAAACATCTCTTTCCAAAATAATGGCTATTAATATGGAGTGGGTTCCCTCTTTGCTGCTATAACAGCCTCCACTCTTCTGGGAAGGCTTTCAACTGGATGTTTGAACATTGCTGTGGGGACTTGCTTCCATTCAGCCACAAGAGCATTAGTGAGGTCAGGCTGTGATGTTGGGCGATTAGGCCTGGCTCGCAGTCGGTGTTCCAATTCATCCCAAAGGTGTTTGATATGGTTGAGGTCAGGGCTCTGTGCAGGCCAGTCAAATTATTCCACACCGATCTCGACAAACCATTTCTGTATGGACCTCGCTTTGTGCATGAGGGCATAGTCATGCTGAAACAGGAAAGTGCCTTCCCCAATCTGTTGCCACAAAGTTGGAAGAACAGAATCGTGTGGAATGTCATTGAACACTGTAGCATTAAGATTTCCCTTGACTGGAACTAAGGGGCCTAGCCCGAACCATGAAAAACAGCCCCAGACTATTAATCCTCCTCGACCAAACTTTACAGTTGGCACTATGAATTGGGGCAGGTAGCGTTTTCCTGGCATCCGCCAAACCCAGATGCGTCAGATGGAGAAGCCTGATTCATCACTACAGAAAACACGCCTCCACTGCTCCAGAGTCCAAATAGCGGTGAGATTTACACCACTCCAGCCGACGCTTGGCTTTACGCATGGTGATCTTAGGTTTGTGTGTGGCTGCTCGGCCATGAAAACCCATTTCATGAAGCTCCCGACGAACAGTTCTTGTGCTGACGTTGCTTCCAGAGGCAGTTTGGAACTCACGCTTCAGCACTCGTTGATCCCGTTCTGTGAGCTTGTCTGGCCTACCACTTCGCAGCTGAGCAGTTGTTGCTCCTAGACGTTCAGCATCATCATGCTGAAACATGAGGTGATGGCAGTGGATGAATGGCATGAGAATGGGTCTCAGGATCTCGTCACGGTATCTCTGTGCATTCAAATTGCCATTAATAAAATGTAATTATGTTCATTGTCCATAGTTTATGCCTGCCTATACCATAACCCAAACACCACCATGGGACGTTGACGTTGACATCAGCAAACCACTCGCCCACACACCATACATGTTGTCTGCCATCTGCCCGGTACAGTTGAAACCGGGATTCACCTGTGAAGGGCACACTTCTCTAGCGTGCCAGTGGCCAACGAAGATTAGCATTTGCCCACCTAAGTCGGTGACGACGCCGAACTGCAGTCAGGTCAAGACCCTGGTGAGGACGACAAGTACGCAGATGAGCTTCCCTGAAACGGTTTCTGACTGTTTATGCAGAAATTCTTTGGTCGTGCAAACCCACAGTTTCATCAGCTGTCCAAGTGGCTGGTCTCAGACCATTCTGCAGGTGAGGAAGCCAGATGTGGAGATCCTGGGCTGGCGTAGTTACACATGGTCTACGGTTGTGAGGCTGGTTGGACGTACTGCCAAATTCACCCAAAAAATGTTGGAAGCAGCTTATGGTAGAGAAATTAAAATTACATTCTCTGGCAACTGCTCTGGTGAACATTCCTGCAGTCAGCATGCCAATTGTATGCTCCTCAAATCTTGAGACGTCTGTGACATTGTGTTGTGTGAATAAACTGCACATTTTAGAGTAGCCTTTTATTGTCCCCAGCACAAGGTGCATTTGTGTAATGATTATGCTGTTTAATCATCTTCTTGATATGCCACAACTGTCAGGTGGATCGATTATTTTGGCAAAGGAGAAATGCTCACTAACAGGACCAACATTTTACATATTGTATTTGTATTTTTGTTCAGTGTATTTCGATAAAGTTCTGAGTCCGACAATAATTCTTTTTTTACACTGTGATTTCCAAATTTGACATCAAATTTAAAATAGCTTGCCTCTTAAATTGGATGATGTCAAATTTGGAAATCAAAATGTTTTATCTTTTTCCCATGCATCTACCAGACAGGATGTAGGAGAAGAAAGTATTGTATGGGTGACTTCCTACATGATGTCATAGTACACAACTCTTGTATCCACATCTGTCTCACACATACTTCCTGTCGGTCTGCCATGGCAGTTTTACTCTGTTTCTCAGAGTAGAGTGGTTGCTTGACAGTTTACTTTATGATGTATAACATTTTACATTTTAGTCATTTAGCAGATGCTCTTATCTAGAGCGATTTACAGTTAAGATCTTAAAATAGCTAGGTGGGGGGTGCTGTGGGATTATTTAAGATACTCTTCAAAGAGGTAGGGGTTTCAGATGTTTTCAGAAAATGGCAGGGACTCTGTTGTCCTAGCTTCAGGGGGAAGCTGGTTCCACCATTGGGGTGCCAGGACAGAGAAGAGCTTGGACTGGGCTGAGTGGGAGCTGCCCTCCCATAGAGGTGGGAGGGCCAAGAGACCAGAGGTGGCAGAACACCACCTTTCATATTGTGTGTGCACATTTCAAGGTAAAGACTTTCTTCAATAAGGAAAATAGATGGACTGACTAAGGTGAAAATAAGTGGAATAACTAAGCATAGCATAGAGAGCAGAGCACATAATGACCAGAGATCATTAAACTCAGTGACAGTGGGGTTGGCCTATATGACATGGGTTATTTATTACTGACCATGATATGTGTGAGTGACCATGAAGTGTGATGTAACAGTGAGATGTGTATTACATTACCCTGATGTGTGTGCTAATGGCTGTACCATATATGAGACCTATGTTAAGACTTTCTAACCCTTATAGATGCTATGCATGTACGAGTGACGATGGTTGAGTGTAAATATGTTGCAGAGGACCAGTTCAGTGGGGGTTATGTACTAGTGACTAAAATATATGAAAACTGTGTTAAGACATTGTCTAACCTTTATAGGTGGTATTCATGTACAGTGGGGAGAACAAGTATTTGATACACTGCCGATTTTGCAGGTTTTCCTACTTACAAAGCATGTAGAGGTCTGTCATTTTTATCATAGGTACACTTCAACTGTGAGAGACGGAATCTAAAACAAAAATCCAGAAAATCACATTGTATGATTTTTAAGTAATTAATTTGCATTTTATTGCATGACATAAGTATTTGATCACCTACCAACCAGTAAGAATTCCGGCTCTCACAGACCTGTTAGTTTTTCTTTAAGAAGCCCTCCTGTTCTCCACTCATTACCTGTATTAACTGCACCTGTTTGAACTCGTTACCTGTATAAAAGACACCTGTCCACACACTCAATCAAACAGACTCCAACCTCTCCACAATGGCCAAGACCAGAGAGCTGTGTAAGGACATCAGGGATAAATTGTAGACCTGTACAAGGCTGGGATGGGCTACAGGACAATAGCCAAGCAGCTTGGTGAGAAGGCAACAACTGTTGGCACAATTATTAGAAAATGGAAGAAGTTCAAGATGACGGTCAATCACCCTCGGTCTGGGGCTCCATGCAAGATCTCACCTCGTGGGGCATCAATGATCATGAGGAATGTGAGGGATCAGCCCAGAACTACACGGCAGATCCTGGTCAATGACCTGAAGAGAGCTGGGACCACAGTCTCAAAGAAAACCATTAGTAACACACTACGCCGTCATGGATTAAAATCCTGCAGCGCACGCAAGGTCCCCCTGCTCAAGCCAGCGCATGTCCAGGCCCGTCTGAAGTTTGCCAATGACCATCTGGATGATCCAGAGGAGGAATGGGAGAAGGTCATGTGGTCTGATGAGACAAAAATAGAGCTTTTTGCTCTAAACTCCACTCGCCGTGTTTGGAGGAATAGAAGGATGAGTACAACCCCAAGAACACCATCCCAACCGTGAAGCATGGAGGTGGAAACATCATTCTTTGGGGATGCTTTTCTGCAAAGGGGACAGGACGACTGCACCGTATTGAAGGGAGGATGGATGGGGCCATGTATCGCGAGATCTTGACCAACAACCTCCTTCCCTCAGTAAGAGCATTGAAGATGGGTCGTGGCTGGGTCTTCCAGCATGACAACGACCCGAAACACACAGCCAGGGCAACTAAGGAGTGGCTCCGTAAGAAGCATCTCAAGGTCCTGGAGTGGCCTAGCCAGTCTCCAGACCTGAACCCAATAGAAAATCTTTGGAGGGAGCCGAAAGTCCGTATTGCCCAGCGACAGCCCCGAAACCTGAAGGATCTGGAGAAGGTCTGTATGGAGGAGTGGGCCAAAATCCCTGCTGCAGTGTGTGCAAACCTGGTCAAGAACTACAGGAAACGTATGATCTCTGTAATTGCAAACTAAGGTTTCTGTACCAAATATTCAGTTCTGCTTTTCTGATGTATCAAATACTTATGTCATGCAATAAAATGCAAATTAATTAATTAAAAATCATACAATGTGATTTTCTGGATTTTTGTTTTAGATTCCTTCTCTCACAGTTGAAGTGTACCTATGATAAAAATTACAGACCTCTACATGCTTTGTAAGTAGGAAAACCTGCAAAATCGGCAGTGTATCAAATACTTGTTCTCCCCACTGTATGAGTGCTCGTAGTTAAGTATAACTATTTTGCAAGAGGACCCTTCCGGTGTGCTGGTAGGCAGGTACTGTACTGACCTGCCGCCTGTCCTCTGGTGCCTTGAGGAAGAGGGCGTTGATTAGTGCGATGGCGTATGTCTGGATCTCCTGATTGGACCTAAAAGTCACATCAAACACAGCAACACCAGTTAGAAGCATCTGGTTCTAGGAATTCTCACATGGGCACAAAAACATTAAGTTGCCACTGGTTAAGTGTATTAGTACAGTACTCAGATAGTATTAGTCTGGGGTTCTACACTTCTAAGCTTAGTCATAATTACAAGGAGGCAGAGCAAGGCAAGGTTTGTAATCTACGCTCTATTGCACTGACGTTAGTTACGCCACTACATTTCTACACACTAACTCCAACTACATCCCCCACACAGCTGTATGTGGGAGGCCCCAGTGCGTGTGTGTGTGCTCACACTTGCAGGTGCCCGATGAGCTGTCCAACGGTGATCTCCTGCGCCACCCGGTGGTAGAGGCTGTGGCTGTTGAGGACCATGCTTTCCAGGATGGCCAGTGAGCGCTGCAGGATGGATACGTCCACCATCGGCTGGTTCACGTAGCCCGCAATCTGACCAGACAGGAGGGGGAAATACTCCATTAAAATGGACACCTAAATCTAGAGTCTTGTTGATTACAGCTAGGTTTATGAGATAGATTTGAAAGCTGATTTACTAAGGTTTGAGATTAAGACTACATACCCCAACCAGAAACCATGGATTACAGGCAGCATACGCACTGAGCTAAAGGCTAGAGCTGCCGCTTTCAAGGAACGGGACTCTAACCCGGAAGCTTATAAGAAATCCCGCTATGCCCTCCGACGAACCATCAAACAGGCAAAGCGTCAATACAGGACTAAGATCGAGTCGTACTACACCGGCTCGGACGCTCGTCGGATGTGGCAGGGCCTGCAAACCATTACAGACTACAAAGGGAAGCACAGCCGAGAGCTGCCCAGTGACACGAGCCTACCGGACGAACTACTTCTATGCTCGCTCTGAAGCAAATAACACTGAAACATGCATGAGGGCAGCAGATGTACCGAAAGACTGATCACACTCTCAACAGCCGATGTGATTAAGACCTTTAGACAGGTCAACATTCACAAGGCCGCAGGGCCAGACGGATTTCCAGGACGTGTACTGCGAGCATGCGCTGACCAACTAGCAAGTGTCTTCACTGACATCTTCAACCTCTCCCTGTCCGAGTCTGTAATACCAACATGTTTTAAGATTGTGCCCAAGGACACTAAGGTAACCTGCCTAAATGACTACTGACCCGTAGCACTCACGTCTGTAGCCATGAAGTGCTTTGAAAGGCTGGTCATGGCTCACAAAAACACCATCATCCCAGAAACCCTAGACCCACTCCAATTTACATACCTCCCCAACAGATCCACAGATGATGCAGTCTCTATTGCACTCCACACTGACCTTTCCAACCTGGACAAAAGGAACACCTATGTGAGAATGCTATTCATTGACTACAGCTCAGCGTTCAACCCCATAGTGCCCTCAAAGCTCATCAATAAGCTAAGGACCCTGGGACTAAACACCTCCCTCTGCAACTGGATCCTGGACTTCCTGACAGGCCACCCCCAGGTTGTAAGGGTAGGTAACAACACACCCGCCACGCTGATCCTCAACACAGGGGCCCCTCAGGGGTGCGTGCTCAGCCAATTCCTGTACTCCCTGTTCACTCATGACTGCACGGCCAGGCATGACTCCAACACCATCATTAAATTTGCCGATGACACAACAGTGGTAGGCCTGATCACCGACAAGACAGCTTGTAGCCTATTTTTATTGTTCAGAAATGTGGTGGGTACTCTTTTTTCGCTGGACTTTATCCTGCTAACTGTTCCAAATGTCCGAACTGAATTTGGTAAAAGGGCTTTTATGTAATCTGCGCCATCGTCTTGGACCGCCTTACAAAATACTTTTATACTGGAAGAACTTGTCCCGATTGGTATTTTTAAATCACTAATGAATGATCTTGAGACTGATTCCCTGACCTATCAATGTTTTTAGTTGGCTGTTTTTGATTTTGTTATACTTTTATGAATTCTATGGTTTTCACTAGATTACTTGTAGTTTTCATATTGTTTGTCTGTAATTTTTGTAATGACTTGGTGCTGCCTATCTTGGCCAGGACGCTCTTGAAAAATATATTTTAAATCTCAATGAGCCCTTCCTGGTTAAATAAAGATTAAATAAAATGAATAAAAAATATAGGGAGGAGGTCAGAGACCTGGCCGTGTGGTGCCAGGACAACAACCTCTCCCTCAACGTGATCAAGACAAAGGAGATGATTGTGGACTACGGGAAAAAAGAGGACCGAGTACGCCCCCATTCTCATCGACGGGGCTGCAGTGGAGCAGGTTGAGAGCTTCAAGTTCCTTGGTGTCCACATCACCAACAAACTAACATGGTCCAAGCACACCATGACAGTCGTGAAGGTTCTAAAGCTCCACCATCGAGAGCATCCTAACTAGTTGCATCCCTGCCTGGTATGGCAACTGCTAGGCCTCTGACCGCAAGGCACTACAGAGGGTAGTGCGAACAGCCCAGTATATCACTGGGGCCAAGCTTCCTGCCATCCAAGACCTCTATACCAGGCAGTGTCAGAGGAAGGCCCTACAAATTGTCAAAGACTCCAGCCACCCTAGTCATAGACTGTTCTCATTGCTACCACGCGGCAAGCGTTACCAGAGCGCCAAGTCTAGGTCCAAGAGGCTTCTAAACAGCTTCTACCCCAAAGCCATAGGACTCCTGAACATCTAGTCAAATGGCTACCCAGACTGTTCACATTGCCCCCCCTCCTCACCACTGCCACTCTCTGTTGTAATCTATGCATTGTCACTTTAATTAACTCTACCTACATGTACATACTACATTAACTAACTGGTGCCCCCGCATATTGACTCTGTACCGGCACCCCCCTGTATATATATACACTGCTCAAAAAAATAAAGGGAACACTTAAACAACACGATCTAACTCCAAGTCAATCACACTTCTGTGAAATCAAACTGTCCACTTAGGAAGCAACACTGATTGACAATAAATTTCACATGCTGTTGTGCAAATGGAATAGACAACAGGTGGAAATTATAGGCAATTAGCAAGACACCCCCAATAAAGGAGTGGTTCTGCAGGTGGTGACCACAGACCACTTCTCAGTTCCTATGCTTCCTGGCTGATGTTTTGGTCACTTTTGAATGCTGGCGGTGCTTTCACTCTAGTGGTAGCATGAGACGGAGTCTACAACCCACACAAGTGGCTCAGGTAGTGCAGCTCATCCAGGATGGCACATCAATGCGAGCTGTGGCAAGAAGCTTTGCTGTGTTTGTCAGCGTAGTGTCCAGAGCATGGAGGCGCTACCAGGAGACAGGCCAGTACATCAGGAGACGTGGAGGAGGCCGTAGGAGGGCAACAACCCAGCAGCAGGACCGCTACCTCCGCCTTTGTGCAAGGAGGAGCACTGCCAGAGCCCTGCAAAATGACCTCCAGCAGGCCACAAATGTGCACGTGTCAGCATATGGTCTCACAAGGGGTCTGAGGATCTCATCTCGGTACCTAATGGCAGTCAGGCTACCTCTGGCGAGCACATGGAGGGCTGTGCGGCCCCACAAAGAAATGCCACCCCACACCATGACTGACCCACCGCCAAACCGGTGGGTGGGTCAGTCATGGTCAGCTGGAGGTCATTTTGCAGGGCTCTGGCAGTGCTCCTCCTTGCACAAAGGCGGAGGTAGCGGTCCTGCTGCTGGGTTGTTGCCCTCCTACGGCCTCCTCCACGTCTCCTGATGTACTGGCCTGTCTCCTGGTAGCGCCTCCATGCTCTCGACACTACGCTGACAGACACAGCAAACCTTCTTGCCACAGCTCGCATTGATGTGCCATCCTGGATGAGCTGCACTACCTGAGCCACTTGTGTGGGTTGTAGACTCCGTCTCATGCTACCACTAGAGTGAAAGCACCGCCAGCATTCAAAAGTGACCAAAACATCAGCCAGGAAGCATAGGAACTGAGAAGTGGTCTGTGGTCACCACCTGCAGAACCACTCCTTTATTGGGGATGTCTTGCTAATTGCCTATAATTTCCACCTGTTGTCTATTGAATTTGCACAACAGCATGTGAAATTTATTGTCAATCAGTGTTGCTTCCTAAGTGGACAGTTTGATTTCACAGAAGTATGATTGACTTGGAGTTACATTGTGTTGTTTAAGTGTTCCCTTTATTTTTTTGAGCAGTGTATAATATTTTTTTTTTACTGCTCCTCTTTAATTACTTGTTACTTTAATCTCTTATTCTTATCCATATTTTTTTGAAACTGCACTGTCGGTTAGGGGCTCGTAAGTAAGCATTTCACTGTAAGGTCTACACCTGTTGTATTCGGCGCTTGTGACTAATACATTTTGATTTGAAACATGTCTGTCAAATGATATACAGTTGGCAAATAAAAACTATCCATACAAACTAACCCTAACCCTTGTACAGTGCTTGTTGTTGTGCAGCACATCATAGGACTTCATCAGAGAGAAAACCATTCACAGAAGATACAGCTGAAAGAGCTCCAAATAACATGGGGGGTTGCTAGGTAACAGCAACCAATTCAGTTCTGGCAGCCAATGAGGGGTTGAATGTCAAGTAATAAAAAAAAAGAGAGAAAATAAATAAGGGGAGGACTTTAAGATAGGCCTCAAACTACCCAAACTAATCTACAGAAGAGAGTTCCACATATAAAAGTTTCATCAAACTAATCAAGAAATACATTACGTATTTTTTCCATTGCAGACAGTGTAGGAATCTAACATATGGGCTTCCTTATATGCCAAGTTTTACAAAGAGTGGTGTGTTTTGTGGAAGTAAGGAGGCGAGTTCTAACCTGTTTGATGAAGGACAGAGAGATAAGGTCCCAGGACACAATGCCATGGTCCATCAGCTCCAGGAAGGCTGTGAGAGTGAAGGCCAGCATCTCCCCAAAGCTGAGGAGAGAGCAGACTAGAGTCGAGGACAACACTCTATATATACACTGACTAAAAAAAAATATTTAAAAAAAATAGGGCCATATTCACCAACAAAGTCATACGACAACTCTTCCTATGTGCCACCACCAACTACAGCCACAAACAGCATGCTATCAGTATGGGCCATTAAGTGTTAACCCACAGTAACCATCTCCAGAGAGGCTCCGAAGACGTGGATGTCGATTATGGCAGCCCACCACACCTCTCTGATGCTCAGGGGTTGGGTTAAATGCGGAAGATACATTTCAGTTGAATGCATTCAGTTGTACAACTGACTAGGTATATTTCTAGTAGCCAGTAGAAGTACCTTTAGACCAGGGGTCTCAATCTAATTCTGCCCTGGAGGCATATAAAAAAAATTGGCTTGTGGGCTGACTCTGGGCTGAGCGACGCCAGTTTGAGACCCCTGCTTTAGACAATAGACCCAAGGATTGTGTGTCTGTATGAGACTCACTGGGTGCCACTCTCCACCAGGCGCGCCAGGGTCCCAATGCCCTCCATGCTGATGAACTCAGTGGCGAAGGTGGGGTCAGCTGACAGCTTGGCCAGCTCCTTCAGGGCCTCCAGGCGGGAGTCTATGCCGTGCGACTGGATCCTGTCCAGGAGCTGCCGCGCTGCACGGGCCTATTGGGGGGGGGGGGGTCAGGCATGCCATTATATTTAATGTTTTTACCCGGTTAACCTCAATGACTACATTAGCTTGATACATGCAGGCAGCAACCGTTGCTGAGAAATCTATAACTTAGCCATAGGGTTTATCTAATGCAGCAACCATTATTGAGAACTGCAATGCCGTCATTATATAGAATTAATAAAATATACCTAAGTAATACTGGTAATTTATTTATTTTGGGGGGGAAATTAAATAACTGCATGTACAAGAAGAGAAAGTGTCTCACAGAAGATATGGCTAATCGAAGGATGGTTCCATTCTTGATTTCACTACGGCTCTGGAAAGAAAGAAAATGGTGAACATTGCTACTACCACAGCACTTCTCTAGAGTCATTGGTAATATGACATAGTAATAGTAACATACTAAGGAACCATGTAGTGTATTGTGAAGAATTGTAAACAGCACTTTATTCTGCCAAGGCGCTGAGGCTCACCTGCTCAGTAATGTAGAGCTGAGGACCGTCAGCATAACGCAGGGCAAACTGCTCCGAGCCAGACAGAGACCAGCTGTGGACACACACACGCACAAAATCTATTGAAAAGTAGGTGACCGAATTCACCAATTTTCCACTTAATACCAGAACGCACTGACCTCCCTAAACATAAGGCATGAGACAGAAGCTAAACCCACACATTTCTCAATAAGACCTATTACTATAATGACGTGCGTTTGTTTTTCCACCCTACAGAAAATACATACCATGTGCATAAGGTTAACAAAAGTGATTATCGGAGCCTCCAGCATTTCTATTTGCCAGAAGATCAGATGGAGAACATTGTACAAGGAGATATTCAGTGCGCGTTAAGTGTTAGAAAAAAATCTAATGCATTCAGATGTGAGAGGGAGGAAGCAGAGAAGAGAGAAAGGAGAAGTAGGGAGTTAGCAAAAGTCTCAGTATTCATGATGGACAGACAAGGTAGATCAGGAGACAAAGAAAATGGAAAGACAATGAGAGGCATTCGGGGAGAACGAGTCAGAAAGAGAAAGCGATAAATGAACATTCAGACAAATAGGGAGAAAGTGTGAAAGAAATCAAAATGTGTATGAAAGCATAAAAACACATTCCGAGCTGAAGTCTGGCCCCTATCTGTCAGCCACTACACCTACTTTATTAGTGGAAGAACAATGCCTTTCAGGAACTGACATGAGAGACAGAGGACGATTAGAGGTGGATGGAACAGAGAGAGGGAGGGAGAATGGATGAATATAACCCTAACCCCATTAGCCAGATATCAACTTAGCAAAACAAATTGAACCCCTAAGCACACGGTTCCACTTACTTAGACTGGGTCTGGCCTAAAAGCAGATTAAGGTCACATTGGATGCATCCCAAATGGCACCCAGTTCCATAGATATTTAGGGAATAGGGTGCCATTTGGGACATATTCCTTGTGTGGCATACTTTGGACTTAGTGAGTGAAGCCTGAGTATTGGCTAAAGGTTGTGTCTGTTTATTGGCAGTGGTATATGAGTAAGCTCTGAAAGGGTGGAGTACCAGAGCATTTATGTGTATCTGGGGATTACACTGAAATGTCTGGTATTTTATTGAATATCTGCATCTAATGCAAAATCATTCTGAACTTGTACGATAACGTAGCATAGCATAGTGAATCAGTATAGCACCACTAGAATCAATTGGTATGATGGAGCAAGAATGTAGAAGGCATTCCAAATGGGATTTGTTATTGTGTGCAGAACCTTCAGCAGTATGCCAATATGTAGTTAGTTACTCCAAACTGTTCCATTTCTACAAAGGATAATATACAGTACCAGTCAAAGTTGACACACCTACTCATTCAAGGATTTTTCTTTGATTTGACTATTTTCTACTTTGTAGAATAATAGTGAAGACATCAAAACTATGAAATAACACATATGGAATCATGTAGTAACCAAAAAAGTGTTAAACAAATATTCTTCTAAGTAGCCACACATTGCCTTGATGACAGCTTTTCACACTCTTAGCATTCTCTCAACCAGCTTCATGAGGTAATCACCTGGAATGCATTTCAATTAACAGGTGTGCCTTCTTAAAAGTTAATTTGTGGAATTTCTTTCCTTCTTAATGCATTTCAGCCAATCAGTTGTGTTGTGACAAGGTAGGGGTGGTTTACAGAATTTGGTAAAAGACCAAGTCCATATTATGGCAAGAACAGCTCAAATAAGCAAAGAGAAACAACAGTCCATCATTACTTGAAGACATGAAGGTCAGTCAATGCGGAAAATTTCAAGAACTTTGAAAGTATCTTCAAGTGCAGTCGCAAAAACCATCAAGCGCTATGATGAAACTGGCTCTCATGAGGACTGCCACAGGAAAGGAAGACCCAGAGTTAACTCTGCTGCAGGGGATAAGTTCATTTGAGTTACCAGCCTCAGAAATTGCAGCCCAAATAAATGCCTCACAGAGTTCAAGTAACAGACACCTCAACTGTTCAGAGGAGACTGAGTGAATCGGGCCTTCATGATCGATTCGCTGTAATGAAACCACTACTCAAGGACACCAATAATAAGAAGAGACTTGTGTGGGCCAAGAAACACAAGCAATGGACATTAGACCAGTGGAAATCTATCCTTTGGTCTGATGAGTCCAAATTTGAGATTTTTGGTTCCAACTGTCGTGTCTTTGTGAGACGCAGAGTAGGTGAACGGATGATCTCTGCATGTGTGGTTCCCACCGTGAAGCATGGAGGAGGTGGTGTGATGGTGCTTTGCTGGTGACAATGTCAGTGATTTATTTAGAATTCAAGGCACACTTAACCAGCATGGCTACCACAACATTCTGAAGCGATGCACCATCCCGTCTGGTTTGCGCTTAGTGGGACTATCATTTGGTTTTCAACAGGACAATGACCCAACACACCTCCAGGCTGTGTAAGGGCTATTTGACCAAGAAGGAGAGTGATGGAGTGCTGCATCAGATGACCTGGCCTCCACAATCATCCAACCTTAACTCAATTGAGATGGATTGGGATGAGTTGGACCGCAGAGTGAAGGAAAAGCAGCCAACAAGTGCTCAGCATATGTGGGAACTCCTTCAAGACTCCTTCATTCCAGGTGAAGCTGGTTGAGAGAATGCCAAGAGTGTGCAAAGCTGTTGTCAAGGGTGGCTACTTTGAAGAATCTAAAACATAAAATATTTTTTTATTTGTTTAACACTGTTACTACATGATTCCATGTGTTATTTCATAGGTTGTCGTCACTATTATTCTACAATGTAGAAATATTAAAAATAAAGGAAAATCCTGGAATGAGTAGGTGTGTCCAAACTTTTGACTAGTACTGTATATCCAGTGCCATGTGAAAGTATTCACACCCTTTGACATTTTGTTGTGTTACAGCCTGAATTTAAAATGGATTAAAATGAGATTGTGTGTCACTGGTTTACACACAATACCCCATAATGTCAAAGTGGAATTATGATTCTAGACAATTTTACAAATTAATTAAAAACGAAAAGTATTCAAACCCTTTGTTGTGGCAAGCCTAAATAAGTTCAGGAGTACAAATTTGTTTAAAAAGTCACAATAAGTGGCACGGACTCACTCTGTGTGCAATAATAGTGTTTAACATGATTTCTGAATGACTGCCTCATCTCTGTACCCCACACATACAGATAATTGTAAGGTCCCTCAGTCGAGCAGTGAATTTCAAACAGATTCAACCAAAGACCAGGGAGGTTTTCCAATGCCTCGTAAAAAAAGCAGACATTGACAATCCCTTTGAGCATGGTGAAGTCATTAATTATACTTTGGATGGTGTATCAACACACCCAGTCACTACAAACATACAGGCATCCTTCCTAACTCAGTTGCCAGAGAGGAAGGAAACCGCTCAGAGATTTCACCATGAGACCAATGGTGACTTTAAAACATTAGAGTTTAATGGCTGTGATAGGAGAAAACTGAGGATGGATCAACAACATTGTAGTTACTCCACAATACCAACCTAAATGACTGAGTGAAAAGGAGGAAGCCTGTACAGAATAAAAAATATTCCAAAATGTGCATCATGTTTGCAATAAGGCACTAAAATAAAACTGCAAAAAAATAATAATAATAGGCAAAGAAATTAACTTGATGTCCTGAATAGAATGCATTATGTTCGGGGCAAATCCAACACAACACATCACTGAGTACCACTCTTCATATTTTCAAGCATGGTGGTGGCTGCATCATGTTATGGGTATGCTTGTCATCGGCATGGACTAGGGAGTTTTCATGATAAAAAGAAATGGAACAGAGCTAAGCTATGCACAGGCAAAATCCTAGAGGAAAACCTGGTTCAGTCTGCTTTTCAACAGACACTGGGAGACAAATTCACCTTCAAGCAAGACAATAACCTAAAACACATGGCCAAATATACACTGGAGTTGTTTACCAAGACAACATTGCATGTTCATGAGTAGCCTAGTTACAGTTTTGACTTAAATTAGCTTTAAAATCTATGGCAAGACTTGAAAATGGCTGTCTAGCGATGATCAACAACCAATTTACAGAGCTTGAAGAATTATTTTAAGAATATGTGCAAATATTGTACAATCCAGGTATGCAAAGTTTATAGAGACTTATCCAGAAAGACTCAAAGCTGTAATAGCTGCCAAAGGTGATTCTAACATGTATTGACTCAGGGGTGTGAATACTTATGTAAATTAGACATTTCTGTATTTCATTTTCAATAAATTTGAAAACATTTTCTAAAAACATGTTTTCACTTTGTTATTATGGGGTATTGTGTGTAGATGGATTCAGGCTGTAACAACTTCATGTGGAATAAGTCAAGGGGTATGAATACTTTCTGAAGGCACTGTTTTTCGTTGGCTATGGCTAGAAATGCTGCAGATGTCATTTGGTTAGCTAGCAAGAAATGTGAATTGCTTTTATAGCTAGCTGTGGATAGCATACTGCATCTCTTAGTTGTCAATCAAATGTATTTGGCATCGATCAAATGGGCGGGCAGGCAAGTTCCCATTCAGTTGTCAAAACATGGGTTGGGACAAGCATGCATTGGCAGGCAAACTGCAGAAGGACGAGCAGGGTACTATTCCCCATCGTTTATCGGCCAACTAGCTGAAAACGTTTGAGGGTTTATCTAATGTTCCCTCGTTAGATTTTAGTTTAGCATTAGTTGTTGATCTTGTTGATGTGCATAGGCAACTGAGGGAGAGATAGCCTACCTTTTCATGGTTGTTTGATCAACAGGTTTGTGAAGTTCCCAAATGTAAGAGGACTCCCGTGGAATTTACATATTTGCAGAAATCCATTCAGGTGTATTTTGTGGCTTTTGGCGAATGCGTTCTAATGATCTAAAGTCACGCTGTTGCTACTGCCTGTAAACACACAATCCAGTTCAATGTGAATGATGGCAGATCATATTGCAAATGGTTTATTTGCATATAGGCCTACTGTGGCTCTGATTGACTATGTCGCACCAGTCGGTGTAGACTCTCTTCCTGGACAGGACAGATGTTTTTATTAGGTTTTATGACTGCAGTGTATTAATTGTCCAAACACACCGCCACTTTCCCACTATGTAGCTATAACATTTTCACAAATGCCTTACTATATGTCATTCCCAAACATTTTATGAATTTATGACATGAAAATGACCATATCTAAGTGCTCGCTATCTAAGTGTGACAAAAATGTGTCATATTCTTCCTGGGGATATGAATGATATGAACAGATTTTAAATAAGATTTAATTTTGCTAAAATGCTGTCAGTTCCACTTTAATGATATAATGCACAATTATATAATAAGAATTCTGGCATTGTAATGAAGAACATGTGTGATCCAGTCCATGTGTAATGGCTCATACGAATGTTTCTCTGCGTGTTCTTATTATAGACTTGCTATACATCTGGCTCCCGCTGAGTCCGTCTAGCTAGCACTAGTCTTACGTAAGTGAGCGCAGGGTGTGTGTTCATATCACACACACACATATATCAGTCGTAAACATTGTTACGCCATTAGCTCCAGCGAGAGCAGAAACAGCTGGGTGTGGAGCTGGTGCTTACCCATCACACACCTCCCGTATGATAGACGACAGGGGCTTCTTCTGCAAAACACACAACAGACAGACAACAACAAAAAAAAAAATGTAAAACTCTGCACTGCCACTGGAATCACAGGAAAGTTGCTGATTGGTCAGAAAATACCCTTATAACTTTAACAATGGTTCTCACTCCTTGCTTTGCTTGGCTTTCATCAGAGGAAAATAAACGTTGATGGATTTGTTGGTGGGTAGGCGCTGTTGAAATTGTGTTGGACAAAATCAAATCTACTGTATTGTGCTGCCAGCAAAATACAGAGAAATAAGATATGTGCTAGAGCTAGACTCACCAACAAAATCTCAGTGATGTTGTTTATGCTTGTCTGAGCAGAAGAAAAAAAACATACTGTAGCTTTATTTTCCCTTCAATTATTTAATGTGGAGTCTCTTGAGTTTAAAGTATCTGGCACAGGGAAAACAGACTTCGATAAAAAGTTTGGTTGAGAAGACAGAGTGGAGGATTGATGCTGTTAAAGACAAAACAAACCAACAAACATCAGCACTGCACAGCGCCTGGCCTTCCTATCGCCTCTGACCACAGGGGCTGTCATTTTCTGTTAATTTCTCTAGGATTCTACATGTTGAATCGCCAACGTTCGTCGATACCCAGCAGGCGATCTATTGCACACGGCTGATGTTCATGTTGGTCTGTCTTGTCATTGAGTGGTGTTTTTAGAC
This sequence comes from Salvelinus alpinus, assembly GCF_045679555.1. Lineage (NCBI taxonomy): Eukaryota > Metazoa > Chordata > Actinopteri > Salmoniformes > Salmonidae > Salvelinus > Salvelinus alpinus. The sequence goes on along the minus strand of NC_092097.1, from coordinate 34,298,011 downwards.
TGAACACTGACCTGGTCAATCTCCATGAGCTGGGCGTTGGCACCGGGCCACTCGATGGCCACCTTGACGATGTCAGAGGGGGGTGGCATGGCTGCTGTCTTCTTACACACCACTAGAGGACAGACATCACAGAGAAGAAGAAACAGCACCTTATTACTGTTACATTATTAAATATGATTCCACTTCTGCCACCATGTTACATTATTAGATATGATCCCACTTCCGCTACCATGTTACATTATTAGATATGATCCCACTTCCGCTACCATGTTACATAATTAGATATGATCCCACTTCCGCTACCATGCTACATTATTAAATATGATCCCACTTCCGCCACCATGTTACATTATTAGATATGATCCCACTTCCGCCACCATGTTACATTATTAGATATGATCCCACTTCCGCTACCATGCTACATTATTAGATATGATCCCACTTCCGCTACCATGCTACATTATTAAATATGATCCCACTTCCGCCACCATGTTACATTATTAGATATGATCCCACTTCCGCTACCATGTTACATTATTAGATATGATCCCACTTCCGCCACCATGTTACATTATTAAATATGATTCCACTTCCGCCACCATGTTACATTATTAGATATGATCCCACTTCCGCTACCATGTTACATTATTAGATATGATCCCACTTCCGCTACCATGTTACATAATTAGATATGATCCCACTTCCGCTACCATGCTACATTATTAAATATGATCCCACTTCCGCCACCATGTTACATTATTAGATATGATCCCACTTCCGCTACCATGCTACATTATTAGATATGATCCCACTTCCGCTACCATGCTACATTATTAGATATGATCCCACTTCCGCTGCCATGCTACATTATTAGATATGATCCCACTTCCGCTGCCATGCTACATTATTAGATATGATCCCACTTCCGCTGCCATGCTACATTATTAGATATGATCCCACTTCCGCTGCCATGCTACATTATTAGATATCATCCCACTTCCGCTGCCATGCTACATTATTAGATATGATCCCACTTCCGCTACCATGCTACATTATTAGATATGATCCCACTTCCGCTACCATGCTACATTATTAGATATGATCCCACTTCCGCTACCATGTTACATTATTAGATATGATCCCACTTCCGCTACCATGCTACATTATTAGATATGATCCCACTTCCGCTACCATGTTACATTATTAGATATGATCCCACTGCCGCTACCATGTTACATTATTAGATATGATCCCACTGCCGCTACCATGTTACATTATTAGATATGATCCCACTTCCGCAACCATGTTACATTATTAGATATGATCCCACTTCCGCTACCATGCTACATTATTAGATATGATCCCACTTCCTCTACCATGCTACATTATTAGATATGATCCCACTTCCTCTACCATGCTACATTAGATATGATCCCACTTCCGCTACCATGCTACATTATTAGATATGATCCCACTTCCGCTACCATGTTACATTATTAGATATGATCCCACTTCCGCTACCATGTTACATTATTAGATATGATCCCACTTCTGCTACCATGTTACATTATTAGATATTTCAACGTGACCACATTATGTTGGCATTAACATTTCACAGCTATTTTTACATTTCATAGTTAAAATCACTCATTCTGTTGGCCCAAATGTGGCTTAAAACACCAGTTCATGGTATCAAAATGGTTCCTTACTAGTGGCACAAGGTCAGACGAATACCCTTCTCTTCATTGCCAAACAGAACATGCATTCAATTTGGTCTCATTACAGGCCGGTTTGTCCTTCCCCACATGACGATACAAGGCTTTTATGAGAGTGAGCTAGGGTAGAAAGATGGGACCAGGACCGCTTTTACGGCTGTAGTGGCTTGACGTAGCATCTATCAGTGTAATTAAATCCTCAGATGTTATACCTGAAGTAGCTAGTAGCTACACACTTTGTTTGCCCTTTAGCTAAGAGCCATTTTAACAGCCTGATGTATGGTGGTCTGGGCCATCTACGAGGAGACAAGGGCTTTTATGTGGACGTCCTCTAAATATCAGTGGCCAGGGGTTTTTAACATCAAAGCCCTAGACCACCAAGTGGAAAACAGGCTGATACTATGCATATGTAACCTGAACTTAACTTCAGCTGTGTCCCTGACAGAAATAGTCTAGCACTAATACCAGATGACCATTTGACAAAGAAAAACAATGTCTTGCTGTTTAAATACACAATGTTTTGTCTGTCTGTGTTTACTCCACTATACGGTCACATTCTCTGTTGTTGCCGACAGAAACAGAGAAACATTTTCATTCATCAACATTGCATTCAGACGCCTACAGAACCTTTCGAGATACTTTCTGCACATTTATGTACAGAAGATGTGCATGCAGGCACACATACACGCACGGTATCTGGGGTAGTTATAAACAGCAGGTTTCACATATCCACATCTCTGGCAGGCTCAGCCTCCCACTCAGGAGTCCTAGCACCTGTAAGTGGGCTGGGTTGGTTTACCACAGCTCCCCGATCTATTGCAGATGCAACAGCACCACAGCGCTCCAATCTACTGCAGATGCAACAGCACCCTGATCTACTGCAGATACAACAGCACCACAGCACTCCAATCTACTGCAGATACAACAGCACCACAGAGCTCAGGTTTTACCCCTGCTAGCCTCCCTATTCTAAATCCACAGGGATTCTTTGCTCTGCGCTTGGCTGTCGTCAGGCAGTGCGATGACAGATGAGTGCGCATCAAAGGAGTAGAAATCAGTTCCATTTTACTGGGGAACCACACAACGCATAATCAAGCAGGGCTTTTCACTGCACGGTACAGATGTCGGCACTCTCCGAACCAACACTTTTTGTTGAGTGTTGGGTGGTGGGAGGAGAGGAGGAGGTTCTAAAAACTGTTTTGTTTGGGAAATGTCTGTACACTGTCTTTTGCCAAATGCACAATGACTGGAAGGCATCCAAAGACATCAGTGAACAACCCTTCTCCCAGAATTCCCTCTGTCTCCGGGGGCCCCACTCTGGCTGGGAAGCCTGTTGGTGGGTTGTCATGGCCGTGGTTAAAATGTCCCTGTTTGTTTGGCTTGGTTCTCTTGCTGTTTTCTAGACAGTTTTCAAGAGGGATATTTTCAAAGCAGACACAATCTCTGAGTAATTACAGGTTCTGTGAACTAATACATTCAAGCACCAGCAAATGCAGTTCAATTCATAAATCATAATCTGTGATTATTATTCTGCAGTAGTTGCCTAATGATCAACTGAAGTGGTCTGTGCAACACTTGTTTACTTTGAGGAAAATGGAATCCCATTCGCAACACCTCTAATAACAAGCTGGGTCCAATTCTATATTGCCTTTGAATAAAGTATTACCTCTGCTCTCATATCTGACAATAATATCCATACATGAGGAGTCTCTCCTAGTTATACAACTCAAGGAGATAGGAGAATTTTGCAAAATGAGAACAAGTCAAACCACAATCAGTGATGAGACTTGCCTTTGAGTGAAGAATGGGGCATTGTGCAACAAAGCCACTCCTAAACAGGCTGTGAAAAAGCTGCAGACAAATACATTGAGTCCAAGACTGGCCGGGGCAGGATAGCTCATCAACAGTGTACATTCAGAGACTCTGACTCTACTACACAAAAAGCATATGCTAGTAGTCTATGCTCCACTGCTGTATAAAATTACACAAACATTTTATAAGAACACATCAAAAGTGTTGGGGATTGTTTGAGGGTTTCATTCCTTAAAAAGCTATTTAATATTTTTACATTTCAACTAACATATTTTTCTTTCCATGCTGTCAATGCATTTGAGGCAAACATCAACAACAACGTGAAAACAGACACATAGCACACGTAATTAGGGCCAGGATGATACCAGTATAACTATATTTTTTTCAAAGGCAAAAATGAAAACACCATGCAGACCAAAGTCTTTGGTCCTTTAAAAAAAATCAGCTGTAGGCCTATGTCAAATATTGTGTGCTATAGCTTGGATAATACATGTGACTCTGGATGACAACATAATGTTTGTTTCCAACATTAGGGCTGTTTTCCTAAAGAAGTTAAATCCGCCTTGTGTTTTGTTTCCTTGACACAGGCTCTACATGTAATGGATAAATTAAAGGTAGACTCAGCTAAATGACATTGCCACAAGCAGCAGCGCAGATATTGAGATGAGCGAGATGCAAGACTTCGCTCTCACACAGTCACACACAGTACCTGCGCATGTGCATGGGCACCAAAACGGTGGAAAAGTTGAGCCTCGCACTATAACGGTTTTAGTTTTTTCGGAAATCAACCCACTATGCTGTTTACTTTCTGCATCTATGTAATATCGCTGAGTCTACCTTTAACCTTGCTACACAGGAACTCCTGCCATGATATATCAACTGGGCCACAATGCTGCCATTGTCTGGGGGTATAAATGAGAGAAGTCCATTCCCAGTCTGAAATCACACCCTATTCCCTATGTAGTGCACTACTTTTAACCAGGGCCTATAGGGCTCAGGTCAATAGTACTGCACTATATAGGGAATAAGGTGTCATTTGGGACACAGTTGTCCATTCCCAGTCCCAAAGCCATTGACTGCAGCCTCCACAGAGGAACCTCCATGATGACAGTTTGAAGAGCAGCACCAGACCTGTACAAGTGCTACAGTTGCTGTCAGCTCCACTTTGTGAACTGATTTTTGATACCATGAACTGGCAAGAACGGTGTTCATTTTGTCAGTTCACGGAATAGCTCTACAAAAAAAATCGTTAAATGAGGGTCTTTCCAGTTCTTGAATCAAATGTAACAAAAGTCAGACCGCTAGATCATAATTGAATTTGAAATGAGGGAAAGAATTAGGAGCCGAGTCAATATTCTACTGGTGAACAATAATGGCATGAAACACAAGTCCAGCATAGTGAGGACACCGTCTGAATATCAACTGTGAATTCCATTAGTTGACAGAGGGCCAATGGCTCCCGACCACAATTGTGTGAAAACCCACTAAGCGCCACTAAGAAACCAGAGTCCATGAAGGACAGGGCTAAGAGGTTGAAAGAGACAGTGTGTGTGTCTAGGTCGGGGGGGGGGGGGGGGGTCTGACAGTCAGTACAAGTCAGGACCTATATGCCTGGGCAATTACAGATAGAATTGAAAACAGATGCCCAGTAAGCCTGAGAGAGAGCCATTCTTAATTTAGCAGGATTTTCCCTCTCCCTATAACAAAGACTATGCAGTCTCAGGCTCAGCAGCCATCTTGTTCAATATGAATTCACAACAACAAAAAACCCACTGCTGTTCCTTCCTAGAACAACTTTCCCCAACACATTTGAAGAGCAGTCTCAGCCAGGGCTCTTTTTTAATGCTAAAAGGCAAATCTCAACTCTGTGTTGCTAATCACTTAAAACATTTAAATTGGTACATTGTTTCTGTTCTCCTCTGATCCTGGGTCTAATCTTAACGAGAGATGGCGACCGGACCTCACCTGTTGGCGCGTTGAGTGGGCACCTCACTCGCAGTCTCACAGTTCAGAACATGGCATCAGCTCCCCTGCAAAGCCAGAAGGGAAAATAACCGTCAGAGGAACTGCAGTACAGTCAAATATTCACCCTCTGAGGTTTATGTTGAGCACTCCTGTAAATTTCTTCTTTGAGAAGTTCCCTTCAGTCTTTTCTTGATGTTAATAACCAATCAAATACTGACAACCTGCTTTCATACAGACTTTTAATCTAAAACTGCTTCAGTTACATATCAGATTGGTTTCAATCTCAGAGAACGCGTTCAAATTATGTTTGAGTTTTTTGAATTTATTATTTTATAGCCAGGGAGGGATTGTCTTGCATTTCATATTGATGTGGGAATGGAAAAACTGCAAGCTAAAATAAGAATTTCCAACATCATCCTGGCTGAAAATAAGAGACAGTACTACAGCTTCGGAGCTCAGCTACTCTAGGAACCACTGACCTACATAATCTGGGAAAGGTATGTGAGACTCCAAATAACTGATCCTAAAGACCCCATAGCCCACCTACCTACCACTGCAATGCCCGCGTGACAATAGTACAGTAACGTCTTTCATCCTTTGTTTTCAGGACACAATCACATGCATGATCCTGGCTCTTGACATTCTATTATGACAGGTAGGTAGGTACCTGATCTAATAGGCTACTGTGTCACAAAATGTCTCCAGCTCGCAGGACAGATACTGAACCTTCTGTAGAATGATGGGGACAGAGTCTCTGTCTCTCACAGATGTCACAAGGCAGCTGGATACATTTGTAACAATGTTATTTATTTCTCTCCACCACCACTGTAGCAGCAACATTGTTACTCAAGACAGACTGAGCTGCAGCCAGGATACATAGTGACAACATTGGCTGTAACTTGTTTAATTGGATTGAGCTGGCTTTAAAAGGCATTCCTGCTGTCAACGATATATTTTTAGAAACCATGGCCAGCATGGACAATTGTGAAATAGATATTAGTACCCATTTTATAAACCATGATATCACATACAGTGACCATTCGTAATTAGCTAGCTACGAAGGCAGTGGGCTGCAAATGAGCCGCATCGCGCAAACCATGTAATTCGTTACTAATTTGGGGCGAAGCACCGCGAGCCTGAATTAAATTGTAACTAGTAGTCAATTGAAAACGTTGAATTTGAGGACATTTATATTTACAAACTGGAACCCCCAGCAATTGAATTACATGGAACATGTATTACATTTACAGAACGTATTCGTCTCAAGAGGGAATCACTACACTGAAAAAAAGCCTTCACGCGATATTCCATCAGCGAGCGATTTGTCCCTTCGCAAACATCTTTCAGCAGGCTATTGCCGGTGGGCTTATTGGTTTGCAGGCGCGAGAAAGTTATAAATTTATCCTAATTGTTTATTTACTGATAGTAAATCGTTCGTTTTAACGGTATTTACTTACCCCATGGCTTGGACCTGATCGCCGCTGTTTGATATTTCCACCAATGGAGCATCTGTGGTAAGATGATACATCACCACGCCTCATAGGCGGGACACAAGGTCTGTGTCCATGGCGCTGCACAAGACTCCCGTCTTTTAAACGCTTAGATTTTTAAATCAGTGCATGTGCAGCGCAATACATGTAAACACTTAATACAACTCGTAATGTGATTAAATTGACCTCATGACACCATCTTCTAAAAAGATATCCACCATGAGAAAAAAGAAAGTAAAAAACATACATGTATACGTTTTTATTGAGCATACAGACAACAGGTGGTGCACAGAAATACACCCACAACCGGAACTGTTATATATTTATAGAGTATTTATAGAGTACAGTACTATAAGGATCAAGCCTACCGTAATCTTATGGTTTACATTAGAGTTAAGGGCACTGGAGGAAATTATCTTCAATCAATCACCATTATGGAACGCGTGTATAGATAGATAAGTTAGTGGAACTCAAAGAAAACTCGCCAACGCCCAATGCATTTAGAAATATCAATTATGTTTAAAAAAATAATCCTCAACTATTTATTTCTTCAAACCGTAGTTACATTAGGATGCATTAACCATTTAATTTACAATATCGAAAAATAGCAATTTGACTGAACAATGATATCTACAAAATATTGTGGGTTGCAATCTCCAATGTGACAGCCAAAACATGAATAGACAAAGAGCACATATTGTACTTTTGTGAGAAGTTCTTTTAGGCCTATATTTCATACATACCAAATGATCTATAAACAGGATCTAACATTTAACATCTTTCAAAGCACTGGAATTCATTGATAAAAAAAAAAAACATTTTGGGACTGTAAGAAGATGCGATTTTCCCTGGTGGAACTAGCATGATCACAACGTTCACCTTCAGGCTGGTTCCACTAGACTGATTAGTCTTAACTGAAAATGTTAAGTCTTCATAAAACTTACAGTACAAAAAAAATAAAAATAAAAGCATAAGAAATATGGAGGCAAACTAAACAGCAGCACCTCGTTTTACTTTAATATTTTATCATACATGCTGTCCAGCTAATAAGGGAGAACACACACTCTTCAAACCAAACTGACAATGGTTTATCAATAGACTGAGGTCAGCTCTTTAAGGCTGGTAACATTAAAATAGAGTGCAGGGGAGATGGAGCACTATTACAGAAGATGCACTACTACACAAACATTGCACAGTTATCCTAGTTTACATCTCCGGTCATTATGATTTTTTGTTTAGAAAACATGCAACTCTTAACGGATGGTCTTTGTTGCCCTTTTAGCAGAAGCACTTTTCTTTCACACAAGACAATGCATGCCATGCCGTATCAGCCCATAAACTGTGGTTCCACCAACAACAAAAAAACAGCCAGGGGAAGGAAATGCCAACAATCTGGTGCAATTAAGAAATAGTAGCCTCGTCATCTTTCTCAGGAGTAGAATAATTATCTAAGCAACGCCTCACTCTCTCACACATACAGGGGTGAAATTGAGGGTTCCACCTCCTTACAATGGGAGACTGCAAACAACTTAAATTAATCTGTTAAAAGTGAACTTGGTAAAGTCACTCAAAACATGTATAACTCGAACAAGGCCATTATTAGGCCTAGCCTACATGGCTGATTTGAGTGAATCTCTGGAACCACATTCTCCACTTCCATGTAAAACATGTGGCTCATTTTAGAAGTCCAGCAAATAGCTTGCTTTCAAATCAGCAGTATTCAACATCACTCCTTGAGAAGTGAATGTTTGTCAGAAATTCACTGCACAAATCCACATTTTATATCAAACTTTCCTTTAAAGATTATTACATGAATGGCCTGAGATGTGTTCTTTGCCTGTCGTTTGATTCAACATTTGAGTTCATAAATGTGCATACTTGGAGATCAACAAATTCGGATGCAACACTTACCACCGAGACTGAAAAGCTCAGCACACTAAGAAAGTGTTGATTTTTAGTGTTAAGAGGACAGACACAACATAGACTAGATCCCACTAAAGGTCAATGAAGTTCATGGAGGTCACAGAAGGTTGCTGTGGTGGTCCCACAGGTTTGGCAGTATTACATACATGCAATGAAGCATAAGTCACCCCAAAAACAAATGTGCCCAGTTCAACACACACAATCATGTTACAGATTAACACACCTACTGTACATTAAATGAACACATGATCATTCATATTACAGTTAGCAGATGAGATTAATACGATCAACAACCACCGATTGGGTGGTAGAATAGTACTTTTATACTTTCAATCTCTTTTTAGACAGGGTTGTATATATTTTTCTTTATTTAACTAGGCAAGTCAGTTAAGAACACATTTTTATTTACAATGATGGCCTATATACCAAAATGTACTTCATCACCTGTTCATCATCAAAATAACCAAGTTGTACTGACTCAGTCTTCTCTTAGGGTTTCAATGAAAAGAGGGCTGAGAATGTATAAGATAAAAAAAATATTGTTCAAATAATGTACTTGCATCATATGAATCCAGCAACTACATTTACCAGCAACTACATCCTACCAAGGTTAGTTGCAGTCATAAATTGACACCACGTTGTCTGAAAGTTTTAGTCAACACACACAGCACTGTTGGGGTGCAATCCAGGGATGCTGGCTTTACATGACAAACACATTACAGCCCAGTTCTTTGTCAACTTCATTATGCACCATGTGGAAACAAAGTGGAAATCCCTGTTTCTCATGGGCCAACCAGTGAGCTCCTCTCACTCTAGACACTCTGGTTCAGAAGGTGACTGCTGCCATCTTTAGTTAGGATGACTTGAACGCCTGAATAGAGCAGGGCTATTCAAACTGGCGGCCCGCTGGCCAGATCCGGCCCATTTATTAATTTAGACTGGCCCTTTGATCAATTCTGAACATTAAAAGATCTAAAAAAAAATCCCAGCCAAAATGACAAGCAGTATGGTGGTTGTCTAAAGTGTAGTTTTGGGCATATTTAGCACCTATGTGACATGTTGATCATTTTTTGTTCATATGAATTTGTCTCTAGTGTTTGAACAGTTTAAGCTACAAAATATTATGACCCCATTCCTGAAAGCTACAAACACGTACATGTCTTCTGTTTCCCTCGCTGATGCTCACAGAGACTCGTTAGAAAAGATTGACAAAAACATGCACCTAATGACTGAGGGAAATGAATTAAAAGAATACTTGGCATTATCTTTTTTTTTATTTTAATGGTTTTTATTGAGATGCTTAGTTTGATGATTTTCTAATGGCCTAATTGCTTTTAATAGTGGTTTAAAGAAATAAACGGTGAGCAAGCATTGCACCTTTTCTTTTTCAATTATAAAAATAAAAAGTGGTTGCACCTCAACTCACGTTGGTTGGGCACCCTCCACTTCTTTTCTAATTACTTTTGGCAACATTTAAATTTGACAAAAATGTCTTTATTGGTGTCTCCTTAGAATAATCACGTGGGAAATATCCAGCTCCCCTGCAAATAACCTTTATTTCTTTACATCTGGCCCTTCTAAGAATATAGTTGAATAGCCCTGCTATAGTCATAAAACCAAAATTGCACCTGGCCTTCTAATATGGAAACTACTTTAAATAGTACATATGATTATGCCCCTGCTCTCACTTTGATTTTTGAACTCCTGCAATTAAAGGTAACTTTATTTACACACATCCAGCAAAATAAAACACTACAGACTGCTTTAAAGTTTGTGAATATTCAGGTATACTCCATATGCATGGAGCTCAATTTACTTTCAATTGATTCTTATTGAGGAATAACATAACACAGAACTGGCATTGAGCGCAGCCCAGGTTAGAGACAGGACTGTGCAACTGTAAAAGTGCCAGGAAAGGAAGGAAAGAAGGCGGTGAAGGAAACATAGGCAAGGAGGGATAGAGAAAAAGGGAGAAATAGTGCAGGTGAGGAGAGGGAGTGAGAGGCCTCTACCAGTCTGCATTGTCCCAGGTTTCCTCAGCAGCTTTGTCAGGGGCAGCAGCGGGGCTCTTCTTGCCTTTGGTCTCTCTGCCACTGTTGTCCCAGTTGTTGTCCCAGGCCTCCCAGCTGTCCCCAGTGCTGTGTTTGTTGTTGGTTGCCAACTCCGAGCCCCAGTTGTCCCAGCTGTCAGAACTCTTCTTCTCTGTGGCAGAGTTGTCGACGTTGGTCCAACTGTCGCTGCTTGGAGACTTCTTGGGCTTGGAGGAGCTGGTGCTCCCAAAGGTCTCCCAGAAGTCCTGCGCAGGGGCCTGGCCTGGTTCTGGGCCTGAGGAGTTGCCCTGGTAACCCTCAGTGGCATCCATGTTCTGGTAGCTCTCTCCTTCTGACCTGTGGGAGAGGGTTAATCAAATAAAGCCACCCACCTAACTAAGAACATATGGTATGTCACATCTCCAAGCCAAAGTCCACTTGAATATTTGACGTTACCCGTCCTCTGGCTTTCCAGCAAAGAAGTCGCTCATGTCTTTCCAGCCTTTTGCACCAGCGCCCTGGACCTGAGAAGAAGGCACACGTCAAACTCCAAAAAACATCACTAGACATGAAATTATTTAAATAAAAAGTTAACTAATGAAATCAAATCATTGACCTCTGTATTCATCACATTGTCCTTTACTTGAACAACTTAATATAATACAAGTACAGTTCAAATCTACATACTCACCACCAGAATAACAATGGCAGCAAGAAAAATGGGAGATCAAATTGTATTATCTTCAAAATATACAACACACCCAAACCAGTCTCCTTTTCAGGATACGTAATGGGTGTGACAGCACCTGAATATTTAGTCATTCTAAACTTGGGAACATTTCTAATGAATGCCTAGCTTCCCATGACCCTTGCTCAGGAGACTGGTTGTTGGTTTGCAGTGTGGCAGAGGTCTGCCTTCTCCTACCTTGGATGCTAGCCCAGCAATGCTGACGGACATTTCATCTAGCAACTTGCCATCTTTTACCTGGACAAGCCAAATCACCGTTAATGGAAATGGAGACAACTCACAGCATCAAGAGGTGAGCGTGTAAATAAAGACATCACCCACCTAAGCTAGCTCAGGCAGTATTTCTTATTGAGAGTGGTACATATTTTACTGTGAGCAGTGGTTAGGCTTCAATATTTTACTGAGAAGACAATAATGTGGTGATTAGCCTACTTATAAGGAGAGAGCAGGTGATTTCAGTCTCAGTCAACACCCATTTTAAGCAGCTATGTGGAATGTTTCTACATCAAGCAATTAGCTACTACACATGCACCGTGCACACTATCTAGTCAGTCACCACAGCAGACATTCCGAAGGACACAATGCACATTCAAATTTAAAGCTGGTTCAATTAAGCATATTAGCCTATAGGGACCCACCACCAAATTAACATTAACTTCAAACAATGTTACCTTTTCGTGGGTAGGTTTGATAACATTCTCATTTAATGTCTGTCCTAACTCTGTGGCCTAGTTGGGAGTGAGGGAGAAAATGTGTGAATCAAACGAACAATTCTACATTCACACCAAAACACAAGACACTGAGTTTGAGTAGTAGGCAGCTGAGGCAGGCGAGGGAACTGTCATTCCATTGACTAGGACGTTAAACGAGCAGTCAGCACAGCGGATGGACAGCTGACCCTCAAAGGGTACTGAGCAATGGAACTGTCATGCATGGATGGATAACCCTACGGTTGGTGAGTACGAAAGTAATGGTCACTTTACCCTGCCTTCATGTACATATCTACCTCGTACCCCTGCACATTAATCTGGTACTCCTTGTGTATAGCTTAGTTCTTGTGTACGTTATTCTGCTTATGGAAGCATTTCACGGTAGTCTACACCCCTTGTATTCGGCACGTGACAAATAAAATGTGTTTTGTTTATAATGATGCCATCATGTCTTTCTTTGTAAATGACAGGAATGTTGACACTCCTAGAACAGGTTCTAAACCATTTGGTCTTATTAGCCACCAAAGTTAGTGACCAAGAACTTCATATAAATAAATACATTTAGCACTACAACCTTTAACATTAAGATTATCCATCAACTTAAAAAAAAAAAGAAAAAAAAGAGACCTGACAATGTTAGTCTGCAGCCAAGCAAAAGCTTACAGTAACAATACAGGTTGGGCTACCTGTATGCATCCACCATTTCACAGGAGTGGGTTTAGAAATGTTTACATAGAATATCAGACAGGACATTGATGACCAGCCAACAAGCTCTGAGTGGGTGGGAATGAATGCATTAATAAAAACAATAAGTAAATGAGATATGCAGGTATCATACGGACAAAGAGCATGCATTTGTTATTGGTTTTACCGGCTCTGGGGGCGGCTTATAGCCCCTTAACTATGTTCCGAGAAAGCGAGGTTAAAGAAGCGTCAAACAGTTCCAACACAGTAAATTCACATATTAAGGTCAGTTATTTCTGTCCAGTTAATTTATGAGCAAAAATACAAGGGAAACGTGTGGGGGGTAAAAAAATCTGTGTTCCATGAGCTCTGAAGGCTAAACATTTACATTGCAGTTTCTGCTGCAGAGGGAATAACAAATATTAAGGGCATCCATAGAAATAATTAAGTTCTAGAATATAATTATTTTTCTGTGGGTACATTACATGGAATTAGGAGACAGCCTCAACCAATATATCGCTTTGGTTGAATTATGATCAATGAAAATGTCTTATCATTCAAATCAATTACCATAGCTTGGTATTTCCTTAGAGGGGGGCTAGAACTCTCTCTCTTTAGCAGAGCATCATGTTAGTCATTACTTGAGCCATGAGAGAGAATGAGCATATGAATGGTTTCCTTATTCAACAAAAGGGGATTCATACAATCACGTCTTTATCAACATTGTTAAATGGCATCTTAGACTTGTAAGGTTAAAATAGTTTGTTTGAGCTCCCGAGTGGAGTAGTGGTCTAATGGAATGCATCGCAGTGCTAGCTGTGCCACTAGAGATCCTGGTTTGAGTCCAGGCTCTGTGGCAGCCGACCACGACTGGGAGATCCAAGGGGCGGCGCACAATTGGCCCAGTGTCATCCGGGTTAGAGGAGGGTTTGGCTGGCAGCGACGTTCTTGTACAATCGCACACTAGCGACTCCTGTGGCGGGCCGTGCGCAGTGAACGCTGACAGTCGCCAGGTGTACGGTGTTTCCTCCGACACATTGGTGCGGCTGGCTTCCAGGTTAAGTGGGCATTGTGTCAAGAAGCAGTACGGCTTGGCTGCGTTGTTTTGGAGGACGCGCGGCTCTCGACCTTCGCCTCCCCCGAGTCCGTACGGGAATTTCAGCGGCAGGACAATTGGATACCACGAAATTGGGGTGAAAAAAATAGTTTGTATCTACACATCCATGTAAATAGTCTCATCTAAATACACAAGTTTAGAGCACATGTACAGTAAGTTGCAAAATTATGCCAGTAAAAACATTATTCATAACGTTATCTTTGTAGTCAGGGTTTTTTTTCGGGATAAAAATGGCTTAGGTGGTAGGCGTGGCAAGGGCAATGGGTGTGGTTGCCATCTGAAAACTTTTGGTCCTCTTGGCCAGAGAAAGTTTTGCTGGTTTAAAGCTAATTTCCTGCAATTTTACCATGAGGCTAATTGAAAATTGCGTAACAAATAAAATACTGGGCCCAAAATAAACACTATGCAGGAAAAAACCCTGGTAGTAACTAAAGACAAAACTCATCAGTTACTAATAACGGTTTAACAAAAGGAATTCATACCTTCAGGGTTGCTGAAGTTGCAAGTTTTGCAGTCTGTTTCAGTGAAAAGATGGATAACGCAATTAATAAACAGTCAAATTAAGTTCTGTGACAGGATAACAACTTTCCTTAAAGATACTTACATTATCCTTGGCAACTGCGGCAATTTTGCTAGCTCCGATGGTGAAATTGCTCCAGCCCTATAAAACAAAACATGTCATACGAGTCATCATACCTCCCAAATGGTACTATTACAGCGTTCAAAACTGGGAACTCGGAAATCTAAGACTTCAGTGCGTTCAAGACAACTGGGGAGAGCTCCAACTGGGAAAAACCTTGTTGAACACTCATCCAACTCGGAAACTCGACAACTCCCAGTTGTCTTAAAAGCGCCACACACACATACAGTTGAAGTCGGAAGTTTACATACACCTTAGCCAAATACATTTAATCTCATGTTCACAATTCCTGACATTTAATCCAAGAAAAAATTCCCCGTCTTTGGTCAGTTAAGATCATCACTTTATTTTAAGAATGTGAAATGTCAGAATAATAGTAGATACTTATTTATTTATTTTCAGCTTTTATTTTATCACATTCCCAGTGGGTCAGAAGTTTACATACACTCAATTAGTATTTGGTAGCGTTGCCTTTAAAATTGTTTAACTTGGGTCAAATGTGTCGGGTAGCCTTCCACAAGCTTCCAACAATAAGTTGGGTGAATTTGGGCCCATGCCTCCTGACAGAGCTGGTGTAACTGAGTCAGGTTTGTAGGCCTCCTTGCTCACACATGCGTTTTCCAGTTCTGCCCACAAATTTTCTATAGGTGTGAGGTCAGGGCTTTGTGATGGCCACTCCAATACCTTGACTTTGTTGTCCTTAAGCGATTTTGCCACAACTTTGGAAGTATGCTTGGGGTCATTGTCCATTTGGAAGACCCATTTCCGACCAAGCTTTAACTTCCTGACTGATGTCTTGAGAAGTTGATTCAATATATCCACATAATTTTTCTGCCTCATGATGTCATCTATTTTGAGAAGTGCACCAGTCCCTCCTGCAGCAAAGCACCCCCACAACATGATGCGGTCACCCCCGTGCTTCATGGTTCGGATGGTGTTCATCATGCAAGCATCCCCCTGTTTCCTCCAAACATAACGATGGTCATTAAGGCCAAACAGTTCTATTTTTGTTTTTTCAGACCAGAGGACATTTCTCCAAAAATTACAATCTTTGACCCCATGTGCAATTGCAAACAGTAGTCTGGCTTTATGGCAATTTTGGAGCAGTGGCTTCTTCCTTGCTGAGCGACCATTCAGGTTATGTCGATATAGGACTAGTTTTACTGTGGATATAGATACTTTTGTACCCGTTTCCTACAGCATATTCACAAGGTCCTTTGCTGTTCTGGGATTGAGTTGCACTTCTCGCACCAAAGTACGCTCATCTCTAGGAGACAGAAAGCGTGTCCGTCCTGAGCGGTATGACGGCTGCGTGGTCCCGTGGTGTTTATACTTGCGTACTGTTGTTTGTACAGATGAACGTGGTGCCTTCAGGCGTTTGGAAATTGCTCCCAAGGATGAACCAGACTTGTGGAGGTCTACAATTTTTTTCTGAGGTCTTGGCTAATTTATTTTGATTTTCCTATGATGTCAAGCAAAGAGGCACTGAGTTTGAAGGTAGGCCTTGAAATACATCCACAGGTACACCTCCAATTGACTCAAATTAGGCTAATTTACATATCAGAAGCTTCTGAAGCCATGACATCATTTTCTGGAATTTTCCAAGCTGTTTAAAGGCACAGTCAACTTGGTGTATGTAAACGTCTGACCCACTGGAATTGTGATACAGTAAACAATTGTTGGAAAAATTACTTGTGTCATGCACAAAGTAGACGTCCTTATCGACTTGCCAAAACTATAGTTAGTTAACAAGAAATTTGGTGAGTGGTTGAAAAACAAGTTAATGACTCCAACCTAAGTGTATGTAAACTTCGACTGTACACACACATATACATATACACAGAGACCCGTCTACCACAGAGCTATGCAGATTCCCAAATGCTGTGTCGTATTACTGCCGTACCGAATAAATGGAAGATAGCGCGTTGTTCAGGACATCATCCTCCTTCTCTGGAGTCGGCGTATTCCCAAAGCCAACATAGCGGTTCTCCTGATTCCCACTATAACTGCCACCACTACAGGGGAAATTGTAAATGACAAGTCCTCATAGGGTGACCAAAAACATATAATATGCCATTTAGCCGATGCTTTTATGGAAAGCAACTTACAATCATGCATACACATATGGGTGGCCCCAGCAGGAAAGAAAACAATATGGATGAAATTGAGCTTTAAGCAAAATGTTAAAAATGTTGTATTCTGTGGCATCTTCTGTTTTAAGACCCTGTGCTACATTTTGGGTAAGCTTTCACAGATTAAGTCCTTGAAGTTGTTAAATTTAATAAATTAGGGTTAAGAATACATTACATAAGAGAAAAGCAGATTAAAGTGATCTTTAAACAAAACAAAAATGTTCTCTTTGGCATCTTCCTTCGAATTTTGACCATGTGCTTTATGTGTTCTATAAGAGAAAAGCTGTACAGCTGCCTCAGAGAGGAGTGAGTCATTGATACGATGGTCTCACCTCTGATAAGAGTTCACATCGTCACTCAACCAGTCCTCAAAGGCCTTGTCTGAAGGTTTGCCCGAGTTCTGCCCCGGGCCCCCTGAGCTACATTGGAAAACAGATTACATAATATTATGAGACTTGATAACATTGGACATTAGAAATATTCAAGTAGTCGAATACTTCAGCTAAATAACACTATTTTCACCTTTATCGATAGGGCTGGGCGATATGACCAAAAAATCTAACTTATGGGCAATTCACAATATATATATAGCTTTTTTTTTTTATGTTATCTAAATAAGCTTTGTTGTACAATTAAAAAGGTCAAATACACTGCATTTCAAACAACCAGCAATAATCTCATGAATTCAGGTCATGTGAAATTAGGCTAAATAAGCCCCACTAATAATTGTATTATTTTATAAAAATAGGTTAACCTGCTTTTCTTGCAATAATCACTGATCTGGCTTTCAATCTATGAAAATGTCCCCCCAAAAAATACTAATGTAACCAGAACCATACATAATGCACATTATGTTCACATTCACAGGTCTCAAACAATCTCTCAAGGGCAAACTGGCCTGCTCGTGAGTAGCAGCTATTCTTTACATTTCAAGTGTAGTCAACTTGGATCTATTTGCTTGCTAACAACGCAGAACAGTTATGAACACACTTCTGTTCATCTCCAATGGTTTGAACTACTGGTTTGAACAGCATGCTAGCCTGTCCACTTTGTTCAGATGTTGAAATCAAGTGGCCTACTTTAGAGTTTCCGATTCCTTATATAAAACTTATGCTTATTCCACATTTATACCGCGCTTGACAAACTGCGCATACATTTTTCAGAATGAATGTTCATTGATACTCCTGTTTAAGTAGCATCTTATTTGCATGCAATTTGAGTAGTTGAGACAATTTAAAAAAGGGTATCGTTAGAAAGGATAACTTCTCTATTACAGTAAAATAATGTCTCAATGTGTATTGGTGTCCATATGACCCATTCTGTTGGACCAAACCAAACCTTTTAGCAACATAATCTTATTCAAATCTGTTCATATACACATCGCCAGGAAGATTCACTTATTTAAACATTCTGACAAGCAACCACTTAGATTTAATTTTCACATATTCATATTTGTAATTTTCACATTCATAAATTCGTAGAATGTTTGGGAATTACGTATATTAAGGCATGTGAAATTTCTATAGTAATATAGTGAGAAAGCAGCCGTGCGTTTGGACAATTAATAGACACTGGAGTAAATAAAAACCGAATAAAAACATTGTCTTGCCCAGGACCGGAGTCTACACAGACCGGTGTGCTATAGCCAATCAGAGCTACAGTAGGCCTATATACAAACAAGCCATTTGCCACAGGGTCCTGCCATCATTCACTTTGAACTGGACTGTGTTTACAGGCAGTTGCAACAGCGTGACTTTAGATCATTACAACGCAGTCGCCAAAAGACACCAGAATGGATTTCTGCAAATAAGTAAACACCATGGGAGTCCTCTTATATTTGGAAACTTTACAGTCCTATTGATCAAACCACTATGAAAAAACGTAGGCTCTCTATCCATCAGTTATATACATCAACAACAAGATCAACAACTAATGCTAGCCAGAGCAAGATGAGCTAAAATCTAACGACGGAACACTAGATAAACCCTCAAACTTTCAGCTAGTTGGCCTTCAATTTGACTGATAAATGGGGAATTGTCACCTTGTCATTCTGCAGCTTGCCTGCCAATGCCACAGACAAGACATGACACGCAGAGCTCTGACAAAGTGGGAAGCATGAACAAAGGAAAGCATTAGCAGAATCTAACTCTTGGACTTAGTTGCTGTGAAAGCTACCGTCCCGGGATCCTGCCAGATTCCATGTAGAGAGAGACACGGAAACCCAGCTAGTTCGGCAGTCTCAAATGGAGGCCGCTATTGAACGTTTAACGCTGAAGGAGCTGTGTTTACTTTGCTTTATTCCGGTACAATGTGGACCGCCTGGACTTTCAATGTAGCTTGCAGAAGCCTAAAGGGGCAAAGTGGCTACTCTTAGCAAACAAGTAGCGAACCTACACTAGCTACTGTTGGGTGTACTGGAGGACCAGGGTTGGGAAACACTGATCTAGAGCATTCTTGACTAACTATTACTTTTTTGGACTATGTTTACTGACACCGGTCAAATTCAGCAGGTGTTGCTTGTATGCAAATTCATAAGTTCAGTCACTCACCCACTCCTCCAATGGCATGACATCCTCCTAGCAGCTAGCTAACATTAGGCTGTGTTTTGAGCTTACTTCATACATTTTATTTAACCAGGTAGGCAAGTTGAGAACAAGTTCTCATTTACAATTGCGACCTGGCCAAGATAAAGCAAAGCAGTTCGACACATACAACAACAGAGTTACACATGGAGTAAAACAAACATACAGTCAATAATACAGTAGAAAAATAAGTCTATATACAATGTGAGCAAATGAGGTGAGATAAAGGAGGTAAAGGCAAAAAAAGGCCAATGGTGGGGAAGTAAATACAATATAGCAAGTAAAACACTGGAATGGTAGATTTGCAGTGGAAGAATGTGCAAAGTAGAAATAATGGGGTGCAAAGGAGCAAAATAAATAAATAAATACAGTAGGGGAAGAGGTAGGTTTTTGGCCTAAATTATAGTTTGGGCTATGTACAGGTGCAGTAATCTGTGAGCTGCTCTGACAGCTGGTGCTTAAAGCTAGTGAGGGAGATAAGTGTTTCCAGTTTGAGGTTTTTGTAGTTCGTTCCAGTCATTGGCAGCAGAGAACTGGAAGGAGAGGTGACCAATGGAGGAATTGGCTTTGGGGGTGACCAGAGAGATATACCTGTTGGAGCGTGTGCTACAGGTGGGTGCTGCTATGGTGACCAGCGAGCTGAGATAAGGGGGGACTTTACCTAGCAGGGTCTTGTAGATGCCCTGGAGCCAGTGGGTTTGGCGACAAGTATGAAGCGAGGGCCAGCCAACGAGAGCATACAGGTCGCAGTGGTGGGTAGTATATGGGGCTTTGGTGACAAAACAGATGGCACTGTGATGGACTGCATCCAATTTATTGAATAGGGTATTGGAGGCTATTTTGTAAATGACATCGCCGAAGTCGAGGATCGGTAGGATGGTCAGTTTTACGAGGGTATGTTTGGCAGCATGAGTGAAGGATGCTTTGTTGCGAAATAGGAAGCAAATTCTAGATTTAACTTTGGATTGGAGATGTTTGATGTGAGTCTGGAAGGAGAGTTTACAGTCTAACCAGACACCTAGGTATTTGTAGCTGTCCACATATTCTAAGTCAGAACCGTACAGAGTAGTGATGCTGGACGGGCGGGCAGGTAGCGATTGGTTGAATAGCATGCATTTAAGAGCAGTTGGAGGCCCCGGAAGGAGAGTTGTATGGCATTGAAGCTCGTCTGGAGGGTTGTTAACACAGTGTCCAAAGAAGGGCCAGAAGTATACACAATGGTGTCAGAGAAGTAGTTGGTGAACCAGGCGAGGCAATCATTTGAGAAACCAAGGCTATCGAGTCTGCCGATGAGGTGATTGACAGAGCCGAAAGCCTTGGCCAGGTCAATGAATACGGCTGCACAGTATTGTTTCTTATCGATGGCGTTTAAGATTTCACTTAGGACCTTGAGCGTGGCTGAGGTGCACCCCTGACCAGCTCTGAAACCAGATTGCATAGCGGAGAAGGTGCGGTGGGATTCGAAATGGTCGGTAATCTGTTTGTTGACTTGGCTTTCGAAGACCTTAGAAAGGCAGGGTAGGATAGATATAGGTCTGTAGCAGTTTGGGTCAAGAGTGTCCCCCCCTTTGAAGAGGGGGATGACCGCAGCTGCTTTCCAATCTTTGGGAATCTCAGACGACACGAAAGAGAGGTTGAACAGGCTAGTAATAGGGGTTGCAACAATTTCGGCAGATAGTTTTAGAAAGGGTCCAGATTGTCTAGCCCGGCTGATTTGTAGGGGTCCAGATTTTGCAGCTCTTTCAGAACATCAGCTGACTGGATTTGGGAGAAGGAGAAATGGGGAAGGCTTGGGCGGGTTGCTGTGGGGGGTGCAGTGCTGTTGACCGGGGTAGATATGCTAGCCTATTAGCCACGTTATGACTGACTTGATCATTTCCCTTGCTAGTTTGATTGTATTGACATTCCCAGCCTTAGTTACATTTGTCCGTTTTTGTCCAGAATAGAGTCATTGAAACAGTGCATCCTGTAAAGAGGCAGCAAACAATGTACCAGTCAAATTTGATGGACTAACTCCACAACAATGCTTAAACCACATGACTGTCAGGGCCTGGCTCCCCAATGGGTGGACCTCTGTCCACCCAGACCCATCCATGTCTACGACCCTGGTGCAAACAGTGCACATCACAAATAACCTACTAAATAAACACTTCGGACTAAACTTTTTCAGTACCTGGTTTGCATACCCATTGCCTTAGCATTTACTGGTAGATAAAATTGAAATGTCTTTTCTACCCTACCGACTACCGAAGTCATTCTGTGAACTGCTCCATGCAAAAACCAGTTGCCTGCAGATGATATTCTGCTGCAACTAGGCTGTGTACGGCGCGCATCTGAATACATTTCACATGCTTTGCGATTGTGTAGGGTACTTTACGCATGATTTCTCGATTGTACTACAACCTCCACAACACTACTTTGATACGCATCAATAGGGATTAAGTACTAAGTATACGCAATACCCACTGAAGGAGGAGAACACTACCTGCCCCAATGTATAGTGCCAACTAAACATTTTGGTGGAGGAATAATGTTTTCCGCTTCCGTTTTCCGCTCCAGCCAACACTTGGCATTGCACATGGTGATTTTAGGCTTGTGCGTGGCTGCTCAGCCATGGAAACCCATTTCATGAAGCTCCCAACGAACAGTTCTTGTCCTGACGTTGCATCAAGAGGCAGTTCGGAATTCTGTAGTGAGTGATGCAACCGAGGACTGATTTTTACACGCTGCGTGCTTCAGCACTCGGCAGTCCCATTCTGTGAACTTGTGGCCTACCACTTCGCAGCTGAGCTGTTGTTGCTCCTAGACATTTCCACTTCAATAACAGCACTTAGTTGACCGGGACAGCTCTAGCAGGGCAGAAATTTGACAAACTGACTTGTTGAAAAAGTGGTTGAAAAAGTGGCATCCTATAACAGTGCCACTGATCTCTTCAGTACGGGCCTGTCTACTGACAATGTTTGTCAATGGAGATTGCATGGCTGTGTGCTCGATTTTTGCATGAAAACGAATCATTACTGTTGACCGATCATCGACGAAGGGTTGTAGACTTCTGCTACCGACAGACTTGCCTCAAAACATTGTCTGAACAACCGAAAAAACCCTTACCGAAGTCCAAAACGTCATAAAATACTGAGAAAAATATATACATGCAACATGTGTTGGTCCCATGTTTCATGAGCTGAAATAAGATCCTAGAAATATTCCACATGCACAAAAAGCGTATTTCTCTCAAATTGTGCACAAATTTGTTTACATGCCTGTTGGTGAGCATTTCTCCTTTGTCAAGATAATCCATCCACCTGGCATGTGTGGCATATCAAGAAGCTGATTGAACAGCATGATCATTACACAGGTGACCCTTGTGCTGGGGACAATAGGCATCTAAAAAAAGGTGCAGTTGTCACAACACAATGCCACAGATGTCTCAAGTTGAGGGAGCACACAATTGGCATGCTGACTGCAGGAAAGTCCACCAGAGCTGTTGCCAGAGAATGTAATGATCATTTCTTTACCATAAGCCGCCTCCGTCATTTTAGAGAATGTGGCAGTACATCCAACCAGCCTCACAACTGCAGACCACGTGTAAACACGCCACCCCAGGACCTCCACATCCGGCTTCTCCCCTGCGGGATGGTCTAAGACGAGCCACCCTGACATCTGATGAAACTGGGTTTGCACAACCAAAGAATGTCTGCACAAACTGTAAGAAACGGTCTAAGGGAAGCTCATCTACATGCTCGTCGTCCTCACCAGGGTCTTGACCCAGTTCCGCGTCATAACCGACTTCAGTGGGCAAAAACTCACCTTCCATGGCCACTGGCACACTGGAGAAGTGTGCTCTTCACGGTTGAATCCCGGTTTCAATTGTACCGGGTAGATAGTGTGTATGGCGTCGTGTGGGAGAGCGGTTTGCTGAGGTCAACGTTGTGAACACAGTGCCCCATGTTTGCGGTGGGGTTATGGTATGGGCAGGTATAAGCTACAGACAACGAACACAAATGCATTTTATTGATGGCAATTTGAATGCAGAGATACCGTGACGAGATCCCGAGGGCCATTGTCGTGCCCTTCATCCACCGCATGTTTGTTAATTTTTATTAGGATCCACATTAGCTAACGCCGTAACATCAGCTAATCTTCCTGGGGTCCAATAGATATGTTTCAGCATGATTAATGCACAGCCCCATGTTGCAAGGATCTATACACAATTCCTGGAAGTTGAAAATGTCCCAGTTCTGCATACTCGTCAGACATGTCACCCATTGAGTATGTTTGGGATGCTCTGGATCGACATGTACGACAGCGTGTTTCAGTTCCTGCCAAAATCCAGCAACTTCACACAGCTATTGAACAGGAGTGAGACAACATTCCACGATCAACTATGTGAAGGAGGTGTCGTGCTGCACAAGGTGGTCACACTAGATACTGACTGGTTCTGATCCACGCCACTACTGTTTTTTAGGTATCTGTGACCAACAGATGCATATCTGTATTCCCAGTCATGTGAAATTCATAGAATAGGGCCTAATAAATGTATTTCAATTGTCCGATTTCCTTATATGAACTGTAACTCAGTAGAATCTTTGAAATTGTAGCGTTTATGTTTAGTGTATATGCACAAACCCTTCCAAATTGTTTTGGCTGGGAAGCATGCGAACGCCATTAAGCAACAGCCCACTCATCTTGCACACATGCAGGTTATGCATGCAAACAGACACACATTCTGATCCTGGCTGATGTGTTGATTTTTATTTGATTGATCAAATATTTAAAAACAGTGCTTAAATAAATTACATTAACAGAAATTAAATGAATTTCCAGGACTTTTCCTAAACATTACAGATGTGATAATTTTTCTAAACTTTTCCAGGCCTGGAAAACAACATTTTTAAATTCTATGACTTTTCCAGGATTTTCATGACCATACAAACCCTGGAGGTTTCACTCATCAAAAATATGTCCAATCCATTTCTATGGGCTTATTTTGGACTTAGGCTTGTCTCCTACCTTCCCGCCTTTGGGACAACGACTCCCATTGTTAGGGCGGAGACATGAACAGCTTGTCATTATATTCAGATCTCTGGCGTAAATGGGAAAGTGCACACAGCACAGAAGGAGCGAAGTAGACAAAACCAAAAAGACATCATGAGAACAAGCAGAAAAAGTCAGAAAAATGAAATACAAAAAACCTTGATTCTTCCAATAGAGGCATTTGGAATATCGCACAAAAACATGAATTAATTAAAAATATCACCCAGCCCTACTTACCGATGAGACGACGAAAGTCCTGTCTTGGGCTGAGGTGGAGTCCAGTCCTTGGCAGAGGAAGTTTCAATAGACCACTCCTTCCCTTCTGCAATGGTTACAACCTGTCAATGGAATACAGAGGAATTGAATTCAGTGAGTGAGACCATTCAATATGTCCTGTCTGATATTAGCATTGGAAATCCATAAATGGACATCTGGAGTGTCCCCAGCAACTGTGCTGCGCATGATCATTAAATTATGACTCATGAGAGAGGCTTCCTCACCTTGTCCCTGAAAAGTGCAGCAGCTCTGCTGTTATATTTGTCCTGCATAGTCCAAGTGGCATCATAATCATCTTGGAGTTCCAGAAACATACGGAACTTTCCGTTCCCTCCCGCCTTCATCTTCTCCAGCTCAATGTCCTTCCACTTGTCCATGGTAACAGAGCGCACAAAGCTACAGTATAGAGATCACATCAAGGGTTCAATACTTCCAAACACACTGACTAACAGTCAGGAAAGAAGAAATGTGGATAGCTTCTGGCTATAGTGGGTTAACAAAGCACATAACTGCTAATCATTATCTTAGAAGAGCATGGCTAAAAGCAATAAACAATTAATCTAGGATAAGAGAGGAATTTGACATTCATGCACATGCCTCTGCTGGCAAGCATAAATCCCAACACAATCAGCAAAATTGTCATTTTGGAACTTTGAAGTTACTCACCTAAGGTGCACTCCCAAGCCTCTGTGTTTGCCAGAACACTCCAGACAAATCCAGATCCCATAGGTAACACTAACCCACTGAGGGTTGAAGCCCCCACACTCAAAGCAAAGCTGAGAAAAGGAGGGGGAAATGTTGTCTAACCATTTGATGTCATTGTTGACAGTGAAAAAGTGAATGTGGACACTGGACAGTTATCACATTGACTATATCAGCAGAGATTGTTCAGCCCTCGCTACTGTTTTAACTCCTGTGTCCATATAAAACCGTAGCTAGTTCACCCTAGGCCCTGCCCTGAGCAATCAAGCAATCAAGTCGTGACTAAGGTGTGAGTCGTGACGCATGCTTCCCAGTCAAAACAGTTGACTGGGTGTTTTTAATGTCTAATACACTCACGGTAAATGCAAAATAATTTCAATTCAAATTGCGTCGCCAGTCAATCAGTAATGTCCTACCTTCATCCACAGCTCATCCGCTAAGTATTCAGACCTTGACCTTTTCCACATTTTGTTACGTTACAGCCTTATTCTAAAATTGATTAAATTGTTTTTTCCCCCCCATCAATCTACACACAATACCCCATACTGACAAAGCAAAAACTGTTTTTTATAAATTATCACATTTACTTAAGTATTCAGACCCTTTAATCAGTACTTTTTTAAAGCACCTTTTCTAGCGATTAGAGCCTCGATTCTTCTTGGGTATGACGCTACAAGCTTGGCACACCTGTATTTGGGGAGTTTCTCCCATTCTTCTCTGCAGATCCTCTCAAGCTGGATGGGGAGTATCGCTGCAGAGCTATTTTCAGCTATTGTCTCCCAGTCCCTGCCGCTGAAAAACATCCCCACAGCATGATGCTGCCACCAACATGCTTCACCGTAGGGATGGTGCCAGGTTTCCTCCAGACGTGACGCTTGGCATTCAGACCAAATAGTTCAATCTTGCTTTCATCAGACCAGAGAATCTTGTTTCTCATGGTTAGAGTCCTTTAGGTGCCTTTTGGCAAATTCCAAGCAGGCTGTCATTTGGCTTTTATTGAGGAGAGGCTTCTGTCTGGCCACTACCATAAAGACCTGATTGGTGGAGTGCTGCAGAGATGGTTGTCCTTCTGGAAGGTTCTCCCATCTCCACAGAGGAACTCTGGAGCTTATTCAAAGTGACCATTGGGTCTTGGTCACCTCCCTGACCAAGGCCCTTCTCCCCCAATTGCTCAGTTTGGCCGGGCGGCCAGCTCTAGGAAGACTCTTGGTGATTTCAAACTTCTTCCATTTAGGAATGATGGAGACCACTGTGTTCTTGGGGACTTTCAACGCTGCTGGTACTGTTCCCCAGATCTGCGCCTCGACAACAATCCTGTCTCGCACATTCTACGGTCAATTCCTTCGACCTCATGTCTTGGTTTTTGCTCTGACATGCACTGTCGTCTGTGGGACCTTATATAGACAGGCGTATGGATTTCTAATCAATTAAATTTACCACAGGTGGACTCCAATCAAGTTGTAGTAACATCAAGGATGATCAAAGGAAACAGGATGCACCTTAGCTCAATTTCGAGTCTCATAGCAAAGGGTCTGAATACTAATGTAAATAAGTTTTTCCAAATTTTTTATTACAAATTAGCAAAAC
The DNA here is from genome assembly GCF_045679555.1 of Salvelinus alpinus. NCBI lineage: Eukaryota > Metazoa > Chordata > Actinopteri > Salmoniformes > Salmonidae > Salvelinus > Salvelinus alpinus. The sequence continues at coordinate 34,270,864 of NC_092097.1, read as the reverse complement.
ATTCTAAAAACCTCTTTCTGCTTTGTCACCATGTGGTATTGTGTGTAGATTGCTGAGGATGTTTAATTTATTCAATCAATCTTAGAATAAGGCTTTAACATATCAAAATGTGGAAAAAGTCAAGAGGTCTGAATACTTTCTGAAGGCACTCCATCTTTGGTTATACTGCTCAAACAGCAAGCGAATGTCGTTAGCTATCCAACAGTAGTTACTCACGTTGTTTTCCTCCTGAGTTCTCACTTCCTTCAAAACTCTTCTAGTCCTTGGGCTTGCCATTTTGACTGACACTGAAAGAGAGTAATCATTAGCAATCTTACAAAGAAATCACGTCCCATTTACCTCTTATCAACGAGCCATCAATGCACCACTAGCTAGCGGCTAATTTAGGCAGCCTTGGAGAGACTTTGAAAGACATAGGTAGCTATCTAGCTAAATAATCAACACTATTCGAAAAAAACGAAAATACGAACTGACAGCAACTACCAAGCTGAATGGCATTCAATAGTCTATGTATGATATATTGTGTATCTGGAGCTAGCTAGCCGTATAGATAACGCCGGTAGCCAACTGGCTGATGTTAGCTACTGCTAGTCTCTTTACCAGGCCGGGTAATGTAGAAAGCGTCTTGCTTGCTTAGTTCGATATTACTTTTTGCTAAAGATGTGGAGTTAAAATGTATGGAAAATATGTGTCAGCTCAAATTAAATCCATTGAGAAGAGCTACGAATGCTAGCTGATGTCAAACACCGGTCGCCATGTTGAAAACTAGCTAGGCAATGGCAGATGTGCCTACGTTGGCATTGCAATGCATTATGGGAAAAGCGTCACTCTTCTTCTTCTTCTTCTTCTTCTTCTATCGTATATTGGCGATCGCAGATTTTAATGAGCATTCCGCCACCTAATGTGTGGGATGAAAATAGGATTCCCCAAAATGGAACAAAATACGCCAAAAAAAAGAACTACCAAACTACCAAAAAATAAATTTAAAAAAACTTTTCTTAAAGAAATTAAACAGATCTGATCCCTACACAGGTTCAAGAGGAACCTGGGAGGGCGGGTCTTCAGGCGCCAGTACCCCAGATATAAAGTCCCCAAAACTTTTCTGTCGCAGCCACAATAATGCCCAGTTTCTTAGACTTCTTTGAGACTTGTGCTGTACAGTTTATAACTGTGGCAATGAACGCAACAAAATCCACCTTTTTAACACACAGGGTATATTTTGACTGACAGCAAACATTTACAACAGGCTGTGGTGAATCCACTACCATCACTTGTTTCCTCAATTCTTTTTTAATCGCCTTCGCATAGGAGATTCAATTGACCGCTCTGACTTTAGCCACCTCAATCTCCTTCACCCTTGCAGGGCACTCCAGGTACTCGGGATCATGATCCCCACCACAATTGCAACACCTTTGTCCTACCTACACACCTTTCTTCATTATACTCTGTCTATCTGCACACATTTGAAACATGGTCAAATCCTTTACAATTCTTACACTGCAGTGGTTTGGGGACGAAAGCTCTCACACTGTATCTTATAACCAAGCTTCACATGCGTAGGTATTTGCTCTTTATCAAAAAAACAACAGGACCGACATACTTTCTTCTTTTTCTCCATTCACCCAGTGGGTCAGACGCCGGGCACCAACCACACCAGGAATTGTCTTCAGGTATTCAACATGAACATCCATCGTCACCCATGAGATGACTTCTTTGATGGGTGCTCTACTCCGAAGTTCAAATCACAAACTTCTGTTGTTCTGATTATTTTGAGGCCCACTGCAATCTGCCGCTGCTCTTCAGAAATACAATTAATCAAAATAAGACCACTCCTGGTCATTCTGACAGGCTCCACTTTTCCCAGCGCAAACTTCCCCATTTTCAACACCTCAAACGGGTTTCCAAAATATGCATCCTGACTCAACAAACGCATCCCAACAAGAAGCGATTCATTATCATTCATTATCATTCATTCATACAAATTTAGACAATTTACTTTTTTAAATTCCAGATTTCACTACTACTGTTGTCCATTCAGAACATTCGTTTTCACCAACTTTGCTCGACACGCTGCTTGATTCGAACTCAGCATCCACTTCCGCCATCTTTTTTTCTGAACCGGAACCGTGGTCCTCACAACATCACAATTTGTTGATGGTCAGTGCTATCAAGAATCCTTTGAAAGTGCCTTCCCTAAACCCGTAACCTAACCTTATTTTATCAGGGAGTCATACTGAGACTTAGGTTAAGGTTAGGAAAAGGGTTAGGGTTAGCAAAAATGCTATCCTAACCTGCTACGAAAAGTCACTTCCGGTCATAGCTGTATCGAAGTGGTGTGGTTTTAGGGAATCACACATTCAAACATGGAGAATTATTTCAATCACCTGAGTAACTGTATCTATTAAAATGCAGGAGGCATACATAGCTACAACATTATTCTACTGTAAATAAATGTCACTCACAGAACCAAAATGTTAGACTCATGAGGCTGTCATCTATGCATGTATTAATAAGCCTATAGGCGACAATTATGCGTAGGTTTACTATTAAAAATATAGTTTTTATTCATTTCATTACAGTAGTCTATATTTAATCCCAGATGAAATAGCTAAACCTAATCATTTTTATGAAGTCTAGATCAGGGAAAGCCACAGCTTTATCAGAACCATCCCACTGGGCACACACTGGTTGAATCAACGTTGCTTCCACGTAATTTCAATGAAATTACATTGAACCAATGTGGAATAGACGTTGAATTGACATCTGTGCCCACTGGGATAGACCTACATCACCAGAAGAAGAACACCCATATCTAATAATCTACAGGGGTGTGCATACTATCTTTTATGTTGTTTAAATGATTGGAATTTAAAAGTTGTGGAAAAATCTAGACAACTAAATATGAGGCATATGAGCCATTTGGAGTTGACAAGCAAGATATTTCTACATGACACCCCCTCCCACGTAGTCAAAGAAGGTGGCTAAACGAAGATAGTTCACTCAGGCCGTTCATCATTGAAAAAAAAAAAAAGGTCAGTTCCAGTCTACTTAACCAACACCAACCCAACGCTGCAACCTAGTCTCATAGTAGTTCTTATTATTATGTACGTAAATCCGAGAAATATCATTTACTATTATATGTATGGTATGTATTCATTTGTGAATGTCCAACACCCATTTCTTATGATATGTTCTGAATTACAATTTGTATTAAATGTCACGAATTTGCAAAACGAACAATAGATCGAGCATTTGCAAAATGTACAATATGTTACGAATTAGAAAAATGTATGAAATGTTTACGAATTCTAGCTAGGTGGCTAAGCGGCTAAAATTAGCTATGCTAGGAGTTAGGTTAAAGACTTAAGGTTAGGGTTAGGTTAAGGGGAAGGGTTAGCTAAAAGGGTTAAAGTTAGGGGAAGGGTTAGCTAAAAGGGTTAAAGTTAGGGGAAGGGTTAGCTAAAAGGGTTAAAGTTAGGGGAAGGGTTAGCTAAACGGGTTAAGGTTAGGGGAAGGGTTAGCTAAAAGGGTTAAGGTTAAGGTTAGGGTAAGGTTTAGCTAACATGATAAGTAGTTCCAAAGTAGCTAAAAAGTAGTAAGTAGTTGAAAAGTTGATAATTAGATAAAATTGTCCATGATGGGATTCAAACTCGCAACCTTTGTGTTGCTAGACGTTCACGTTGAACGCCCACCCATCCACACCGACCAACCACCATAATTTGGTTTTTGCTTTATGGAACCATCTGTCTTAAGTAACCATTCCAAACGTAACATATCATACTAATTTGAGTATCACAGATTTACATTTACTATATTACATCTAGTCTAGTCTACCAGTGTGATTCTCCCCCTCTCCTCCCAGCCAGCATAGATAGATTTAGGGAGTGAGGGACACAATGGAGAACGGCAATTGGTGAGCTTAGAGCAGGTTCCTGACGATAAATATGTTTTAAGTTATAGGCTGCTACCTATATGTCTAATATATATGAAACTAAAACGTAGGCTAGGGTAGGCTAGTCTAGAAAGCAGTTTGTGTTAAATTGAGATAGGCTAGATAATGTTATCCTAGGCTACATTTTAAATATCATATAGAAAGCATTACATATGCAAAAATATGCCAAATCTACAAAGTTTATTGTATGACATGCACAATTCAAGAAAACAGTTTTGGGGTTTTCTAAAACCCCACTCAGAGATGTCATAGATGAGAATGAGTAGGCCTACTCATAAACTGAGTGGGAAATTGGCACAGCAAAATAGTGCATGCCATCCCTGAAAATAAATCATAGCTTACAAATTGTGAGAATACAAAAGATAATTACTATCAGGTGGGGTCGAACTTTGGAGGACCACTGTTGTAGAGAGTTCCTGTAATGTCTATGTATTCCCACTAGATGCCAACATATTCACACAATGAAACACAATTTGAAACAGAGCTTGCCTGCAATGCATCAATGTTTACAAAATCACTTGCCAATCCAACACCTGGGGCCTGTTGCACAAAAGTAGAATTAAGACATCCGGGATAAATGACTCAGCTGAGCTCAATGAAGCCAAAACATGTGCGTCCAGGCTTAATTGGTTGCACAAAGACCAAGCCAGGATGAGCAGACACGGATTCATTAAGCCAGGTGAAACCAATCCTGGATAGGTGCGCGCTCACGGCTCACTCAAATAGACCCCGCCACAGATCACAGATTAACTGATTTACCATGGCAACTAGAGCCGCGTACTTTTCCCCGTCGGAAGCACAAATCCTCATGGAGGCATACGAGGAGGTAAAAGATATAATTAAGAAGAAAGGCAACACCGCCACAGTGATAAAGCAAAGAGAAAAAGCGTGGCAAAGTATTGCAGACCGCCTGAATGCGTAAGTAGTGCACAATTACACACTCACCGCTCCGCTGAAACATCACAATTACAATTCAAATATTTAATTCACATCTCCAAAAATGCAGTTGTACTGTAATTATGAAACGGTTAAATTTTTTAATTGAAATGCACTGCAGATATGAGTGAAATTGTGTAAAGTAACTCCATCACACTGTATAAAGCTATGATACATTTTTTTATATTTTTACTGAAAACAAGACAAAAATACCAAGTAATTTTTTGCAGTGTGACTCCATTAAATGTGTGTGTGTGTGTGTGTGTGTGTGTGTGTGTGTGTGTGTGTAGATTAAACATGAACGGGCCAAAACGGACATGGCAGCAGGTCAAAATCAAATACAAGAACATTCTGCAGAATGGTATGGTCCCTGACTAATATTTAACAAAGCACAAGCATATATTGTACCCAGAAGGTGCCTGCTCACACATTGTCTGTACTGTTTTAGCAGTGAAAAAGAATACCCACAGACAAGGCACGGGTGGTGGGTCACCAAAGGCTGACCTTACCCCAGCAGAGGACATGGCCTTGGAGCTAAATAAAGGCAGGCCCGTCTTAGAGGGGATCCCTGGGGGGAAAGAGACGAGCATAGGTTCCTCCCAAGATGCCACCCGCTTCATTCAAGGTATGTCCTTCCATCTCTACATGGGATACAACCACATTCATATTGAATCAATTTGGACTGTCTGACTTTGGTTTACCTATTGCCTTGCAGTGTCTGGCAGCACTGTGTTCCTGTTAGAGCCACCAGCACAAGCACCAGACGATGCTGATCCAGTGAGTACTCCATCAAAGGCATACTGTAGGCCTGGCATGTCTTGTCTACTAGCTTCAATATGAATCCGATTAAATGTGATAGGGTGAAGGCCCCAGTGCAGCAGCAACAGCACATGATGGAGACGATGATGAGGAGGAGACCATCTCTCTGGATTCCAGAAGGCATGAGGTATCATGTTAAGACTGTGAAAGTACTATTTACTCTACAATGGTGAGGAGTCCTCATCAAAATCAAAAAATCTAATTTCTTTTACAGGACCCAGATGCTATACAGTGGGAAAACCAGCCTGGCAACATAGTGCGTATTAATAAAAGGACACCACATCCTGCCAAATTCCAGCTGCGCTAATTGTATTGTGTTCACAGAGCTCACAAGCTATCAGAAAGTTGTATGGCAACCACCTCCGGCGCCAAATAGAACTGGCAGACATAGACATTCAGTACAAGAAGAAAAAGATGGAAAATCTTGCACTGGAGTCCGAAATAAAAAAGAGGACAATTAGGAAACTGGACCTTGAAATAAAAAAACTTGAGAGGGAGGTGAGATATGCCTTCAATGTACACTGTATGCTAACTGTAACACAAATGTATTAATCATTATTTTTCTTTCCTCCCCCAGCTCCAAGAAGATGACACAGCTCAAAATAAAAATTAGGTATATTCTCGTAAAGTCAAGTGAGCCATGACATATGAGCTCTTATTGTGAGCACACAGGACGGTGGCATCTTTCTAAGGTTTTTTTTATTTTCCCAGCAATCAGTACAACCAAGTCATCGTTATAAGGCATCGCCCTCTTTTGCCCACCCCCCCAGCACCAGGTGTGGCCACTAGCCTATATGAAGGCCCAAAATTGTGTGTTCCTTTCTGCTCTGACAATGGCATGCCCATTCGTGCGAGATGTGGTGGATGAAGAAGCACTTGTGCTGAGGAGAGCCTTCAGGCGAGAAAGGGTCTTCAGGGACCGGTTGGACCCACTGGCCTTCCCTGATGACCATCTATATGAAAGATACAGGTTTTCTGCAGATGGCATCAGGTATCTATGCAGACTACTGGGTCCCAGGATTAAGCACCGCACTGCACGGAGCCATGCACTGAGTGTGGAGCAAATGGTTTGTGTGGCCTTGCGCTTTTTTGCTAGTGGAGCCTTCCTGTACTCAGTGGGGGATGCAGAACAGCTGAACAAGGCCACAATTTGCCGCACAATAAGGAGTGTGTGTCTGGCTATCAAAGCATTAGCAGATGTCTTCATCTCCTTCCCTGGCCACAGAAGACTCTGTGACATCAAAGAGGAGTTCTATAGGATTGCAGGTAAGAGGATCTACAAATTACAGGACAACTGTTAACACATAGTAGGATACTCATTACTTTGTGTGACAGGTTTCCCCAATGTCATTGGTGCAGTGGACTGCACACACATAAGGATAAAAGCCCCCTCAGGTGCCCATGAGGCCGATTTTGTGAATAGGAAATCCTTTCACAGCATTAATGTTCAGGTGAACATAACTTTTTGATATTGTCCATTGACGAACACTCTGCATTGCCAGTGATGTGCATTGATTGGTGTAATATTCCTCATCTTATGATTTCAGATGGTCTGCAATGCTGACTGTGTGATCAGCAATGTTGTGGCAAAATGGCCTGGCTCAGTCCATGACTCCAGAATCTTTCGGGCCTCTGAAATCTATCAGTGCCTATCACAAGGTAAGCCACACAACCCCTATTTATAACCATCATGGCTGTGTCAAGAATATCACTGTGTTTATGAGGTAGTAATGATGAGATTTTGTGTTGACAGGTGAATTCTCTGGTGTGTTGCTGGGAGACAGGGGGTATGGCTGCCAGCCTTTTCTCCTGACACCTTTCACAGACCCCCAGGAAGCACAGCAGGCCTACAACCATGCCCATGCCAGGACCAGGGCCAGAGTTGAAATGACCTTTGGCCTCCTGAAGGCACGCTTTCACTGCCTTCACAAATTAAGGGTCAGCACTGTTAGGGCATGTGATATTACTGTGGCTTGTGCTGTCCTCCACAATGTGGCCTGCCTGAGGAAGGAGAGGGCCCCCAGAGTGCCACCAGCCATGGACTGGGACAATCCGGCAATCTTCCCTGATGACGACAGTGGTCGGCTGCTGAGGGACCAATATGTGTTGAATTATTTTAGTTAGTATGTGTGCTTTCAATTTTGGTTAAATATGTCCTGCGGTGGCAGAGGAATTTGGGTTTTTTTGGGTTCGTTTTTTGACGAATTTGGCCTCTTATGATGTTTGTGCGGTATACTGTGTGTAATACAAGGCTGCAGGGAGGCTACTGCATCCATTCATTTGTCTGTTCAGTTGATGTGTATGGATTTGTCCTGCATTTATTTTAGTGTGCAGACATGCAGGGTGTGTTATATACAGACCTTTGAATGTGTATGTATCATTTTGTATAATATGCTTGGATTCTGTGCTTTCCATCTTGTAGAGTCACTGTGACTTAAGTTTCGAAAGGAGCTGATGGTTTACCTGCTTTGTTTTGTCCTTATTCAATAAAGGAACATAATGTTACACATTGTGTTTTTATATTCATATGGAATGTGTATTTGTTTATATGACAGAGTACTAGGGCCACACTGAAGAAAAAGGATAAAGTCATAAATTTATGAGGCTGGTTCTTTCTGCAGAAAAGCTACATATTGTTTTTACAGTTTTGATACTTATGACAATGTGATACTTAATATTCTGGCACATCAGCATGTCTTTGTTTATGAAACCATACTGAAGTACAATTTCACGAAATGCCCCACATCTGTCATTTTAACAACTGTCCTCCTTTAAAACAACTGGTTACAATATTATGACTTGTGTTTTTTTCCCCTCTGTGGCCCTAATATTCTATCATTTTATATATAGCCTTATAGTCTATGGGAAACTGTAAATTATCTAATGATAGCAACATCATCTAAAAATCATTTTTTATCCAAAATCATTGAAATTAATGATCACAAACGTTTAAATAATAACAGTGGGTCTAGTTATATGTGATAACAATGTATAGTGAGCAGTGAAATAACTATTGGTTTCCATTTGTGGTGACTGCTGACTGACATTAGGGATGAGATTAAATAGATCCTGGAATTTAGCCTGGTCTGGAGCAGGCTAGCTCCACAGAATAAATCTCCATGGTAATTTATACCATAACATATCCTCCTGCCCCCTATCCATCTTTAGTGCAACCGGATTACGGATCAATTGAGCCAGGATCACCAAGATATCCTGGCTTAATCCCTTATCCTAGTTTTGTGCAACAGGCCCCTGTTCACTGATAGGGGCTAAAGCAAAGGTATTTACTCCAATGCAGAGGTGTAGTCAGAAATTCGTTGGTGGGTGGGACTGCAGAAATATGTTGTGGAATATATTGTGCTGTGTTCTAATGAAGTAGAATTACTAGTAATTGCAATGAATACATAAAATCCAAGTAAATTGTTTGAGCATTTTTTGTTTAGTAAAAGTGTTGAATACTATAATACCTTGAAGGCATTAGCTCATTAGCTCAGTGCTTTTTACAGTATTAAGACTGTATCACAACCGGCCGTGATCGGGAGTCCCATAGGGCGGCACACAATAGGCCCAGCGTCGCCCGGGTTTGGCCGACGTAGGCCGTCATTGTAAATAAGAATTTGTTCTTAACTGACTTGCCTGGTTAAATAAAGGTTAAATAAAAAAATTGAAAATAAAAAATGAATCCCTCTCACAATAGAAATTCAAATTTGAGGCTTACAGTAACAAATAGTTGGGAAGTTAAAAAAAAAACACAAAAAAACATTTACTTTCTTAATCAAAATAGACCCTGCATGGCTACAACCCTACCAATTTATTTTATCTGAATCTATAATAATTCCATCAGTACACATTGTGTTGTGAAACTGTAGAACATGCTGGTTAATTTGAGGGACGAAAGTACAACTCTGTCCTGAGTGGGAGAGATGTGGAGTCCTTGTGTAGCTGTGTGGTGTGCGTCTGCTCTCTGCCCAATGCCGGAAGTCACTTATCTGGCAGTAGAGGTAGAAAGGGAAGGAGAGAGTGCTGCTGCTAGAGTAATTGGTCTCTGTGAGCTGTCCATTGCACAATGAATAAGTCCAATAGCCTGAGGGTGCTCTTGCCACCTATGATGACAATGCCAACGGCAAGTTTCAGGAACAATGATACCAACCCTATGGACAACTCCCTGTATCGAGACTGTCCCTTCTTCGCTGACATGCAGATGAGGATCTTTGGCTGCCTGCTGGCCTTCCTGCGGCTGCCTGCTGGCCTTCATGTGGCTTTACGGCTTTAGATGGATGGTCTTCAACTTCCTGATAGCCAACTTCGCGATCCAGTGGGAAGGGCTACTTGGTCCAGGGCTACTTCCAGTTACACTCCGATGGAAAGATCCACCTTGGGGTCGTCAACCTGGTCAATGCTGAGTTTACATGCGCCGTGGTGCTTATCTCCTTCGGGGCGGTGCTGGGAAAGAACAGTCCGCTAGAGGACCTGCTAGAGGTCCATATCTTTGCAGAGTGGGCTATGCTGAAATACCTAAAGAACAATGACGCAGGTGGCTCCATCCTCATCTATCTGTTTGTCTGTTACTTTGGGTTGGGGGTCACGTTTGTGCTGTACCAGCCGCGCCTGAACGATGGCCACGCCAAAGAGATTACTAGTTACCAGTCAGACATCCTGTCAGTGATGGGCACCCTGGTTCTCTGGGTGTTCTGGCCCTCTTTCAACTTTGACCAGCACAGGCTTGTCCTGCAGACCTTCATAGGCCTCAGCTCCTTGTCGATGACAGCCTTCGCCTCATCTGCCCTAATCAACAAGAGAGGCTAGATCACCATGGCCGACATTCAGAATGTGACTCTGGCGGGTGGTGTGACTGTTGGGGCCTCCGTGGACATGATGATCTCCCCTGCAGCCGCCTATGCCCTGGGGGTCATGGGCTGCACAGCCTGCTTCACGGGATACAGGTACCTCACCCCTTTCCTGACCTGCCGCTTCTGTCACGTCTACTCCCGCTCCCCCTCTATGGCGCTCGACGTCGCCAGTTTATTCATTATTACGCACACCTGCCACCATCATTACGCGCACCTGCGCCTCATGAGACTCACCTGGACTCCATCTCCTTCTTGATTACCTCCTCTATATCCGTCACTACCTTTGGTTCTGTCCCCAGGCGTTATTGACTCTGTTTCTGTGTTTCATGTCTGTACGCAACTCGTGTTTCTTGTTTTGTTCTATGTTCCGTTTTTTATTAAACTCACTCCCTATACTTGCTTCCCAATTCTTAGCGTACACTGTCACGACTTCCACCGAAGGTGGCTCCTCTCCCTGTTCGGGCGGTGCTCGGAGGTCGTCGTCGCAGGCCTACTAGCTGCCACCGATCCATTTTTCCTTTTCATTTGTGTCTGTCTGTTGTTGTTATCACCTGTGTCTGATTAGTTAATTTCGGTGGGTTTATTAACCTCCGCTGCCTGCTAGTCTTTGTGCGGGATTATTTTGCTGTGTTAGCTCTGTTAGGGGTCCGTGTTTGCGCCACAGGGATTTTTCCCTCACAGTCGTTGTACTGTTGGTACTGTGTTAGGAGTAGAGGTTTCTCCTCCGTGTGTTTCGTGATGGTTCCCCCTTTGCTGCTATAACAGCCTCCACTCTTCCAGGTTGTCTTTTTACTAGATTTTGGAACATTGCTGTGGGGACATGCTTCCGTTCAGCCACAAGCACATTAGTGAGGTTGCGCACTAATGTTGGGCAATTAGGCCTGGTTCGCAGTCTGCATTCCAATTCATCCCAAAGGTGTTAGATGAGGTTGAGGTCAGGGCTCTGTGCAGGCCAGGCAAGTTCTTCCACACCGATCTCAACAAACCTTTTTTGTATGGACCTTGCTTTGTGAACTGAGGCATTGTCATGCTGAAACAGGAAAGGGCCTTCCCCAAACTGTTGCCACAAAGCACAGAATCGTCTAGAATGCCATTGTGTGCTGTCGCGTTAAGATTTCCCTTCACTGGAACTATGCGGCCTGAATCATAAAAAACAGCCCAGACCATTATTGGCCTACACACAATATTCCATCATGTCAAAGTGGAATTATGTTTTTAGAGATTTCAACAAATTGATTAAAAAGGAAAAGCTGAAATGGCTTGAGTGAATATTCCACTCCTTTGTTATGGCAAACCTTGTTTGCAAGTTTGATTGCACACATAACACAAAGGGGATATCATTGGGAGTACATATTAGGCATCAACAAGGTCACAAGATTTATTGATATAGTGCCATCAGAAAGTATTCACACCCCTTGACTTTTTCCCCAAAAAACTGTCACAGCCTGCGTTTAAAGTGGATTAAATTAAGATTTTTTTTGTCATTGGCCTACACACAATACCCCATAATGTCAAAGTGGCATTACTTTTTTAAACATTTTTATAAATTAATAAAATGTTTTAAGGTGAAATGTTTTAAGACAATATGTTTTCAACCCCTTTGTTATGGAAAGCCTAAATAAGTTCAGGAGTAAAAGCTTACTTAACAAGTCACATAATAAGTTGCATGGACTCACTCTGTGTGCAATAACAGTGTTTAACATGATTTTTGATCATCTCTGTACCCCACACATACAATTATCTGTAAGGTCCCTCAGTTAAGCAGTGAATTTCAAACGCAGATTCAACCACAAAGACCAGGGAGGTTTTCCAATGCCTATTTGTAGATGGGTAAAATAAAAAAGCAGACATTGAATATCCCTTTGAGCATGGTGAAATTATTATATGGTGTATCAATACAGTCAGTCACTGCAAATATACAGGTGTCCTTACTAACTCAGTTGCCGGAGAGGAAGGAAACCACTCAGGGATTTCACTATGAGGCCAATGGTGACTTTAAAACAGTTACAGACAGTGGTGGAAAAAGTACCCAATTGTCCTACTTGAGTAAAAGTAAAGATACCTTAATAGAAAATGACTCAAGTAAAAGTGAAAGTTACACAGTAGAATACTACTAAGTCTGAAAGTATTTGGTTTTTACATATCCTTAAGTATCAAAAGTAAATGCACATAAGTAAAATATACATAAGTGTAAAAGTATAAATCATTTAAAATTCTTTATATTAAGCAAACCAGACTGAACCATTTTCTTGTTTTTATTTATTTACAGATAACCAGGGGCACACTCCAACACTCAGACACAATTTACAAACTAATAATATGTGTTTAGTGAGTCCACCAGTTCAGAGGTAGTAGATGACCCGGGATGTTCTCTTCGTAAGTGCGTGAATTAGACCCCTTTCTTGTCCTGCTAAGCATTCGAAATGTAACAAGTACTTTGGAGTAAAATATACATTATTTTCTTTAGGAATGTAGTGGGCGAAAAGTGTAAGTGGTCAAAAGTATAAATAGCAATTTAAAGAACAGATACCCCCCCCCAAATGACTTAAGTAGTACTTCAAAGTATTTTTACTTAGTTAATTTACACCTCTGGTTACAGAGTTTAATGGCTGTGATAAGACAAAACATTGTAGTTTCTCCACAATACTAACCTAAATGAGTAAAAAGAAGGAAGCTTATACAAAATATGCATTCTGTTTGTAATAAGGCAATTCCAACACATCACTGAGTACCACTAGGCAGTATTTTTAGGATAAAATTAAATGGAATAGAGCTAAGCACAGGCAAAATCCTAGAGGAAAACCTTCAGTCTGCTTTCCAACAGACACTGGGAGACAAATTCACTTTTCAACAGAACAATAAACTAAAACACAAGGCCAAATATTCACTGGAGTTGCTAACATAGATGACATTGAATGTTCCTGAGTGGCTTAGTTACAGAAGACCTATCTATCAAGTTCAGGTCATGCTGAATTATTAAAAGTGAAGCTCAAAAGAAACATATATGGTCAGATCCATAAATATTTGGACATTGACCAAGTTATTATTATTTTAGCTGTCTACCACAGCATATTGCAGTTTAAATTAAATATGAATATGAGTTGAAAGTGCAGACATTCAGCTTTAATTTGAGAGTATTTACATCCAAATCGGGTGAACAGTGAAGGAATTACAGCACTTTTTACATGTGGTCCCCTCTTTTTAAGGGACCAAAAGTAATTGGACAATTGGCTGCTCAGCTGTTCCATGGCCTGGTGTGTGTTATTCCCTCATTAGTTCATTTACAAGTAAGCAGTGTTGTGGAAATTCTTACACAGGGATACTCGAAGTCAATCTTAATATGAATCATTGTTTATTGTCAGCGCGCTGGAGAGATTCCAACCAACTCAATGCACCATAATACACATGTCAATCAGGAGCTCTGCTTGGGCAGTCCCAGCAGTTAGGGTTATACACAGACAAGTTATATTTGCATGATTTAGCATAATTAATTAATCCTTACCATTTTGTTTCATTCATGTGGCTGACCAATACTGGTTCATAACATGTGATAGACCAATACCTCACAAGGATTCTTCTCTCTAAGCTGAGACCTTGAAACTGAGACATCTTTTGTTCTCAAAACAAGGTCTGGGCATACTGCCAAATTGCAGCTACTGATAGTGATGATTCGTTCAGTCAGCCATTTGCATGAACACATAAATTGGTTTATAGAACAACATATGAATAGAACACAGAAATTAGTTATAAGAAAAGCACATGTATAACATTTCTATCACAGCAGATAAAAGGTCTAGAGTTGATTTCAAATGTGGCATTTGCATTTTGAATCTGTTGCTGTTAACCCTCAATATGAAGTCCAAAGAGCTGTCACTGCCAGTGAAGCAAGCCATGATTAATCTGAACAATCTAAACAAACCCATCAGAGAGATAGCAAAAACATTAGGTGTGGCCAAATCAACTATTTGGTACATTCTTAAAAAGAACGAACTCGCTGGTGAGCTCAGGAACACCAAAAGGCTCGGAAGATCACGGAAAACAACTATGGTGGATGACAGAATTAATTCCCTGGTGAAGAAAGACCACTTCACAACAGTTGGCCAGATCAAGAACACCCTCCAGGAGGCAGGCGTATCTGTGTCAAAGTCAACAATCAAGAGAAGACTTCACCAGAGAAAAAACATTGGTAAGCCTCAAAAACAGGAAGACCAGGTTTTCCAAAAAACATCTAAAAAAAGCCTGTACAGTTTTGGAACAACATCCTATGAACAGATGAGACAAAGATCAACTTGTACCAGAATGATAGGAAGAGAAGAGTATGGAGAAGGGAAGGAACTGTTCGTGATCTGAAGCATACCACCTCATCTGTGAAGCATGGTGGAGGTAGTGTTCTGGCGTGGGTATGTATGGCTGCCAATGGAACTTGTTCCCTTGTATTTATTGATGATGTGACTGCTGAGAAAAGCAGCAGGATGAAATCTGAAGTGTTTAGGGCTATATTATCTGCTCATATTTGGCCAAACGCTTCAAAACTCATTGGATGGTGCTTCACAGTGCAGATGGACAATGACCCGAAGCATACTGCGAAAGCAATCCAATAATTTTTAAGGCAAAGTTGTGGAATGTTCTGCAATGGCCAAGTTAATCACCTGACCTGAATACATTTGAGCATGCATTTCACTTGCTAAAGGCAAAACGACCCAAGAACAACCAGGAACTGAAGACAGCTGCAGTAAAGGCCAGGCAGAGTATCACCAGGGAAGAAACCCAGCATCTGGTGATGTCTATGGGTTCCAGACTTCAGGCAGTCATTGACTGCAAAGGATTTGCAACCAAGTATTTAATTTATGATTATGCTAGTTTGTCCAATTACTTTTGAGCCCCTAAAATTGGGGGGCTATGCATAAAAATGGTTGTAATTCCTACACGGTTCATACGATAATTTTGACAAAACCCTTAAATTAAAGATGAAAGTCTACACTTAAAGCACATCTTGATTGTTTCATTTCAAATCCATTGTGGTGGCGTACAGAGCCAAAATGATGCAAAGTGTGTCACTGTCCAAATACGTATAGACCTGACTGTAATACTCAACTTATTTTACAGTCTTAATCTCCTGTTTACAGTTTTTATCTATAGTTTACTATCTTATCGGCACCTCAATAATCGTACCACTCTATATCAGCACCAGCGGCTAATGTTAAAAATGCAACAGTGCCAGGAGTATTGGTTGAAGGACCAAGGAAAGTCTACCCTGATAATAACATTGATGATTAACAGCTATTTATGACAGATATTTATCTCTTTGGGTACAGTGTCTCTTTTCATTGTGATACCCACATATGTAGGATCTTAATTTGAGCCAGTTTGCTACAGCAGGAAAATAATCCTGCAGCAACAGGAAGTGTGAATTATTATCCAAGATTCTTATAATTTAGCCAAGATAGACCACAGCCCGTCGTTTCAAATGGGAACAAATTAGTCATAGAGGGCAGAACAAGAAAGTATGTGGGCAGAGTCAAGCACGATCTAGCAAGATCCTATTGGCGCATTCTAGCATGCTTTAGCATATTTTTGTTAGAGAACGCCTACTTTGTTAAGGCGTTCCACTCAAAATACAACTTAACACGATTCGTCCACGCACTGTATCTGGACGGCATTAGAACGTGTCTGCATTAAAATGTTTGTCCTATGTTGTTATAATGAATGCATCTTCGAATTGTGCTGTTTTTATGCTAAATTCTAAACACCACAGGTGTTTATTTTGTATCTGCTTAAGGAATGTGTCAATTCCATCTAAAGTCCATCTGAATTCAGTAGGTGAATTGAATTCTTAAATCCAAATTCCCAAATAATATTCAATTGTTGATTTGGAAATCCAATTAAACTCCTGAACTGATTTAATTTAAATGAACCCTTAGCCTACAATGGTCGCGCACTAGTAGAAATCGAATTAACATAAAAAAATCCCCATCAAAATCTGTCTGTTTAAACTGTGTTTTTTTGCATGCGCTACATATCAATCCACCGCATCTGCTGATATCGCCCCTCCGCATCTGCTGATATCGCCCTTCCGCATCTACTGTGAAAGGTGGCAGAGCTAGAGAGATGTTTGTTAGACCATGAGACATCCCGAAAATCGGTCTTGTCACAAAATCATATGTAGTGTCTGAACGGTTTTGCTCTATGATACCCACAAGCCTCCTCTGAGGGCGATACAGCCTCTTCTGACAATTTCTGTCTGTAGCATCCAAGTGGTTTGGGCTACACACTAATTTTGTTTAGTTTTTTTACCTTTATTTAACTAGGCAAGTCAGTTAAGAACAAATTCTTATTTAAAATTATAGCCTAGGAACAGTGGGTTAACTGCCTTGTTCAGGGATAGAACAACAGATCTTTACCGTTTCAGCTCAGGGATTCGATCTAGCAACTTTCCAGTTACTAGTCCAATTCCCTAATAACAAAGTATACTATATGTTCACAAAATAATCACCCAATATATATTAGATATTGTGTATTATTTGTATGGACAACTGTTCATAGATATAAATGTACTATAATGTTCTGTTATCTTGTGTTGCCTTTGTGTTTGTCCAGCATCTTATCTCAATCAAGATGACAGAGGAGTAATAATCCACAAGCGATAATTGTTAATGAGAAAATACTTTATGGTCAAAATGGTATATTAATGATGATCGATAAATAACGATAATCCCATAATAAAGATTTACTACCTTGGTAAAACTATTTTTGCAGACTATTTTTGCAGATTATGTGTAGCACCATCCACAGAAATGAAAGTGGACAGAAAGTGATGCTGCTCTGTACTCTCTACCAGAGATCATGTGTAACGTGGATGGTGCTGTTTTAAAAGCCTTACTAAACTCTGGGTGAAATCAATAATGAGGACATAATACAAGGTTTTGATCACTTTGAACCTGTGTATCCGGAAACCCAGTAATCTTTCATGGCTCTGTTCCCAGAGCTTCTGTGAGAGGAGACGAGTGGCAAAGGGCATAACACACAAGACTGCTTTATCAAGTGCAAAAGCAACAACACTGACCTGCTAATAAAAATACTTGTATTCCTAATGTCTGGGGCCAGGGTTTTGTCCTGACCATGTGACCTGACCAGGAACATCTCTGGGCCTTGACCTTGCAATGGCAATTAAAAGATCCAACAAAGATATGAAGTACACGTGCTCCCACCACTCAGCAACAGTAATGAGTATCAGTGGTGGCTAGTGCCACTTTAAATCGAAGGATGGGCTTATTGGAATGGTTGGAATGGAACCGTATCACATTTATTGTTATTACAATACCATTTATGTATTGCTTGCAGGGGACTGGGGGTGATGGTTGGGAAGGTGGCAGACACAGACACCTGGATAGCAAGTTGATGTTTTGTGCCGTTCTGCCTTTGTTTTAGCCGAGGGCCGCTCTCCCGATTAGATCCCCACCAGCCCTCTGTAGTGTCTGTGTAGGTGTGCGTACATATAATTATTATTTGTACTTTATAATTATTTTCTCTTAGCATTTTACTATTATGTATGTGTATATTTTAAATTAGTGTAGATTATTATTCTGGGGCATGAATGTTTGTGTATGTATATGTGTGTATGTGTATATATGCATATGTATATATGTATGGGTGTGTGTGTGTGTGTGTGTGTATATGTATTATTTTTTTTTATATATACTTTTATATGTATTTTTTGGGTGTGTGTGTATGTGTATATGTGTGTGTGTGTTTGTATGTATGTGTATGTATGTATGTATGTATGTATATGTGTATATATATATATATATATACAGTATAACCTTTTTATTTATTTATTTTCTGATTGGGGGGTACGTTTAATTTAATCCTGTTTCCGATCTAACCCACAATATGTAAATGTACTGCTGTCTATGTCGGTTGCTGATGGTTCATGTTTAGACCGGCATTGCTTAGCAATATAATCTTGTGATGCTATATCTTGCTTATCTCAGGGATTGACCCAAGATGACACTTAAGTGCGCAATATGTTTAAGAGGCAACTTATTCTCTTTAGGTTTATTAGATGCTAATTGAACACTTTATTCGCGGGAGCCTCCTCAGTTCATATGTTAGTAGAAGTTCTAGGATAGTGAGAGGTGAACGTATAGTTGGGATTTTATTTTTGTTTTACTCTTGTTCGAGGTCGCGCCGTGCTTTTTTGGCATCGGCCAGATAATGTGTTTATTATTTTTATTTTTCTATTTTTTTCTCTCCTATTTGTGTATGCCTGTTAAAGGTGGGTTGATCGGGGGGGTAAATAGTGGGGAAAGTAGGGGAACAGGGTGGGAAGTAAAGGTGCTTGCAGGGGGGGAGGGGCTGGTTGGATACTGCTCGGGTGTAGCTGCTACATATGCTGATCGTGATGATTTGGTGCGCTTTCTTACCTTTTTATTGAGTTACATGTTATGCAGGCCACCATAGGAACTACAAATGAGAGGGGGGCGGGGCTCACATTCACTTCCTGGAATGTCATGGGTTTAAACGAACCAATTAAGAGAGGCAAGGTCCTAGCCCACTTGAAAGCACTCTCGTCTGATATTATATTTTTGCAAGAAACCCATCTGAAAAATAATTCTCATAGCAGACTTAAATGTAGGTGGGTGGGGCAAGTGTATCACTCTAACTTCTCTGCCAAAATGAGAGGCACAGCGATTCTGGTACGGAAAGGAATTCCCTTTCTACATAAAACCACTATTGTGGATAAAGAGGGTCGTTTTGTGATCGTAATAGGAGAGATCCACTCTACTTCTGTAACTCTACTAAATATCTATGGGCCAAACATTGATAACCCCTCTTTTTTCAAAAGAGTCCTTGCCCTGATTCCAGATATCTCCCATACTAACCTGATCATTGGAGGGGACCTTAACTGTGTGCTAGACCAATATTTGGACAGATCCTCTACCCGGCGAACCCCCACCTCCTATTCAAGTGAATTCTTGAATACCTACATAAAGAATTCTAACTTATTTGATATATGGAGGATCACTAACCCTACGGGTAGGGAATACTCCTTTTACTCTCATGTTCACAATGTTTATACTCGAATTGACTACTTTTTGGTTGATGCTAAACTACTCCCCTATACCTGTAATGTGAGGTATCATGATATTATAATCTCGGACCACAGTCCACTCACCTTCTCCCTGAGATTGGGTGACATCGTACCAAACGAGAGGGTCTGGAGGTTGAATCTTCAGCTCCTCACAGAACCAACATTCTGTGAACATCTTAAAAACCAAATTACATTTTTCTTTGATACCAACGACAACAGAGAGACTTCCCCAGCATTATTGTGGGAAACACTTAAGGCTTATTTGAGAGGCTGTATCATCTCCTATCAGACTGCCAGGAGTAGGCTAAACAGTTGAAAATTGGTAGAACTGGAGGGACAAATTAACTTACTGGATAAGGAGAATGCTAGAAATCCATCTATGGAGAAACATAAAAAAATTACCTCTTTAAAATTTGAATATAATCAGATTCTCTCAGCTAAAATTGCTAAATCTTTTCTCTACGCCAAGCAAAAATATTTTGAGTTTGGTGACAAACCACACAAATTACTCGCCAGACAACTTCGAAAAAATGTGAGTGACCGAATGATTCACAAAGTTAAATCTGCATCTGGGGAACTACTCTCTTCCCCCAAAGACATCAATGACAGATTCCGTCAGTTTTATGAGACTCTATATACATCTAAAGCAGATCCTAACCCCTTAATTATGCAAAACTTTTTGGAGGACTGTAATCTTCCTGCCCTGAACCAGGAAGATTCTAACTTCCTGAATAAGGAAATATCTCTTGAAGAAATTCGAGAAACAATTAAATCTCTAGAGTGGGAAGACCCCGGGCCCAGATGGATACCCTGGTGAATTCTATAAAACATTCAGCAACATGCTCTCTCCCTACCTGCACAAAATGTTGGTTCAGGCCAAGGAGGATGGAGCTCTCCCATCTACTTTGGATGAAGCATTCATTACAGTTATACATAAGAAGGGTAAAGATCCGGAAGAGGTAGGGTCATACAGACCAATATCCCTCCTTAATACAGACCAAAAGATTTGAGCAAAAACCCTGGCTAACAGGCTTAGCACTTTAATTGGCAAATTGGTCCATTCGGACCAGACCGGCTTTATCCCGAACAGAAACTCATTCTTCAATCTCAGGCGCCTCAGAGTATTCTCAGAGGTTACCAAACGTGGACCTTGCCGTTATATCTCTTGACGCCAAGAAGGCTTTTGACCAAGTTGAGTGGTCCCATCTATTCAAAGTCCTACAGAAATGTTATATTGGAGATGGGTTCATAAATTGGATCCAGCTTTTATATAGGAACCCCTGTGCGAGAATACTCACTAACCAATCATTGTCGCCCCGATTTAACCTTTACAGAGGGACAAGGTAGGGTTGTGCGCTGTCGCCTATGCTCTTCGCCCTAATCATTGAACCTCTCGCTCAGGCGATTAGATCTGATGCAGCAATACACGGCTATAATACTAAAGATACTCTAAATAAGATTTCCCTATATGCAGATGACATTCTCCTCTATGTAACAGAACCCCAAGCTAGTATTCCAGCTATTCTTGATGTGATTAATTTGTTTGGTACCTTCTCGGGATACAGAATAAATTGGAACAAGAGTGAATTAATGCCCATACGGTTACAAAACACCTCCTGGCTAGAACATCTTCCAGTTAAGTTATCTTCAGAAAAATTTACCTATCTAGGAATTGTAGTTACCAAACAATATTCCTTACTATTTAAAGAGAATTTCCCCTCTCTGATGCAAAAACTCAAGACAAACATACAATTTTGGAGAACTCTCCCAATTTCTCTGCTCGGAAGAATTAATGCCATTAAAATGGTCTTCCTCCCACAACTGCTCTACCTATACCAGAACATCCCAGTATTCATACCTAAATCCTTTCATAAACAACTGGACTCAATTATCAATCCTTTCATCTTGGATTATAAAACACACAGGATAGGTAAAAAACACCTCTGCAAATCCAAAATGGAAGGAGGATTGTCTCTCCCAAATTTTATATTTTATTACTGGGCCGCTAACCTCCGCGCTGTTACGTTTTTGCTGGATGACGCACGTCCGTCACCCAGCTGGCTTAGTATGGAGCGGGAGGAGTGTCACCCCTTCTCTATTGGTGCTGTGATTTTGTCGCCTGTCAATCTGGAGAGGTCACGTTATCGTAACAATCCTATTATACATAGCACAGTCCGAATCTGGAAGCAAATTAAAACCCACTTTGAGCTTAGACCAATGTCATTCATGCTCCCTGTTGCCAGGAACCCCTCCTTTGCCCCCTCTAACCTTGATAACACCTTTGAGCAATGGGGAGAGTTGGGGATAAGTACCATAGGGGATTTATATATAGAAGGGACCTTTGCTTCCTTTGAGTTGCTGAGGGAAACTTATAATCTTCCCAGAAGTAACTTTTTCAGATACCTACAAATCAGAGACTATGTTAGAAAACACCTCCCAACATTTGGGAACGCTAAGCCTTCCATGTTTGACGGATGCATAAAAATATCCCCCACCTCAGAAAAACTGATATCTCGTTTATATGATGCTTTTCAATCTGTTAGCACACCTTCTACAGATGCCATTAAGGCAAAATGGGAGGAAGAACTAGGGGCTGACATTTCGGTGGCAGACTGGGAAGATAGATTGGAGTATATCCACACCTGCTCCATTAACTCCAGACATCGTCTCATACAATTCAAGGTATTACACAGATTACACTATTCCAAAACCAAACTGCATAGGATATTTCCTGATACATCCCCTATGTGTGATAAATGTCAGGCTGCACAGGGTACACGACTCCACTGCTTTGCCCTATGCTCTAGCTTGTATGGTTACTGGTGTGGAATTTTTAGGATCCTCTCTGAAGTTCTGGAGACTTCAATTGACCCAGACCCGCTTCTGATAATCCTGGGAGTGTCTGATTCCCTAAACGGATTAACCAACCCTCAAAAACAACTCATCTCTTACAGTCTCATTTCGGCAAAAAAACTAATCTTGTTGTTTTGGAAAAAGAGGGAAGCGCCCACTACCAAATTATGGCTCAGCGAATTGGCAAACACTGTACACTTAGAAAGAATTAGATATATTCTGAAAAATAAATTATCAACATTTGATCAAATCTGGCAGCCTTTCCTCTCTTACTTGGACCATTCGGCTCTGTGAATTTGTACTTTTTAACGCACTCTCAATTGTAATATTTTAATCCACCTTTGGGCAGCATGTGCTGGCACCACCACCCGAGCAGTCGGGAGGGGAATAAGGGGAAGGGATAAGGGGGGGAAGAAGTGGGGGAGGGATAAAGGGGGGGGAATAAGTGGGGGGTGACACCTACCCTCTTTCTTTCTACCTGTCCTTGTTCTGTATGTCTTGTTTTGTAATATTTGTTTTGTACCCAGAACTCTGGATCTTTTTGTTTCTGTCTGCTCTTTTATGTTTAGATAAGAATTGTATACCTGTCTTTTATACCTATACACCATTCTTGTGTGTGTTCAATAAAAAATATTTGAACGGAATGGAACCGTATCAAACACATGGTTTCATGGTACTTGTTGCCTTTTCCAATAGAACACCTTGAGTCGGTCAACAATACAGATGTAGGATCTTAATTTGATCACCCTGTTACAGGATAAATGTCAAACTTGTACTGTATTTGAGGTGTAAACAGGCTTTTGAAGTTTGTAATTTCCACTTTTAAATTTCAGACTTGATATTCACTTATGAAAAATGTATCAACCCCTACAAAAATGTCCACAATCCACATAATAACGCAGATAGAACAATGAGACAGATATTTCACCTGATGTATAGTTGTGAAGCATCAGCTTGTGTTTCCACTCACTACCAAATATGGTAGTGGGAGGAAGCACAGTGGCCGGCAGTGTGAGAAGATGGAACAAGATAGATTTTGGCCAACATTCTGCAAATTTTCTCATCGATGAAACATTTAATCTCAATACAGTTTTCTGTCCCCAAAACTAGAATCTATTACGAACAGAGTGGACTATGTTTTGCAGACTTTACCCTTTGCCAAAGTTTTTTAAAATTGTGTTGTTTAGAAGGAACTCAATGGCAAATTGAACTATTGCACACACACACTTAAACAAGGATCTCACCTTTAAGGCAAAGAAATTAAAACTTGAGAGTGGTATATGTAGGACAGTAATGAATGCTAGATTTTAAATGAATTTCAGACAAACTGATCAAGTTTTAATATAGTGATTACAACTTGCAAAGCCTCATGCCTGTATCTCAAGGCAGCAGGTAGCCTAGTGGTTCGAGTGTCAGACTAGTAACTGAAAGGTTGCAAGATCAAATCCTTGAGCTGACAAGGTACAAATCTATCTTTTTGCCCCTGAACAAGGCAATTAACCCACTGTTCCTAGGCTGTCATTAAAAATAAGAATTTGTTCTTAACTGACTTGCCTAGTTAAATAAAGGTAAAATTACATTTAAAAAAGGCCTAGTCACTCACAATCACGAATGGAGCATTCTATGGGTTAAACATTAACATATCAAAAGGTCTATGATGCATTATTACCCTTACAGTAGAATCTGACTGTCAAATGAACTGACAAATAAATATACACCGAACTTAAATAAATGATCCGTTTTTTGTTTATTACGAAAGGAGGTATTAGCAATTTAGACATAAACAATATGGATGAATATCTCAACAATTTTATCTTCATACATTTCATGTTCAGTTCAACCTTACTGTTAGGCAGGATCTGGAGATTATAAAACGGTAAATAACATTCCCCGGAAGGTAGACACTCTACCCTAACAGGCATCTGAAAATGTGTCATTGAAAAAAAAAATTGAAATAATCCACCCCCAAATATTTTGCATCACATAAGGCTGCTGAGGGGAGAACGGCTCATAAAAATGTCCGGAATGGAACAAATGGAATGGCATCAAACACCTGGAAACTATGTGTTTGATGTATTTGATACCATTCCACAAATACCGTTCCAGTCATTCCCATGAGCCCGTTTTCTCCAATTAAGGTGCGACCATCCTCCTGTGCTTTGCATGTAGCCTCTTACCTCCTACTGGCTTCTTGTTTGAGCCACAATTTCAGACAAAGGGTCAGGGGATTTAGATAAGTAAGTACGGGCCTCAGCAAGTTGTAATAAAGTCTGGCTGCATGTACTGATTACTGAAGTTAAACCACACAGTTGTCACACACACACACCGCTCTGCAGATTTTGATATTAAGAAGAGCAAGGGGATATATTTTTCAAAAACTAACAAATAGCGACACTCAGTGGTTATGAAAGTGAAACTGCGGCTAGACAACCAACATCATCGTCTCCAAATCTTGCCAAATAAAAACACAAATTCAATAACAGATCGGAAAGCGTATCACCAACGTTTTGTCTCTCAGACATGGTTGGCATAGCCGTCATTGCCATCCTCTGTGTCCAGAGTTTTGGTGCGGTCCGTTTGCACTGAGGCATAGAGGTCAGAAAGCACAGAGACCGTGTCAGCGTTGTTGTTGGCCACATTCACCTTCTCCACTTCCTGTGGCCCCTGTAGTGTCACTACGTCAGAGTACTCAATCTGGGGCTGTGGGGAGCTGCGGCCAGACACCATCTTTGGGGCCTTCAGAGTCAGGTTGGCATAACAGTCCTGCCTTTTAGAGGGCGCCTGACAGGAAGAAGACACATGGTAAATGTATGTTTAATAAAGGTCCAATGCAGCCCTTTTTATCTGAATATCAAATCATGTCTGAGTAACGGCAAAGTACCTTACTGTGATTGTTTTAATTAAAATAGTCAAAAAGAAACAAAAATAGCTTCTTAGCAAAGAGCAATTTCTCAAGAAAGAATTTAGCTAGGACTGCCTGGGAGTGGTCTGAATGGGGAGGAGAAAACGGAAAATTAGCTGTTATTGGCAGAGAGGTTTGGAACTCTTTTTCCTATTGGTCTGCTAACTAATTTACCGCTTGGTGATTTCACCAGGCAGGCCAAAACTTCATCCTACCAATACAGGCTGAAATTTCAGGTAGTCTTTTCAAACAGTTCTTACACAAAAAGGGTATTATCATAATTTCCACAATTTCGCAGTATAATTCCAACCACAAAGGGAAATCACATTTTTGACTATACTGGACCTTTTATATATAATCTTGTCGACCAGCCAGCACTCTCTAGCAATTGAGCCTGGGGACAAGGTTAGGTTTAATATACTATAGGACCTTTTGGTATGGGCCTATCCATGACACAAAGAGATAGGTAACACAAATAATGAACAATAACAGGAGACATCTGTGTTTCACAAGGAGAAGGTGTAGAAAAAGTAGCACCTGAGAACCACTTTTGATCGGACGATCTCTGACGGATGAGGAACTGAGTGGAAGTTCTACTCCTGTCAACAAAGAGAAACCAGTTGTGAAAAAGAGGATAATTCAACCCTGGGTCACTCATCACATCGCAGTGCACATATTCCATGCAGTAAGATGGAATTGTATTTTCTTGATGTTATTACATGTAACTACATAGTAACTATACTACAAAACACATTTGAAAAACTAAATTACCTGTTTCATTACATTACGATTCACAATGCTTTGCTTTCGGGTGCTTATGATATACTCTGACAACAGTGAAACATTGACATTGAAAATGAAATTCAACTGAAATTCTGCAAGCAAGCATCTTCTGGGAACTTCTTCTCACTTGTCTGGGTGTAGCTGATGTTCCCATAGATAGGGTTGTCCTCCATGTCCCTCAGTCTCAGACTAAGACTGGTTGATTCCCATCGAGGATGAGGAGAGAGGAAACAGTGAGGTCATTAGCAAAACAGATATTAGCATGTAATAATAGTCCAAAACCATCATGATCAAACCAGATAAACAACTCTAAAGATGAATAAAGACAAAAAATCTGTGATCCAGAGCCATGTAGATACTGTATCTATATCTGTCTATATACTGTATATATGGCTCTGCATCATTCATTGCAGCCCCATCAGACAGACAATTAATCTGTCATTAAACCTTTGTGTCCCTTTGTCCCTCATTTGTCCCTCTGTCTAATCATTACAGTTTTTCTCAATTGCCTACAAGCATTTTTTGGAACAAAACAGTAAATACATTTTCCAGATGTAGTTGCCTTCTCAAAACATAAATACATTAATCAAAACTATATTATACCGTCAAAATTGCAAATTCATGAATCAAAATAACACGAATGCCTGCAAAAAGAATAACACAACCATATTTCCCTTAGTCCAAGCAGACAAAACACAGTTAGTCTGTCTTTTAAATATCCCAGTAGATAAATACATTGTTTTTGCAGTCACTAAATCATGAAGATCAAATTTGGAAGAGCAACTATCCAAAGGTGCAGAATTATGGGCAATTACTCTCCGTTTTTGCATATTTCAGCAAACAATTTCATACACATCAAATTATTCAAATAAAAATAATTTAAAAAATACATTGTTTGCAGGATTCAGATTGAGAGATTCAGATTCAGAGTGTTTAATAGTCACATGTACAGGGTTGCAGGTGTTATTGCAGGGTACAGGGAAAATCGTAGGCTCCAAGCTCCAGCATGCAGGACTTAGTGAAATAAAATAATTAAAATGGTAATAAAAAACAAAACAATAGAAATAGCCCTATATACATCCTAACTGTAGTAGTGATGAATAAATAAGTGTTCATTGGTGTGGAGGCAGAGTAAAGACTGTTTAGGGGTGTGGGGGAATGACCATAGGGTGAGAAGCATGACCATTGAGGGGGTGTGAAATAAAAACAATCAAAATAATATACACTGCTCAAAAAAATAAAGGGAACACTTAAACAACACAATGTAACTCCAAGTCAATCACACTTCTGTGAAATCAAACTGTCCACTTAGGAAGCAACACTGATTGACAATAAATTTCACATGCTGTTGTGCAAATGGAATAGACAACAGGTGGAAATTATAGGCAATTAGCAAGACACCCCCAATAAAGGAGTGGTTCTGCAGGTGGTGACCACAGACCACTTCTCAGTTCCTATGCTTCCTGGCTGATGTTTTGGTCACTTTTGAATGCTGGCGGTGCTTTCACTCTAGTGGTAGCATGAGACGGAGTCTACAACCCACACAAGTGGCTCAGGTAGTGCAGCTCATCCAGGATGGCACATCAATGCGAGCTGTGGCAAGAAGGTTTGCTGTGTCTGTCAGCGTAGTGTCCAGAGCATGGAGGCGCTACCAGGAGACAGGCCAGTACATCAGGAGACGTGGAGGAGGCCGTAGGAGGGCAACAACCCAGCAGCAGGACCGCTACCTCCGCCTTTGTGCAAGGAGGAGCACTGCCAGAGCCCTGCAAAATGACCTCCAGCAGGCCACAAATGTGCATGTGTCTGCTCAAACGGTCAGAAACAGACTCCATGAGGGTGGTATGAGGGCCCAACGTCCACAGGTGGGGGTTGTGCTTACAGCCCAACACCGTGCAGGACGTTTGGCATTTGCCAGAGAACACCAAGATTGGCAAATTCGCCACTGGCGCCCTGTGCTCTTCACAGATGAAAGCAGGTTCACACTGAGCACGTGACAGACGTGACAGAGTCTGGAGACGCCGTGGAGAACGTTCTGCTGCCTGCAACATCCTCCAGCATGACCGGTTTGGCGGTGGGTCAGTCACGGTGTGGGGTGGCATTTCTTTGGGGGGCCGCACAGCCCTCCATGTGCTCGCCAGAGGTAGCCTGACTGCCATTAGGTACCGAGATGAGATCCTCAGACCCCTTGTGAGACCATATGCTGGTGCGGTTGGCCCTGGGTTCCTCCTAATGCAAGACAATGCTAGACCTCATGTGGCTGGAGTGTGTCAGCAGTTCCTGCAAGAGGAAGGCATTGATGCTATGGACTGGCCCGCCCGTTCCCCAGACCTGAATCCAATTGAGCACATCTGGGACATCATGTCTCGCTCCATCCACCAACGCCACGTTGCACCACAGACTGTCCAGGAGTTGGCGAATGCTTTAGTCCAGGTCTGGGAGGAGATCCCTCAGGAGACCATCCGCCACCTCATCAGGAGCATGCCTAGGCGTTGTAGGGAGGTCATACAGGCACGTGGAGGCCACACACACTACTGAGCCTCATTTTGACTTGTTTTAAGTACATTACATCAAAGTTGGATCAGCCTGTAGTGTGGTTTTCCACTTTAATTTTGAGTGTGACTCCAAATCCAGACCTCCATGGGTTGATAAATTTGATTTCCATTGATCATTTTTGTGTGATTTTGTTGTCAGCACATTCAACTATGTAAAGAAAAAAGTATTTAATAAGAATATTTAATTCATTCAGATCTAGGATGTGTTATTTTAGTGTTCCCTTTATTTTTTTGAGCAGTGTATAATATATATATATTAATAACTGCAAAAGTGATGAATGTCGTCGGTGTGGGGGCAGAGTAAAAGTCCCTTGGGGGGGTGTCCATAGTGGGAGTAGCAGGGGAGAGGGGGGAGCAGGTAGCTGACTAGTGGTGGCTATTCAGCAGCCTGATGGTCTGAGGGTAGAAACTATTGGCCAGTCCTCCAGTTTTTACCATGATTCTCCTGTACTCTCCACGTCTGAGTGATTGAAGCAGGGAGAACAGGCCATGGCTTGGGTGGCTGGAGTCCCTGAGAATCGGCCATCCTGCAACACCTGGTGTTGTAGGTGTCCTGTAGGGCAGGCAGTGTGTACCCAATGGTGCGTTCGGCTGCACGTATCACCATCTGAAGAGTCTTGCAGTCCGCAGAGGTGGAGTTACCGTACCAGGCTATGATGCAGCCCGACATTATGCTCTCAATGGTTCTCCTGTAGAACACTGTGAGGGTTCTCGGGGACAGGCCGAATTTCTTCAGCATCCTGAGGATGAAGAGTCGCTGTCGTGCCTTCTTCACCACGTGTCCATGTGGTTAGACCATTTCAGCTTCTCTGAGATGTATACGCCGAGGAAATAGAAGTTATTGATCGTTTCCATGGCGGCCCTGTTGATGAGGATGGGGGCGTGCCCCAGCCTGGTTCCCCCTGAAGACCACAATCAGCTCCTTTGTTTAGCTAACGCTGAGGGAGAGGTTGCTTACCTGGCACCACACCGTCAGAGTGCCTACCTCCTCCCTGTAGGCTGTCTCGTCGTTGTTGGTAATCAGGCCTACTACTGTTGTCGTCATGGAACTTGATGATGGAGTTGGAACTGTGTGATGCCACACACTCGTGGGTATACAGGGGAATACAGGAGGGAACTGAGAACGCACCCTTGTGGGGCACCCGTGTTGAGAATCACTGTTGAGGAGGTAATGTTGCTTACCTTCACCACCTGGGGGCGCCCGGTCAGGAAGTCAAGGACCAGTTGCATAGGGAGGAGTTCAGGCCGATCGCTGTGAGCTTTCTAATGAGCTTATAGGGCACTATGGTATTGAAGGCCGAGATGTAGTCGATGAACAGCATCTTATGCATTTCTTTTGTCCAGGTAGGTGAGGGCAGTGTGCAGTGCAATGGCGATTGCATCGTCCGTGGAGAGGGTCGAGAGTGTTGGGGAGGGAGGAGGTGAGTGCTACTGGTCGGTAGTCGTTCAGTTACTTTCCCTTTCTTTCATTTTTTTATAGCAGAGTTTTGACTGTTAGATGCACATCAGCTGTAGTGATGCATAAAACAGTGGAAAGAGGCATGCTGCTAGCCACCATTGTAACGGAGAACAAGCACCCACACGTGGACTATTTGGCCTCCCCATCTTTCCAGACCAGATTTATACCCCCCAGAAAGGCTGGATGTTCTGCCCCTGCCTGCTATGAGAGTGAGTAAGTGAGCCAGCCAGCCAGCCAACACTTTAGCCAGATTCATTCATCGGTATCATCACAATCTAATTCCATGTAGTCAATACATAGGCTGATTTGTTCATAGTTTTGGAGACTTTCCTTTGGTGCACAGAAACAAAATCCACAGTAGAAATAAGGAAAGGTGAATACAATGGAGGA
This sequence comes from Salvelinus alpinus, assembly GCF_045679555.1. Lineage (NCBI taxonomy): Eukaryota > Metazoa > Chordata > Actinopteri > Salmoniformes > Salmonidae > Salvelinus > Salvelinus alpinus. Next base: position 34,240,277 of record NC_092097.1, on the reverse strand, counting down.
ACACAATTGATATGAATGTATAGCCCTCAATCTATACCAAAGTAATTATCTATAATGGAATGTAAAATTGTTGGAGATTATGATTTAAGATTGCCGGAAACAGAACACAATTGCCCACATTTCTCCTCTGACAAAAACGTTGTGTTAATATTCTGATGACATATGTATTTAAAGTTTTGCAAAAGGTGGTCTAAGATATGCAAGTCAGGTACAAAACCAAGAATATGATCAGAAGATCTGTAAATGGATTTGAGCACAGATCAAAAAATTGCTTGTATGAAATTGAGAAACTGCAATTAGATACACACCTCCTTCTGAAGCGGGGCAGAAATGTATTTCCTTTATCTGTAACAACAAAAGAGTGTTCTCTGTCAGTATTTTCTTTTAAATCAGAGGTTGTGTTAACCATTGACTTCAGTCTTACCTGTACAATGTGTTGCGATACAGCAAAGAATATTCCAGCACACTGAAAAGACCAACATTGTGCTGACAACTGACAGTAGGATCCACAGCTCAAAAGACCCGCAGAAAATACCAAAAACTATGGGGAGTACAACAACAAGAAAGAGAACAGGTGTATAACCGTTAGTATATGTTGTTTTCTTTGCATTGGGCTGACAAGACTTTATGGCAAGTCTGACAAAGACTTTCGGGTCTAAATTTTGCACAATAAAACGGCAGGTGCATGGAATAGTGTGTGGGTATTCATCTTTCTTTCAAGATTTGATGGCTTGTCATGTGTAATATGTCTATAGCTCCAGAAGACACTGAATTGAATAAATAGTTCAAAGTAAACTAAATGAACCAACACACTGTTGTATTTCCTCCCACATGTCTTTTGGGAGCCTACAACAGTGTGTGGGTTCATTTGGATTACACTGTGTAATACATTTTCAAAAATGTAACGTTGACACCTTTGAGCTTGAAGAGTTTTGAGTTTCATTTTTTTTATGGCATGTAAATTTGACCTTTTTGACCTCTTGATGAGAATAAAATATTGTCTAACTTCAAACAAGCTTTTAAAAAGGACACCACAATATCCACTGTTCCTAGGCCGTCATTGAAAATAAGAATTTGTTCTTAACTGTCTTGCCTAGTTAAATAAAGGTAAAAAAATAGAATATTGTGAGTTAAAATAGATCAGACTTACCTGTTGTTTGAGTGCTGCTGTTACAGCTATCTGCCATGATTGCGAGTTTATAAACCTGATAAATTCAGACTCGCTTGACAAAAATAAAATAAAAAATAATTTAATCCTTCCCTGCGACTCTCTAAAATATTGATCCAAGATGTAATTGTATTGAAGCGTAATTCTGTACTAAACTATTATATTTGTATTTTAAGGTGTTGGTTTTAGTGATGCAGGTTCATCTAGGGTTCTTTCTGGGAGTTTGCTGCAGGATGTTAGCTTGTCATTTCTTTTGTGCATCAGCAGGGCAATCTGCAGAAAACCACAATCCTTCCTATGAAAACAACTCATGCTGAGCCACATTTTGCTAATGCGCAAAAGAGAGAGAATATTTTGTGTGAGTTTTATACCAAGGGATGCAGCACCGCTTTATTTTTGACTGAAAGATTAGGACACATTTTAGGTTTTGTACGTTTTGGGACATGTACTAATGTGTTTGCTAGTGTGCTAAAAAAAAGAAAAATATAGTGTCTGCAAAGATATTTAAAAAATATTATAAATATTTAGACAGCGTAGGCCTAAAATGATCTACAATGGTTAACTATACTGAGAACCCCCCCCCCCCCCCCCCCCAACATAAGTTAATTTAATTGTCGATTATGGATGGAAGAATGACATGTGCTTTTGTTGTTGTTGATTCAATCAATTTCTCCTAAACAGTTTGACAATACCTATACGTGCTTAGTATGGGCGTGACTTAAAACTCTTATCCCACGTCTTCTCTAACTTTTCTTCCTTTTCCTGAGTGCTGATGTGTATGTAGCAAGCTACGAACTTGACGCAGCAAAATGTTCAATTTCGGATCAAAAATACTTTTACTTTTACTCGTGGCTTTCCCATGTGGCCTGATATCCTTCGGTAAGTCATTTTATCCTTCTGAATTTGTATTCGTCACTCCAGCGGTGCAGAGTTCATTGCAATAATGAAACGTTAACAAAGTTAACATTGACGTGGCATAACGCAGTTTTTCATTCAGTGATATTTAACGTTTGAAGACTGCATTGTCTTAAAGCTTCGTGCTCAATATCCATATTTGATTAATTAAGTAAACAAATGCATTTAACATAAAATTATAGCAGGAACATAAAACTTTGGGAAGCTTTCTCAATATATGCTTGTTGAGACATCGCATGCTTATGCAAATGAAACATTTCCATAGATGTAGTTTTATGGTGAAAGACAATAAGAACCTTAAATAGAGAAACAAAAATGTCACATTTTTCAGGACAAAATGTGTCTGGTAGGCAATATTGTTTCTATACACAACTAGTATTCTGCACTAGAGCGCAAAAAAAAATGATATTCACAAAGTTTAGCATATCTTTGCAGGGGGGCTCTTATTTTGAATTGTGCTGCCAGCATAATATACTGCTGCTAGGAGAACGGTAATCTCTACTCTGAGTTCCCCTTTTTCTATGGTGACGTGTCCCAGGATCATCGTTGCGTTAGTACTGTGTTGATGCATTGTAACACCCGTGTGAGGCGCTGACTTTTACGTTGTATCTTGCCTGTTACATAGTGTTCAAATTGTTACAATAGGGCAGGCCTACTACTAAATGATTGGCTTTGCAATTTGTTATACAAAGTTTATACAGCATTTTCGATTAATTAGGCCTACCAATCATGAAGCATAACAGGACCTAGTTTTAGCCTTTAGGCTAAACATTCTTTGTGAACGAGCACAATGAACTAATCTCTTTTCATGATCACTTGTATCTATTTAGTAGTGTCACTAGTTTACATTTATTTGATCCATTGTATCCTATGTGTATTTTTTGTGAAGATGGACAAACTAGGGGTAACGTCAGGTTAAGAGGCCTGGCCTTTTTAACAGGTGGCGAGTTGAAGTCACAATTATCATCAGATATTATAGCAATTTATGCAATGTGTATGTGTTTAAATGCACACATTGCTAATGGCTTCTTCTCTCTGTTTGGACAGGCCAAGTATCTGCAGACTCTGAGTCTGCGGAGGACATTTCCCCAGATTCAACAGTCGATGAGGAGGAGGAGGAGGAGGAAGAGGATGAGGTGCTGGTGGAAGAAGATCAGGTCCCAGGCTCAGTATGTGACGTTGTTCGAACTGGGATGAAAGCGGCTTCTATTGTCCCTGCCAAATGAACCAGACAGTTGTTTGACATATTGCTATTTGATTTGATATTTTGAAATCTCTCAGGAAACAGAAGATGACATAGATGAAGATGCTGCAGTTGGAGATGTAACCTCTCACCCTGATGCTGACACCACCATTGTCTTTGTGACTGGGGAAGGTTGGCCTTCTCTTCCTTGATGAAGACTTTCATATCATTTTACACTCAGTCATTCATTGTAAATTTAAAGGCTAATATGCAAGACAGTGTTGAATGTAATTATTCATTCACATCAATGGTTTAATTTGTATATCTTTGTGCCCTCTATCCAGAGTTCCCAGCCAATGAGATTGTGAAGTTCCTGGTGGGTTTCACCAACAAGGGAAGCCAGGATTTCACTGTCCATTCCCTGGAGGCCTCCTTCCGTTACCCTCAGGACTTCCAGTTCTACATACAGAACGTGAGTCTGGGCTCTCGGATGCATGACGCCTGCATGCCTCATCTGAGGAATAGAAAGTCCCCATGAAAACACACATGATTCTGTAACACTTCATACATTATAATGGGGTTTGTAATCTGTTTACTTCCAATTTATTAACTAACAATTACTATAATATTAACTTATTATAAAGCCTTTACAAACCCGATAACATATGTATTACCTATTATAGATGACAGTTAGTTCAAAAACAGTGTGTTGTATTTACCAAATATACATGGAATGCCCTGTAAAATGTAGTATTGGGAACTTTCTGCCATTGTTGATCAGAAAAGTAGACAAGATGTTTTTGGTATCTAGTTCACAGCCTTGCCCCTGAGCACTGTGGTCCAGCCCCAGAAGCAGGCCTCCTTTGAGTACTCCTTCATCCCTGCTCAGCCTATGGCTGGTCGTCCCTTCGGCCTGGTTATCCTACTCAACTACCAGGACAGTGAGGTGAGACTAGATTTATTGATTGTTTTTATTATTGGAATGTTTTGCATCTTCAGTATGCCCAGCTCATATGGGTTGTTGACCAGGTGTTCAGGCATCACCCTGACCAGGTTCAGAAGTTCCTTGGAATGTATGTCCTGAGGCGCTGATCTTGTGTTTTGACTGTTCCGCAGGGCAACGGTTTCCAGACGGCCATTTACAACCAGACCGTTACTATCGTTGAGCTGGAGGAAGGACTGGATGGAGAGACGTAAGCATTTCTTTGCATACATCAATTCTATTTTTATGCCAGTATTTGGTTATTTTAATTTATGTTTTAGGTACATTTGTTAAAATATTTTAACTCATTTTTATAGTATGACATGTTTTCCTTTGTTTCTCCTCCAGAATATTCATGTATATCTTCCTGACTGGATTGGTTGTCTTGGCGGTCTTTGGCACGTACCAGGTGCTGGAGTCTAGGACGGTACGAGTTTCATGAATCTAAATTGTCATAGTCTAAAATATCTCCACCTCTTTACATATGGTGTTGAATGTTACATTAAAAATGAGCACCAGGGTGAATGAAGTGATGACCTTTCATCTATGTTGTGCAGAGGAAGAGGTTCCCTGTGAAGGTGGAGACGGGCACTGGTGGGATGAACGGTGTGGACATAAGCTGGATTCCCCAAGAGACCCTCAACATCATGAGTAAGTTGAGCTTTGTCATGAGCTTTAATACTCTGTCATAGCTTTGTGCAGGAAGACAAATTCAAACTCTGCTTATAACAACCACTTTTTTGGAAGTGTACTTGAAAAGGCATCCTCTGTTTTAATCTTGTCTGTACAAAGATGAATATCAACTCAAATGGCTGTATTGACCATCTCTCTTTCTCTCACACTCTCTCTTACTCTCTTTGTCTCGCTCTCTCTTACAGGCAAGGCATCGGCATCCCCTAAAGCCTCCCCAAGGAAACGCACCAAGAGAGCGGTGGGAGTAGATCAGTAAACCATTCCAAGATGCGGCCGTCTTCATATCAATGTCCACCAGGCCCATGTTCAAGGCCCATGACATCACAACCGTCAACACCATCAACCTCTGCTCAACCTCTGGGTGGACCTAGTTAGTTATCCAAGAGCTTTTCGCCGCTGATACATAGGCATACGCCAAATGTCTCAATGTCAAGGGTTCTTGGACTGAAGAGACTGGTGTCACGAATGTGTCCCATTTAGACACCACTCTAGTTGAACATGGTCATAATTGTGCAAATTTGGCCCACATTTTGTTTAATTAAAGGAACTTGTTTTTTATCACTGTGTGGTTGAAACACTAAAGGACTGAGTAATTTAATCACCATGCCAGCTCCATGGAAGACATGGGGAAGACTTGGGGAGTTTTAGACCTGCCAAAGAAAGCTATAATGCTACACCAAGTATTTCAATCAAAATCTTTTTTTACTTTTACAAATGTATTTAAATACTTAAATTCCTGAAGTATTATGATATTGAGCTTTTAGTTCTATTTAATTCAGTGCCTTAGTGGCTGACTCCCTGTCTGCACGGTCAGGAATTGAGATAGTGACCAAAAGGGTCTCCCAAGTTCCTCCAAGGGAAAGTTTTCCTTAATGTGGACCAGGTTTTTCAGTGTCATACTTTGGAATATCATAAAGATGCTTTGAAAGGCTCAGTGAAGAGAATTTCAAAAGAAAAGGCCATCAGCTACCAGGTTACATTGTTAAATGTGAATGATACAAATGCATTTGAAAAGGTACTTGCTTTCAGAGTCAGGTTTCATTTTTCCCAAACCATACTACAATAAATGTAACTGGTTGAATTATGAATTATAATTTTTTTCACACATACTACGCTGACACTCCAACACACACAAACGACATATGCTCACACACACAAAACACACATGCTTATTGCCGCCACACACTCTTTCACACTCTTCACACACTGCAGCTACTCTGTTTATTATCTATACTGATTGCCTAGTCACTTTTACCTACATGTACATGTTACCTCAGTCACCTCAACTACCTCGTACCCCAGCACATTGACTCAGTACCAGTACTCCTTGTACTGTATATAGCCTTGTTATTGTTATTTTATTGTGTTTCTATTTCCTTTTTATTTTATATAATTGTCTTTTTAAATCTGCATTGTTGGGAAAGGGCTCTTAAGTAAGCATTTCATGGTAAAGTCTACACCTGTTGTATTTGGAGCATGTGACAAATACATTTGTTTTGATTTCATGCCTCAATTTATGAAGCTCTGAAATAAGCACTTTATTTGGACTTTTGATTTTGCTCAATATTATTCTCAGAGAAATCAAAGATGACTGATGTCAGATTGACAAGGGATCCGACTGAGAGGAGAGTGTCCATATGTACCAATGGGCTATTTGTCCGTCAGCAAATGAGAGACATGGGATGGCACTAAACGTATCTCTGGCGAAGAGCGTTGATGAGGTGAGAGAAGCGCTCTGAGACGAAGCACGCACGCGAGGGGCAGGTTAAGTAACGTCACAGTTGTTATCATGTTTTGGATCGAGAATAAACTGCAACTGATACTGCAAATGTCAATCGCCTCCTGGTAACCAGATAGGACGTCATAAGTAATTTATCTTGATCGATTCATCTTACTTCGCTTTGATTTTTTTTCTCAATTTATGAGCGACTTTGTCGGATCCCACAGATGGCGAGAGGCACCCTCCGCTGGGTTTGATATGGGAATGGGATTTACGTCAGCGAAGATTCTAATATGTTGTGCATGTATTACATTAGGTAAGACGGGTTCAATTATCGTTCTAGATACATATTTATTTGTAGAATAATAATTTGTCATTACAGGAATTTATTTTTCGACACCACTGTATTAGCTCTGTTTTTATAATAAATTGGATGAAACGTAATATTTTATTAATTAAGGGTGTAGGCTAAATGTAGATGTTGCATGCAGGGTGAGAATAGAGTTGTAGCCTACTATTTGACAGTGCCAAGCCTTTTTCATATTTTAAGTGCTTATCAATAACTCATTGTCACTCAGGTGTGTGCAGTTAGATTTTGGAGTGCTTGAATGATATTTGACCAGAAATAGACTTGCAGTGTTGTGCTGGTTTGGGGTCACAAAGTACTGGGTATGGCTGGAGGGTGGTCCGGAGGGGGACTAGGCCCCATCCTGAAGTTGGAGAATTGTGCATTTTTCAAACACCTGAAACATTTTTTCCCCTGCAATCAAGAGCCATAATCATTATGCTTAATTCTATGTAAAAAAAAATAATAATATGTACATTTCTCTGCATATTTAAGTTTACCTCTTGAGCTGTATCCTCCTGACTGGTGTTTCTTTTTTTAAAGAAACAAAATATGCTTCTCTGGTAAAATGATTGAAAGGAATGTGAGTTGTATTCAGTAATTGCTTGCTTTTCTGAAGTCTACCAACCTTGCCAGCAGGTATGGCAGCTATTTAATTGTGTCCTTATTTTACCAGGTAAGTTTTATAATCTACAGGTACAACCCGCAGAATAGTTACAGGGGAGCAGAATGATCCAATTGGAAGCTGGGGATGATTAGTTGGCCATGATGGTATGAGGGCCAGATTGGGAATTTAGCCAGGACACCAGGGTTAACATTTAGCCAGGACACCAGGGTTAACACCCCTACTCTTACAATAAGTGCCATTGGATCTTTTAGTGACCACAGAGAGTCAGGACACCTGTTTAATGTCCCATCCAGAAGACAGCACCCTACACAGGGCAATGTCCCCAATCACTGCCCTGGGGCATTGGGATCTTTTTTAGATCAGAGGAAATAGTGCCCTCTACTGGCCCTCTAACACCACTTCCAGCAGCATCTGGTCTCCCATCCAAGACCAATCCTGCTTAGCTTTAGTGGCAAGCCAGCAGTGGGTTGCAGGGTGGTATGCTGCTTGATTGATAGCATGAAATGGCTTCTTGGTAGCTAGTTATGAGGTTGGGAGATTGGTAACCTATCTAGGCTAGCTAAAGCCAACGTCATATAATTGCTAGGTGGCCAGTAGTATTACAGCTAATATATATTTTTAAATATCATTATTATTATACAGTGCCTTGCAAAAGTATTCATCCCCCTTGGCGTTATTCCTATTTTGTTGGATTACAACCTGTAATTTAAATAGATTTTTATGTTGATTTCATTTAATGGACATACACAAAATAGTCAAAATTGGTTAAGTGAAATTTTAAAAAATTACTTGTTTCAAAAAAAGTGGTGTGTGCATATGTATTCACCCCCTTTGCTATGAAGCCCCTAAATAAGATCTGGTGCAACCAATTACCTTCAGAAGTCACATAATTAGTTAAATAAAGTTAACCTGTGTGCAATCTAAGTGTCACATGATCTGTCACATGATCTCATTATATATACACCTGTTCTGAAAGGCCCCAGAGTCTGCAACACCACTAAGCAAGCCGCACCACCAAGCAAGCGTCACCATGAAGACCAAGGAGCTCTCCAAAGTTGTGGAGAAGTACAGATCAGGGTTGGATTATAAAAAAACATCTGAAACTTTGAACATCCCACGGAGCACCGTTAAATCCATTATTAAAAATTTTTAAGAAAATGGCACCACAGCAAACCTGCCAAAGAGAGGACAGCCCACCAAAACTGACGGACCAGGCAATGGGTGTGCCACAGGTGCCACAGGGGGGTGCCACAGGGTTCAATCCTATGGGGGTGCCACAGGGTTCAATCCTCGGGCCGACTCTCTTCTCTGTATACATCAATGATGTTGCTCTTGCTGCTGGTGATTCTCTGATACACCTCTACGCAGACGACACCATTCTGTATACTTCTGGCCCCTCTTTGGACACTGTGTCAACTAAACTCCAGACGAGCTTCAATGCCATACAACTCTCCTTCCGTGGCCTCCAACTGCTCTTAAACGCAAGTAAAACTAAATGCATGCTATTCAACCGGTCACTGCCCGCACCTGCTCGCCCGTCCAGCATCACTACTCTGGACGGCTCTGACTTAGAATACGTGGACAACTACAAATACCTTGGTGTCTGGTTAGACTGTAAACTCTCCTTCCAGACTCACATTAAGCATCTCCAATCCAAAGTTAAATCTAGAATCGGCTTCCTATATCGCAACAAAGCATCCTTCACTCATGCTGCCAAACATACCCTCGTAAAATTGACCATCCTACCAATCCTTGACTTCGGTGATGTCATCTATAAAATAGCCTCCAACACTCTACTCAACAAACTGGATGCAGTCTATCACAGTGCCATCCGTTTTGTCACCAAAGCCCCATACACTACCCGCCATTGCGAACTGTACGCTCTCGTTGGTTGGCCCTCGCTTCATACTCGTCGCCAAACCCACTGGCTACAGGTTATCTACAAGTCTCTGCTAGGTAAAGCCCCGCCTTATCTCAGCTGTCTAGTCACCATAGCAGCACCCACTCGTAGCACGCGCTCCAGCAGGTATATCTCTCTGGTCACCCCCAAAGCCAATTCCTCCTTTGGTCATCTTTCCTTCCAGTTCTCTGCTGCCAATGACTGGAACGAACTGCAAAAATCTCTGAAGCTGGAAACACTTATCTCCCTCACTAGCTTTAAGCACCAGCTGTCAGAGCAGCTCACAGATTACTGCACCTGTACATAGCGCATCTATAATTTAGCCCAAACAACTACCGCTTCCCCTACTGTATTTATTTATTTATTTTGCTCCTTTGCACCCCATTATTTCTATCTCTACTTTACACTTTCTTCCACTGCAAACCAACCATTCCAGGGTTTTTCTTTTTTACTTGCTATATTGTATTTACTTCGCCACCATGGCCTTTTTATATTTTTATTTATTTATATATATATTTTGTTTGCCTTCACCTCCCTTATCTCACCTCACTTGCTCACATTGTATATAGACTTATTTTTCACTGTATTATTGACTGTATGTTTGTTTTACTCCATGTGTAACTATGTGTTGTTGTATGTGTCGAACTGCTTTGCTTTATCTTGGCCAGGTCGCAATTGTAAATGAGAACGTGTTCTCAATTTGCCTACCTGGTTAAATAAAGGTGAAATAAAATACATTTAAAAAAAATCCAATTGAGAATCTGTGGTATGACTTAAAGATTGCTGTACACCAGCGGAACCCATCCTACTTGAAGGAGCTGGAGCAGTTTTGCCTTGAAGAATGGGCAAAAATCCCAGTGGCTAGAAGTGCCAAGCTTATAAAGACATACCCCAAGAGACTTGCAGCTGTAATTGCTGCAAAAAGTGTCTCTACAAAGTATTGACTTTTGGGGGGGGGGGGGGTGAATAATTATGCACGCTCAAGTTTTCAGTTGTTTTGTCTTATTTCTTGTTTGATTCACAATTTTAAAAAAATGTCATCTTCAAAGTGGTAGGCATGTTGTGTAAATCACATGATACAAACCCCCCAAAAATCTATTTTATTTCCAGGTTGTAAAGCAACAAAATAGGAAAAATGCCAAGGGGGTGAATACTTTTGCAAGCCACTGTATTTGGGGAGGGGGCATTGGATTTAATGTGAAGTGGGACACTGCAAATGATCCAGGCAAGCAACCAAATCTGGGGGCAGTTGCTCTATTCTCAGAATCCCAATATTACCCATGCCTTGATATACTTCAATGTTTTCTATGCCTTAAAATCAATCATTCAAGCTTATATAACAGACAGTGGCTATTACAGTGGCTTTGGACACCTTATCCCTGACACCTGAGCCTAAGTGATCAATAAGGGGGTGGGAGGGAGGAGGTAGATGGGAGAGAATTGTGACATGAACCATTCTCACAGGTAGCCTATGCTGATTATATCTATTAACGGACATATCTGCTGATGGCATCATCCACCCTTTGAAGCATCTCTAAATCACAGGAGGACAAATATCTCCAAAGCAATCTCGTCATTAAAACTACATTGAGAGGCCATTTTGAAAGACTGGAAGAAAAACGTTAGCCAAACTTCCTGGGAGGGATGCTGAGAGCTGTTATGTCTCTGTTTCCTCCATTTTAACTCCAAGAACAACAAAGAAGGAGGGTGACCTACTTTTGGCATCCTCCCATTTGTTTCAGAAGACACTCTTCGCTTCAAACAGGGAGATGGATAAAGATCTGGATCAGTGGAGGCTGGTGGGAGGAGCTATAGGAGTACGGGCTCATTGTCATGGCTGGAATGGAATTAATTGAACGGTATCAAAAACATCAAACATATGGAAACCACATGTCTGACTCCATTCCATTCACTGCATTCCTGCCATTACAATGAGCCCGTCATCCTACAGCTTCTCTCACCAGCGTCCACTGATCTAGATAAAGATGATACTAGAGCCTATTGTTATTCTATCATGACATAAAACAATTATATTTGGCCTCTGTAAGAGCAATGGCTGAATTGTACAATAAAACCTATGGTAAAAATGAACAAGCAGGATATGTACCATATGGATACAATATTATTTTTTTCACAACAGGCAATATAATGGCCTTTCTTTCCTTAATGCATTTGGATGTATTTTTCTCTCTGTGTGTGTTTTGCAGTGTCCCTGGCTGTGGCAAGAGACTCAGCGGCGGATGTGAAGTGTGAGAATATTTACAGGGACTTCTCTGACTGTGTTCTGGAGCTGGGGGAGAGCATGGATAACTACCAGGAGAATGTGACCAGCGAGATGGGAGTGGAAGCTGTGTGTAGGTGAGAGGGGTGTGTGTGTCTGTGTGCATGTGTGTGTGTGCAACGTACAGCATCCTCTACATAGCTGCATCTGTGTTTGCAATGCACCGGGATCTCATGGGACCTGATTACTCTTACGACTGGGGTGAAACAAGTTCCCTGTGCAGCATCAGATCTAATTTCTGTGGCTACAAAATAAAGCTGGGTTGATCTTGCAAAACGCTAGAATAAAAACTGTTACAGTTTCACTGGACAGTAGTATAAAAAACATTAATAAACCAAAAATACTCCTGTAAAACACACCTTTGGCCATGTGTGTTACAGGTGAGCTTTGAAGCCTGGCATGTGAGGCGATTAAAGTGCCAGATAAATCAAATCAATGACATTCTTCAATCCAATAGATTGAAAACCAATGGCATGTTTTCATGTCAAATATGTAACAGGTAGTGGATTTGTGGAAGACCCTCTTGTAAAGCACTTTGAGACAACTACTGATGTAAAAAGGGCTTTATAAAATATATTTGACTGATTCATTGATTGATCTTTCATCCCTAGCCACTGGGAGGCGTTCCACACGTGTGCCCTGACGGCACTGTCCGGGTGTCAGGAGGAGGTGGGCTCCATCTGGGAGACCCTAAGAGAAGACTCCAGGAAGATCCGCTTCCAGGGCAGCCTCTTTGACCTGTGCAGCCCTAGCTCGGCCCCAAGCCTGCGCTCGCCTCTACCCCCTCTACCCCTGCTGTTCCTGGGCTTGCTGATCCTGGGAGGGCCCATCTGGCCCTCCACATAGGTGGGGGATGCCTCTCTCCTCCTCCTCGCTTCCGCCCCCATGCGCTCTCACATTCCCCGAGGCGGGGTGAGTAGCGAGACGATCAGTGAGTAGAGAGGGGATATGGATTGAAGATTAGGTTAGCATACATAGCCATGTCTCTATGAAGACACCATTGATATCTATAGTACTGGGTAATCAGAAGGCTATGATATCACAGAGCCATTATGTCTATGGAGAGATGAATGGATACCTATGGCTCTGGGTTACCCACCATAGATGTCTATGGCACTAAGTAATTATATGGTTATGTTATCAGGGCCTTAGATGTTAATGTCATCAATATCTAGGAGTCTGGATAAACATACATATCCAAGACCCAAGCAATTGTAATGAAATTACCTACTACAGTATACGCCTATGAAAAAAAGCCATTGGTCTGTTTTGTTGACAATCAAATTAATTCTTTATAAACAATGTCCTTTTGACCCCTACACACCAGCCCCAAATGGTTGGAGTTGCATGGCTGCTATAATGACACCAAAAAGGTATTTTCTGTATGTTTGCTCTGTTAAACCGTTTCTTTGGTCATCCTGTTAGTCAGTAGGTGCTGTTAAAGTCAGGTAATGCTCTTAACTGAAAATATTGTAAAAATTTGTTGAGGTAGATTATGCTCTTATCTGAAAATATCGTTCCTTGCTTTATTATGCACCTTACAGTAAAATGCCTAAATTATTGTTAGTAATTGTGGATGAAGGACAATAGTCTAGTTAGTTTCTCTCTTGCCAACTAGTTATTGTACCTGAAAATGATCGCTGGTTATGTGAGAATGTTCAGCGTTGTTTTATGAACCTGTGTTTTGTATGGAAGTCCAAGTGTTTGGCTGTTAATTCATTTTATATCATTGACTCCACAACTATATACAATTGTACACAGTTCACTTCCAAGCACATTCACCCTTACACAAAACGCACAGCATACTGAGTAGAAATAAAGACGAGGTAATGCCACAAATATTCACTTTATTATGGAAGCTAAAATATATAGGACTTAAGTCATAGGATTCTCCTATGGCACCACCCTGCATTGTTAGGGCTAATGCCTCAATGCATTACAATATTTGATGTTGTCAACAGTTGTAATATAACATCAAACTGAGTCAATATAAATGTAAAATGTAAGTAATTTGTAGTTTTATAGCAACATGTGGTGTTATTGTATAGCTTCTCCGTTTCTACTCTCAGACTGAATAGGCAATGAGGGGTGAATCCTGATTTAGGAATTTATGCCTTTCCTACACACTTCTCAGTATATTCAGACTTACCTTATTGAGTCGCGTAACGTGCTCTGCAGGCATGGCTACCTTGCGCACTCTGAATAAATGTAAAACCCTCCCACTTGCTGGCCACCATATTTTCTAGATGAGTTTTCATTCAATGGTGTTTTCAGTACATTTATCTTAAGCCATCCCTTTAAATACAGTGTAACTTATTTTTTTAAATTTCACCTTTATTTAACCAGATAGGCCAGTTGAGAACAAGTTCTCATTTACAACTGCAACCTGGCCAAGATAAAGCAAAGCAGTGCGACAAAATAAAAAATACAGTGGTTTGAGTCAAACTGAAAGCTGTCATATTCAAGTTCAATCCATAAAATATTTGAAGGTGGAAAAAAAGAGTACAATAGAGGTTGAACAATAATCCTATAAATCTACTCTAATTCCCACTAATCATGGAATTGTATGACAACAGTCCAGTCGTGTGTTCTTAGTTCCATAATGATTCAAATAGGCTACATGTCCCAACTTATTGCACAGCGTTAGCCGAATATGATCCACTAATGCTAGGAACCCTCAGGAACAATTTACAAGGACATGAAAACGGAATGGAATGAAATGATGCAAAAATAAATGTATGTGGGTATTACTGACGGTGGCTCGCGATAGTGGCTAATATTTAACGTGATACAAATTGTAAAATAAAACGGAGAAAAGCCTGGGCATATAATAAAAACATTCTAAAGAGCATACATCAACTTGGCAGGTTCAGCCCTACAGAAGCCTATAAACTATGGTCTCCAAATTTCATCAATGCAAATTTTGAGGGCACACAATTACAATTGTGAATAATGACACAGCAATTTTTGTTTTCTATTTCACTGTGTTAAAGGGGCGGCAATACATGTCATGTTGATATGATTTTCAGTTTGCTTCTATATGGCTGGTGTCACATTTGTCTCCAGGGATTATAAGAAAATATTATCTAAAACAACTGCCATGTTTATTTACAATCCCCTTCTCCAAACGGAATACTCATTTACCTAGCTCTTATTAATAGCTCTTATCAATATATAAATTACAGTGCATGGAGAATGCTGTTATTTAAATTAGAAAAAAAGAAAGCAGATGCTTTTTCCACTTGGAACTGTCAGGCTAGCTTGACCTTATTCATGGTTTCCTCGCACGTTAAAATGGCAGAATTATGAGGGGAATTAAATCAAGGTCAAAATACGACGTATCCGTAGACACACCTCCACCACACCTTCATTTATTCGAGCTCCACCTCAAACGAATAGCAGGTGAATATCATGCTATTCTCAAGCTTAAATTCAAGGTCATAATATGCATAGAGAGAAAAGCGCATAAAAAGGTAATTACCTTCCATTTACGCACGCTTAACTTGGGTCGGAATCGAGGCCTTAGTACTGAGATTTTTGTGCAAATCTCTCATTGATAAGAATGCATGATTTACGCCTAAACTAAAGCTACATCCACATCCATGTATCTTAAATTAGGATTTGACCCAGAGAGAGCATGTCAAAATATTCACACTGCTTCAGCCAACATAGGACATTCTTCTTGTATTCTTTTGTACCCTCCCAACAGTACCTATAGTATGAATGGATCTCTCTCTGCATGGTTGTGTCTAGATATTAGGTTAGATATTCAGTTGAAAATACATTCCCAAGAGACATCCTATCCTCTATCAGCATGTTTGTACTGGTTGTCCTCCACACCTAGTCTGTGCTCCTGATTGTGGTAGCATTCTGTCACCCAATCTGTGTGCCTGGTGGCAAGAGTCCACATTTGTTTGTTTTTTAAACAGAGTTGTGCTATTCACAAAGCATGAGCAATATGTATGGGAAACACTTGAGGGACCAACTACTTCCCTTTTCTGTGAGATCGGCAGCTAACGAAAGCATGAAAAATATCACATTATTAAAGGGAGATATCATAAACACTAAGCATATCATTATGTATCACTGATTATTGAAATGATTACTGCATAGAAAAATAGGCCTACATCAGGAAACAGTAATAATTCAAAATGTATGTGGTTTTTCAGCGATACAAACTACAGAGTACATTAAGTAATGTATTGCAAAGTAATGTGTTTGAAATAAAGTATCAAGTTTGGAAATATGACATATTATTCTGTTTATACCTGCATGACCACAGAGGGATCTGCTAGATCAAGATCATATTTGCTCCTACTCAGTATATGCTTTATCACAGTTATAGAGGATAGATTTTAGCCACGAGACACTTATTGTTGATATGATGTCCCTCCCCTGCACCATGGTTTCTTTTTTAGTCGTCCTCGTGGCAAGGTGCTAATAATCAGGACTGGATCCAGTATGGAACAGCCCAGCTGGCAGTCAGCCGCTTGTTAGTGGGCTACCATCTGTTCTCCCCAACCTGGCCACAAAGAATGCAGAGAGGGAGTGGGGGAGAGGCAGAGGGTGCAGCAGGGCTCAGGGCCCCCAGGACTCCCCCATGGGAGGCTAACATCCATGTGTGGTGGTGGTGTAAGCCTCTCATTATGTTGCCTCCCCCGTCGTTGACATTTCTACAGTCCAGTTTATCACCCACATTACAATGCACACGATCCCTTTGTCTGTGCCAATGATAATGCACTTAATAAGAAAGTAGGTCTGTATTGCATGTTGCAGTAAGTAACTTCTTCCTGCACTGTCTAGTAATGCTCTGATGGATAGAAATCTGATGACAAGTAATGAATGACTGAATATTCAGATCTATCTATTCAGATCTAAGACAAATAATCTTAACGTGGATCCAGTGATGCAATAAGTGGAAACTACAGCATTGCACTTCTTTACAGAGAAACCTTACAAAGTCCAAGAAAATTAGCTGAACCATGACTTTCCTGAGTGCTTATCATCTAGTCTAGTCGAATAGATTATTCCCACACCAAGAGCTAATTTTCAACAAATGCATCTACAATACTGCAGGCAATTATGATTTCATTAAACCGCAAGTCCTGAAAAAACAGGACTTGTGGTTTAAAATCTGAGAATAACCATCCCAGATAATCTCAGAGTATATGTTAAGATCACATATGAGTCAAATATGTGATGTGAAGAGAAGCACTCTTTGTGGTGACTATAAACCAAAAAAAAAGATTTGGTCTTAAGACACCAAATGGTCCCACTTATTATCAAGAGTTCAATACCTTGGTTATATAAAACCACGGCAGCAATGCCAGAGGAAAAAACTTAACAGGTGAGGTGTAGAAAGCTCTCACTGCATACTCCAGATTTTCACCGCAATTCAAGTAAAACCTCTGTGATCTCACACAAAGTTCAAAATGATATAAAAATGTGTAAGGTCCAGACAGGCTGAAAATCATTTTTACAAATAATAGGATATGAGAAGGAAAGAGAAAGTGCATTGAAAATCAGCAGAGAACCAGGAGCACTAAGCATGCTTACTAAAATAGGTTTATGTATAATTTGACCATAGATGGCAGTCACTGCACCATTGAGCACACAGTCAGGCACACACACAGTGACAGCATCTTGTCAGAACACAGCTGGTGGCTGACAGACCATCCCCAGAGGAGCCATCTGCTCTCCACAGCATCACATCTTGTACACACACAACACTATGATCATGCTAAGCGATGATTATCAGATACTTGCTGCTCCTATAGCGTTGTCATGTAAACTTCATAATGTTGACGTATGGATGAGCATTGCTGATTCCTTTCACCCCGCAAGCTCACAAACTATAATGAGGAATAAAATAGAATTCCATATGTGGTGATCTGTTGTTTACATGTATGACTAGTTTGTTATCGTTTTTATTTTTCTCAACTGGAAAGGACATAACCGAAAGCATGTGCATGACAATCATGTGATATCATCATTATTTAATCAAATCATGAAACCATTAAGATCTTTGTAAGACAAACTAAACTCTGCTTTGAACTGTCTCAAAGCAAGTGATATCTTAGTGGGTCGAGGAAAAAGTTGGCATTCACTGTTAGACAGGTAGTACGTGTTTACAAATAAATACAGCAACCAGCCCCATTTCAGTTAATTTCCAAGTCCTTGAATCTATTGAGAGGTGTGCAATGTTCCAACTTGGAGCATCTCTGTCTCTAGATCCAACTACTGCGTTATTGCAGCTCACATCCCAGTCCCACCAAGTCTTTGGGCACAAATGTCATAGCCTACATCATACTGGGCAGAATACTGTCAGTGAACAGTTCACAGGGAGTGAGCCAGAGTCACAGAGTGGGGTCAGGTCAGGTGGTCAGCAGTCAAAGGTTAGACTTAGGTCCACTGTTGACTGGGATGGCCCTGAGCTCAGTCCGCATGCATAGGTACTCTCCAATCACGGCCATCAGAGCCATGCAGGCCACGTTGACCAGCCACCAGGACAGGGCCGCCGGGAGGTGGGCATTGTAGATCCAACAGCCTATCATGTGGAAGAAGTGCACGGTGATAGTGAAGTCCAGACACTGCTTCCCTCGGCGGATAAAGAACAACAAGCCCAGGGCACTGACGAAACAGCGAGACAGATGCACGATGAAGGACAACATGCCACAAAACAGGTTGGTCATTCAACTGAAGTGTGTGTGTAAATGTTATGATCGTTTTTGATTCATAGCTCGTAGTTAGGCTAAGTTTACCAAACGTTAAGATTGTCATCTACTATAAAGCATCATGGATTATTGACCTCATAACAAACCAGCCTTTCATCAATGGTATATGACTAGACTTCTTCATACCAAAGTGTTGAGGGAACATGCAGCACTCGAAGTCAGCCCATTAACTTACCAGGTAAGTGAGTTCAAGATGAACGCCATCATTGAGAGTCTGCCCTGCATTGTTGCAAATCCAAGAACCTGCAAGCATAGAGCCATGTTGTGAATCAGTCCACTGTCAACTCAACAGACAAAAATTTGGAAAATGTAGGAAACATTTCACAAAGACTCACCTCATAACTGAAGATCTGGTCCAGTGATCTGTTGGTTTGTACAAGACTGTCCACAACAGCCAGCCACAGACCCAGGAAGCTGTAGTAGATGCCTTGCATCAACACAATCTGAGACAAAATGAGGACCGGGTCCCAGATGTAGCTGCGGAAATGACTGCCCATTCCAAAGCTTTAGGAGGGAACACAGGGACCACCGAACAGCTGAAAAGTAGGGAGTGTCAGTGAATCAAAACCTGAAATTAAATTGTAGACATTTCAAAGGTCCATTATAGTTGAGTTAGTACACGATAACCTAACGTTAGCTATAAGCTGTTCTGTTACAAGCATTATTCAAGATAGTTAGCTGGCTAGATATCTAACAACGTTGCTAGGCCTACTTGTTACAGTAGTTATCTAGCTATGTGACATAGTTAATTTAGCTAATTTAATCGAGCAAATTAGCTAACGTTACAACCAAACTCGTGTTTACATTGTCCTCTTTTGAAAAAATCTAGCTACCTGAAATATTTGATAGCTGGCCGACATTAGCTGATTGGCTAATTGGATTAGCTTGGTAGCTAGCGAACTATGTCAACAACTGCTTGGTGACATAGCTACCTAGCTGGTAACGTTAGCAAGCTATTAACTTGTTAGCAGCAGTGATTGTTATTGAGTTTACAAACTGTAGCCTACTTTTGCTGATAATCAATATCGAGTCGGGGTGTTTGGTAGTGAGATATCCAAAAGTACAACACATGAAATGCCACGATAAATCTACCAGATAACGTGGAGCTGATGACGAATAACAGAAACGTGAAAACAACAACGCCACCAAATTTTGACCCGGAAGGGATTAACCTCTATTACATTCATTTCAAAATAAAAGTATGTTGAATCTGGAATGAGAAGGGATATCCGGCTTTTTGAAAAATAAATGAACATCTTTAATAAAAATGTTATTTCACTGATTTTGGGTGCCGAAATTAATACGTCTGGTGATACGATTTTGTTTTAAGGCCTTTACAAGTTGCAGTATTTTATTTCATTCTTCTGATACTTTTATTTTGACAGAAATTCCTAGAGCTCACGTTTCTTTCCTAATTTTCTCCCACTTCTTCACTGAATGGGCCCTGCAAGTTTGCCTGGCAAGGTGGACGCCCAAGAAAAAGCTGCAAGCAGTCAACACTTTGCCAACAGTCGTGCATATGAAAAATAGGCGGTAGGTATCAAATACAATGCCATATAAACGTTCTTAAACAATTACCAGTCCCAAAATGCTTTGCTCACTTCTCTCTCAGGCAGTGGTAAAGAATTTACGCTGAGACTCAGATGTTTCATTTTAAAATGTATACCATACAAAAACCATTGATGTCAAAGTTTAACAAACCATACAACTCTGTGCATAAGGACCACTTTTAACAGAACTTTGTACAAAAACCCATTTCCAGGAAGAACTGTGCAGATAAAATGTTTATCAAACTTTGCATCTGCAGTTTTTCCAGTAAATGTTTTTGTTTATTTACTGTGTAAATTGTTCAAAGTAGTCACTGTGCATAGAGTTGTATGGTTTGTTAAACTTTGAAATCAATGTTTTTTGTTTGGCATACATTTTAAAGTGACAAATCAGAGTCTCAGAATAATCCCATTACAAAATTAGGTGGTAAGAATGACAGCTGTTACTAATCCTATTCATCACTGCACATATGCATTATAGGCTATTCCAGGGGTCTACAACCTTTTCTAGCATGAGAGCTACTTTTTTTTTTTTTATGTACGTAGTGAGCGAGCTACTCATTTTTTTCTACCTTTCAAATAGGCACATTCTTCTCTTCTCTCCCCTGCAACCCTTCTCTGGGTCCTTAGTGTACAAGATAAACTAGAGCACTATGTTTTCTGTCAATATACCTGGTAAAATAATGGTTAATAAACTCTAAAGAGGGGCCTATAAAATGTATTTTTTTTCTCCCAAATTCTTCAGTTTGATATTATCCCAAACTATGTTTTGTCAGTAAAAATAAATCCTGGTTTTAGATTTAGTTTGTTTTTCACTGTCAATATTACATTTGTTCATAGATAAACAACGAAATTGGATGTTCTGGGTCCTTGTCAATGCTTAAATCACATCAGGAGACTATTTTTTAGATCTGGAAGAAAACGAACACATTTGGATTTGTTAGTGTAATTCCCCTTTAATGTGCCGGTCTCTGTACTGCTGCTGCTGCTCATTTCATGGCAAAGTTAGCAAATAAACAAATAATAGATACACATGATATACTTACTCAATATATACTTCTGCTTGGTAAGCCTACTTTGCAGTTAACATTTTAATTGAGAAAGTTTTGGGGGGAAAATGTCTGTCAACCCACAAGACAGTTATCACGTCAACTGGCTACACAGGGAGTGATAGACAAACTCGCGCACCACACAGACAGGGTCAATATTGTTGGAAATGAATTGGTAGACAGTCGCAGACAGTTTGAACCTCTCATAAGGCAAAGAACTGTACCCAGCTAGTGTGAACGCTGCGTGTAACACATCCGGTGTCAGGATAAATAAAATGCAAGGTCTGCTAACTTTCTTTAATTATGTTTAATTACCGCAAACAATGAATGGCAAATGCAATTTTCGTATATACGGGTTCGCTGTTTCACCGCGCAGGATGAACAGAGAACTGGCAAGAAGTACGTAAACAGCTGTTCTTATACCGTGATGACGTAGTTTCAACGCGTCTGTTAGCCTATCACAGTAGAGGCTGGGCTTGGTTTAGACTTTGCCCCCCTTTGCTGGCCCTTTGTCCAAGCCCCTTGGCGCGTTCCTTTGTTCACATCTGGTTGCTGGGTAGATTAGCTCCGTCTTGGGTCTGTCGATTCTACACTAAAACAGTTCCTAATATGGTATTGTCCAGTATTCTAACCTCCTCGTTGGTCTAGAGAGATGCACCCCTCCCCTCTCCAGACTGTCCACAACTTTTATGGCCTGTGTTGGTCAGTCCTTACACCTACACACCCACACCCCTCTGTATAGTTTGTGTATGTGTGTAACAAAACAATATTCCTCTTCAACCAATATGCTAACAGGCTATTATGCTTAAACATAAATCCTAACACTAGCAATGAGGAATCGGTCCAGAAGCGGCCCTCCGGAACTGATTGAATCGGGTGTCGGACTCGGCCCGGAATCAAAATGAATGACTGCCCAGAATCTTCCCAAGCACATCGGGCCGTTTCCGTCTACCGGATTTTAGCCGACTTTGCTGGCATCTTACCAGAATCCCCTACAGAAGCGTCCCGATGCACATTTAAATTAATTAATACAAAATTACCCGATTTAGTCATTTTAAATATTACTATTATACATTTTATACATACACATTATACCCATCAACAATTGTTTTTTGTGTCCCCTAAATCGGACGACGCTGGGCCAATTGTGCGTCGCATGGTGACGGTGTCAGCGTGCATGCGCCTGGCCCGCCACAGCGCGATGGAGCAAGGACATTCCGGCCGGCCAAACACTCCCCTAAATCTGACAAGGATGGGCCAGTTGTGGGTCGCCTCATGGGTCTCCCGGTCGCGGCCGGCACGTGTCTCGAACCAGCATCTGTAGCAACGCAGTTTGCACTGAGATGCAGTGTCATTCGGGAGGCTCCATCCACAAAGTTTTTAATGCTTATCAATTCCCTTGCACAAAGTATCAAAATACTACTTAAACAGGACTCTTAAAGAATTTTTATTTTTTGATCACAAATGTTAATTATATAAAGCAGCCCGTGCAATCATCTGCCGGAGAGTAACCCCAATCGGCCCGAGCCACAAGTAATACATTTGGGCCAGATAACTCTCACAGGGTTCGGCCCGAGCACCAAGTAATACATTTGGGCCAGAAAACTCACACCGGAATCGTCCCGAACTCAAACCTCGCATCATGGCCATAAGTAATACTGCCGAAGGCGGCCCAGACTCTCAGACTGAATCGGCCCAGATCCACTGTGCTAGCTGGGTACTGTAGTAGAAAGTGAACTCCTGGTATAGGAAGTTGGCACGTTACACAAAATAGAGATTGAAGGTCAGTGTCTGGCAGAGGGGGGAAACCATCTCGAACTAGAGAAATCTTGTCACGAATAGACTGACCTCACATTACTTCAATAATAGGCTACTACGGTAAGGTGACCAGATCGATTTTGGAAATGAAAATAGGGGGTTTATTTTTCAGAGTGATTTTAGTAATTTTAGAATGACACAAGTTTGGTATGTTGTTAGATGCTCTAATGGCCGCGCATGCTTGTTCATGTGGCGGTCCCAATGTATAACTGATCCAACGTTCTCATAGGTCTGCGGGAGCAAACGAGTTTGGTACAGGAATGTACATAATTTTTACATGCTAATATGATTACATACAGCGTTTGATTATTGACATTTCAACCTCAATTTAACTTTACAGTTGCGTTTTTCTGTTTGAGGGCTAATCGGAGACATTTCCAGCGACAGCTCCAGCCGAGGACAGGCCACCAAAATCAGGGAATGTCCCTGGGGACGTCTGGTCACCCTATACTAGGGGTAATGCTGTGTTCATAACCAAATGGGAAGGTGGTACTTACCAGTTGTGAAGTCCTAAATAATAGTTGGATGCATTCACCTGCTTTGGACTGCAGATTGGCTAATGGAAAACAAGCTGTTTCAACCATAAACTAAAAGTACAGCTATCATGCTTGTAAACGAATTATAGTGTTCAAAAATCATATAAATAGATAGCTTTTTATAAATAATGTTTTGTTGCATTTAACTGCCTAAAATCCTGTTATCAAGGTCATTTTTTTGTAGGTGATGTCAAAGGTCAGCATGTGGGAAAATTCAGAGCTCAGGGATGATAGACAAGTTTCACACTTGTAATTACCAGTTGGAGGGGCGTTCAAGTGGATTTATTCCCATCGTATGTGGTATCTACCAGCTTCCTAACTGGTTATGAACACAGCATTAGACAACAAAAACACTTAACAATATTAAATTTTCTCATATATATGTTTGACCGTTGCACAATGTTATTCTCTACACAGGGAGTACTGAAAGACCAGTATGCTAAGAGCACACGTGTGTGTCGGCGCTATGTCATCTCTCAGAGACGTTTGTGCTTCGATGGGTCAACATCCGCAGGAAGATAGCATGTTTGCAAAGTGCAGTGGGTAAGGAATGGATTGATTAAAATACGTCATATCCCTCTGGAAGCACATTACATTGACCAAACTTTTGTCCTTGTCAATACAGAAGATTTTGTTCTATGTGACTATCCAATCTTTCTTTTACCTGGACTTTCCCACATTTTCCATTTATTGAAGCGCCTATGTCACACCAGGGCTATGAAGCAGTCACAGTCTACATCTTTATATTTTGTCCTTTTACATTGTAACTAAAATGCACAAAGTGCAAAATCCCGTCTGATCCCATGTTGTTTTGGTGTGCTTCTCAGGGCCAGTGAGATGGAAGACGTCCTGCAGCCCAGCACCCTTTTTGACAGCCATGCCTACCCGTGCTCTCATAGATGAGCCAATTACCCTAGAGGGGCATCACCTTCCCCCTCACTCACCTATCACGGTGCGCGCCTATATGCATAACGAGGACGGTGACCTATGGGAGGCGCTCTCTCACTACAACACAGACTGGAGGGGTGTCGTCAACAGTGAGTCACATCACTGACAAAGAAATATAATTACTAGTTTATATTAGTAGTAGAATTATTAGCAACAATATTTCTATGATCACTGGCTATAGTATGCAGGAGCTAGGAATCTCGGATGGCAGATTGTTTTGTCTGAACAGCTATTATTATTTAATCTTAGACTATCTCACTCTCTCCATCTCTCTATTTACTCTCTCTCTCCCTCCCCTAACCCTCTTCTTCTCACAGTGACCACAGATGTGTCTGTAGGGGGTTCCTATGTGGGCTGTGAGCCCATGGGATTGTTTTGGGCCCTGCAGCCTGCACCTGGAGAGAGAGAGGGTCTGAGGTTGGAACAGGGAATAAAACTAACAAAGAATGCGAAGCTATGGTCACATTGAAAATGATTCAGAGACAAATGCTATTGTTCAACGAAGTCAATATAAAGATTTTTAAAAGGGATAGTTCATCAAAATGATAAAAGTACGTATATATTGGGTGATTCCTCACAAAGCTAGAACAAAAAAAGACCATGATTTTGGGGATTTCATTGAAATGTAATCCATAGAATGGTAATTTGGAAGATGGAATGTTGACATACACAGTTGAAGTCGGAAGTTTACATACACTTAGGTTGGAGTCATTAAAACTAGTTTTTCAACCACTCCACAAATGTCTTGTTAACAAACTATAGTTTTGCAAAGTCGGTTAGGGCATCTACTTTGTGCATGACACAAGTAATTTTTCCAACAATTGTTTACAGACATATTATTTCACTTATAATTCACTGTATCACAATTCCAGTGGGTCAGAAGTTTACATACACTAATTTGACTGTGCCTTTAAACAGCTTGGAAAATTCCCGAAAATTATGTCATGGCTTTAGAAACTTCTGATAGGCTAATTGACATATTTTGAGTCAATTGGAGGTGTACCTGTGGATGTATTTCAAGGCCTACCTTCAAACCCAGTGCATCTTTGCTTGACATCATGGGAAAATCAAAAGAAATCAGCCAAGACCTCAGGAAAAAAAATTGTAGACCTCCACAAGTCTGGTTCATCCTTGGGAGGAATTTACAAACGCCTGAATGTACCACGTTCATGTGTACAAACAATAGTACGCAAGTATAAACACCATGGGACCAAGGAGCTGTCATACTGCTCAAGAAGGAGACGCGTTCTGTCTCATAGAGATGAACGTACTTTGGTGCGAAAAGTGCAACTCAATCCCAGAACAACAGCAAAGGACCTTGTGAAGATGCTGGAGTAAACAGGTACAAAAGTATCTATATCCACAGTAAAACGTCCTATATAGACATAACCTGAAAGGCCGCTCAGCAAGGAAGAAGCCACTGCTCCAAAACCGCCATCTGAAAAGCCAGACTACGGTTTGCTACTGCACATGGGGACAAAGATCGTACTTTTTGGAGAAATGGCCTCTGGTCTAATGAAACAAAAATATTGAACTATTTAGCCGTAGAACAGAATAGAAGTGTTTGGCCATAATGACCATCGTTATGTTTGGAGGAAAAAGGTTGATGCTTGCAAGCCGAAGAACACCATCCCAACCGTGAAGCACGGGGGTGGCAGCATCATGTTGTGGGGTTGTTTTGCTGCAGGAGGGACTGGTTCACTTCACAAAATAGATGGCATCATGAGGAAGGAAAATTATGTGGATATATTGACGCAACATCTCAAGACAGTCAGGAAGTTAAAGCTTGGTCGCAAATGGGGCGGCAGCGTAGCCTAGTGGTTAGAGCGTTGGACTAGTAAACAAAAGGTTGCAAGATCAAATCCCCGAGCTG
Organism: Salvelinus alpinus; assembly: GCF_045679555.1. Lineage (NCBI taxonomy): Eukaryota > Metazoa > Chordata > Actinopteri > Salmoniformes > Salmonidae > Salvelinus > Salvelinus alpinus. The sequence goes on along the minus strand of NC_092097.1, from coordinate 34,213,956 downwards.
ACAAGGTACAAATCTGTCGTTCTGCCCCTGAACAAGGCAGTTAACCCACTGTTCCTAGGCTGTCATTGAAAATAAGAATTTGTTCTTAACTGACTTGCCTAGTAAAATAAAGATAAAATAAAATGGGTCTTCCAAATGGACAATGACCCCAAGCATACTTCCAAAGTTGTGTCAAAATGGCTTAAGGACAACAAAGTCAAGGTATTGGATTGGCCATCACAAAGCCCTGACCTCAATCCTAAAAAAAGAAAGACAATTTGTGGGCAGAACTGAAAAAGCGTGTGCGAGCAAGGAGTGCTACAAACCTGACAAACCTGACTCCTGCTCTGTCAGGAGGAATGGGCCAAAATTTACCCAACTTATTGTGGGAAGCATCTGGAAGGCTACCCAAAACATTTGACCCAAGTTAAACAATTTAAAGGCAATGCTACCAACTACTAATTGAGTGTATGTAAACTTCTGACCCACTGGGAATGTGATGAAAGAAAGTAAAGCTGAAAAAATTCATTCTCTCTCCTATTATTCTGACATTTCACATTCTTAAAATAAAGTGGTGATCCTAACTGACCTAAAACAGGGAATTTTTACTAGGATTAAATGTCAGGAATTGGGAAAACTGTGTTTAAATGTAAATGTAAGGTGTATGTAAACTTCTGACTTCAACTGTAATTAACATTTGTATCTTAAAGCATAATTGAGAAATAATTAGTTGAAGTCGGAATATTTGATTTTTTGGGGGGCCTTTCTGTAGGTGCTACAAAGCAAAAGTTGGTTTCACATGAAGTTTTACCGCATGCTCTGTAATATGAGTAGTATTTTGATATCAATAAGACATTTATGAATATAGAAAAAGATAAACATGAATATTGAAAATATAAATTTTAGATTTGGCAAATTGTTCTATATTGTTGAACATAATTTACTTTATGGGTTCCAGACTGGGATCTCTGGTAGTTTTAAAGTTATGGCCCATTTTCACTTTCACTCTGTTGGTAATGTTTACAAATTGGATCATACAGTAACTCTAATAGTAGCAGAGATCCCACTCTGGAACTTTGATATGCCCGTAGAGTATATTATGTTCAACAATATAGAACAATTTGCCAACAAATATATATATATTTCTATATTAATGTGTATATTTTTCGATATTCATAAATGTATTAAAGACATTTGTTATTGATATAAAAATACTACTCATTACAGAGCAAGTGTTAAAGCTTCATATGACACCAACTTTTGCTTTGTAGCACCTACAGATTAGGCCAAAATGTCACAAATATTCAAATTTCAATTAATTATTTCTCAATTATGCTTCATTAAAGAGGCAATCTGCAGTTGCTATATAATTTTTTTAAACTTAAATTAATGATATGAACCCATTGATTCTTGAAGAATATACCTTGTAAATGCCGCATGAGCTTAGATCAGCTGTCGTACCCCATCAGAACCAAAAATATAAGCATGTTTTACTCCAATGTGTGTAAACTAAATAAATGTAAACAAACACTATATAGCCTCAACATGTTTAAAGCTATAATTCTGATATCATGGATGGTGGTTACATTTCTCTTACCAAAACAGCGGCGGAGAGGCCGCTTTGTTACTGTTTGCCGCATTAAGAAACAAATGTCAAATATATGTCAACAATCTTTCCTCCAAAGGACCCTTGGTCTTGTTTTGTGAGGAATATTCAATTTCCTTATTTTGAAAGTACTCTATGGGCCAGGAGTTATTGCGATACAATCTTGGGGTTTGCATACATAGCCCATGATGGTGACAATTTCATCCTTGTATTTTCCCACAGGCTGCGGAAGAGAAACGTTGAGACTCCGTACTCAGTACAGTTGTCCTTATTAGAGGGTCACATTCCGGTTCTACCCAGTGAGGGTTCCAACAAGGAGCAGCAGCAGAGAGGGGAACAGGAGCTGGCTGCAGTGACTGTTGAACGCTGGTACATGGCACCAGGTGTCCGGAGAATAGAGATTAGGCAGAACGGAGTAGTGGGGACCTTGTTCTTACCCCCAGGTAAGAACTAGGTCTGAGGGAAAAAGGTGATTGCTTTGTTAAATTGTACATATCAAATCACATTTCAAATCTTTTATTTGTAACACAAGATTAGAGTATCTTTACAAAAACTATTATGACTGAGGCTTTACTCCAATACTGAGGGTGTTGTGGTGTCCTCTTTTGTTGCCTCCATAGGTCCAGGTCCTTTCCCAGCCATGGTGGACCTGTGGGGTATGGGCGGGGGGCTGATAGAGTACCGCTCAGCCTTGTTTGCTTCCCGGGGATTTGCCAGTCTCTCCCTGGCCTACATTGGCCACAAAGACATCCCTGGTCCACTCAACACTATCAATGTGGGAGATGCCTACTTTCAGGTAGGCGGTAGTAATAAGGTGGTAGTGCATAGCCAAAAGAAATGTAGGACAACATGGGCTTATAGGAACACATTTCATTCCATGCATCAACCAGCTATGAAGAGATGGCTCTCGCTGTGCAACAGGTGATCCTATTACTCTCAAACTCTGAATGCCAGGGCTCTCATGAAGAGTTTGATTTGATTTTTGATTGGATTTGCATTGATGTTAGTGTGATTAGATGGAACAATAGAGCCCTGAGTGCCGGCGATTAGCGACTGTCAGTTAGTAAGTTTGTTGGGCTACTAATGACCATCAGTGGCAGTGTAGTGTTGGAGAAGCCTAGTTACCGTGACTCAATGGTGACATGGAATTTGACTGCGGTCAGGACTCGTGACTACCGGTGTGGCGGTAATATGGTCACCGTAACAGCCCTAGGTAGTGCTAGGTTTCAAAGTAGCTAGGTGATGCTCCCCTGTATGACGAAACATTCTGGCACCTCTGCAAAACTCTCTTTCCTCCTTGTTTTCTCAATGGGCGTTGAAAGACTGCATTCCAGTTTCTCCAGGACCACCCCCAGGTGTGTGGGGACAGGCTGGGGGTCATTGGCCTCTCGTTCGGAGCCTACCTGGCTCTGCGAATCGCCACTCAGATTGGTGTCAATGTAAGTCTGGCCATACAACCCCCTGAAGCGGTCATCTGGACTATTCCTTACCAGTCATCAAACAACTATTAGCTTTCCAAATATGAAATCATGTTTATACCTCTTGTGATGTGTTCGGGAGTTGGTATGTCCGATGTAGTCTAAGGTGGAATGACCAGAATTTGGGTAAAAGAGAAAGTTGAGAATTAAGGCTATATACAAATACGAAAGGCATATGTCATGAGTATGATGCGTTAGTGAGCTCCAAAAGTATTGGGACAGTGACAAGTTTTTTTGTTTGTTTTGGCTCTGTATTCCAGTACTTTGGATTTAAACAGATACAATGACTGAAGTTAGAGTACAGACTGTCAGCTTTAATTTGAGGGTATTTTCATCCATATTGGGTAAACCTTTTAGAAATTCTAGCACATTTTGTACATAGTCCCTCCATTTAGGGGACCAAAAATATTGGGACAAATTCACTTGTGTATCAAAAGTTTAGTACTTGGTCCCATATTCCTAGCACGCAATGATTACATCAAGCTTGTGACTTTACAAACTTGTTGGATGCATTTGCTGTTTGTTTTGGTTGTGTTTGAGATTATTTTGTGCCCAATAGAAATTAATAGTAAATGTTGTAGTGTCATTTTGGTGTCACTTTTAATGTAAATAATTGTTAAGAGCGTTGGGCCAGTAAGCGAAAGGTGGCTGTTTCGAATCCCCAAGCCGATTAAGTGAAAAATCTGTCTGTGCCCTTGAGCAAGGCACTTTACCCTAATTGCTCCTGTAAATCGCTCTGGATAAGAGGGTCTGCTAAATGACTAAATTCAAAGTGTTGGCGTACTGAGCCAAAACAACAAAAAATGTGTCACTGTCCCAATACTTTTGGAGCTCACTGTATCTGCATGTGGAACTGCATCTGAATAGAAATTCCTGGGATTCCCATTCACTCAGTTTCTTTCTCTCAGCCCAGGTGTGTGATCGGAGTCAATGGTCCAATAGGAAGTATCAACAAACTATCAGACAGCGACGGCAAGACCGAAAGCTTTGAAGGGTTAGTTACCATGGAAACACAGAAATAAGCTTTTGAAGAACTGTTCTTAACATTATAGCAATTTTGAAATATAGTTAACCTATTTAAGTATTGTGATGTTTTAAAAATGATGGTATGCCTGAAAGATGACTTTACAGGGACTAAATTAGATAATTCTCATTATATTGTGTTATTGTCAAGAGGGATGCAACTCTTTTCTTATCCCACCCATTGTTATGTTATAGGGATCAGAAGCACTGGAGTTACGATGAACAGGGCTACGTCAGCTTCAGAGAAGTGTCCACACCCAACAACATTCCACCTGAGAACAAAGCAAAGGTACGACCCTCAAGTGTTGATGGGGTCAAGAACCCCCTCCAGCCAGCTGCACAGAAAACGTTATAATACTCTTATCATATCCTATTATTTTATTTCTAGTATAGTAATACCTGTGCAGCTAGTGTGGTATTGGTGGAAATGAATGTAGAATTTGTTTCCTAGGGTTACATCAACAATGATATCCTCTGTTCGTGCAGGTTGAAAACCTGTGTTGCCCCCTACTGTACATTGTGGGTGAAGATGACTTGAGCTGTGCAGCTATTGAGAACGCAGATGAGGTAAGCCTACTTCAAGGTATGTCCTTACCATTAAACCTACCATATGACATACTATGGTAGTATATAGCTAGTGTCCTAGTTATAGTTGCTGATAGTAATAACTTTTCCAATATCCTGACGAGTCAAATGTCATGAACATTTGAATGAACATACTGTATATCTCCTTGGTTTTCAGATTGAGAAGAAGCTTAAAGATGCTGGTAGATCCCACCTGTTCACCCGCCTGTCATACCTGGGTGCTGGCCACCTGATTGAGCCGCCCTACACCCCCAACGCCCGAGCCTCCATGTGGACCACCCGACCAAAGAAACGTGGGTCCTCCTTTCCTCCCATACACACCTTCATCTCTGTCATATTTAGTTTGTCATGCTGTTATGACCTTGTTTTCAGTGGTACTTTTTGTAAATATTCTTGATTGTATCCTAAATGATAATCATAATTTGAATTTGTCTTGAAGTAAATTTCTCAGTCCTTTATTCTTGATCTCTATCTCCAGTTAGATTGTAAAGGGTTTCCAAAAAAGGGTAATAGACATTTTAATTAACATATATCAATGAGAGGACGACAATGTGATTCATTTTTCCAGGTTATTTCCCATGCTGTCCTGTTATGTATTTTTTCTTCTATAGTGATCACTCTCTGGGGAGGGCACCTGGCACCCCATGCTGCCGCCCAAGAAGATGCCTGGAAGAGGACCCTGGAATTTATGGAACGCCATCTAAGAGGGTGAAGGGAGAGGAGTAGTGACCACTTTGTGATAGAATGGTACATTTCATGTCTCCACAATGCAAGACCCAAAACTCAAAATCAACTGTCCAAAATCAGGTGGACTGTGTTCTCGTGAATGTACTGTAATTTCACAACACATATTGTTATGTAGGCATCTATGTATTGTCATTGATTTGTAAAATGTTTATGTATACAACTATTATACCATAATAAATTCAATGGCAGGTAAACAAAGTAGCTTCATCATCATTTCATCTTTGTGAGAGGGTTACACTGCATGTGTGTTGACTGAAACAGTCACGCCTTTACATTGTGCCACTAATGGTTGTGATCTGGGCTGAAGAGGTCGTGGCATGCTGATGTCACCATGGCGATCAACACGATGATCTTTTGGAAGTCAATCTCCAGGTCTCTGTTTTGGTCCAGGTCTGCAAACATCTCATTCAGAGTCTGATTCTCTTGTATTTTCTTAAATGAGACAAGAAGAGTCAACAGTAAAAATGAATCTGTCAGATTATAATTTGTGTCAGGTTATTTTAGTTAAAAATGTTCTGTATAGGCCCGTACAAGTTTATAACAAGTAATAACATATAGACCTGCAGGCTTTAAGTAAAGTGCAATAATCTAATAGTCATCTAAATCATTACAGCTGTTCAATGTAATTCTTTATTGTATAATTTTTTTATTCATACAGAAGGCTAAAAAACGATTATTCTATTTCGAATTGGATGAGCCCGTAGGGCTCTGGTCAAAAGTAGTGCACTATATAGGGAATAGGGTGCCATTTGGGATACAGTGGAGAGTGACTCACGATGATGAAGTGACTCATCTCATTATTGATAAGATCTTTGAGCTCTGCCTTCTTCAGCTTGCACTTGTGGCCAGAGTATTTATGGAACACATCGATGATGGCGATCATGGAACTCTAGTTCTGACATGCTCCGCTCAGTTCTCTTTCAGGAACACAGTACCATATAATTACATATAGAACACACTCTATGCACAAAACCCAGATACAGCAAGCACACATCACCTATCAAAACTATATTTCAATATTATTCAAGTAAATTGTCATTAAATACAAAAGTATTTGAATGACCACTGTTTTTAACTTGTTTCATAGAGACTCATAAGATTAGGAATATAGCCGGTTTTATAAGGCATATTTAGAATTGTATAGCATCTTACCTGGTTAAATAAAAACATTTGCCTATGATTTCATTGTATGTTGGTCTCATATTGCTCCTTAGCTAAACTCAATGTTCAAATAAATGTACATTGTGTTCACCTTATCGTCTTATAAATGCACACAAATGAAAGCTCATTCAGATCATCTGACCATAGAGTGAAATACGAAAGGACATGGACAACTATAGAATAACACTAGGCGTGGGACAATACACCAAAATGATTTTCCTCAATTATCTAAACAAACATTCCATGCAAATGCAATCATTACTGCTCAATTATTTGCTTTATTATATTACCTGCATTTGAAGACAGAAACCCACCCTTCTTTCGCTGTATTGTGAGACTTGGCAAACTGATGCTCTAAGACTGACACACTCCTTGTCAGTGTCCCAAAAGGCACCCTATACCCTTTATTAGGATTATTTTACTGTTGTGTTCATATCAAATGACAATGCATATACAGTTGAAGTCGGAAGTATACATACACTTAGGTTAGAGTCATTAAAACTAGTTTTTCAACCACTCCACAAATGTCTTGTTAACAAACTTTAGTTTTGGCAAGTCGGTTAGAACATCTACTTTGTGCATGACACAAGTAATTTTTCCAACAATTGTTTACAGACAGATTATTTCACTTATAATTCACTGTATCACAATTCCAGTGGGTCAGAAGTTTACATACACTAAGCTGACTATGCCTTTAAACAGCATGGAAAATACCAGAAAATTATGCCATGGCTTTAGAAGCTTCCAATAGGCTAATTGACATCATTTGAGTCAATTGGAGGTGTACCTGTGGATATATTTCAAGGCCTACCTTCAAACTCAGTGCCTCTGCTTGACATCATGGGAAAATCAAAAGAAATCAGCCAAGACCTCAGGAAAAAAAATTGTTGACCTCAAGTCTGGTTCATCCTTGGGGGCAATTTCCAAACGCCTGAAGGTACCACGTTCATCTGTACAAACAATAGTACACAAGTATAAACACCATGGGACCACACAGCCGTCATACCGCTCAGGAAGGAGACGCGTTCTGTCTCATAGAGATGAACATACTTTGGTGCGAAAAATGCAAATCAATCCCAGAACAACAGCAAAGGACCTTGTGAAGATGCTGGAGTAAACAGGTACAAAAGTATCTATATCCACAGTAAAACGTCCTATATAGACATAACTTGAAAGGCCGCTCAGCAAGGAAGAAGCCACTGCTCCAAAACCACCATAAAAAAGACAGACTACGGTTTGCAACTGCACATGGGGACAGAGATTGTACTCTTTGGAGAAATGTCCTCTGGTCTGATGAAACAAAAATAGAGAACTGTTTGACCATAATGACCATCGTTTTGTTTGGAGGAAAAAGGGGGATGCTTGCAAGCCGAAGAACACCATCCCAACCGTGAAGCACAGGGGTGGCAGCATCATGTTGTGGGGGTGCTTTGCTGCAGGAGGACTGGTGCACTTCACAAAATAGATGGCATCATGAGGGAGGAAAATTATGTGGATATATTGACGCAACATCTCAAGACATTAGTCAGGAAGTTAAAGCTTGGTCGCAAATGGGTCTTCCAAATGGACAATGACCCCAAGCATACATCCAAAGTTGTGACAAAATGGCTTAAGGACAACAAAGTCAAGGTATTGGAGTGGCCATCACAAAGCCCTGACCTCAATCCTATAGAAAATTTGTGGGCAGAACTGAAAAAGCGTGTGTGAGCAAGGAGGCCTACAAACCTGACTCCATTACACCTGCTCTGTCAGGAGGAATGGGCCAAAATTCACCCAACTTATTGTGGGAAGCTTGTCGAAGGCTACCCGAACCGTCTGACCCAAGTTAAACAATTTAAAGGCAATGCTACCAACTACTAATTGAGTGTATGTAAACTTCTGACACACTGGGAATGTGATGAAAGAAATAAAAGCTGAAATAAATGATTCTCTCTACTATTATTCTGACATTTCACATTCTTAAAATAAAGTGGTGATCCTAACTGACCTAAAACAAGGAATTTTTACTATGATTAAATGTCAGGAATTGTGAAAACTGAGTTTAAATGTATTTGGCTAAGGTGTATGTAAACTTCCGACTTCAACTGTATGATAACATTTGTTTTGGTCACCTTCAGCCTCGCAAAGCCGCCTGATCCCGCGAGTTTACATGAATGTTGCTGCATAGGTCACCTTTACCTTGGATTAAGCATTAACCTAGGTTTGAGCATTTAGAATTGATGCAATGATTATTCTTCTCCCAGATTTCTAAATGTTGTGTTGCATAGCTTTTGTCCTTTTACCTTTCTATGTAGAGAGAAATGTATTGGGGATGTAGAATAAGTATATGTTGTAGGAAATAAACAGCGCTACTACGCCGTAGGCGGGTCCAGAAGTGTTGAAGTTCAAATTGTTACATTGTAGTGTAGCAGTGCTTACTTTTACTCATGCTAAATTAGGTTACATTGTAGCAGCATACAACTCTACAATGGTAGGCTACAGTAAGCATTACATTCTAAACTCCGCCCTCGTTGTCTGCGCAGGAAAAGCCTTCGCGAGCTCAGTGGAAAATCCGCCACTTCCCATACGCAACATCTGCACCGACGTAATCAAACAATAGGCAACCCCTTCCCTGAAGTAAGGAATTGAGATCCCCTACATTGGAGTTTTGCCCATAGTGCATTTGTTTTTGTAGCCGATTGTAGACTAGCCTACACGGCTTGTGTTGATATCACAAGTTTACTGGAGAACTGAGACGAAGTAGAGACTCTGGACATTATCAATTCAATTTTAGGAATTATGGAAATACCAACATCACAATAGAGGAAAAATACAAGTCAGTTTTCAGCTCGGCGGCTGCACCACGGGCCAAAAGAAAACTCAGCTGTCCTCCCAAAAGTTATCAACTAGTGAGTCTCGTGAAAAGGCCAATCTTACACAACATTTCAAATTAACATTTCCACATTTGTATTTTATTACATAACAACTTTAATACATTGATCGCAGGTTAAGTTCTTCACAGTGCATCTAGTTAAGTGCCAAGTCAACCATTTGCCCGACTATCTGAACTTGTATTTTTGTTTTATTTTGTTGATTCCCCCTAGGTAACTTCCAAGTGTTTTAACCAATCAAATGTTGTTAAGTCTGGGGAACCTTTTCTAGACTTGGATTCTCACGGAATTCTCACTCAACCCGACTGTCTGAATCTTTTTATCAAGTCAGTTACAATTATAACACAATACATTGGATTCTCACGGCTTCTACCCGACTATGTGGATCTATCACAACACACATTTACTTAGATTCTCACGGCTTCTACCCGACTATATGAATCTGAGTCTCACGGCTTCTACCCGACTATGTGACTCTCTATAAATTATTTGGATTCTCACGGCTTCTACCCGACTATGTGAATCTCTCTTCAATTACCTTAGAGTCTCACGGCTTCTACCCGACTTTGTGACTCTGAGTCTCACGGCTTCTACCCGACTATGTGACTCTCTATATCTCAGATATCTTTACATGTTTACTTTTACATTTACAATAGACATTTATCATAAATTTGACAGTAACCCATACTCAACCTCAGTACTTCTGATCTTTAATTTGGATTTTCCTAATATACAATATGCAGATTTTTGATTTAACAGGTTTCTGCTTACCTTTGTTTTGTAGGCCTTATAGATCAGTTTCCTGAGGTGAGCTGGATTCCCGGCTGCTCCTTCGACAGGTCACCCTTCCTTTCTGATCCGTCTCTCACTTGTCTCTTTTCTCTATCAACTTTTTATGGACCGAATTCAGAGAAGAAAACCATCCTCTGCTACCAATTTGTTGATATCACAAGTTTACTGGAGAACTGAGACGAAGTAGAGACTCTGGACAGGGTGGATAAGGTTTAATTAAAAGCAATTTATTCAGAGGTAAAGATATCTGAAATAGTGTGCACGGACCCTTTCATCAAGCTCAAATGGAACTCTCCGAAAGAAGCCCAGATAACAGAGTGCATAGACATTTTATACAAAGATAGAAAGTAGGTTGAGTCTGGAAGTTCTTGTCCTCTGGTTGGTCCTGATGAGTTGGGCGAGGTCCCCTTCAGGCTAGTATCGCTGTCTCATTGGCTCTGAGTAGATTTCTTTGTCTTCAGAAATGTTCAGCTAAAACAGGAGATTAGGTGTGTGCGTAGATGTTCCTATTTTGACATTTCTGTGTGTCTCTGTAAAATGTTCAGACTGAAGAGGAGATTTTGTGTGTGCGTAGATGTTCCTGTCTTATCAGTGTTTATGAAAGGTTTGCGTCAGCCCTCTGTCCTTGAGTATGTGTGTGTCTCAGTATCTCGTGATATGCAGTACCAGGCACCCTTTTCTTATCAGTCTTTATGAAAGGCCTGTGTCAGCCATCTGTCTCTGGGTGTGTGTGGGTCTCAGTATCTGCTTATGAGTTTGTGAGAAACCCTGTTTGGAAAGAAGTTAGTTATAACAATGTAATAGCAAATATGCTTGTGTTATAATAAATGATATTTATTACACTTGACTCCCATTCTGGAAATCCCCACCCTGTGTGCATTTACACAGGAAACATTTGCCGTGATCGTGACAGGCCAGCTTCGAAGGGCGATAGACGAGAAAAGAACAAAGTACGAATCAGCCGGAACCTTTCCCGGTAAGAGTAGAATAAGCTTTAATGCTTTTATATTTTACTTAAGGTAGCATCCACTGTTGATAGTATTTTTATAATAATGTAACGACCCGGTATTGTGTTCTGTGTTTGTGGGTGTGTTATGGTTCTCATGGCTACTAGCAGGGGTTAAATATGTCAGGACAGATGGAAAGGTTGGGGGGGTATGATGGGTAATACCGCGGGATTTGGAAATGCATAAATAGGGATTACTGTCTCATTGTTCTCTCTCTTCTGTTCGTGCCTTGATCTGTTCCTATGAGAGTGACTCTTGACCCGACAGGGTAACATTGTGTACGTTCGGCATTTAGCGGCGTGGGTTGTGGCCGGAACAATAGCCCAGTTTATGAATAACCCTGTGTTCTGACCTGCACACCTAGAGTCCGTCTCTTTTCCCTTTATGACCCAGCCGGGTCATTACATTGGTGTCAGAAGTGCTTTCGAACTACGGGATAGAGACTAGGCGAGTTAGCTGTTCAGTATAGGCCGGGTTGGCGTTAGCGTGACTCGCATCTACGGTCATGATGCTTGGGGCGAGGCGGAAAATTAAGGAAGAGTCGGACAAAGTGTCCGTTGTGGGCTCGGGGGTACCCGGTCGGGAGGGTCAGGCGGCGACTGCCGTAGGAAGGCTGGAGAGTCACATGGCGGGAGTTAAATTGTCAGTCAGCAAGATGGCAGAACTGGCGGGTTTTCCTTCACACCGCTCGAGAGCAGACGTCACGGCGACGGGGATATCGACGTCACCGGGTGCGGAAATGGCTGGGCCTGCTAAGGTAAACAGAGATGGCGGCGACCTATTGCCATTAGCCACGGTAGCGGCTAAACTACCAAAGTTCAATGGACAAGGTAAATGGGAAGTTTTTTTCACTCAATTTGAGTTGTTGGCTAGAGCCGGGAGGTGGTCTGACGAGACGAAAGCGTTACAGCTTGCCCTGAGCCTGGCAGAGGAGGCGTCGGAATGCCTGCTAACGCTAGCCCCGGACGAAAGGGACGACTATGGTGCGCTAGTGGAGGCATTGGGGGGCCGTTTCGGCAGCGACGCGCAGCCCAACATGCTGCGGATTGAACTGAGTAACAAAAAGAGACTTCAGGGGGAATCATTAAAGGCGTTGGCAAGTGATATTCTGAGCCTGACCAGGCGGGCTTATGCAACTATGCCGATTGGGGTGCAGGACGAGCTGGCACGGGACAGTTTTATTAGAGCGCTCTCTTCCACCGAACTGGGTAAGCATGTTCAGATGGCGGACCCACCATCTCTGCGGGCTGCAGTGGAGATAGCCAGGAAGAGGGAGCTGATCTGGGGTGAGGGAGTGAGAGTGGAAGTCGCCAGTCAACCAGAGGTGAGAGCAGCGGTGGCTGGGGTGCCAGGGGTCACAAAACCGGAGTGGGTTGACGAGTTGGGCGGGCTAGTCAAGACTGCTTCGCTTGTCATGGAGAGGGGCTCCAGGCAACGTCGCAGTGTCAGCTCAGCTCCTATTGTCTGCTGGGGTTGTGGCCAGCCTGGCCACATTCAGCGAGAGTGTGACAGATTCCCCCGTCACCAGGGAAACGACAGCGGGTTCGCGCGCAGTGGGCTGCGCGGGCCCACCCCCCCGCCCCCGAACCCACTGTAAGCAAAGAAGGTACCCAGCAGCGCAGACAAGAGGGTGGGGACCTGCTCCCCCAGGGTGTAGCTGCCGCCGGGTTTCCTAGTCCTGTAGTTGTGGTGGGACGTACCACCGTTGGGGACTTCTGCAATGTCATCGTCAAGGTAGAGGGGGTGGAATGTTTGGCCCTGGTCGACACGGGCTCTACAGTAACCCTGGTGAGACCAGACATACTACCTGTTGGGGTGCGGGTGGAGCCGACCCTTGTCCAGCTACGGACTGTCACGGGGGAGCTAGCCCCCATGTTAGGGAAGTGTCAGCTATCTGTGACCGTGGGGGGGAGAACTGTGGGGTGTCCGGTGTGGGTAGCAGCGGTGCAGGACCCCTGTATACTGGGAATGGACTTTTTGAAAAACTGTGGGGCTCAGTTGGACTTAGCGTCGGGCACTTTGAGGCTGTCGGGGGGGCCCACAGTGGGAATGTCGCCTTCGGGAGGGCCAGCAGGGGGCAGGGCTGTCCCTCCGTCTTCCTCCAAGCTTGCAGAGACTCCACCGGTCATCCCGGCTGCTCCCTTGGTCGTTGTGCCATCCCAGCAGCTGTCTCCGGCGGCGACGGCCTTCACTCCCCATGATGGTGCAAGCACAGGCAGCCCAGTAGCCCAAAATACACTGGCTCCTTCACCCCATCAGCCCGACGGGGGGAAGGAGGAAGCTATCGACGCCGTCGAGGCTGTGTGGCTGAAGAACTGTCAGGGTCTGGATGAGGGACAACAGAGACAGTTAAAGCAGCTGCTGTTGGACTTTAAAGATAGCTTCGCTTGGGGGGAAGATGAGGTAGGACAAACGCACCTAGTCCAGCACGAAATAGACACTGGGGACGCCCGACCCATTAAAATTCGGCCCCGTCGTATTCCCCTTGCCAGGAGGGAAGCAGCAGACACAGCTATTGTAGACATGTTGCGGGCTGATTTCATTGAGCCATCAGATAGCCCATGGTCCGCGCCGGTCGTCATGGTGCCTAAGAAAGGGGGTAAACTTAGGTTTTGTGTTGACTACAGGGGCCTAAATTCTGTCACCACTAAAGACTCTTATCCCCTACCGAGGATTGATGAGTCGCTAGACCACGTGAGAGGGTCCTCGTGGTTCTCCTCCCTTGATCTGCGCAGTGGCTACTGGCAGGTGCCCCTCTCGCCAGGGGCACGTGAAAAAACGGCCTTCTCCACGGATAGGGGCCATTGGCAGTTCAAGGTGCTGTGCTTCGGGCTCTGTAATGCTCCTGCCACCTTTGAGAGGCTCATGGACAGAGTGCTGGCGGGGGTTCCGAGAGACGAGTGTGTTGTGTACCTAGACGACATATTGGTGCACGGCACATCGTTTGAGGGGGCACTGGGGGCAATTAGGCGAGTGTTGGAGAGGATCTCGGGGGCGGGGCTAAAATTACACCCGGGAAAGTGCCATTTCATGCAAAGGGAGGTGGCGTTCCTGGGGCATCAGCTGGGTGGTGAGGGCATCAGCACGATGCCAGACAAAGTAGAGGCTGTGAGGGGGTGGCCAGTTCCAGGGGGGAAAAAAGAGGTTAAGAGCTTCCTGGGGCTGGCATCCTACTATCGTAGGTTTGTGAAGGGGTTTGCGGGGGTAGCGGCTCCTTTGAACCACCTTCTCAAGGAGGACACTGTTTTTCAGTGGACCGAAGAGCACCAGCGGGCGTTTGAGGCCCTCAAACGTGCCCTGATGGAGGCCCCTGTCCTGGCCTCACCAGACCCGAACCGTCCGTTCATCCTGGACACCGACGCAAGCAATGAGGGCTTGGGGGCTGTGCTGGCTCAGCGTGGCCCTGATGGGGAACACGTAGTAGCTTATTACAGCAGAACTTTTGATAAGGCTGAAAAACGCTACTGCGTGACAAGGAGAGAGCTTTTGGCTGTCGTGGCAGCAGTACGCCATTTCAAGTACTACCTGGGGGGCCTGCCGTTTGTGGTCCGGACGGATCACTCCGCCCTGCAGTGGCTTCTCTCCTTCAAGGAGCCAGAGGGTCAGATTGCCCGCTGGCTGGAGGAGCTGCAACCCTACGACTTCCAGGTGGAGCACAGAGCCGGCCTTCGCCACAGCAATGCAGACGCCTTGTCCCGCCGCCCGTGTGCTGAGGATGGCTGTGGGTACTGCGCCAAACGGGTGGAGCGAGAGAGAGAACTGTGCAGGGAGGAGGGAGTCACCGCCACGGTGAGTCAGCTGAGTGTGACAGAGTGCCGGGAGC
This sequence comes from Salvelinus alpinus, assembly GCF_045679555.1. Classification (NCBI taxonomy): domain Eukaryota; kingdom Metazoa; phylum Chordata; class Actinopteri; order Salmoniformes; family Salmonidae; genus Salvelinus; species Salvelinus alpinus. The sequence goes on along the minus strand of NC_092097.1, from coordinate 34,198,885 downwards.
TTGAGGCTGTGGACGTTGGGGAGTGGAGGCGTCTTCAGGAGGAGGACGCAGAGCTGCGTCCTGTGCTGCGGTGGGTGGAAGAGAGAAGACGACCGCCGTGGGGGGAAGTAGCCCCTCTATCACCAGTCACCAAAGGACTGTGGGCTAAATTCACAGTCCTTAGAGTGGCTGAGGGAGTGCTCCAGAGGGGGTGGAAAAAGCCAGCGACTGGAGAAATTACGTGGCAGGTAGTGGTGCCCAAAAGGCTGCAGGGGAGCGTGTTACAGCAGCTTCATGGGGGAGTAGGCGCAGGGCATTTTGGGGTCTCCAAAACGTTAAAGCGCATGCGTAAAGGCTTCTATTGGGCAAGGCACAGGAGGGATGTTGAGGACTTTTGTAGGCAGTGCGACGAGTGTGCTGCTAAAAAAGGACCTCCAGGTCAGTCACACGCCCTCCTACAACAATTCCCAGTAGGGGAGCCCATGGAGAGACTGGGGGTAGACATAGTAGGGCCGTTTCCAACCACAGACAGCGGTAACAGGTGGATTCTAACCGCCATGGACTACTTCACCAAGTGGCCGGAGGCTTACGCTCTCCCAGACCAGGAGGCGGGGACAGTAGCTGATGCGTTGGTGGGGGGAATAATCAGTCGGTTTGGGGTGCCACAGTCTATTCACAGCGACCAGGGAAGAAACTTCGAGTCACGGGTGTTCTCAGAGTTGTGTAGACGGTTAGGCGCGGAGAAGACGCGCACTACTCCGCTTCACCCCCAGAGTGATGGGCTGGTGGAAAGATTTAACAGAACATTAGCACAGCAGCTGGCCATCGTTACCTCAAAACACCAGAGAGATTGGGACACCCACTTACCGTTTATTCTTATGGCGTGTAGGTCGGCTGTTCAAGAATCGACTGCGTGCTCCCCAGCACTACTAATGTTAGGTCGTGAGTTGCGCACCCCAGCCGAACTGACGTTTGGCCACCCTCCTGATAATGACGACGGGGTTTTGCCTGGCCCCAACTATGTGTGTCGTCTGCAGAACCGGTTAGAAGCGGCTCACACCTTCGCAAGAGAGCAACTCGAAAACGCAGGGGTGCGCCAAAAGCGCCACTACGACTCGCGCGCTAGGGGGAGGCACTTTGGAGCGGGAGAATGTGTGTGGCTTCACAACCCCACGCGCAAGAAGGGGCGGTGCCCAAAGCTGGACAGTGCATGGGTGGGGCCGTGTCTGGTGATAGAGAGAGTGGGGGAGGTGACGTACCGGGTGGAGGTTCCCCCACGGAGCAGGAAGGTGGTGGTCCACCGGGATCGATTGGCACCCTACAGAGGGAGGAAAACGGTAGGGAATGGGAGTGAGGGCTCTGATGTGAGCCCACGGGAACAGTCTAACGAGGAGACTCTAGCACAACCTGAGCCTGGGGAGGGGGCTGCTTCTTCGGAGGGCGCTGGAAATGACATTGGGGCAGAGGAGCGTTCTGGGGGGCCACCGCTGAGAGTCACGGGGAGGCCCAAGAGACTGATGCGACCTCCGGGTCGTTTTAAGGATTTTGTTGTGTAACCCTAGGGGCTAGGGTTTAGAAAGGGGGGGGCTATGTAACGACCCGGTATTGTGTTCTGTGTTTGTGGGTGTGTTATGGTCCTCATGGCTACTAGCAGGGGTTAAATATGTCAGGACAGATGGAAAGGTTGGGGGGGTATGATGGGTAATACCGCGGGATTTGGAAATGCATAAATAGGGATTACTGTCTCATTGTTCTCTCTCTTCTGTTCGTGCCTTGATCTGTTCCTATGAGAGTGACTCTTGACCCGACAGGGTAACATTGTGTACGTTCGGCATTTAGCGGCGTGGGTTGTGGCCGGAACAATAGCCCAGTTTATGAATAAACCTGTGTTCTGACCTGCACACCTAGAGTCCGTCTCTTTTCCCTTTATGACCCAGCCGGGTCATTACAATAATTACTAGATCAGATAATCTACTCAAGTGCGGAGTGGCTGGGTTGATCGTTTTTGTCTTCTATTACGGTAAAGAACTACAGCTGCGTGAAATATGCGCACGTACAGTAGCCAACAGTATATTCGGAAACTATTCAGACCCCTTGACCTTTTCCACATTTTGTTACAGGCTTATACTCAAATTGATTACATTCAATGTTTTCCCCATGATCTAAACACAATACCATATAATGACTAAACGAAAACAGGTTTTTAGATATTTTTGCAAATGTATTAAAAATAAAAAGCATATCTTATTTACATAATTATTCAGAGCTTTTGCATGAGACTCGAAATTGAGCTCAGGTGCATCCTGTTTCCATTGATCATCCTTGAGATTTCTACAACTTGATTGGAGTCTACCTGTGGTAAAATCAATTGATTGGACATGATTTGGAAAGGCACACACCTGTCTATATGTCAGATGTATGTCAGATGTGAAGGTTTGGAGCGAGTAGTCGCATTCCGCTTTCCGCTCCGCTTCATTTTCATTTTCATTACAGTACAACGGTTTGATTTGTTTGATCTTAGCTAGCTACATAGCCGTCTTTGTATCAAAGATAATTGTGTAGTTATTGAGGTTCGCTAGCCAGCTATTTTCGTCGTAACGTAACGTAGTCAACACTGCTAGCTAGCCAGCTAGCCAGCTAGCCACCGAATAGCAGCACTGCAGAAACGATTACATTACAACGGAACGACTTGATTAGTGTAGTGTTAGCTAGCTACATAGTTGTCTTTGCTATCTTTGTATCTAAGATAATTGTGTAGCTTAGAGTAGTTTAGAGTAATTATTCGGTTAGCTAGCCAGCTATTTTCGTCCGCCGCGCTGCCGTTCCCCTACCTAGTCAACACTGCTAGCTAACACTGCTAGCTAGCCAACTTCTACCGAATAGCAGCACTGTAGAAACTCACATTACAACTTACATTACAACGGAACGACTTGATTAGCGTAGTGTTAGCTAGCTACATAGTTGTCTTTGCTGTCCTTGTATCCAAGATAATTGTGTAGTTTTGAGAAATTGTCGAGGATACCTAGCCAGTTAGAGGTTACCTAGCCAGCTACACTTTCAAACAAAGTCAACAACGCAGCCACTGCTAGCCAGCCTACTTCACCGCCAGCAGTACTATATCATTTTAGTCAATAAGATTTTATTTTATTTTTGCAACGTAAGCTTAACTTTCTGAACATTCGAGACGTGTAGTCCACTTGTCATTCTAATCTCCTTTGCATTAGCGTAGCCTCTTCTGTAGCCTGTCAACTATGTGTCTGTCTATCCCTCTTCTCTCCTCTCTGCACAGACCATACAAACGCTTCACACCGCGTGGCCGCCGCTACCCTAACCTGGTGGTTCCAGCGCGCACGACCCACGTGGAGTTCCAGGTCTCCGGCAGCCTCTGGAACTGCCGATCTGCGGCCAACAAGGCAGAGTTCATCTCAGCCTATGCGTCCCTCCAGTCCCTCGACTTCTTGGCACTGACGGAAACATGGATTACCACTGATAACACTGCTACTCCTACTGCTCTCTCCTCGTCTGCCCACGTGTTCTCGCACACCCCGAGAGCTTCTGGTCAGCGGGGTGGTGGCACTGGGATCCTCATCTCTCCCAAGTGGACATTCTCTCTTTCTCCCCTGACCCATCTGTCTATCGCCTCCTTTGAATTCCATGCTGTCACAGTTACCAGCCCTTTCAAGCTTAACATCCTTATCATTTATCGCCCTCCAGGTTCCCTTGGAGAGTTCATCAATGAGCTTGACGCCCTGATAAGTTCCTTTCCTGAGGATGGCTCACCTCTCACAGTTCTGGGTGACTTTAACCTCCCCACGTCTACCTTTGACTCATTCCTCTCTGCCTCCTTCTTTCCACTCCTCTCCTCTTTTGACCTCACCCTCTCACCTTCCCCCCCTACTCACAAGGCAGGCAATACGCTTGACCTCATCTTTACTAGATGCTGTTCTTCCACTAATCTCATTGCAACTCATTGCAACCCTCCAAGTCTCCGACCACTACCTTGTATCCTTTTCCCTCTCGCTCTCATCCAACACTTCCCACACTGCCCCTACTCGGATGGTATCGCGCCGTCCCAACCTTCGCTCTCTCTCCCCCGCTACTCTCTCCTCTTCCATCCTATCATCTCTTCCCTCTGCTCAAACCTTCTCCAACCTATCTCCTGATTCAGCCTCCTCAACCCTCCTCTCCTCCCTTTCTGCATCCTTTGACTATCTATGTCCCCTATCCTCCAGGCCGGCTCGGTCCTCCCCTCCTGCTCCGTGGCTCGACGACTCACTGCGAGCTCACAGAACAGGGCTCCGGGCAGCCGAGCGGAAATGGAGGAAAACTCGCCTCCCTGCGGACCTGGCATCCTTTCACTCCCTCCTCTCTACATTCTCCTCTTCTGTCTCTGCTGCTAAAGCCACTTTCTACCACTCTAAATTCCAAGCATCTGCCTCTAACCCTAGGAAGCTCTTTGCCACCTTCTCCTCCCTCCTGAATCCTCCTCCCCCTCCTCCCCCCTCCTCCCTCTCTGCAGATGACTTCGTCAACCATTTTGAAAAGAAGGTCGACGACATCCGATCCTCGTTTGCTAAGTCAAACGACACCGCTGGTTCTGCTCACACTGCCCTACCCTGTGCTTTGACCTCTTTCTCCCCCCTCTCTCCAGATGAAATCTCGCGTCTTGTGACGGCCGGCAGCCCAACAACCTGCCCGCTTGACCCTATCCCCTCCTCTCTTCTCCAGACCATTTCCGGAGACCTTCTCCCTTACCTCACCTCGCTCATCAACTCATCCTTGACCGCTGGCTACGTCCCTTCCGTCTTCAAGAGAGCGAGAATTGCACCCCTTCTGAAAAAACCTACACTCGATCCCTCCGATGTCAACAACTACAGACCGGTATCCCTTCTTTCTTTTTTCTCCAAAACTCTTGAACGTGCCGTCCTTGGCCAGCTCTCCTGCTATCTCTCTCAGAATTACCTTCTTGATCCAAATCAGTCAGGTTTCAAGACTAGTCATTCAACTGAGACTGCTCTTCTCTGTGTCACGGAGGCGCTCCGCACTGCTAAAGCTAACTCTCTCTCCTCTGCTCTCATCCTTCTAGACCTATCGGCTGCCTTTGATACTGTGAACCATCAGATCCTCCTCTCCACCCTCTCCGAGCTGGGCATCTCCGGCTCGGCCCACGCTTGGATTGCGTCCTACCTGACAGGTCGCTCCTACCAGGTGGCGTGGCGAGAATCTGTCTCCGCACCACGTGCTCTCACCACTGGTGTCCCCCAGGGCTCTGTTCTAGGCCCTCTCCTATTCTCGCTATACACCAAGTCACTTGGCTCTGTCATATCCTCACATGGTCTCTCCTATCATTGCTATGCAGACGACAGACAATTAATCTTCTCCTTTCCCCCCTCTGATAACCAGGTGGCGAATCGCATCTCTGCATGTCTGGCAGACATATCAGTGTGGATGACGGATCACCACCTCAAGCTGAACCTCGGCAAGACGGAGCTGCTCTTCCTCCCGGGGAAGGACTGCCCGTTCCATGATCTCGCCATCACGGTTGACAACTCCATTGTGTCCTCCTCCCAGAGTGCTAAGAACCTTGGCGTGATCCTGGACAACACCCTGTCGTTCTCAACTCACATCAAGGCGGTGACCCGTTCCTGTAGGTTCATGCTCTACAACATTCGCAGAGTACGACCCTGCCTCACACAGGAAGCGGCGCAGGTCCTAATCCAGGCACTTGTCATCTCCCGTCTGGATTACTGCAACTCGCTGTTGGCTGGGCTCCCTGCCTGTGCTATTAAACCCCTACAACTCATCCAGAACGCCGCAGCCCGTCTGGTGTTCAACCTTCCCAAGTTCTCTCACGTCACCCCGCTCCTCCGCTCTCTCCACTGGCTTCCAGTTGAAGCTCGCATCCGCTACAAGACCATGGTGCTTGCCTACGGAGCTGTGAGGGGAACGGCACCTCCGTACCTTCAGGCTCTGATCAGGCCCTACACCCAAACAAGGGCACTGCGTTCATCCACCTCTGGCCTGCTCGCCTCCCTACCTCTGAGGAAGTACAGTTCCCGCTCAGCCCAGTCAAAACTGTTCGCTGCCCTGGCACCCCAATGGTGGAACAAACTCCCAGGTCAGCGGAGTCAATCACCACCTTCCGGAGACACCTGAAACCCCACCTCTTTAAGGAATACCTAGGATAGGATAAAGTAATCCTTCTAACCCCCCCCCTCCCCCTTAAAAGAGTTAGATGCACTATTGTAAAGTGGTTGTTCCACTGGATATCATAAGGTGAATGCACCAATTTGTAAGTCGCTCTGGATAAGAGCGTCTGCTAAATGACTTAAATGTAAATGTAATATATAAGGTCACACAGTTGAAAGTGCATGTCAGAGCAAAAAAACAAGCCATGAGGTTGAAGGAATTGGCCATAGAGCTCCAAGACAAGATTGTGTCGAGGCACAGATCTGGGGAAGAGTATAAAAACATTTATGCATCATTGAAGGTCCCCAAGAACACAGTGGCATTTGTTATTCTTAAATGGAAGAAGATTGGAACCACCAAGACACTTCCTAGAGCTGGCTGGCTGCCTGGCCAAACTGAGCAATCGGGGGAGAAGGGCCTTGGTCAGGGAGGTGACCAAGAATCCAATGGTCACTCTGACAGAGCTCCAGAGTTGGGAGATGGGAGAACCTTCCAGAAGTACAACAATCTCTGCAGCACTCCACCAATCAGGCCTTTATGGTAGAGTGACCAGACGGAAGCCCCTCCTCGGTAAGAGGCACATGACAGCCTGCATGGAGTTTGCCAAAAGGCACCTAAAGACTCAGACCGTGAGAAACAAGGTTCTCTGGTCTGATGAAACCAAGATTGAACTCCAAGCGTCACATCTGGAGGAAACCTGGCACCATCCCTACGGTGAAGCATGGAGGTGGCAGCATCATGCTGTGGGGATGTTTTTCAGCGGCAGAGACTAGGAGACTAGTCAGGATCGAGGGAAGGTGAACGGAGCAAAGTACAGAGATCCTTGATGAAAACTTGCTCGGGACCTTAGACTGGGGCAAACGTATACCTTCCAACATGACAATGACCCTAGTACACAGCCAAGACAATGCAGGAGTGGCTTTGGGACAAGTCTCTGAATGTCCTTGAGTGGCCCAGCCAGAGCCCAGACTTGAACCCGATCTAACATCTCTGGGGAGACCTGAAAATAGCTGTGCAGCGATGCTCCCACATCCAGCCTGACAGAGCTTGAGAGGATATGCAGAGAAGAATGGGAGAAACTCCCCAAATATAGGTGTGCCAAGCTTGTAGCATCATACCAAAGAGGACTCAAGGCTGTAATCGCTGCCAAAGGTGCTTCAAGAAAGTACTGAGTAAAGGGTCTGAATATTTATTTCAGTTTCTTATTTTTAATAAATAAAAAAGTTTTTGCTTTGTCATTATGGGGTATTGTGTGTAGATTGATGAGGGGGGGAAACTATTTAGCCCATTTTAGAATAAAGGCTGTAATGTAACTAAATGTGAAAAAAGTCAAGGGGTCTGAATACTTTCCGAATGCACTGTGGATGGAGGTAAGACATTACTGAGTGACTGGCGACGCAATTACAATTGAAATTATTTAGCATTTACAGTGAGTGTATTAAACATTAAGAACCCCAGAATAGCCTCAATTCGTCAGGGCATGGACTACAAGGTGTCGAAAGCATTCCACAGGGATGCTGGCCCATGTTGACTCCAATGCTTCCTGCAGTTGTGTCAAGTTGGCTGGATGTCCTTTGGGTGGTGGACCATTCTTGATACAAACTGGAAACTTTTGCAGTTTTCTGTGTTAGTAAACTGGTGTTCTCTGTAGTAGCCTATTCTTGACCGTGCACTCTAGTCATATTTGAAGATTGTAATCAGAGTAACTCTTGAATTGTTTGTCTCCAAACAACTTGTTAGCAGGGCCATAACCAGAGAAACACTGGCTGTACAAAAATACCCAATGGGGCAACCACACAGCTGCATCAACTTGCCCAAATGCCATAGATTGTTTTGACTTACAGCAGCGAGGAGGAACCAGAAAGATAAGTTTTAGGCGACTGGACTTCTTTGAAGTTTTTGTATGTGGATACAGTTTGCATGTGGATAGAGTGCGTGGCTTCATTAAACAGGTTAGGTTATTTCTTATTAAATGGGGTCATTCTTTTCCTTTGCAGTCACGTAGAGATGTCCTGGTTTCATCATTTGAGAGGCTATAATTATAAAATTGTAACCCCTCAGTTCAGCCACGCCGTGGCACAACATGTTTTTTGGAAAACACCTTCTTCCAGAAATTCTGATCCCATATCTAAGGTACTATCTATGGACCCTCTAGCCTACACGTAGGTATTTAATGTGTTAACCCTCTCACTCAGGTCAGGTGTCAGTTAGGTATGGCTGATCTGCTGAAGCTGCTGCTGCGTGTGGCAGAGAAGGCGGCCAACGTGGCCCGTGTGTGCAGGCAGGAAGCCCCTCTCTTCCAGCTGCTGATCCAGGAGAAGACTGGGGTGGACAAGAACAAGAAGTTTGTCCAGGACTTCAAGACGCTGGCCGATGTGGTAATCCAAGAGATGATCCGCCATGATGTTGGAGCTCAGGTACAGGAACCAAAACACTTCTCATGTTATCATGAGGATTGTTTCATGTCTGAAATCCAGGCAACCCTCTGAAGGATTTGTGGCATATCCCTCTCTAGTATGATCAAATGTTTTTGGCAACCCTAACCCCTCCACTGGTTTTTATTATGTTTTACCTTAGTTTCCCGAAATTATTGATCATATACAAGGAGAGGAGTCTAACAAGTTTGAAAATGGACTAGGTTAGTAGAAACAGCATCCACAATTACTATTATTACTATGAAACATATACAGCTACTTGGGTAATAACAGTGTTACTTACTACACAGATAGGTAAGATCAGCAATTCCACTATACCATCTAATTTTTTAATAACACTGGACTTGTCGACTACCTGTTGGCTCTGTGTTCATGCGTGCATCCCAGGTGAGAGTGTGATAGTCACAGTGTGTGGGACAGAGAAGGAGACGGCCGCGTTGCTGGCCACGGTGCTGGACGGGGACCAGATGGCGGCGACTCTCCTGGCGTGTGCCATCCACCAGGACGCTACGCTCAAACTCACAGGCACAGACGACCTCCACATACCCCTCAGCCCCTCTGACCTGGGCATCTGGATTGACCCCATCGGTAATACCTGACCAGGAGTCACTATTTTAAAAACCCGATTTGTCGTCTTCGTAGATATACTTGGAATGATATTATGGATAATGTTAGAAGGGATGTGTGAGCACTGAGCAGATCCACTTATTGTGTGGTGTAAATACTACACAAATTCCAGGGCAGAGATTTTACCTTGTGTTAGGAGTGTGTATTGGAGGCGAAGTCAGGTGCAGGAGAGCAGAGTGTAGTGAACAGGCGCACTTTTTATTCCGGTCCAAAATGACAGCACAAAGTAACATAAAATGTGCCCGAACATAGACAAAAAGTAATGCGCGTAACAATAACCACAATACCAAAATACACGTAACACAAACAATCTTACACAAAGACATGATGGGGAACAGAGGAATAAATACATATGGATTGATTGGGGAATGAAAACCAGGTGTGCAGGGAACAAGACAAAACAAATGGATACATGAAAAATGGAGCGGCGATGGCTAGAAAGCCGGTGACGTCGACCACCGCCCGATCAAGGAGAGGAGCCGACTTCGGCGGAAGTCGTGACACCTTGTCCTTTAAGACTGTTAATTCACATATTAATTGTACATACACTACATGACCAAAAGTATGTGGACACTAGAGGTCGACCGATTAATCTGAATGGCCGAATAATTATGGCCGATTTCAAGTTTTCATAACAATCGGTAATCGGCATTTCTGGACACCGATCATGGCCGATTACATTGCACTCCACGAGGAGACTGCGTGGCAGACTGATTACCTGTTATGCGAGTGCAGCAAGGAGCCAAGGTAAGGTGCTAGCTAGCATTAAACTTATCTTATAAAAAACAATCAATCTTAACATAATCACTAGTTAACTACAAATGGTTGATATTATACGCCTTTCTTAAAATCAATACACAAGTATATATTTTTTAAACCTGCATATTTAGTTAATATTGCCTGCTAACATGAATTTCTAGGGAAATTGTTTCACTTCTCTTGCATTCTGTGCAACAGAGTCAGGCTATATGCATCGGTTTGGGCCGCCTGGCTCGTTGCGAACTAATTTGCCAGAATTTTACGTAATTATGACATAACATTGCACAACCTTCAATGTAACAGGAATATTTAGACTTATGGATGCCACCCGTTAGATAAAATACGTAACGGTTCTGTATTTCACTGAAAGAATAAACGTTTTGTTTTTGAAATGATAGTTTCCAGATTTGACCATATTAATGACGTAAGGCTTGTATTTCTGTGTGTTATTATGTTATAATTAAGTCTATGATTTGATATTTGATAGAGCAGTCTGACCGAGCGGTGGTAGGCAGCAGCAGGCTCGTAAGCATTCATTCAAACAGCACTTTTGTGCGTTTGCCAGCAGCTCTTCCCTGTGCTTCCAAGCATTGAGCTGTTTATGACTTCAAGCCTATCAACTCCCGAGATTAGGCTGATGTAACCGATGTGAAATGGCTAGCTAGTTAGCGGGGTGCACACTAATAGCGTTTCAATCGGTGACGTTACTCGCTCTGAGACCTTGAAGTAGTTGTTCCTGTAATAAATACCATTTAAAATAACACAAGCATATTGCTATTACGTTGTTATAACTAACTTCTTTCAAAACAGGGTTTCTCACAAACTCATAAGCAGATACTGAGACCCACACACACCCAAGGACAGAGGGCTGGCACAGACCTTTCATAAACACTGATAAAGCAGGAAATGCCTTGATCAAAAGGGTGCTTGGGTCTGCATTTCACGAGATACTGAGAGACACACACACCCAAGGACAGAGGGCTGAGGCAAACCTTTCATAAAAACTGATAAAACAGGAACGTCTACGCACACACAAAATCTCCTGTTTTAGCTGAACATTTCACAGAGACACACAGATATGTCAAAATAGGAACATCTACGCACACACCTAAACTCCTGTTTTAGCTGACAAAGAAAAAAAAAAAAAAAGAACTCTACTCAGAGCCAATGGGACAGTGATACTAGCCTGAAGGGGACCTCGCCCAACTCATCAGGACCAACCAGAAGACCAGATCTACCAGACTCAACCTACTTCATTTATCATATATAATGTCTGCACAAAATGTTTAGAGGGCTTCTTTCAGAAAGTTCCATTTGAGCTTGATGAACGAGTCCGTGCACGCTATTTCAGATATCTTTACCTCTGAATAAACTGCTTTTTATTAAACCTTATCCACCCTGTCCAGAGTCTCTACTTCGTCTCAGTTCTCCAGTAAACTTGTGATATCAACATTCCCCTTGCTCTGCGAGGGCCGCAGCTTTTGTGGAGCGATGGGTAACGATGCTTCAAGGGTGGCTGTTGTCGATGTGTTCCTGGTTCGAGTCCAGGTAGGGGCGAGGAGAGGGACGGAAGCTATACTGTTACACTGGCCTATAAGAACATCCAATAGTCAAAGGTATATGAAAAACAAATGGTATAGAGAGAAATAGTCCTATAATAACTACAACCTAAAACTTCTTACCTAGGAATATTGAAGACTCATGTTAAAAGAAACCACCAGCTTTCATATGTTCTCATGTTCTGAGCAAGGAACTTAAACGTTAGCTTTTTTACATGGCACATATTGCACTTTTACTTTCTTCTCCAACACTTTGTTTTTGCATTAAACCAAATTGAACATGTTTCATTATTTATTTGAGGCTAAGTAGATTTTATTGATGTATTATATTAAGTTAAAATAAGTGTTCATTCAGTATTGTTGTAATTGTCATTATTACAAATAAATACATTTTTTATACTTTGTTTTTATTGTAGGAACACAAAGAAAGTACAAATAAAGTAAAATAAAAGAACAACAAAAAAGATCTGGCAGTTACAGTGCACTTCATACCTTCATCATCATATCATCATATTAGTTACATTGGCATCTTTGAATTAGACCTTTTCCAAGTACAAAACCCATTTTTCCCAGTATTCCTGACCTCTCTCCTGTTGAGTTCTTAAAGCAAAGGTCATACGCTCCATGTGGTGTATTTCTTCTACAATGTCTATCCATTGTGTCACTGTGGGAGGGTCTTTTTGTAGCCATTTCCTAGTGACAGCCTTTTTACTGGCTGCCAGTAGGACCTTCAAGAGGTACTTTTGTCTATTGTGTAAGTTATCAGGTATTTCACCCAAGTACAAAGAAATGAATGTTTGTTCTATGTCAAATCCCATTATTTTTCCAATGTTAGATCTTATTTCTCCCCAATAAGTTTCGATTGCGGGGCAGGACCAAAAGATAATAAATACATTTTTTAATTAAAATAATTTAAAAAACTTTTTTTTTTTTTTTTTAACGGCCGATTAATCGGCTTTTTTTGGTCCTCCAATAATCGGCATAGGCGTTGAAAAATCATAATCGGTCGACCTCTAGTGGACACCTGCTTGTCGAACATCTCATTCCAAAATCATGGGCATTAATATGGAGTTGGTCCCCTCTTTGTTGCTATAACAGCCTCTGCTCTTCTGGGAAGGCTTGCCACGAGATGTTGGAACATTGCGTCGGGGACTTGCTTCCATTCAGTCACAAGAGCATTACTGAGGTCGGGCACTGATGTTGTGCGATTAGGCCTGGCGGACAGTCGGCGTTCCAATTCATCTCAATGAATTTGAGGTCAGGGCTCTGTGTATGCCAGTCAAGTTCTTCCACACCGATCTCGACAAACCATTTCTGTATGGAACTCACTTTGTGCACGGGGGCATTGTTATGCTGAAACAGGAAAGGACTTCCCAAAACTGTTGCCACAAAGTTGGAAACACAGAATCGTGTACTATGTCATTGTATGCTGTAGCGTTAAGATTTCCCGTCACGGGAACTAAGGGGCCTAGCCCGAACCATGAAAAACAGCCCCGGACCATTATTCCTCCTCCACCAAACTATACAGTTGGCACTATGCATTGGAGCAGGTAGCGTTTCCCTGGCATCTGCCAAACCCAGATTTGTCCATTGGACTGCCAGATCGTGAAGTGTGATTCATCACTCCAGAGAACGCATTTCCATTGTTCCAGAGTCCAATGGCGGCGAGCTTTACACTCCTCCAGCCAACGCTTGACATTGCGCATGGTGATCTTAGGCTTGTGTGCGGCTGCACGGCCATGGAAATCCATTTCATGAAGCTTCCGACGAACAGTTATTGTGCTGATGTTTCTTCCAGAGGCAGTTTGGAATTCTGTAGTGAGTATTGCAACTGAGGACAGACAATTGTTACGCGCTTCAGCACGCGGCTGTCCCGTTCTGTGAACTTGTGTGGCCTTCCACTTCGCAGCTGAGCCGTTGTTGCTCCTAGACGTGTCCACTTCACAATAACAGCACTTACAGTTGACCTGGGCAGCTCTAGCAGGGCAGAAATTTAATGAACTGACTTGTTTGAAAGGTGGCATCCTAGGTGCATGGGATGCAAACTGCTGAGGGCCCAAAAAGGTGACACTTTTTTTTGTTGCACTGAAACATGCAAAGCAATCCCTGCTAGGGGGAAATGCAGGTTAACTAATTAAACAAAAAATAATATGATCTACATGATCAGTCTCTGTGTGTAAAATAAAGTGGTTAACCTTTTCTCAATAGGGGGGCGCTGTTTTCACTTTGTAAAAAATCGTTCCCAAATTAAACTGCCTCGTACTCAATTCTTGCTCGTACAATATGCATATTATTATTACTATTGGATAGAAAACACTCTCTAGTTTCTAAAACCGTTTGAATTATATCTGTGAGTAAAACAACTCATTTTGCATTTTAAAAATCGGAAATGATGGCTGGATTCACAAGATGTGTATCTTTCATCTGGTGTCTTGGACTTGTGATTTCATGATATTTAGATGCTAGTATTTACTTGTGGCGCTATGCTAGGCTATGCTAGTCAGCATTTTTACTGATGAGGGTGCTCCCGGATCCGGGATTGTGACCAAGTAGAAGTTAACGTAGCTCTTTATTAGCTAGCTATAACTGGCATGTTCACGTATCGCCAACCAGGATCAAACTGACCATCACCTAACCATTTGGGTGGTCTTAACCAATCATAGCACAGTATGATATGGCGGTAAAATGCATCCAATTATAATTCAGTATGTTTACACATATGAATATTACAATAACCAATTCGCTATTGTAATGAAACAGCAGGGAGCAGGTCTCGAACCCTCGACCTTCTAGCCCGAAGTCCGGCGTGCTATCGACTGTGCCGCAAAAACATGCTCGTGCGGCAGAGTCGACTGGTGTACGACTCCTTGCCATTCCTCAAGCTATAACAGGTTAGTTGCTTACTGGATCCTTTGTGAAATGTTAACGAACTAACCACTATCTGTTAACTAATGTTTTCCCCCTACAGTATGTGGTTAATTTTCAGAATTAGGTGAAAATGAGGCGTTGCTTGTTAAACAAGTGTATTCAGGGATCAAGTGTAGCTGGAGCTGGACCTGGCTTAAACTTGATGCCACTATTGAGGTGAAAGGAACACCACACACTTTCCCTCTTTCTCACTTTTGCTGGCACATTGTGGAACAGATGTCCACAGGCAGAAAGTGTACAATATAATAATGTGCAGTGTAGCCCAAATATATTGCTTTTGTTGTGTTGAACTTGACAGTAACGTGAGGGAGATTATACTTTTTTTTTTTTTTTTCAGTGAATGTTATTTTTGCACACATGTAGCCTTGTGCACTTGATCGATGTCTATAGTGGCGATAAAAGAGCAAAAATAGAATGCCAGTTTGTTTCATTTCATTTCTACTTTAAGATGTTTTTTCCCCAAGTATAATATTTATGTGTGTGGTCACAAGCGTTCTATTATAAAGGCTGTCATGGCTAACTGCAATATTAGTGTATTGTTTTTTCTCAAGACGAGTGTCATTTGCAGTAAAGTCTAGGCAACAAATGACATTGGATTGCTTTCTTAACATTTTTTAGCTGTGAGTTAGGTTCACATTAAGAAATATCCTGTAGTACTGCATTTTATTATTTTGTACAAAGTGTGCAAAACAAAACATGGTGTCAGAGTAAAAGGTCTTAAAAGATGGATTTTTCTGGAGTTCCTTTACCTCGAATGGACTGGGAGTCTACAAACTTACCCGATGCATGGGTAAGTACAAACAGCATGTGGAGCTCATGTTCACGGGTCCTCTGAAGGAAAGAGAAGAGGAAAAGTGCAGCTACCTACTCCTCTGGATCGGTAAAAAAGGGAGAGATATTTACAACACATGGACACTTACCGAGGCTGAATCAAGGGTACTGAAAACATACTACGATCGTTTTGAAGCATATGTTGTGCCGAAGACCAATACGATTTTCGCTAGGTACAAATTCCATGAGAAAGTACAGGGAGCTAGCGAGTCTTTTGAAAAGTTTGTGACAGAACTGCGTCTGCTTGTGAAAGACTGATTATGCAAACAAGGATGAGATGGTCAGGGACCGTATTGTATTTGGAATACACTCACCGCGAGTGAGAGAAACTTTTGAATGTTGGGTCTGAGGTAACGCTGGACAAAGCTATCGACATAGCCAGATCTCACGAGCTAGCACAGGCTCAGATGAAAACCATTTCGCGCGGCAGCACGAGCGCATCACGTGAACAAGCAGTGCACGCAGACATCAAAGGACACCTCCGGTGCGCAGAGAGCGCGTTTTAGAACGGAGAGACATAACTCCAAAACAGCGACACATACTCAAAATGCCCCAAACATGTGGATATTGCGGATACAAAATTGTACAAGGAAATTGCCTAGCTAAAGGCAAAGTGTACTAAATGTGGAAAATGGAATCACCTTGCAAAGGTGTGCAGAGCTTACCGTGGAAAAACAGTACACACAGTGAGTGAAGATGAAATGTCAATCATAGAGTCAAACGCCGATGAACTGTTTATTGATTCAGTGACACAGGAAAGTCAAATATCAGAGACAGAGCAAGCATTTGCTGACATTGAGATAGGAACACAAGGCACAAAGCTAAAGTTCAAACTAGACACTGGTGCACAAGTAAACATTATTCCTCTGAATAAGTACCGCAGCTTGACATCTGAGTGCGAGCTACAGCCCACCACACGCAGACTGACTGGTTATGGTGGTGAACAGCTCCCAGTAAAAGGCACCATGCACCTTCAAATGCAAATACAAGGAAAGTGACATGATGTTGGACTTTTATGTTGTTGACACTAGAGCACCTGTAGTGCTAGGTCTTAAAGCATGTTTAGACATGGACCTCATCAAGCTAGTTTTATCAGTGACAGCACCAGTAGACAGACAATGTACTGGAGGAGTTTGCTGATGTTTTTACAGGAATAGGATTATTCCCAGGAGAATGTACCATTCACCTTGACCCAGACGCAACCCCTGTGGTCTACCCACCGAGAAAGATTCCCCTTGCTCTCCGTGCCCGTCTGAAGAAAGAGTTGGAGAGCATGGAGCAATCTGACATAGTCACCAAGGTTACAGAACCGACTGACTGGGTAAACGCCTTAGTGGTGGTGGAGAAACCATGCACAGGCAAGCTCAGAGTATGTCTCGACCCAAGAGACTTGAACAAGGCTATCAAACGCCACCATTACCCTTTATCGACGCTAGATGGCATCACACACAAGCTAGCGGGAGCACACTATTTCAGTGTCATGGACGCTAGATCAGGCTACTGGGCTATCAAGCGCACAGAAGAGTCATCTAAGCTCACAACATTCAACACACCGTTTGGACGCTACAGGTTCCGTCGCCTGCCTTTTGGGATTATCTCAGCCCAAGACGAGTTTCAGCGAAAGATTGACGAAGTGTACGAAGGCCTCGACGGAGTTGTGGCAATTGTGGACGACATCCTTGTCTATGGTCGAACCAAAGAGGAGCACGACCGAAACCTCTGCGCGATGCTGCAAAGGTCCCGCGAGAGAGGAGTCCGGCTCAACCTCGAGAAGAGCACAGTCGGCGCTACAGAGGTCAGCTACTTCGGACATCTTCTTACAGCGACTGGAATCAAGCCAGATCCACAGAAGATCTCAGCCATAAAAGAAATGGAGCCACCAAAGAACCGTGCAGAGCTGGAAACAGTGCTTGGCATGGTCAACTACTTAGCCAAGTTCGCACCCAGCCTCTCCAATGCTAATGCACCCCTGCGTCAACTGCTAAAGCAGTCCAGTGAGTTTCTCTGGGACAAGCAACACGACATTGCTTTCCAGAATGTGAAAGACTTGATCACGAGAGAACCAGGACCAATCCTTGCCTACTACGACCCCGACAAAGAGCTCAGACTCCAAGTGGACGCGTCGAAGTATGGACTAGGTGCAGTGCTACTGCAAGAAGGAAAGCCCATCAGCTACGCTTCCAAATCTCTCACAGACTGTGAAATCAACTACGCTCAAATTGAAAAGGAGCTCTACGACATTCTGTTCGGATGTAAACGTTTCCATCAGTACATATATGGACGACAAGTCATTGTGGAATCCGACCACAAGCCACTTGAGTCAATTATGAGGAAACCACTAGCCGCAGCCCCGCCAAGGCTACAGAGAATGATCCTTCAACTACAAAAATACGACTTCACAATCACTCACCGTCCAGGCAAAGACATCCCTGTCGCAGACACACTCTCCAGGAAGTGTCTTACCTATAAGGACAGCAGCCTCAGTGAAGGCATGGACATGCAAGTGCACACTGTGTACAGCAACTTACCAGTTAGTGACACAAAACTGAAGGAGATCCAAGCAGAAACAGAAAAGGACTCACAACTCGCACAGCTGAGGAAAGTCATACAGGATGGATGGCCTGAGGAGAGGAGAAAATGCCCTCAGAGCGTCTCAGAATTCTGGAACCATCGTGATGAACTATCACAGATCAACGGAATAATTTTCAAAGGAGAGAAAATCATTATTCCTACCAGTCTCAGAGAAGAGATTTTGACAAAGATCCATGCTGGACACATGGGCATGGAAAAGTGCAAACAGAGAGCACGGGACATTTTGTTTTGGCCCGGAATGTGCAAACAAATAGAGGACATTGTTGGTAAATGCGCCATATGTCTTGAACGACGCCCCTCAAACACCAAAGAGCCAATGTTACCTCACTGTATCCCTGTCACCACAAGCCCGCATTACCCTCAAAGTAATGGCCTTGCTGAAAAATCAGTGCAGATAAAGCAAAAGCAGACAAGAGAGACCCCTACCTCAGTCTCCTTGAATACCGCAACACTCCAGTTGAGAACTTCAAATCACCAGCCCAGCTGTTGATGAGCCGCAGACTTCGCTCAATCCTTCCCAGCACCAACCAGCAGCTACAACCTGAGGTCGTCAGCTACAAGGAAATGCATGAAAAACGTGCACAGAGACAACAACAACAAAAGCGATACTACGACAGGTCAGCTAGACCACTGCCACCACTGATCGACGGAGAGTCAGTTAGAATCCAGGAGCATGGCCTCTGGAAGCCAGCAGTCGTCATCCAGCCAGCTGACACTGAACGTTCAAATCACGTTCGCACCGCAGAAGGAGCAGTGTACCGCCGCAATCGTCGTCACCTACTGAACACAAAAGAACAACACACTGATGAGATGAACTGTTCCCCTGAAAGAGAACGTGATGGACTAAACACACACACAGCACAACATACACCATACTTACCTGCAACACCACAAGAACTGTTGACTGACACAGAAGCATGCTCAGCATCATATCGCACAAATCAGGAAGAGAGGTCAAGCCCAGAGCTGTCCTAGACCTGTGAAATGTCAAAGGGTGTAGGCAGATAGCTGCCCTAAAAGAGTTCCAGACTGTAAACTTGTTATTGAAAGTTCACTTGAAATGCTTTGGTATTGTATTTGTTTGAAATGTTAAGATGTTATTTCTACAGTGAAAGCTGAGTTGCTGAGAATCCCTTGTTTGAAAAGTAACAGTATGTTGGATTATTGTTTCAGAGTCTATGTTGATTCAGTTGGTATAGTATGCAATATAAAAGTTTACTTACCTTGAGTTCAAACTGCAGAGCATGTTTTCAAAAGAAATGCTTAGAATATGTAAACATTTTTCTTTTGTTTTAAAAGAAGGGGGATGTAATATTCATATGTGTAAACATACTGAATTATAATTGGATGCATTTTACCGCCATATCATACTGTGCTATGATTGGTTAAGACCACCCAAATGGTTAGGTGATGGTCAGTTTGATCCTGGTTGGCGATACGTGAAAATGCCAGGCATAGCTAGCTAATAAAGAGCTACGTTAAGAAATATCCTGTAGTACTGCATTTTATTATTTTGTACAAAGTGTGCAAAACAAGACAGTTATATATTTTTATTTGATTTAACTTGGCAAGTCAGTTAAGAACCAACTCTTATTTACAATGACTGCCTAGGACCAGTGGGTTAACTGCCTCGTTTCAGGGGCAGAACGACATATTTCTACCTTGTCAGCTCGGGGATTCAATCTAGCAACCTTTAGGTTACTGGCCCAACGCTCTAACCACTAGGCTACCCGCTGCCCCAGGGTTACTAATGTTAGCTCATCTGATGTTGTAACGTTAGCTGTCTGACTTTATTAGCAAGTTAATTTTCACAGCATAAACTCAATTATTTTGTTGCTCAACATTTCTCTGGCTAGTGTAAGAAATTGTATAAGATACTGGTAACTTGTTTTAACCACTTCTCAACATAAGCTATTCTTGGCACAACATGCACCCATCCCCACTACTTTGTCAGACCCACACACACATCCCCTCCCCCATGAATAGGGCCTGTGAAAACAAACGCACATGCAGGATGCCTTTGGATGTGACTAGGACAAAGAACTGTGTGAAAAGCCAATGGAATGTCGACATCAGGCCGAACAGGACTACCCACGACCCAGATCGACCAATCGGAAGGCCAGACGACAAGATCAACCTACTTTGCTTGTTGCCTATATAATCTGTATGTACTGCTTAGAGGGGCGCTACAGATAGTCCAAAACATGGCAATAAAAATGGCTTACAGACTACCAAGATACATCAGCAATCACTACGCTAACAGCATATCTGGACTGACATCAATCAACAACAGACAGACAATCATTGGTCAGAAGTTCATCAACAGAGCCACTCACAACCCATCATTGAAGGAAGCCGTGGGACAGGCCAAATGGACCACAGATACACCCATGTCCATAATGCTGAAACTGACCTAGAAGAAGGGAAAAAATAAAACAAAAAAAAATAAAATAATAATAATAATAAACAGAAAAATACAAACAAAAAAATACTAAAAATACAAAATTCTCAAAAAAATATAATCAATCGTGTGTGTATGAAAATGTGTAGATATATGTGAATGCACTCCTTAGCGCCCCCACCCCTCTCCCCCTGCACAGTTGTGAGCTATACTTTTAAGGAAGTTTTTATCTTTTTATTTTTTCTATTTTTTATTCTCTATTTTTTCAAGCCGGGAAAAGAAATGGGCGAAACTAAACGACACCCATTCTGATAACAATCTTAGGGCATCTAGCCCCGGGGGATGCCTTGCTTGACCACACCCTCCTTCCCTGCTCCTGGCCTGCCCTGCCTCTTCCACCAATCCAATTGTTTCTTATGGACAGAAAAGAGCAGAAGCTCTGAGCTGTCCCATCAGGTCCATTGTCTGTCTACTAGAGGGGCGCTCTTCTCCGACGATTCCATAAGAATTAGACAGAAAGGGGCCGTGCACGTTTTTGCCTGATATCTTTACACTTAAATAAAACGGCCTTATTATACAAATATCCACCTCGTCCTATGTCTCCACTTGGTCTCCTGTCTCCAGTAAACGTTTTATTAACTCTTCGTTACCGTTCAGGGGACACGCTGCTCTAACTGGCAAGCTGACTTTCCAGAGCGCGCGCTGATGCTGTAACTAGCACATTGTTTGTCTCTTATTCCTTCAGTCGCGTGCTGCGCTGCATTCTGTTGTTATGTGGACGATTGGCTGAGCCTTGGATACAGCCAGTATTGCTCCAAACGCGCATCACTCGTTCGCTTACAGCCAGTAGAGCTCCAACCCCAACTCCCCTTAGTTTGCATCCCTGTAGGCGACGTTGAAATTCAGTGAGCTCTTCCATGCTCGTCTTTATACACCTATCAGCAGCAGCTGTGGCTGAAATCACTGAATCCACTCATTTGAAGGGGTGTCCACATACTTTTTTATATATAGTGTATGTTGTTTCTATGCGTTTGGTTTTCGTTCAGATGCCACTAGCCAGTACATTCAGGGTCGTGAGGAGGTGGTGGAGGAGGGCTGTCTCTGTTCTTCAGGTCTGCAGTGTGCCCTGGTCCTGATCGGGGTATACATCCGCGCCACTGGGGAACCGGTCATAGGGGTCATAAACCAGCCCTTCAACCACAAAGACCCAACAGGGTGAGACTCTTTACTTTTCTATTATTTATCTATTTTCTTTCTCTCTGAATTGTTGGGAAGGGCTTGTATTTAAGCATTTCACTGTTAGTCTACACCTGTTGTTTACAAAGCATGTGACAAAAACAATTGGATTTGACTCTAGAACCAGAACAGCAATCATTTTGACACCAGTGTTAGGGTCAATGCTATTTAAGTTGTCGATTAAATTACAATTTTTTCCCCAATTTAAGTATTGGAAAAGGTATTTTCATTTGCAATTACTATTTTCAATCCACTTACTGAATTTAAATAGAGTTAACTATCAAACACAGAAATAACATACTCAGTAATGCTCAGACTTCACCAACTAAGCTTCCTTTAATGACATTTGGTTGATGTGATGTGCATATTTGTTGCAGCTGGAAGGGGAAGCATTTCTGGGGTGTGTCATATGGGAGCGTCAAAGCCTGCTCGGTGCTCCGACCTAAAGACAGACCTGCAGAATGTCCAGGACTATCGGTGGTGCTGAGCTCCAGTGAGAAGCAGGCGGTGAAGGAGGCCTTGGCCCCTCTGTGTGGGCCTGACAGGCTGATGTACGCCTCGGGGGCCGGATACAAGATCCTGTGTGTGATCCTGGGCCTAGCTGACGTCTACGTCCTCTCCGAGGGCAGCACCTTCAAGTGGGACTCCTGCGGCCCCCATGCCCTGCTCCTTGCACTGGGTGGGGGGATGCTGGACCTTAAAGAGTGCCTCCACTTCGGCCACTGTGAGGGGGGGCACCATGACCAGGGGGAACTAACCTACCACCAATCCCACTCAGAGAGCACTGGGGCAGACCGCTGGGCCAACCAGGGTGGCCTGGTGGCCTACCTAGACTGTCAAATGCTTCATAGGGTTATTGGGGAACTGAAGGGAAAGTTTTAAAGGAAGAGGCATTGATTATGGTGAAGGGCACAAGTAGCTGTATCATTGCTTATACGGACGTGCTGCTTAATGTCAATTTTTGGAGGAGCTGTTTTAAAAAAATCTACTATGCTGTTAAAGTTATTTTGTAAAAGCTAGATGTATATGCAAATATATAGTAAGGAATGTAAACATGTTAAACTATCTACAGTAGGTGGTATGTTAAAGGTGTTTCGTAAAAGATTAAGCTGCATCTAACTTTTACAGTTACTGGTTTTCTCATTGACAGGAAGCGTGTTGGTGGCAAACAAATCTAACTTCAGGAAAGACCTGAGTGCTGTTTAAGTAAAACTTATTCCAAAGCAAGATAATCAGAATCGAGAGACTGGTATGAACAGGAACAAGCATGGTTCAGAGAACAGTAGCACACACTGCATAGCTGAAACATGCTTTTTGTCTGTCATACCAAAATGTGGCACATGGCAATAACCCTGCTTTTGATTGGTTAAGGATCTCTGCTGGACTTACCTGAATATTACTTGATGGCCTAGTTGAAGTATAGTGGGACAGGGAGACATAGTAAATATCCCAAGTGTCCCCCCTTGACAGAAGCACTAATGGTGTGTGTGTGACAGGCGAGAGCTGAGAGGACTCAAATAAACTGGCTTCTGGGAATCTGCAGCGGCCCAGAAAAGGCCTTTTATGGAAAAGAGGTGCATTTGACACTGTTTCCATAGCTCTAGCTGTATGACTTAGGATAAATCAGGGCAGAGGATGGAAAAACACGAGGTGCAGCAATCAACAATGAAACGGGGGCTAGTGTTCATTTACTGTAAATTAAGGATTAAACCCCTTTTGAAGGAAAGAAGGGGAACTGTCACACAGCCAGGTTAGTTGATTTCTGGAGATATAGCATGATTCAGGGGTATTTAAACCCAGTCAGGTACTCCATTTATTGAATAAAAAGAGTTACAGGATTAGGTTTGTTTAACATAAGTCCACCTGTCCTGTACCAAGGGGGTGGTGTGGAGATTCATTTTTATTATTTTCCACAACTATCACTTGCACCACTTCATTGGCACACCCAAGAATCTATTGGGATGCGGTCCAAAGTGGTTGTCATTACTAAATGTGGCTGTCTATGGCCTTCCATCAGAAAAGCATGACAACCACTCAGGTCTGTGTTGTGGACCACTTCTGTATAAAGACTGGTTTGATCTACTGTATGTTTAAAATTTGTGTATTGTAAAAGGCCATTTCATGAGTGTGCTCCAGAAGTGCCGTTAGCAGGTCCCCTGGTTTCTGCTCCATTGGAATTATCCACCATTCTCCTGTCTTGTGAGTCAGAATTTGAAGACGGAATTCAATCCACAAAACAATGAAAGTCCATTCATCCATCTGAAATCAACTTTACTATGAAATCCAGAGAAAAGGAAAATCAACTGAACACTGATGTTTCACAATTGTAATAAACTCTTGCCAGCAAACTCACTTTCCTACCCAAAAAACTGAAAAAAATGCAAGTGCCCCGCACATTTAACCCTGATGATTGTCTGATTTTTTGCAATATTTGTTTTTGCATATACCGTTTAAAGATATCTCAAGAACAAATTATAATCTGCGATATTGGCTCTTCTTCCACAGTGGGAGCCCTTAGTTGACTTGCCGCTTTAGACTGCCACTTAAGCCATACATTCTCAAGTCAACTAGGGTATCTAAACATTGACGGTATTGATAATTCAGGCTAAAACTGAGAATAAATTAAACCTCAAATACCTCCATAAAAAAATAAAAAGCAGGTGGACAATTGCACTGAAAACCCTTTTCACTTCAAGGAGAACAAATAAACATGTGCAACAAGGGACCTAGGCCCTTTAAATCAAAGCTACAACCCATCTCCCAACATCCACAGAATAACACAAATCAAAAGGTAAAATGGAACCGATACCTGGGCAGGGCACATATTCATAAAGCGTCTCAGAGTAGGAGTACTGATCTAGGATCAATTTAGCCTTTTTGATCATAATGAATAAGATTACATGGAAAGGCCTGAACCTAGATCAGCACTCCTACTCTGGGGCGATCGATAAATATGGAATCAGACCTATTAACGTTTGAATGTTTTATCTCCTTCACTGGAACCTAGCTAGTCCTGTGGCTTATAAAAGGAATTAGATTATCAACTTTCACCACATTTATTTCCAATACTGTATCTCCACAGGAAAAACACAATGATTTGCCATAATAAGTACAGGCAGATTGTTAGAGATCTGAATACTATCCCTCTTCAATCTGGAGCATACTGACTAATGAGAAAGGGGCGAAAGAGGGCAGTGGTAGCTTTTCTTTGAAATAAAAAGTGGTGGTAGGACTGTTAGTCTTGATATTCAGCTCCCCTGTCATTCAATCAACCTTTAAACTGTTGGTAAGTATCTGCCAAAGAATAATCTCTGATAACAATATTGTACACTGCTATAGTCATTGTGTTCTCAATGGAAGTTCAGTCACCTCCAATCTTAAAGGGTGTCAAGATGCAATTCGGGGCGGATTGCATCTTGACATTCTCTTGAGCCACAGGAACAACATGATGCCTTCTAGACAGGTCCTCTGGTTTCTGCTCCATTGGAATTATCCAGCATTCTCCTGTCTTGTGAGAGTCGAAACTTGAAGATGGAATTTAATCCACATAACTCACAAAACAAACAAAGTCCATTCATCCATCTGAAATCAACTTTACTAGAAAATCAACTGAACACTGATGTTTCACACCAATACTAGGGACTGCAAGCAGTAAATAGCCTAGGTCCTTGACTCACAATATAACCGTCTTGATTTGAATGTGAACCTGCTAACCTCTGATACCTCAAAGTGATTCTAAGTGGGCTTCAATGTTTTGAGAGACAGGTTAAACATACAGTATTCACTGTAGCTAGACGGAGTTGATACACTACATGGCCAAGAGAATGTGGATGCCTTTTCAAATTAATGGATTCGGCAATTTCAGCCACACCCGGGTGTATAAAATCGAGCACATAGCCATTGGCAGTAGAATGGCCCGTACTACAGAGCTCAGTGACTTTCAACAAGGCACCATCATAGGATGCCACCTTTCCAACAAGTCAGTTTGTCAAATTTCTGCCCTGCTAGAGCTGCCCCGGTCAACTGTAAATGCTGTGATTGTGAAGTGGAAACATCTAGGAGCAACAACAGCTCAGCCGCAAAGTGGTAGGCCACACAAGCTCACAGAATGGGACTGCTGAGTGTTGAAGCGCGTAGCAACATGGTTGCAACACTCACTACCAAGTTCCAAACTACCTCCGGAAGCAACGTCAATCACACTTCATCATCTGCCAGGAGAACGCTACCTACCCGAATGCATAGTGCCAACTGTAAAGGTGGAGGAGGAATAATGGTCCGAGGCTCTTTTTCATGGTTCGGGCTAGGCCCCTTAGTTCCAGTGAAGGGAAATTTAACGCTTCAGCATACACTGACATTCTAGACGATTCTGTGCTTCCAACTTTGTGGCAACAGTTTGGGGAAGGCCCTTTCCCTTTTCAGCATGACAATGCCCCCGTGCACAAAGCAAGGTCCATACAGAAATGGTTTGTCGAGATCGGTGTGGAAGAACTTGACTGGCCTGCAGAGCCCCGACCTCAACTCCATCCAACATCTTGGGATGAATAGGAACGCCGACTGCGAGCCAGGCCTAATCGCCCAACATCAGTGCCCGACCTAATTCATTCTCGTGGCTGAATGGAAGCAAGTCCCCGCAGCAATGTTCCAACATCTAGTGAAAGAGTGGAGGCTGTTATAACAGGACCAACTCCATATTAATGCCAATGATTTTGGAATAAGATGTTCAACAAGCAGTGTATCTATGTTTGGCAGGGCGCATACTTGCACTCTAATTCAGGTGCAAAAGCATTCCCCACAAACCTACTTCCCAATATAAATTAGTGACAAACTTTCACTCTAACTTCATTCAAAGCAATAAAAATGGCAGAAAAGCAGTTGCTCAAATGATAACCTAACAATTTATCAAAGAAGGCAACAGGCGGAAGGAAGGGTGTGTACAAGCAGTAACAGGCAGAGGAGCCCTCTCTCTGGAGACAGTCTTCTCCCAGGATTCAGATTGAGCAGTTAAATTCAGAAATGAATCAATTCTGATTGGCTTCTTCTAGCCATGTCCCTCTCAAACATAAATGCACAGAGACCTGAAGCAATATTACATTACCATATCCCCAAAAATGTATCACAAAAGTCTCAAGGAATAAAAGAGTCCAATGGCATGTAATAATGCAATCGTGTATGCAGAATTGTGCAGGAAAGTAAGACCTAAGGAAATGTGTTTGCATTATAAGCAATAGGCTTGTGATTTCAGTGGCATGGCTACAGCTGTTTCATCAAAGAAGAAAACAAATGAGAGAGGGAGAAGCAGAAATACTGCCACCTCCTTACCCCAAATATATTTAAACTGAGTTAGTTTCTTCTTCTTATACATGGTCCAGTCTCATCTCTGGCTTGGGACCTATGTGTTGTCAGTCATTGATTTGGGTGGTAGCCCCGACCAATGTGAATCTTCCTGAGCTCGAGTGATCCTTCGACTCATGTACAGTAAGGGGAGGTCCGGGCTCGCTGACAGACAAGCAAGAAGACAGACATGGTCGTGTGTAGAGTGTCCCTGTGTTGCTACGATGACGTATCACAACAATGGCCGCTCTCACCTCTGGAAGGGCTTGCGGACCTTCTTCTTCCTGCGGGGTGGAGGTTTGCCTCCGCTCTCAGCCCACGTCTCGCTGGGCTCTGGTCGGGGCCCCCCAGGAGGAATGAAGAAGCCAGTCTGAGGTGGAGGAGGGGAGAAAGGTCCACTAGGTCCCGGTCCAGCACCAGAGGGGTGATGGGGGGGTGGTCCTGAGGGAAAGAAACCCCCGTTGGCAGCCATATCAGGGGGAGGTCCCCCCTGGAAGATGCGGTTGAAAAAGTCCTGCAGGTCAGCAGGGTTGGTCGGGCCTGGAGGAGGGTGCTCTGGGCCTGGAGGTGTCCTGGAGATCATGAAAGGAGAGTTACATTAATAAAAATATATATATATATATATTCAGCAGGTGACTCCAGGAAAATCAAGAAAAAGGAGCACTCCGTGTCTGAGTTTTATTCACGGGACAAACAAAAAACCATCAGATCCTTGGATAGCCTTTCATTCTGTTACATTCATTCTATTTCCATCTAGCCCACCAGGGATGGGCAACCGGGGGCACGTGGGCCAAATGGCCTTGGATCAATCCCACCCCCCCAAAAAAGTAACTCACTCGCAAGCAACTGCGGCCTCTCATAATGAGTTCAGATTTTTTTGTGGCCCCACCCCCATCTAGCCTATAGTTAAGAGAGATTGTTCTATCTTTTGCCTTGGCCAAGAGGCATCATTCACAAGCATCAGAGATGCTTGATAATCTGGAGCTCCAAAACTCATCTCTGTCCACAAATATGTAACTCTTTCACATGCAGGAGCACCTGCACTGACCAGAGCGTAATGGTATTTCAGAGAACAATCTAATTTAGGCCCCTTTTAGACGGTTGGTCACATAACACCTAGGTTGTGTCCCAATAATCTCTCCTTTCTCACGAAATATGCACTTGTTCCCTTCCCTTCATGGATTTGAAAGGATATGACTGGTATATGGAAACTCCCTCTAGCCCATGCATACACCAATACAATAATTTTACATTCGTGTGGAGTAGTTAACGAGTGCAAACTTCAGGAGGAAAATTAGATTGGAACACAACCCTCAGTGCCCTGGGACCTACCTGTGGCGCTGCGTGGAGTTGCTGTTGTTCTTGGATCCGAAGGAGATGTGGTAGGGAACGCGGTGTGTGTCTGGAGAGATTCCTATCCTCTGGCAGCCGGCCCACTCTAAAAGGTGGGAGCGGAAAAGGTGACAAATTAATCAATGTGACAATACTGAATCAAGCGGCAAGGAGGAGAAATAGTCAGTCTGACTTTAGCTGTCTTAACATTATTTAGCAGCTTAGAATTCAATTTAGTTGTAGAGCTCTTGAGCATGTCAGTTGGCTTGTTAAGAGTGCTTTTAGTTTACAGATGAAACAGAAACATCATTAAGTCAAAATGTACCCACAATGCACTACAGTTTTGATGCTCTCAAAAACTGTCATAGTCAAGCCAGTACCTGTGATGTCGTAGACCTTGCCATCCATGCAGGCGAAGTATGTGATGCGTAGGCCCAGCATGCTGGACTCGGCCCACAGGTCTCCCTCCTCGGCGCTGTGGCGTCTGTTACACTCTGCACAGAACCGAGCCTCCGCAGGCTCCCGGTCCATCTCAAACCTCCTGCACACACAGGGAGGAGTCAGGGCCTGTGCGTTTTGTATGTAACTAATTTTTAGTGATTGGGAGTAGTCAGGGTAGGTAAATTATATTACTATTCCAATCCCTCACTTTCACAATAGTCTGGTTATAAAAGTATGATACAGATATTATTAATAGATTATTAATATATTCAAATAGTACAGATATTAATTCAGTCAGTGATGTACCTGTGCTTGCCCTCACACTTGGTGCACATCATAGTGTTCATAGCTTCCTTCAGGTCATCCTGCAGTTTGGTGAGGAACTCATTCATCGACTTGGAGAGTTCCGTCTTCGACATGCGCTTCCTGAGGGAGGAGCAGGGAAACAAAAGTCAAAGCCATATTAACTACACCAAACATCCCACCGGCCTTCAGTGCAGTCATTTGATCACGGTTTATTGCATTTTAATTAAGTAATAGTCCAGTTTTTGTGCCTTCTACTCATATCACGTATTCTCTCCATGTTTCTGGGTTACTGAGAAACTAAACTAAACATCCCACAGGCCTTTAAATTGACTATAACATGCCAAGGACCACAGTTAAGGAATGCTTCTCCATCTGTAATCCTATTATGAAAAGGCCTGAGTTCTAACTTCAGATGTTTTTGTTAAAGGTGAAGTCATGTGATCATGGTTTCTTGCATTTGATATAAGTACTGGTCCAGTAGCTTGTGTGTCTTCTACTCACAGCTCGTATTCCCTCCGTATTTCTGGGTTACTGACGATGTCCCAGGCAGCCCTCAGCACCTTAAAGGCCTCCCCAGCACGCGGGTGCTTGTTCTTGTCTGGATGGACCTGAGAAGGGAAGGAAAAAATAAATACAAACAGAAGGGCACAGCAGAAAACATAATGGAATAGAGAGAAGAACTAAGGAAGAGACTACTTCTAGTCATTTTCTGATTACATTTTATATTGTGGATTAGAGGTCGACCGATTATGATTTTTTCAACGCCGATACCGATTATTGGAGGACCAAAGAGGGGACCAACTCCATATTAATGCCCATGATTTTGGAATGAGATGTTCGACAAGCAGGTGTCCACTAGAGGTCGACCGATTATGATTTTCCCATGCCGATACCGATTATTGGAGGACCAAAAAAAGCCGATACCGATTAATCGGACGATTTTTAAAATTACTATTTGTTTTTTTCCATTTAAAAATGTATTTATTTGTAATAATGACAATTACAACAATACTGAATGAACACTTATTTTAACTTAATATAACACATCAATAAAATCTATTTAGCCTCAAATAAATAATGAAACATGTTCAATTTGGTTTAATGCAAAAACAAAGTGTTGGAGAAGAAAGTAAAAGTGCAATATGTGCCATGTAAAAAAGCTAACGTTTAAGTTCCTTGCTCAGAACATGAGAACATATGAAAGCTGGTGGTTTCTTTTAACATGAGTCTTCAATATTCCTAGGTAAGAAGTTTTAGGTTGTAGTTATTATAGGACTATTTCTCTCTATACCATTTGTATTTCATATACCTTTGACTATTGGATGTTCTTATAGGCCAGTGTAACAGTATAGCTTCCGTCCCTCTCCTCGCCCCTACCTGGACTCGAACCAGGAACACATCGACAACAACCACCCTTGAAGCATCGTTACCCATCGCTCCACAAAAGCCGCGGCCCTCGCAGAGCAAGGGGAACAACTACTTCAAGGTCTCAGAGCGAGTAACGTCACCGATTGAAACGCTATTAGCGCGCACCCCGCTAACTAGCTAGCCATTTCACATCGGTTACACCAGCCTAATCTCGGGAGTTGATAGGCTTGAAGTCATAAACAGCTCAATGCTTGAAGCACAGGGAAGAGCTGCTGGCAAACGCACAAAAGTGCTGTTTGAATGAATGCTTACGAGCCTGCTGCTGCCTACCACCGCTCGGTCAGACTACTCTATCAAATATCAAATCATAGACTTAATTATAATATAATAACACACAGAAATACGAGCCTTATGTCATTAATATGGTCAAATCTGGAAACTATCATTTAAAAAACAAAACGTTTATTCTTTCAGTGAAATACGGAACCGTTACGTATTTTATCTAACGGGTGGCATCCATAAGTCTAAATATTCCTGTTACATTGAAGGTTGTGCAATGTTATGTCATAATTACGTAAAATTCTGGCAAATTAGTTTGCAACGAGCCAGGCGGCCCAAACTGCTGCATATAGCCTGACTCTGTTGCACAGAATGCAAGAGAAGTGACACAATTTCCCTAGTTAAAAGAAATTCATGTTATCCGGCAATATTAACTAAATATGCAGGTTTAAAAATATATACTTGTGTATTGATTTTAAGAAAGGCATATAATATCATCAACCATGTGTAGTTAACTAGTGATTATGTTAAGATTGATTGTTTTTTATAAGATAAGTTTAATGCTAGCTAGCACCTTACCTTGGCTCCTTGCTGCACTCGCATAACAGGTAATCAGCCTGCCACGCAGTCTCCTCGTGGAGTGCAATGTAATCGGCCATGGTCGGTGTCCAAAAATGGCGATTACCGATTGTTATGAAAACTTGAAATCGGCCCTAATCAATCGGCCATTCCAATTAATCGGTCGACCTCTATTGTGGATATAAAAAAAAGATGCATGCAGCCATGCACAGCCAAGTGCAAAACTGCTTTTGGATTGCGTTTGACTATAATCGCTACACTCTCCATTTGATGAATTCCAAACATTTTTATACACATGTACTCAAAAGATGTAATGCACATCTCATTGCAACCGTAAACTCACCTGGACAGCCAGCTGTCTGTAGGCCCTCTTTAGCTCAGCTTCAGTGGCGTGGGCCTCCACCCCCAGCACTGTAAAAGGGTCCAGCTCCTCCTCAGGGACTTGAGCCAGCGCCAGCAGTCTCTCCAGCTCCTTCCCAGGCTGGTATCTGCCTGCTCCACCAGGAGAATCCGGGGTGAAGGGGGGCACCTGGGTGGCTCTCCTCCTGAACCAGCTGCTGACCCTCTCCACCAGCGAGGCCACACTCCTCCATACCCTGGAGTCCTGCATGGCTGTCCACCACCGCTGGGCCCTCTCCCCGCCCAGCCGGACCAGCGTGAACCGGGCCCACTGGAACCCCAGCAGCACCACGGCACAGAAGAGGCCGAAGCAGGTTAGGGAGGCCTTCCGGACCCATTTCACCAATCGAACACTCTTATCCACCAGGACCGCCCCGGCGCACCTCGCCCTCTCCAGCACGCGTTGGGCATCTGTCTTCATCCCCGGCACGTCAGTGACCCTGTTGAGCATCTGTGAGCCCAGGTCGTAGAGGGCCACCACTCCGACCTCCACGGCCACTCCGCATCGGTGGGTCACGATGACAATGACCTCCACCACCATGTGGATGCAGGAGATGCACCAGGGGCTGAGCGACTCCGACAGCAGCTCCCTGAAGGCCAAGGCCAGCTGGGTGCACGTCCGCCGCCGCCCCCGGCCCTGTTGATGGTGGTGGTTGCGCCTCCGGGTCTGCTTGTTCCTACCGCCACCCGACGACAGGGAACCTTTAGGGAGGTAGGAGGACGACAATGTAGCCTGAGTGTTTTGCTCCGAGGCTGCCCCCCCTCCTCCGCTGTTCCGGGACCGGACTCTCCTCCCTCCGGCCCCTGAGTTCCTCCAGCCTGACTCCCCATTTATGCTTGGCTCCTTCCCTCCGCTCTCCTCTTCATCTCCACCCTCTGTCTCCTCATCTCCTTCTCTCTCCACCCCCTCCTGTCTTAGAGAGACCTCATTGTCCTCTGCAATCCCACAATCCTCTGCTTCTACATCTTCCGAGTCCTCCTGGTTGACTAGGGATTGGATATCCTGAGGGGTAACTTTGATATAGTCAGTCATGTCCTTATTGGGAACTGGTTGTTGAGTTTCCTCCTCATCTCCTCTGACTTCCCACTTGTCGGGCATGGCGGTTGAAGATGGGAGGAGAGGAACACCTGAGGGCAGCTCTTCAGGACTCTCCTCAGTTGCCTCTACAGTCCATGTCTCTCCCTTCATCTCCACCTCCCTCTCAGCCACCTCGTTCTCCATCTTCCTCCCAGTCTCTTGATTAAAGTTCCAAAAAATTATCCAATGTCATGTCAGGTGGGGGCCTTGATCCATTCTCACTGACTGCACCTTCTCCGACACCACACCTCAGCAGGGCCAAAGAGTCAGACAAGGACGGCTGAATAATACTGCAATGGCAGGCATCATTGTCCTTGGTACCCTACCCAATGCAGACATTGAATCAAGGATCAATCGTTATAATCCTTGGACCCGACTGGCTTCATCTTGTATCTGGTTCTTGCCTGTGGAGACAGCAAGTTTAAACATTAGCCTCCCTGTAACACGTTCACTTTCCCAAGCACCAGAACTAGGGGTCAAATCTAAAGTTCACCGAAATGTGAAATCAAACGGGAT
Organism: Salvelinus alpinus; assembly: GCF_045679555.1. Lineage (NCBI taxonomy): Eukaryota > Metazoa > Chordata > Actinopteri > Salmoniformes > Salmonidae > Salvelinus > Salvelinus alpinus. The sequence continues at coordinate 34,165,720 of NC_092097.1, read as the reverse complement.
GTGGAGCTTCTGCATTAATCGTTGTTGTTGTCAAAGTTCTAACATGTTATTGGCAATAATGTCATATTTGATGACCACAATATCCACTCAACGAGCTGATCCGCAGCGCCGACATTTTGAAAAGATAAACCAAACTCTTTAGCTAGCCATCTGGTTATCAGCAGTTGCACTAGCTAGCTATCTAGAAATGCAATTCATTTATTCTACAAGAAATGACTGGGACGGGATATCAGAGGATAGTTGGGGCAATGTTAGGTTCTAGCTAATAAGTTATGTCGTCACCGTCGCGAACAAAATGACCAACTGTCTCGAGACGAATAGCTAGCTGTCTCGTAGCTAAAACGCTAACTAGTTTACAACATTAGTTTGCTCGTATATAACGTTAGCTATCTAGCTAATGTAATTTTAATAATATTAACGGTGGATTGTTGACAATGTTATTTTAGCTATTTGACTGCTAACACTGACTGGAATAACATTGGGAAAGATGACAACCAACGCAACTCACCTTTCTCTTCCGTAAAAAGGGAAGGCAAGATTAGGTGACACAATGTAGGCTAGCTGGAGCCCTGTAACGTTAGCGTCGCTCCTATAAAATGACCAAATGTGGCAAACTGATCAGTTCTTCTCGTAGAAAGAACATTCATCCTCTATTAGCAGAGTGTGTTCTTTTTCCTAATTCAAATATAAAAAATTTCTTATTATGTTCTTGGCTAACGTTGTCCTTGTTGTTTGTCTTACTATTTTTCACTTCCGAGTGAAACAAACCACAACCTCGTTTCCGCTGTATTAACCCTATCCTTGCCAGAACAAATTTACGCACAAACGTTCCGAATTAACTTTTATTGGCCACTGAATGTAAAGAGAAGAGGATGAATGTAACGTTAATCCCCAGGTTTCTCTTTATATCAAAGCAATTACATGGGTCTACAATTGTATTATCTTCAAGAAGCCTAGGCCTAATAACGAAATAATAATTAAAAAACTAGAATTAACAAAACAAGTAATTGTTTATTCAACAATGTAAACATGGATATCATGCAGTCACTTTTTCCTACTCTCAAACACCATCCACTCTCTCATGTCTGCCTTCTCCACCCACCTACACACTCCCTGGATGCATTGCATTCTCTAGCCTATTTCTGCCCATTCTGGATGCTGTGTGTTCCTCAAGGAGTGTGTGTGTTTGTGTATGCAAGATGTCTGTGTGGGCCAAGTGTCTAGTTAGTTAGGCTGGAGATGGATACAGAGAGCACGTGCCCCCTCGGATTTATCCTGTGGGTTTCCAATCTATCAACCTCATAACTAGCTACCAAGAAGCCATTTTAGGCTATCAATCAGTTAGAGTATCTAGCTTGTCTAACTATCTTAGCTGGCATGCCTGCTGGCAAGGTTGGTAGACTTTAGAAATAACTAGATGTACTTTACAATAATCACATTCCTTTCATATTTTACCCAGATTTGAGCAGCGATACAGAGAAGCATATTTAGTTTCTTTAAAAAAAGAACCACCAGTCAGGAGGATACAGACAGCTCAAGAGGTTTGCTTAGATATACAGAAAAATATAACATTTTTTGTTACATAGAATTAAGCATAATGATTATGGCTCTAGATTGCAGAAAAAAAGCTGATTCAGGTGAAATTTTTTAAATTATCCAATTTACGGATGGGGGATCTAGCACCCTCCGGACCACCCCCCGCCATCCTCACGTAACTTTTGCCCCCTCAGATTTTTGGGGTGCATGACATCCTTGGATGGATATAAAGGAAGTGGGATGGACTGGACACAGTATGGATGTCCTCTGCCTCAGAAGACCAAGAAGTAGAAGACCTCTCAGAATCACCTTTATTTGACCTACAGTCAATCTGATATTTTAAGAGGGCAATCATTATTTCTTATTCATAAGAAAATCAGAATTCTCTGGTCCAATTAGGCCTACTATTATAAGAATTTTAGGAAAGTGAACAGTGCATCCGGAAAGTATTCAGACCCCTTGACTTTTTCCATATTTTGTTACGTTACAGCCTTATTCTAAAATGTATTAAAACGAGAATCTTGTTTCTCATGGTCTGACTCCTTTAGGTGCCTTTTGGCAAACTCCAAGCTGTCTGTCATGTCCCTTTTACTGAGGAGTGGCTTCCGTCTGGCCACTCTACCATAAAGGCCTGATTGGTGGAGTGCTGCAGAGATGGTTGTCCTTCTGGAAAGTTTTCCCATCTCCACAGAGGAACTCTAGAGCTCTGTCAGAGTGACCATCGGGTTCTTTGTCACCTCCCTGACCAAGGCCCTTCTCCCCCGATTGCTCAGTTTGGCCAAGCGGACAGCTCTAGGAAGAGATGGCCACTGTGTTCTTGGGGACCTTCAATGTTGCAGAATTTTTTTGATTCCCTTCCCCAGATCTGGGCCTCGATACAATCCTGTCCCGGAGCTCTACAGACAATTCCTTCAATATTATGGCTTGGTTTTTTCTATGGCATGCACTGTCAACTGTGTGACCTTATATAGACAGGTGTGTGCCTTTCCAAATCATGTCCAATCAATTGAATTTACCACAGGTGGACTCCAATCAAGTTGTAGAAACATCTCAAGGATGATCAATGGAAACAGGATGCACCTGAGCTTAATTTCAAGTCTTATAGCAAAGGGTCTGAATACTTATGTAAATAAGGTATTTGTTTTAATATTTTTATAAATTAGCAAAAATATCTAAAAACCTGTTTTTGCTTTGTCATTATGGAGTATTTTGTGTAGATTGATGAGAGGTTGAAAAAATGTAATCCATTTTAGAATAAGGATGTATGGTAACAAAACGTGGAAAAAGGGAAGGGGTCTGAATACTTTCCGAATGCACTGTAGGCCTAATAAAAATTGTTCAGCCTAGTAGAAATAGTGAAGCCTATAGTTTAGTTTTCATTAATAATCTAGACTTTCTTTTCACACACACAGATTTTGATAAATTTAAAAAAAGATTGCTTATTTGGTTGAGAGGGCGGAAATAGAACGTGTCAGCATGCTTCAACGCCTACATGGTGACCCGAAGGACACAGAGACAGTGGTGCTTTGTGCAAAATCACACAGCTGTGGTGAACATATAGGCCTACTCAACATAAACCATATAACCAATTCTTCCCAAGTTAAACCAATCAAAACAATCATGGCCAGACATGTTGGAGCCTAAATGCCATTAATTTACGCAAAATCAACTTCGGATTTTGTTCAATTAATTTAAGATAGCCTATTTATCACAACAAACCTGCAACGCTGTAGGACTACTGTACATCAAATTCACAGTGATGCCTGTTGCATCATTGGGGAATCCCCTATCTTATGCGTCATGCAGAGAATCTACCCAACCGATCGGAAACAGTCCTTCACCACTTGCCACCCACTTTATGATTCTGCTGCACAAGGCTATTACTGTATGTCCATTCTGTTTACACGACTGCGCTGTATATCAATACGATATATCTGTGAAACAGCACCCAATATAAATAACTGATCTAGTGCAATAAAGGGAGATTAATTAAATCGAAGGTTATGCTATTATCAGCATAGGCTATCATACAGCTAACCTCACACATGTATGTGACTGACCAGAATGGTAGCCTATGTGGTCCTCAGTTTGTATTGAATAGGCTTAGACAGGTGCATCTTATTGCGAAGTGGGCAGACAAAATCAGAAAATGAAAGGGTTAATAAGCAAACCTCAGCCTTTCAAGCCCCCGCCTCCCACATCTCCAATTTGAAAGCCGCCTCTCTACCGGGAGAGGAAAGCTCTTTTTCGGTCAGATGGCGTGCTGCAGTCCGCCCCCAGGTTTCTCGCACCCACACAACCAGCAAAAAGGCAGCCAGCAACCAATACGGTTCGTCAGGGGAGGATATCTGCTAACGAATCCAGACGAGTTACGATATGCTCAGGGATTTAGCTGATGACAACACCACTCCGAAGTGAGAAAGAAAACGATTGTACAGGGAAAGAGAGCGATTATACAAATCAATTTAAGGTATTTACAATAGGCTGTTGATCACCGTTTCTTATTATAATTTTTTGTCTCAGCCCTTTCATTGATAACAATTTAACGGGATTGGATGGGACTTTCGACAAGGTTAAAAGTGAGATAACCATTAGGATTTTGCTCATTTACCTTTAGCATTCCATAATCGAGCCTATTACGAGGCGGCACATATTGCGCGAAAACTGGATTCTGTTGCTGGAGACACCACTCGGTCACTCACTGAGCGCGGGTCCCCTCTGCCAATTCAGCCGTCGGACGACGTGGACGAGGTAAGAGATTACATTAGTCATTTAAATGTTTTATTCTGAAATTTTACATGCGTGTGTAATTCCATAGATATATGCATTGTCTGGTATTGGGCTTGGACGGATGTGCGCGTAATACTATTGTCATAGTTTTTTCAATTATTGTTTTCGTAACCATCGCTTTGTGCGTAATATGAACTATCAAATTCGGGTCTCATAAGAATAGACAAACTGTTTTTAATTCTCACAACTTGAATAAGAGATAAAAAATTGTGCATTTCTAAACTGTAGGCCTACATTTCCCCAATAATACCATGTGTACATATCCTGCATATTTGAGGTATAGAGGGTTGGGCACCCACATGTGAAATGTTGCCAAAGATTATCACCAATAATAATATACTATCAGGAAAAGTAGGCTATTGGAGTATAAGTATCTAAATTAGTAATTTTGGTAATTTTTTTTTAAAGATATTGACATTGTCTTCTTATACAAGACATCTGATGGATATGGACTTTAGGTGTTCTTATATGAGACATCTGTTCCCAGATATAGCATCACAGCAGTAGTTACCACTACACCACAAAAAGATTGGTAGAAAATTGCTTCCAAACATTCCAAAGAAAACATAACCCGAAATAACAATACATATAGATTATACCATATAGCAAACAAATGAATAAAGCATTCTGTACACACAACACAATACTCCTACCATTGATTGATGAGCCATTTATTAAAACTTAAGACTCTTGAGTAACTCTCCTCCGGTCTGTTCCTTCTTTCCCACCTCCAGACCTGCACCATGTCTCTGCCACGCACGCTGGGCGAGCTGCAGCTGTACCGGGTGCTGCAGAGGGCCAACCTTCTGGCATACTACGACACCTTCATCCAGCAGGGTGGCGACGACGTGCAGCAGCTCTGTGAGGCTGCAGAGGACGAGTTCTTGGAAATCATGGCGCTGGTCGGCATGGCGACCAAGCCACTGCACGTGCGCCGTCTGCAGAAGGCCCTCCGCGACTGGGCGGCCAACCCAGCCCTCTTCAACCAGCCCCTGGCCAACGTGCCCCTGGGGGGAATCCCTCTGTTCAAGGTTGATGGGACGGGTGCTAGCGGGACCGCTGCCGGAGGACTCAGGAAGTCCCTGAGCAACGGGCAGCCGGGGTCACCGTGTGACAGAGAGGACAGGGCATGCCTCACCCCTATGCACAGCGGGAGCCCCAGAAGCCCATGCTCCCAGGCCTCACCGCAGCCCCAGGACACCCACTACAGGGACAAGCTGTCCCCAATGGACCCCCACTGGCTCAGCCCTGAACAGGACGGGAATAGCGCCTCAGCCTCAGGGGTGGACGAGGAGCAGCCCAGCCCACCTCTGCTCCCCCCTCGTCCCCCAGGTCCCTCCACGCCCCCGGCATCCTCCTCATCTCTCTCTCCGGCAGCCCTCTCGGCCTGGCCCGGGGGCCAGCTGGATGGGGAGATGGCGCAGGCAGTGGGGGAGAGCGTGGACAGGCTCCTGAGGACCCTACCCAGGTCGGACCCCAGAGAGGTGAAGACACTGCTGAGGATGAACAAGAAGATGGCCAAGACGGTGGGCCACATCTTCAAGATGGCACCCCAGGATGTGGCCAAGGAGGAGGAGATCCGTAAGTACAGCCTCATCTACGGCCGCTTCGACTCCAAGAGGAGGGAGGGAAAGCAGCTCACACATCACGAGGTAAGGGCATCAGTGTTTCCACTATTAGAGGTCTCTGTGTACCGGTATGTGTTAGGCTTGAGCCTTTTCTTTTTATCATGCTGTTCATATCATTCTACCATTCTCTTTCCCCTTTCACCTTATTTTATGTCCTCCTCATTTTCAGCTGATCATCAATGAAGCGGCTGCACAGTTCTGTATGCGTGACAACGCTCTGCTTCTGCGACGGGTAGAGCTCTTCTCATTGGCTAGACAGGTGGCGAGAGAATGCGCCTACACCTCCACACTCAAGCATGCCAGGTAAGGGCACGAGCCTGCGCAGTTTAGGGTCTTCCCTACCCCAATCTGATGACCATCCCACCCTCTGTCTCTTCCTCTATAACTAGGTTTTATCCCCTATGGGCTCTGGTCAAAAGTAGTGCACTACATAGGGAATAGGGTGCCATTTGGGACGCAAACAAAGAAACCCAAATAGAGAGAGTTACGATATTAGAAATTCAAATGTTATGTTCTGCTTTGCCTTGAGAATATATGATTCCTTTTCTCAACCAGATATGATCATAGAGAAACTACTATGTGGTTGCAGGCAGCATAGGGGCGAAGAGAGGTGGGCGTATAGAACAGAGGGAAAGCTGGGAACTCCCACAGCACACATAGCTAAGCCTAGCCAAGGTCATGCTATTAGTCAGACAGCACTGCAGTCAGTGCATCAGCTTAAAAACAAAGTCATACTGTGTAACCAACTAAATTAAAGCACATTCAAACACTCAAGCGTCTCATATAATCAATAACAAAAAAACATCTTTCAAACTCAATGAATAATGTATGTGTTTACTTTTAGTCACAAATAGCCTCGAGGTTTGGTTACTCAACATCAGTTTTTATATTGTAATTGGATATAGTGAGCTACTACTTGCTAATGAACAAAACAGGACCAACTGAATTCTGGAGTTTGCACAAGAGGTTTGCTCTTCTTTTACTGCCTTTTTACTTTATTATACCTTCTCTTATTACAGATCAAGTGCAGATGACTGCAGCTTACCATCCCAAAAGAGAGTAAAAAGTGAGGTGAGTGGGCTAAAGTCTCTGAACCCCTAACAGGAAAGAGTAAAACTATACCAAACTCTATCTCACTCTTGTTTAATTGTGTTATTGTGGGTGTACAAAAGCTGTTTTGTCAACATAATATTGGTAATCTATTGGATACGGCATTGGTAGACAATGAATGAGCTGTAATGGGAATAAATTGCAATAATTTATATGCTGTAATTTATACCATGGCTACAATTCAATTAGTACTTTACAATATTTAATCTATAAGGCCTGAGGAGGTGTGGTATATGGCCAATATACCATGGCTAAGGGCTGTTCTTAGGCATGACGCAAAGCGAAGTGCCTGGACACAGCCCTTAGCCGTGGTTTAATGGCCATATATCACAAACACCCGAGATGCTTTATTGCTATTATAAACTGGTTACCAACATAATTAGAGCAGTAAAAATAAATGTTTTGTCATACCCATGGTATATGGTCTGATATACCACGTCTGTCAGCCAATCAGCATTCAGGGCTCAAATCACCCAGTTCATAAATCATTTTATACCATAGGTACTTTTCAGTAGTAATTGCATTGTAATACACACAATATTACGTTTTGGTGTGTGTTTCGGGTGATAATGTGGAAGTGTGTGTTTGAGATGTTTTGTGTGTTTAATGGTTAAGTGTGTGTGTTTCAGGTGATAGTGTCGGAGTGTGTGTCCTCCCTCCATGGTGTTGAAGGGTCAGAGGGCGTGTCCCAGAGGGCTGACGAGGACAGCCTGTCAGGAGAGAGTCTGGACAGCCTAACACAAGGTATGTATGGTGTCCAGATCCAAATATTATTTCTTAGTAACACTAGCATTTATATCGGCTTAAGTCAAGTAAGTCTAGCATGTACAGTATATACAGTAATTGTTGAACACATTTAGCACTGATCTTGTAGTGTCACTTAATCACATTCCATTCCCAGACATTCTTTATGTGTTTCTGTAAATGTCACAGAGCCCCACTGACTTTAAAGCACCATTTATAATCAAGGCCAAATAGTTAATGTTTTCTGTGGTGTCAAATGTGTCCCAAATGGCAACCTATTCCCTATATAGTGCACTACTTTTGACCGTAGCCCAATAGACAGGTTGGCTGACATCGTCACAAAAAATGTGTGAGCATCGATGAGGCAGAAGGCCATGTGGTGTTATGATTCTGAACAGTCAAATAACTAGCAACAATGACAAGAAGCTGTCATATGGGGAATCGTAAGTGGCTCGTTTCAGCTCTTTGTATCTTGTTATTGATACCATGTATTCTTTTGAGGCGTTTTGACTCATGTCTATGCTAATATGGCTAAAATTCGCTAGCTAGGGCATCAACAACTGTAACTATGTATTTGAGAGACAAGTGCTCATTGTGCAAATGTATTTGTTTTTAATAAACATTTGGGGACTAAAATGTATTTACATTTTGTCAACAATCTATGCCAACCCCATCTTTTTTGCCCCATAGTTGCGCACGTGTCGGTTTTGTTGCTAATCAACCAAACCGTCTATGGGGAATAGGGTACCATTTGGGACGCAATCTCAGCCTTGTCAAGAAGCAGCTATATGTGATTGGTTCAAAATGGCATTCACACCTAACCTTGTCTGTCTTAGACGTAGGCTCACAGTGCAACCAATCTCCATCACCCCGCCCCCCCACCGACACCTCCATACCTGCCAACTGGAATCGCCATCTCATGCAACAAACGCTCATGGATGAGGGGCTGCGATTGGCTAGGATGGTGTCACATGACCGTGCTGGCAAGGTCAGCCTTAGGTCAGAGGGGACACATACCACAGGTGACTTTCTGAATAATGGCTTACAAACATTATCATGCAAGAGTTATCATACTAACACTCTTAAAGTGATAGTCTGAATTTTTCAGGGATAAAAGGTTTTTGTGATGTTGAGATGACTCTGTCTCACAACATTTGTTGTGTAGATTCGGCTACGTCTCAATCTCAAATGAATAGGAAATATGCACTGTCTCATTTCATTGTTTTTAAACGGTGCCTATCTTTCCCATTAATTTGAGATTGAGACATACAGCCAAATCTCACTAGAGCTACGCAACAGATGGCGTGGGACATTGACTGGCACATTGACTCATCCTGATATTAAACCACTTTCGAGGCCTGAATCTTTTTAACAAACTTACATTTTGAAGTGAACTATCACTTTAACATACTGTCCCTGTTGCCAGTATCGTTTACATTGATAACAAGTAGAAACTGAGGTAGGGCTAAAAGGCCGGAGAGTTTTGCTACCGTCATTTAAAGACTGTTTCAAGGATCTTCGGTTTGAACCCAAGTGAGTCAGAATCTCTATTGTGATTCCTCCCACTAGCCAGGTCTGAGTTCTAACTAGCTGGGACAGGAGAAGAAAGAAGGAAAATTAGTTGGGGGATAGAGAGGGGAGGAGGTAGCCTATCAGCTACAAACCATACTGAAAATTGACATGGATGTCAATACAGTCAAATTGCCATGAGGTCTAGTAGCGTATGTAAATAACTGATTATGACACTTCAAATGATTGTACTTAACCCTTTACCCTGTCACATCTTATAACACATCATTAAAATGTTAAAGGTACAGCCATTCAGATGTGAATAAAACTACTGTGCCGTAGCACTAGGCTGTCACAGTAGGCAGGGTGGAGAAGATACAGGGAGATCGAGTGGGAGAAAGAGAGAATGATAGCGGGAGGGGCAGAGGAAGTGCTGTGGGGCGGTAGAAACAGACCCCCTCCCTCGCTCCGCCACCGGCTGACGTCACAGTGTGTTAGGCATGTGGGCTGAAGGGCGGGATGGATGGAGAGAGGGGGCGAAGGAGTGGGCTGTAATTGGAGGGGCGTTGCATTGACTCACCGAGCGACAGAGAACAAAAATAAAAACCTGTGGGCAGGGAAATGGCACAGGCTTATTTTTCTCCCTCTCCCTCTACTTAAGAAGTAAGTAGAGGGGGAAAAACAACCATTTCATCTCTCTATGACGTCGGTCTCCCTCTCACTTCCCCTCCGTCGTCCTTTGTTCTTATCACTCACCTTGGTTTCCTTCTCCTTTTCTGTTTCACTCACTCAACACGACCCGTCTCCTCTGACTATACTTTAACTGCACCTACTCCCTCTACAGTGTTATCCTATTAGCCTGTAGGTGGGCTCATTCTGTCAGACAAAACCCTTGACATTTAATATTCCATTTCAAATATTCAAGTTTGCTACCATAGTTGAATGGTGTTGTTGTATTTCCAGTTTTATTACTTTGAGTAAGTGAAGTACTCGTAAAAGTTATGACCCTAACCAACCTAGTATGCATTAATTGGTGTACAGTTGACCATAGCAAGCACTCAAAGGTTCAGGGGGAGTAATAATGTATTGTCATCATATTGTCTCAGTCGGGCATATAGGCTAACAGCCCTCATCTTTCCCATTCAAGACTTTGAGGCTAAGGCGGAGAGGAGGAGCTCAGTAGCAGTGTGCAGGAGCAGCAGCCCTGGCAGCACCAAAGATGACTCGGACCAAGGGGGAAAGTAGTGAAACCAACCACTCATCATCCTGAGAACCCATCAACAACCCTGCCTCTCATCACCTTCAATCCTGGAGGGCCAAACTCAGCAGGCTTTCCATCTGTACTTAAACCACTAACAGTAGTAGTACAGGGAAGGGGGAGGGGACGTGGAATAAATAATTCCAATCTAAATCAAATGTGCATCCTAAATGGCACCCTACATAATGCCCTACTTTTGATCAGAACCCTGGTCAAAAGCTGTGCATGATTTCGGGAATAGGGTGCTATTTGGGACAGAACCCATGATTGGCTGAATCGGGTGGTTCAGGCAGAGGCAACACATCCTAAACCTGCAAATACTACGGCCCTCCAGTACTGAAATTGAGAGACAGGTGCTCTACAACTTTACCTCTGTATATAGTGTGCCCAAACCCTCCGAGGGCATTAGCCACATCTCCACAGGACTACAGTAACACTTACACAACTGTGGGAGGTTTGTCCCCTATGAACATAATCCCAATAATCCCCTCCTCCCCCACTCCGCCCCCGGGACAATGGATGCAAAATGTTGATATCATGACTAACTTTTGGTGCTATTTTTGTTCCTTCTATCAGAAGGTTGTAACTGAGAAAGGACTTGTGATGAGGATAAGTATCTGTAATGACAATGCCGTTAAAGCTTGGTTTGCAAAGTGTCACTCGTTCGAGTGTTGACCGTTTGATAGTTAGATGATAAACAGAAATATGTGTACAGAGACGATAATCAGGTTCAGAGGCCTTTTCCTCCCAATACTGCAGCAAGTGTCACTTACACCCACTGAGACTATGTTCATTTGGAGAGGTGGGTTTGGATGTTAATATGTAAATATTATTGAGCCCTTAGATTAGATTTATTGGTGAACTCAACATTCTTTGATTTAACTTAAGGCTTAAACAAGCAACAATAATTTACAAGCAACAATCATTTGCATAACTGTTACTTGAGGCAATTACTTAGGTAACAATGACAAATGATCATCTCCCAATGTTTTATTTTTTTATACAGTATGTATGTCATATTAAAACACTAAATTCTTTGACAACGGAGTTTTGGATAATTTAACTATTTTTTTTATTAAAGAAAACATCATCAGATGTTACTGGGTATGAATGTTGAAAAGAAAGGTGTTTGGATGATTAAGAAATCAGGGTGAATCAAGGACATTTCATTTTCTGCATCCCAAAAGGCCTTCAATATCCTATATAATGAACTACTTTTGACCAGGGCCCATATGGCTCTGGTTAAAGGTGGTGCTCTATAGAGGAAATAGAATGCAATTTGGGATGCACACATTATTACCATGAGGTACCTAAACTGTAACCTCCTGCCTCACAAGCATTAAACAACCTCAGTTTGTTATGTTGAACAGAAAATTATTTATTTTGTTAAATCTCAATAAATGTTATTTTATTGTTTTAAAAATCTTGTGGCCCCATTTGTTGCACTCCTTTTGAGGATATCCATTTTGACGGAGCATAAGAGTCAAATGTACGATAAGGCTGAATAAGCCTTCGTCATTCGAATGCTGCCAGCAATTAGGGAACTAATAGAAAAGCACTAAGTCCAAACAGACATTCCCACTCTCCCCCCAATATCACCACCACCATCATCACCGCCGTCAAGTTGTTTGTTCCTTCCAGTTCTGTGCTGAGTGCTAATCCTGTACAAACGATGCTTGCATGACTCACCTGTATCTGTGATGTCACCCTCTTTTCACTCCATGTGAGTCTGCGCACCCCCCACCCCCCCACCACCATGATGAGATAGCAGACTAAATATAGGGAGATATAGCTGCCAATCTGGTGGCTCGTTGAGGAGTTCTGCTGTGTGCTTTTGCATCGCTGCGTTGATTGTGAAAGACAAAGGTAGCATCCCAAATAGCACCCTATGATATAGTGTACTACTTTTGACCAGGGCCCATGGCGCAAATTACTGATCACTGTGGCAACAAAATAACCCTCTGGGAAAAGACTTGTTGAATCAACATTGTTTCCATGTAATTTCAACCACAAAAAATCTATGCGATGATGTTGAATCAACGTGGAACCAGAGTTTTAGCTGATGTGTGTGTGGAGATGGCGCAGGAAGTCCCCCCTGGTGGTGGTGTAGCCAGGGAACACAGCATTGCAGAAGTCACACACCTGAGACTGCATTGCCACCTCTGACATCAGCATCATTCCCCCGGTCTGGCTCAGGAACTCACTGTCCAAGAAGGAGCCACACGCCGAGGGCATCTAAGGAGGGGGTGACTAGTCAAATGATTAAGTCTAATAAAACATTTAAATATGAATTCAAGGGGAGAAACCTACCCGGAACATTTGTCGGGTCGTATCATCACCCCAAAATCGACCTGCTTGCTTCGAGTCCCCAGAGACACTGGAGGGTGCCACCTCTCCATTATTACCCCCAGGTAGATCCAGAGGCCTGAGGGGGGCGGCTTTGAGGACCTCATTCCTTTCTGTCCCTGGATGAGCAAAGTCCAGCCGTAGTCTGCCCAAATCCCCCTCCAGGAGATCAGAGAGTGAGCCAAAGGCTCCAGATAGGACTATACCGCCACGGTGTGCAGCAGGGTTGTGTGTTGGTACCATTGGGGGTTCTGGCCGTGCAGGGAGAGACCCCAGGCCATCCTGGGTGCACTGGACTGGGATTGATGCCATTACGCTGGGTTGTCCATCAGGAACAGGGGCTTCTCCTAAGGAAGGAACCAGATTTTATAAGTCTGTCAAACATCTTGACTGTCTTGTAGCCTACTAGATTAATTTTTATTGTATATACAGTACGCACCAAATTCACAGATTTTGGCATTCATCGTAACACAAAAAACCTGCAGAACAGGCATGTATGAGAAGCATATAATTTCTTATCATATAAAAAGGAGATGGGAGTGACCTCGCTGTCTCCTCAGTGTCTCTGTGAGTTGCTGGAGTAGAGCAGCCTGCTTCAGACATAGTGAGCGCAGTCGGAGGAACTCCCTGTACAGCTCTGTGTACGCCTCCTCCATCTCAGCAGCATAGGGATCTTTACAAAGCCATTGAAAAAGAGACCCGTACATTACAATGATGTACATGAAAAATGATCACCTTTGAGTCCAAAAAATAAATGTTGAGGTGGTACTTCTGCTCCCGTGAGTGTAATATACTGTTATGTTATGCTATCGTCAGTTGTGTGCAAGGTCTAGTTTCCCTCCCTCAACTTGAGTCTAAAGAAGGAAGTGATAAGGAAAAAGGGAACCAAGTCGAGGGGAGAGAATGGGGCCCTATCATACAAAACATCTGTGGGGTCTATGTCCAAAGTCAAACACAGAAATCACTGAACACTTTTTACAGTATAACTAAAAATACCTGGCTCTAAATGTACTAAATACAACTGATACCTATCAAACGCCTTTATTTCAGGCATAATAAAATCACATTTGTTTTTTTCCAAGAGGCATATTCTATTTGTGACGAGAATTGTAAACTGTACAGGAACTCATACCACTTCATAAAACAGAAAGCATTCATAACATAACAGGAAAATACTGTCAATTCCATTACATGTGTATGTCTTATACAGGCTTTCTAATAAGGTAATGTAAAAGTTTCATTCATGTTTGATACAGCCAGCCTTCAAATTACCACTTCAATCACACGTTGAAGTGTATATGATTATTGTGAAAACTTATTAGAGCTGTATTTGAAAACCTGCATATACTATTGATTTTCCATTAAATAACATACTGCAATTGTTGAAAACAAAGCATGTTGTTCCCCTAGCTTCAAACTTTGTTTTTATTGATTGAATTTCTTGTGAGATAAGGTCAACTCTGATAATTTTGGTACAGGCATTTTCAAGACGTGGACGCACTTAAACTGACAAAGGTGAAGATTAATATAACTTACGATCATACGAGTGGTCTTTCTCAATGACACAACGGGAAATCACGTTGAACACGCTTTCATATCTTTCATGTAACGTTATTGAGAAGAGGACTTGTCCTAATGTTGATTGTAGCCTGCCAGTGAAACAAAATCAACCCCGAAACAGGAACAGGAAAAGTTGTTCTTCGTAAACTGTTCTTTTGAATACCATTAACCGGATCATTTTTGAACTTTCAATGAGAGGAGCACAACAGAGAAGTTGAGTTGTTGCAGGAAAAAGGCAGAGTATATAAGATAAGGACACGGAACTTCGATATAGTTACGACCGTATGTTACTTTTTATAGCAGGTTAGGAATCGAATTATCCTAACCTGCTGCGAAAAAGCCACTTCCGGTCGTAGTTGTATCGAAGAGGTGTGTTTTTTAGGGAATCTCGATAAGGATACGCATGTAAAACGACTAACCAACATCTAAAACTGACTTACTTTAACCAATTATGAAATAAAATGTTGGTTTGCAGGTCAGGAGTGTCCTGGGTAAACTTCCTGAAGGCAGTGCGTCGCGTCACTCTGTCAATTGAATTTAAGGTGAGAAGTTTAAGGAAGTCTGTTTGAGGCCTACCAGAGTTAAGCATTATATTGTTAGATTATATGAGTATCTTTATAAAAAATATTCGGATCGAAATTGATCTAATTAGCCTCCTGTACGTCTATATCTGTATAGTAGCCGCAACAGCCATCTGACAAAGAAATGCATATCTCTCTGGTGTTAGGACTAAGCTTCTCTTCCTTTATATAGACCTTTCATATAGATTGATATACAGTACCAGTCAAAAGTTTGGACACACCTAATCATTCAAAGGTTTTTCTTTATTTTTACTATATTCTGCATTGTAGAATAATAGTGAAGCCGTCAAAACAATGAAATAACACATATGGAATCATGTAGTAACCAAAAGAGTGTAAAACAAATCAAACTATATTTTATATTTGTAACGGAGATGCTGGGAGTCGAGAAGCAAGTGCAGGAGGTGAGTTTAATAATACTATAAACATGGAACGATACAAAAACAAGAGTAGCGCCTGAACATGAAACACAACCAATACTGCCTGGAGAATGGAACTAAGGGAGTGACATATAGGGGAGGTAATCAGTGAAGTGATGGAGTCCAGGTGTGTCACGATGAGGCACAGGTGTGTGTAACGATGGTGCCAGGTGTGCGTAATGATGGTAGTCAGAACCAGTGATTAGTAAACCGGCAATGTTGAGTGCCGGGGAGCAGGAGTAGACTTGACAATATTTTAGACTCTTCAAAGTAGCCACCCTTTGCATTCTCTCAACCAGCTTCACCTGGAATGCTTTTCCAACAGTCTTGAAGGAGTTGTTGGCTGCTTTTCCTTCACTCTGTGGTCCAACTCATCCCAAACCACCTCAATTGGGTTGAGGTCGGGTGATTGTGGAGACCGGGTCATCTGATGCAGGACTCCATCACTCTCCTTCTTGGTCAAATAGCCCTTACACAGCCTGGAGGTGTGTTGGGTAATTGTCCTGTTGAAAAACAAATGATAGTCCCACTAAGCGCAAACCAGATGGGATGGCTTATAGCTGCAGAATGCTGTGGTAGCCATGCTGGTTAAGTGTGCCTTGAATTCTAAATAAATCCCTGACGGTGTCACCAGCAAAGCACCCCCACACCTCCTCCGCCGTGCTTCATAGTGGGAACTACACATGCAGAGATTATCCATTCACTATCGACATGGCGATTGGAACCAAAAATTTCAAACTTTGACTCATCAGACCAAAGGACAGATTTCCACTGGTCTAATGTCCATTGCGTGTGTTTCTTGGCCCAAGCAAGTCTCTTCTTCTTATTGATGTCCTTTAGTAGTGGTTTCTTTGCAGCAATTTGACCATGAAGGCCTGATTCAGGCACTATCCTCTAAAAAGTTGATGTTGAGATGTGTCTGTTACTTGAACTCTGAAGCATTTATTTGGTCTGCAATTTCTGAGGCTGGTAACTCTAAGGCCAGCATACCGGAGTCACCTCTTCACTGTTGACGTTGAGACTGGTGTTTTGCGGGTACTATTTAATGAAGCTGCCAGCTGAGGACTTGTGAGGTGTCTGTTTCTCAAACTAGATCTCGAATGTACTGTCCTCTTGCTCAGTTGTGCACCGGAGCCTCCCAATCTTTTCTATTCTGGTTAGGGCCAGTTTCTGGCCATTTTGAGCCTGTAATCGAACCCACAAATACTGATGCTCCAGTCTAAAGGCGGCCAGTTTTATTGCTTCTTTAAAATCAGAACAACAGTTGTCAGCTGTGCTAACATAATTGCAAAATGGTTTTCTAATGATCAATTAGCCTTTTAAAATGATACATTTGGATTAGCTAACATAATGTGCCATTGGAACACAGGAGTGATGGTTGCTGATAATGTGCCTCTGTACGCCTATATAGATATTCTATAAAAAAAATCTGCTGTTTCCAGCTACAATAGTAATTTACAACATTAAATGTCTACACTGTATTTTTGATCAATTTGATGTTATTTTAATGGACAAAAAAAGTGCTTTTCTTTCAAAAACAAGGACATTTCTAAGTGACCCCAAACTTTTGAACGGTAGTATGTATACAATTAAAATATTAATATTATACAGTGGACATCTAAGCCTAAAGGCCTATGCATGCAATGCCCTGATGCAATTTAATATTCAAATCTCTGAAAGCTGACCCGTGAGGTGGACAATTATTGTTTTAGGAAAGTTTAGGAAAGCAGACAAAAAAATAGGCTATGAAGTTTAGCATACACTACACATCAAAACACAAGGAAGTGTTTTTGTAATTTCTTATAGCTGTTTAAGGACACGTAAATGTGGCTCATTTGACCAACATCCCTCTGTTATTTATGGCGCTAGTTGCGCCAGGTCAGATCTGAATGCATATGTCTGGTAAATTAAAATCTTCCCTGTCATGTTGTTCGACGCCAAATTTTTCAAGAGGAAACTCAAATGGTATATTGTTTTTATGAAGATTTTAGAATATTGGTATGAAAATCTGTCGCCAATTGGATGGAAACCTAGCTATAGACACCCTAAAGACTAGTCCAATGTCACTTCTTTATGCCTGCACATCAGGATTTACCAGCAGCCCTAAACATCTAAAGAATAAGCTACCAGCAAAACAAGCTTGTAAGAATTATAATTAAAATCCCCCCTCATACTCATCTGGAGGTTGAGAATATTTTTGTCTATCTATGTAAATGTTTTGTATTTACAGTGCATTCTGAAAGTAAACCTTTTCCACATTTTGTTACATTATATCCTTATTCTAAATTGATTCAATATTTTTTCCCCTCATCAATCTACACACAATACCCCATAATGACAATGCAAAAATAGTTTTGGGATTTTTTGCAAATGTATTAAAAAATACTGTAAGTATTCATACCCTTTACTTAGTACTTTGTCTAAGCACCTTTGGCAGTGATTACAGCATGGAGTCTTCTTGGGTACTCTATAAGCTTAGCACACCTGTATTTTGGGAGTTTCTCCCATTCTTCTCTGCAGATCCTCTCAATCTCTTTCAGGTTGGATGGGGAGCGTCGCTGCACAGCTATTTTCAGGTCTATCCAGAGATGTTCGGGCTCTGGCTGGATCACTCAATGACATTCAGAGACTTGTCCCGAAGCCACTCCTGCGTTGTCTTGGCTATGTGCTTAGGGTCGTTGTCCTGTTGGAAGGTGAACCTTCGCCCCAGTCTGAGGTCCTGAGCGCTCTGGAGCAGTTTCTCCATCAAGGAGCTCTCTGTACTTTGCTCAGTTCATCTTTGCCTCGATCCTGACAAGTCTCCCAGTCCCTGCCGCTGAAAAATATCCAAACACCATGATGCTGCTACCACCATGCTTCACCGTAGGGATGGTGCCAGGTTTCCTCCAGACCTGACGCTTGGCATTCAGACCAAAGAGTTCAATCTTGGTTTCATCAGACCAGAGAATCTTGTTTCTCATGGTCTGACTCCTTTAGGTGCCTTTTGGCAAACTCCAAGTGGGCTGTCATGTGCCTTTTACTGAGGTGTGGCTTCCGTCTGGCAACTCTTCCATAAAGGCCTGATTGGTGGAGTGCTGCAGAGATGGTTGTCCTTCTGGAAGGTTCTTAGTCACCTCCCTGACCAAGGCCCTTCTCCCCCGATTGCTCAGTTTGGCCAGGCGGCCACTGTGTTCTTGGGGACCTTCAATGCTGCAGAATTTTTTGGGGTACCCTTCCCCAGATCGGTGCCTCGACACAATCCTGTCTAGGAGCTCTACGGACCATTCCTTCGACCTCACGGCTTGGTTTTTGCAATGACATGCACTTATTTTTCTATGGTATATTGGCGATCACACAATTTAATGTGCATCCCGCCACCTACTATGAGGGATGGAAACAGGATTCCTCCAAAAAACAAACAAAATAATTTACTAAATAAATAACTAAAAACAGATCTGATCCCTACACAGGCTCAATGAGAACCTGGGAGGGCAGGTCTTCCTGCACCAGTACCACTTGCAAGTCTTCCTTGAGTCCCAAAAACTTTTCTGCTGCAGCCACAATAATGTATAGTTTCTTCAACTGCTTTGAGACTTGCGCGTACAGTTTATAACTGTGGCAATGAACACAAAATATTCCACCTTCTTAACACACAGGGTATCTTTTGTCTGGCAGCAAACATTTACTACCGGCTGCATCACTTGTTGTCTCAATTATTTTAATCACCTCGCATAGGAGATTTGATTGACCGCTCTAACTTTTGCCACCTCAAATTCCTTCACCCTTACAGGGCACTCCAGGAACTCAGGATCATGAAACTCACCACAATTGCAACACTGTCATCTTTCTACACACCTTTCTTCAGTATACTCTGTTCGTATGCACACGCTTGAAACATGGTCAAATCCTTTACAATTCTTACACTGCAGTGGTTTGTGGACGAAAGCTCTTACATAACCAAGCTTCACATGCGTAGGTATTTGCTCTTTATCAAAAAACAGGACCGAATTTTCTTTTTCTCCATTCACCCAGCGGGTCAGATGCTGGGCACCAACCACTCCAGGAATTCTCTTCAGGTATTCAACTTGAACATCCGTCGTCACCCCTGAGATGACTCCTACTCTAAAGTTCAAAACACAAAACTTCTGTTGTCTGGATTCTTTTAAGGCCCACTGCAATCTCCCACTGTTCTTAAGAAATACAATTAATCAAAATAAGACCACTCCTGGCCTCTCCTACATTTGACACCTCAAACGGATTTCCTCACATACGCATCCTTACTCTTCCTGTCCTCACCGCACCCTCTTCTGGATATTTTGTCAGTCATGCCTTCTTTTGGGTAGTCGAAGATATTCAAACCTGTCCCCCCCAATATTTTGTCAGTCATGCCTTCTTTTGGGTAGTCGAAGATATTCAAACCTGTCCCCCCAATCCCCCATATTTTGTCAGTCATGCCTTCTTTTGGGTAGTCGAAGATATTCAAACCTGTACCCCCATTACTGTTGCTCTCTATAGCAGCCTTTTCCCAAGAAAAACTGCTGAGCTTTAGAGCAGAACTTGATACATTGTTTTCTGGTTCGTGAATCAAGGGTTTGAAGTAGACAGAGATTGATGAGCATAGATACAGACAAAAGGTTTATAGATCTTGTAGTGTCATACACATGAACACTGTGCTTTTTTTTTTTTTGATTTACCTTATATTAGGTGAAACTAAATATGCACCTGCATCTTTTGGTTGCAATATGGTTTCCAGTGGTATGCTTGTTATAAATAAATTCAGATAATAAAAAATGTAAACAAATGTCTCCTTATGTCTCAAATTTATTACGGTAGGCCTATATAAATATGCACCTTAGACTGGTGTTCTGACAGACTATCATTTTACAATGCACCATACTTTACCAAGTCAAGAAGTTAACTAAAGGGACACTTACATTAACACATAGAAAAATGTCCCATACTATCTCCTTTAAAGTATCAATATACAGCCCCACAGGACATTTATACATTTTGGAAGAGCAAGGTACAGCTGGGCTGCATTGGCATATCTGGGAACCCACTTCTATGCTGAACTGGGAACCCACTTCTATGCTGAACACCAGTTGGTAGACTGAAATGTTTGCATGCCAAATAAAAGTTTGAGTGTGTGCGAGCTTCTTCTTTTGAGTCACTTTATCCAGTGCATCTCTTTCCAATTCATTCCACAAGACATATGCGTGACGTCTATTGTGTGTGTGTGTACGTACACGTGTGATTGCAACCAAATGTGTGACATCAATTGACTGGAATGAATAAAGACATACAGCACAGTAAAAGTCAATGTCATCCATGCACTGAATCATTGATTCTCTACATGGTAACAATTGACCAGTTTAGATCATTCTTTCCCTTTCTATCCCAAGAAAATGAGATGACAATTGTCGCTGTTCCATTAGACTTTCTCGCCTGACAGCAATTAATAAATATAATAAAGTCTGGTTGCTGCTGCATGCTTTTGTTCCTCTGGTCAGGAGCTGGGGTAGTTTACTGAGAGCAGGACCATGTTGTGCAGCAGAAGAGATGTCTCTGATTCTAGAAAGCACAGAAAGAGACCCATAAGACAAGGATAGTGAATACTATCTGAGATTCATGAGTGACAATTGGAAAATAAAGAATTAACATTAATGTCAAATTCAATAATTTTCACAGCTCGACAGGCCGTAGCACCATCTGTGGAAGTATACACTTCTAAATATTAATGCATATAAAAAATGCATTAAAAATTACTTTCAGGTGTTTGTGTGATAAAGAAATTAAATGGCTACTTTCTGGTATAGGCTACTTCAAAGCATTCAACACCATTGTAGCTATGAAATTATATAATGACAGTCTTTTCATTAATCCCCAATAACTGTGAAGTGTAATATCTGTAATTACTATATAATAACCATATTTACCATGTCATTTCTTTTGTAAATACCAGTGCCCAGTTTCCCAAAAGCATCTTAGACTTAAGTTCATCATTAGAATTTTTGAAGGAGCATCGTTAAATCCCCTGACTGTTTCCCCAAAACCATCGTTACTCAAGTTACACTTAAATGCTTGTTATTTACAGACTGCCTTATACCACTTGTAGAACAGCTAAGTGCGGTGTTAAATGCTTTTTATGCCCTTCCCCGCCACTTCATAAACTGAAGGAATCCACTAAACATAGAATAAAGCCGTTTGTCTCTCTGACCACTGACAACTTGAGCGAAGTTAACTACAAATACAAAGTTGCAATGTCTTTGAAATTATTACAAACAAGTAACAATTGTGAAAATGGCGCCGACAGATAGTGCAGCCGTGCTTCCAGTTCCTAGGCAACTTTGCAGTACTGTTTTTTTGTGTTATTGCTTACATTATTATCCCTAATTTGTGTGTTATTACATACAGCCGGGAAGAACTTTTGGATATCAGAGGTAACTCACCAGCATTACGACCAGGAATACGACTTTCCCGAATCGGATACTTTGTTCGTACCCCCCAGGGCAATTGAACTGATTCCAGAGGCTGATCCAAAACACAGGCGGAGAAGAGGTATTTGGAGTGGACTTCTAGTCCGACTCAGGAGGTGCGCAGACAACTCTCCGCTTCCCGAGTACATTACTCGCTAATGTTCAGTCTCTGCATAATAAAGTTGACGAGCATTTCCTTCCAGAGAGACAGATTGTAACACTCTGTTTCACAGAAACATGGCTCTCTCAGGATATACTGTCTGAGCCTGTACAATCAGTTGGGTTCTCAGTTCATCATGCAGACAGGAATAAGTATCTCTCCGGGAAGAAGGGCAGGGGTGTATGTTTCATGATTAACCACTCATGGTGTGATTGTGATAACATACAGGAACTCAAGTCCTTTTGTTCACCCGACCTAGAATACCTCAAATGCCGAATGTATTACCGCGTCGTGGACACCGACGTCTTGATTCCGGACAAGCTAAATACCTTCTTTGCCCGCTTTGAGGATAACAGTGCCACCGACGCGGCCCTCTACCAAGGACTGTGGGCTGTCCTCCGTGGCCGACGTGAGTAAGACATTTAAGCGTGTTAACCCTCGCAAGGCTGCTGGCCATTGTGTTTACGGACATATTCAATCTCTCCCTATCCCAGTCTGCTGTCCCCACATGCTTCAAGATGTCCAACATTGATTTCTTGGGTACAGGAACAAAGGTAACTGAACTAAATCACCCCGTAGCACTCACTTCTGTCATCATGAAATGCTTTGAGACTAGTCAAGGATCATATCACCTCTGACACCCCAGACCCACTTCAATTTGCTTACCGCACCAATAGATCCACAGACGATGCAATCGCCATCACACTGTACCCTGCACAACCCATCTGGACAAGTGGAATACCTATGTAAGAATGCTGTGCTATATATTAACACCATTGTACCCTCCAAGCTCATCATTAAGCTCGGGGCCCTGGGTCTGAACCCTGCCCTGTGCAACTTGGGTCCTGGACTTCCTGACGGGCCATCCCCAGGTGGTGAAGGTAGGAAACAACACATCCACTTCACTGATCCTCAACACAGGTGCCCCACAAGGGTGTGTGCTCAGCCCCCTCTTGTACTCCCTGTTCACCCATGACTGCGTGGCCACGCACGCCTCCAACTCAATCATCAAGTTTGCAGATGACAACAGTAGTAGGCCTGATTACCAACAATGACGACACAGCCTACAGGGAGGTGGTGATGGCCCTGGGAGTGTAGTGCCAGGAAAATAACCTCTCACTCAATGTCAACAAAACCAAGGAGCTGATCGTGGACTTCAGGAAACAGCAGAGGGAGCACCCCCCATCCACAGAAGGTGGAAAGCTTCAGGTTCCTCGGCGTATACATCACTGACAAACTGAAATGATCCACCCACACAGACAGTGTGGTGAAGGCACAACAGCGTCTCTTTGGCTTGGCACTTAAAGATAAACTTCTCCTTAATGCAACCGCTGTGTCAGGTTTCAAAAAAGCTTTACGGCGAAAGCACACCATGCGATAATCCGAGTACAGCGCACAGCCACCAAAACAAACCATACAGATACCCGCCAAGTTGTGAAGTCAACAAAAGTCAGAAATAGCGTTATAAATATTAATTTACCTTTGATCTTCATCGGAATGCACTCCCAGGAATCCCAGTTCCACAATAAATGATTGTTTTGTTCGATAAAGTCCATCTTTATGTCCAAATACCTCCTTTTTGTTTGCACGTTTAGTTCACGAATCCAAAATGCAAAGCGGGGGCATTAAGTCCAGACTAAAAGTCAAAAAAGTTCCATTAAAGTTCGTAGAAACATGTCAAACGATGTATATAATCAATCTTTAGGATGTTATCATAAATCTTCAATAATATTCCAACCGGACAATTCAGTTGTCATTAGAAAGGAAACGACCGTCGCGCTCACGGCCACTCCCGAGACTAAACTAAAGGCTTTCAGCCTGACCACTTGTTGAAACAGCTCTCCCCTTTCACAATAGAAGCCTGAAACAACTTTCTAAAGACTGTTGACATCTACTGGAAGCCTTAGGAAGTGCAATCTGACCCCATTTACACTGGATAGGCAATCACTTGAAAAACTACAAACCTCAGATTTCCCACTTCCTGGTTGGATTTTTCTCAGGTTTTTGCCTGCCATATGAGTTCTGTTATACTCAGACATTTTTTAACAGTTTTGGAAACTTTAGTGTTTTCTAGCTTCTGGACCTGAGTAACAGGCAGTTTACTCTGGGCACCTTATTCATCCAAGCTACTCAGTACTGCCCCCCGTTCCCAAAGAAGTTAACCTCTCTGGGTTAGGAGGCAGTATTTTGACACCCGGATGAAAAGCGTGCCCAAAGTAAACTGCCTGTTACTCAGGCCCAGAAGCTAGGATATGTATATAATTGGTAGTTTTAGATAGAAACTTGTGTTTTCTAAAACTGTTAAAAGTATGTCTGTGAGTATAACAGAGCTGATATGGCAGGCAAAACCCCAAGGACAAACCCTTTCCCTCAAAAAACAAATTCAGCTTACCACTATTTTCAAGGGCTAGTACTATAATTATAAGCCCAAGTCCTCACAATTTGCAGTTCCTAGGGCTTCCACTAGATGTCAACAGTCTTTAGAAAGAGTTTCATGCTGGTTTTTGGAAAAATGACCCGGAAATTGTATTTTTTCTAGGTGACTCCCATTTTGGCTGTAGTGTTTCCAAGCGAGTGGAAGAAGGCACGTTCTTTCTTATTTATCTCCGGTAATGAACATGCTATTCTCAGTCTTAAATTTGTATAGTTTATTTGTGTATTAGGATACCTAAGATTTGATTATAAACGTTGTTTGACTTGTTTGGAAAAGTTAACGTTAATGTTTGGGATTCATTTTGTATGCATTTTGATGGAGGGAAACTGAGTGGATTATTGACTGAAGCGCACCAGCTAAACTGAGTTTTTATGGATATAAAGGACATTATCGAACAAAAGGACCATTTGTGATGTAACTGGGACCTTTGAGTGCCAACAGAAGAAGATCAAAGGTAAGGCATTTTTTATATTGCTATTTCTGACATGTGTGTCACACCTGCATAGGTTGAAATATGATTTCAATGTGTTTTTATGCGGGGTGCTGTCCTCAGATAATCGCATGGTTTGCTTTCGCCGTAAAGCCTTTTTGAAATCTGACATGGCGGCTGGATTAACAAGAAGTTAAGCTTTATTTTGATGTATAACACATATATTTTCAAGAATGTTAAATATTTGAATTTAGTATTTTTGAATTTCGCGCTCTGCAATTTCACTGGATGTTGGCCAGGTGGGACGCTACCGTCTCACATACCCTAGAGAGGTTAAAATCCTTAAACTTTTTTACAGATGCACAATTGAGAGCATCCTGTTGAGCTGTATCGCCGCCTGGTACTGCACCGCCTGCAACCGCAGGGCTCTCCAGAGGGTAGTGCGGTCTGCCCAACACATCACCGGGGGCAAACTACCTGCCCTCCAGGACACCTACAGCACAGGAAGGCCAAAAAGAAATCAAGGACAACAACCACCCAAGCCACTGCCTGTTCACCCCGCTATCATCCAGAAGGCGAGGTTATCAAAGCTGGGACCGAGAGACTGAAAAACAGCTTCTATCTCAAAGCCATCAGACTGTTAAACAGCCATCAGTAGCATCTTAGAGGCTGCTGCCCTATATACAGACTTGAATTCACTGGTCACTTTAATAATGTTTACATATTTTGCATTAATCATCTCATATGTATATACTGTATCTTAGTCTATGCTGCTCCGACATTGCTCATCCAAATATTTATATATTCTTGATTCCATTCCTTTACTTTGGATTTGTGTGTATTGTTAGATATTACTGCACTGCTGGAGCCAGAAACTAGCATTTCGCTACACCCACATCTACTAAACACGTACAGTGGGGAGAACAAGTATTTGATAACACTGCCGATTTTGCAGGTTTCCTACTTACAAAGCATGTAGAGGTCTGTAATTTTTATCATAGGTACACTTCAACTGTGAGAGACTGAATCTAAAACAAAAATCCAGCAAATCACATTGTATGATTTTTAAGTAATAGATTTGCATTTTATTGCATGACATAAGTATTTGATCAGCTACCAACCAGTAAGAATTCCGTCTCTCACAGACCTGTTAGTTTTTCTTTAAGAAGCCCTCCTGTTCTCCACTCATTACCTGTATTAACTGTACCTGTTTGAACTCGTTACCTGTATAAAAGACACCTGTCCACACACTCAAACAGACTCCAACCTCTCCACAATGGCCAAGACCAGAGAGCTGTGTAAGGACATCAGGGATACATTTTAGACCTGCACAAGGCTGGGATGGGCTAAAGGACAATAGGCAAGCAGCTTGGTGAGAAGGCAACAACTGTTGGCGCAATTATTCGAAAATGGAAGAAGTTCAAGATGACGGTCAATCACCCTCGGTCTGGGGCTCCATGCAAGATCTCACCTCGTGGGGCATCAATGATCATGAGGAAGGTGAGGGATCAGCCCAGAACTACACGGCAGGACCTGGTCAATGACCTGAAGAGAGCTGGGACCACAGTCTCAAAGAAAACCATTAGTAACACACTACGCCGTCATGGATTAAAATCCTGCAGCGCACGCAAGGTCCCCCTGCTCAAGCCAGCGCATGTCCAGGCCCGTCTGAAGTTTGCCAATGACCATCTGGATGATCCAGAGGAGGAATGGGAGAAGGTCATGTGGTCTGATTAGACCAAAAATCTCTATTTTTGTCTCAACTCCACTCGCCGTGTTTGGAGGAAGAAGGATGAGTACAACCCCAAGAACACCATCCCAACCGTGAAGCATGGAGGTGGAAACATCATTCTTTGGGGATGCTTTTCTGCAAAGGGGACAGGACGACTGCACCGTGTTGAGGGGAGGATGGATGGGGCCATGTATCGCGAGATCTTGGCCAACAACCTCCTTCCCTCAGTAAGAGCATTGAAGATGGGCCGTGGCTGGGTCTTCCAGCATGACAACGACCCGAAACACACAGCCAGGGCAACTAAGGAGTGGCTCCGTAAGAAGCATCTCAAGGTCCTGGAGTGGCCTAGCCAGTCTCCAGACCTGAACCCAATAGAAAATCTTTGGAGGGAGCTGAAAGTCCGTATTGCCCAGCGACAGCCACGAAACCTGAAGGATCTGGAGAAGGTCTGTATGGAGGGGGCCAAAATCCCTGCTGCAGTGTGTGCAAACCTGGTCAAGAACTACAGGAAATGTATGATCTCTGTAATTGCAAACAAAGGTTTCTGTACCAAATATTAAGTTCTGCTTTTCTGATGTATCAAATACTTATGTCATGCAATAAAATGCAAATTAATTACTTAAAAATCATACAATGTGATTTGCTGGATTTTTGTTTTAGATTCCATCTCTCACAGTTGAAGTATACCTATGATAAAAATTACAGACCTCTACATGCTTTGTAAGTAGGAAAACCTGCAAAATCGGCAGTGTATCAAATACTTGTTCTCCCCACAGTATGTGACCAATACAATTTGATAAAAAGATGCTTCAAATCAAAACGACTGCATTAAAAGATACAGTATAGGCTACATAGGCCAATATATTGATTTCAATATGACTGAAATATAATGTTCAGTCATTTGAGTTATTTTTTGCAAATTGTAGGCTACACTGTAAAAAACATTTTTGAAGTATGTAACAAAATGTGCCAAATCTGTGATATAGTACATTACAGGGTAAGCATAAAAATAAGCTGCCTCAATATTTGCAACCATATAAGTGGTATCTCTCTAGGAGCTGATCCGTCATCATTATTGTGGAATAATTGCAATGTTAAGGTTAGATTTTAATGGAGATAGCTGGTCTTAGAGAAGCACGGTCTGAGAGAAGCACGGTCTTTCGATCCTATCAGTATCGACACATGCTCCAACGAACGTTCTTTCTGCGCAGTGTTTTGGGAAACGCATGTTACATCTTAGGCTGTTGTAGGAACGATGCATCTTTAAAACCCTCATATGCCTAGGTTCCATCGCTATCGGGAAACCGGGCCCAGGTCAATAGCATAATGCTGTATAGCAGGTGCACTGTGAAAGCCAGGATGTGCCATGATAAAAGTAGAGTGTATAGAGCAAACTGGCATTGTGAACCAAGCTGTCATAAATATGACAGCAAGCAATCCCCGGTGTGTAAAACAGATCTGGGTTCAAATACTTTTTGAAGTCTTTCAAATATATTTGAGTGATTGCTTTAGCCCGCCTTGCGTGCCACGGGAGGGGTTTGCACTTTAGCGACAATTCTATTGGTTCCATCGCGCCAGGCAAGCTCAATTGAAAACCCCAAATATATGAAATTATTTAAAATAGTATTTGAACCCAAGTCTGCCTGTAAGTAAAACGTGTCAGACCTGTGAGCTGGGTAGACAGCTGAAGCCACTGGAGGAGCCACTCTCGACACTGGCTACTGGTGAGGCTACTGGGATTGAGACCCCGCAGATAGCAGGCCTGGGGAAGTGGAGGGAGGAAGAGAAGCAGTGTATCACGCTTAAGATAAAACATTTCCCTTGTAAATTTGTAATTCTGATTTACCAAAGATTATTATGTATGTTTATTTTTTGTGCCATAAACCATACACTGGAGGATCAGCTAGCAGTTCCAACTGCTCTCTTATTTAGAATATAGTGCTACACTGGAGTTGTAGGTTTTTTGTATAGAGGGAGTACCGTGTTGACTTTATTTAGATCTTTAAATGGTAGTCTTGAGATGGGATTATATGGAGGTGTTGTGGGGAACCTGACCTCTCTAATCTCTGAGTCAGTGAGTTGGCCCTGTCCCAGTGTGTCTAGAGCCTGATCCAAGTAAAGCAGGTCCAGGGCTTTGACCCTCAGCCGTCGCCGGAGCAGGAACCCAGGGAGCCAGGGGTTCAGCAAGAGGTGGGAGCACAGCAGCCTCTGAGAGAGGGAACAATGGAATTAGAAGAGGATAAGAATATAGGAAGGGGGAAAGAAATGGGAAGAGGAAGCATGGGGAAAAATAAAGATCAGGAAAGAAAGAAAGAGAAGTGTAGAGAGGAATAAATGGGGAGAAAGAGTGAGAAAGACACCTGTCAGATGAATCATCCATGTGAATTGAATCCCCAAACAAATCAAAAAGGGTTAAAATAACCTGAAGCATATTGTGAAACCCAAGACCAAACACAGATGAAACAAAACTATTTTTATACAGGAATGACCCTCTCTCCTAATCTGCTCTCTCCAAGTTTCTTATAAAACACAATTGCATAACGATATGAAATGCGATGCTCTTTACAAGCAGAGGCCCACTGAAATAAACACCAAAAATCCTTACCATGTGACCAGAGTCCATGCCTGTTAATCCCAGTGGTTGTCCGGAAAACACGCCTCTCACTGCACTGATGTCTTTCACACTGGGGTGAGCCCCACTCTGCACCTGCATAACAAACATTTCAAATCACCCCTCCCATTCTGCAGATACACACCAACTGGACCAGGCAGGACAGGTTCAACTGCATTCTCCACACAAAAAACACCCACTTACAGTCTTGTACTCTTTCATAACACAAAAGGCCTCAACCAATCACTGGTGTGAGAAGTTATCACACTGTATTATTAGCATGATATGGGTGTGGACCTTTCCCTTTAGCCATTAACACAATTTCTCACTGATCATCTATGTAATGATAATTAGTAAACACAGAATTGTATAGCTGGGATAACCCTTAGATGATCTGTAATATTTACATACACTGACATGTATGTAACCGGTTATGCATTTGGTTATGCATTTCAAAATTGTGATGAATCATTACCTACAGTATAGGCCTAGAATAAAATAAATGCATGGCAACTGTTTGAAATGTCCGTGTTAAATTAACAAACATGCTCAGAGTTTAAAGAGCTAAATGATTAACCTTGCTGATAAGAGTAAGCAGATGGCTGCGGAGGGTCCACTCTTTGATGTGAGGTATTGACCAGGCCACACCCTTCAGGATGTTCTCACGGTATCGGCATCTCTGCTCGTGGTACAACCTCTGGAAGTCCTGCTGCTGCTGCGGAGTCCACAGGTGACGAATCAGGAGCTGCCTAGGAAACAGGCACCTACCGAGGAGAGGGGACACATATCAGATTAGGGGTTGGAGGTAACCCATCATTCACCACTCATTTAATACCCCCCCAAAAAAGGCATTTTGGAAGCATGCATGACTCCCCTAAATGGACTTAATTTGCACTCTTTTCAATCAGTCTCTTAAAACTGTTAGCAAATGATAGTCAATATCAGGTTGGTTGATTCACAACAACTCACATAAGAGTGAAAACCAAAATGATGGCAAAAGGCGGGATAGATATTATCACCAGCGGAATGGCTTTTATCATGTCTTTGCGAAACTGCAAGAAAAAGATAGCGAAAGAGGTAGACAGAAAGAGAGCATTACATTTGAATATTTTATCACGTTCTCTGCTGTAGAGTTTATGACAGTCATAAACTGCCTCTATGATATGTGCATCCCAAATGGCACCGTATTCCCTATAGTTAACTACTTTTGGCTAGAGGCCCTAGTCAAAAGTAGTGCACTATGTAGGGGATACAGTGCCATTTGGGACACAGTCAATGTGTCTACTGCACAAAATGTATGGCTGCCAGGGTGGAACTGCAAAGTGTGACTCACTGACCAGAATGATGGTCTCCATCTCACGGTAGGGCAGCTCTTTGAGTGAAACATCTTGAGTGAGCATTTTCATCCTTATCCTCTTCGTTTCCCTCACATCGTGTACCATGAGCTGAAATCCTGAACACAAAAAAATATTGCAAAAATGCTTCATGGTATTGCCTCAAAGAAAAACACAAATACACTTTGGGCAGCACAATCTAGCGGGAAAGGGGCTATCCAATTCCAACAGGAAAATGTTACAGCTGTAGACCGTCTATGGAGAAGTTGCACTGAGGTAACTAAGAAGTAGCTTGGTTGTTGCGTAGGGTTGCTTGCAACCTATGCATGTAAGTAATAATACATTATTTCTCGGGGGTGCTAAGCCTGTTCTTGAGGGGGCTTCAGCACCGTCAAACCCCTCCCTGGAGCTGCCCATGAGAAGTTGTCAGTTAGGCATTAGAGGGTGTTGTTTTGGTTAGGGGGTACTTACCTTTCACAAAGGTGGTATAAAGGATGTAGAGGCGGGGGAATCGATGTTCAAGGAATTTCTCATACCTCTCACTGGCTCTCTGAAATATGCCTTGTCTGCCCTGAGATAACGAGTAGTGCCTGCAGGATAATACACTATACAAGAGAGAGGGATATCAGATTTAGAGACAAATTACATTAAAAACACCTTGTGACATTGTGTTTTTGTTAGTCTCTCCCCCCATCATCCCAGTGTTCATAAAATAATTTGGTTCTGGGTTTCAAGATTATGTTTTTGTATACAGTGGGGAGAACAAGTATTTGATACACTGCCGATTTTGCAGGTTTTCCTACTTACAAAGCATGTAGAGGTCTGTAATTTTTATCATAGGTACACTTCAACTGTGAGAGACGGAATCTAAAACAAAAATCCAGCAAATCACATTGTATGATTTTTAAGTAATTAATTTGCATTTTATTGCATGACATAAGTATTTGATACATCAGAAAAGCAGAACTTAATATTTGGTACAGAAACCTTTGTTTGCAATTACAGAGATCATACATTTCCTGTAGTTCTTGACCAGGTTTGCACACACTGCAGCAGGGATTTTGGCCCCCTCCATACAGACCTTCTCCAGATCCTTCAGGTTTCGGGGCTGTCGCTGGGCAATACGGACTTTCAGCTCCCTCCAAAGATTTTCTATTGGGTTCAGGTCTGGAGACTGGCTAGGCCACTCCAGGACCTTGAGATGCTTCTTACGGAGCCACTCCTTAGTTGCCCTGGCTGTGTGTTTCGGGTCGTTGTCATGCTGGAAGACCCAGCCACGGCCCATCTTCAATGCTCTTACTGAGGGAAGGAGGTTGTTGGCCAAGATCTCGCGATACATGGCCCCATCCATCCTCCCCTCAACACGGTGCAGTCGTCCTGTCCCCTTTGCAGAAAAGCATCCCCAAAGAATGATGTTTCCACCTCCATGCTTCACGGTTAGGATGGTGTTCTTGGGGTTGTACTCATCCTTCTTCCTCCAAACACAGCGAGTGGAGTTTAGACCAAAAAGCTCTATTTTTGTCTCATCAGACCACATGACCTTCTCCCATTCCTCCTCTGGATCATCCAGATGGTCATTGGCAAACTTCAGACGGGCCTGGACATGCGCTGGCTTGAGCAGGGGGACCTTGCGTGCGCTGCAGGATTTTAATCCATGACGGCGTAGTGTGTTACTAATGGTTTTCTTTGAGACTGTGGTCCCAGCTCTCTTCAGGTCATTGACCAGGTCCTGCCGTGTAGTTCTGGGCTGATCCCTCACCTTCCTCAAGATCATTGATGCCCCACGAGGTGAGATCTTGCATGGAGCCCCAGACCGAGGGTGATTGACCGTCATCTTGAACTTCTTCCATTTTCGAATAATTGCGCCAACAGTTGTTGCCTTCTCACCAAGCTGCTTGCCTATTGTCCTGTAGCCCATCCCAGCCTTGTGCAGGTCTAAAATGTATCCCTGATGTCCTTACACAGCTCTCTGGTCTTGGCCATTGTGGAGAGGTTGGAGTCTGTTTGAGTGTGTGGACAGGTGTCTTTTATACAGGTAAAAAGTTCAAACAGGTGCAGTTAATACAGGTAATGAGTGGAGAACAGGAGGGCTTCTTAAAGAAAAACTAACAGGTCTGTGAGAGCCGGAATTCTTACTGGGTGGTAGGTGATCAAATACTTATGTCATGCAATAAAATGCAAATGTATTACTTAAAAATCATACAATGTGACTTGCTGGATTTTTGTTTTAGATTCCTTCTCTCATAGTTGAAGTGTACCTATAATACAAATTACAGACCTCTACATGCTTTGTAAGTAGGAAAACCTGCAAAATCGGCAGTGTATCAAATACTTGTTCTCCCCACTGTATATATCCCATGTGATGTTTCGTAGTTGTATGAGGACAGGGAAGAGTTTAGGACACCTAAGCGTATAAGGTTTCAGTGGAAATGTAATAGATTTCTGTTGACAATAGTCTGCTTAACCTCTGGATGCAGCATAATGTGCTAGCCTGCAGATGTCTCCTAAAATCAGGGAAAGAATTATCAATTTGGATGTGGTTATATGTTGTGAAATATGATGACTTTGACTGAGTGGTCTTTGCTCTTTCACGTGCACCTGCCGCAGGGGGGGGAAATCACAAAATATAACAGGAAGGCAAATGTATTTGGTTACATTGTCACCGTTTAAACAGTGCTGTTCTCAGGCATAAGCGGCATAACTGTCCGTTCTGCTTGTTAGTCACTGACAGTCACTCAATTAGCCCATGTCAGCTGACATTTTATAGATAGCTGGCTAGACTAACTTACCTAGCAATCGATTTTGTTAGTCACTTTAAAATCACATATCATAATAACATGGCATAAGTCATGGAAAAACGTGTAGAAAGCAGGAAATTAGCTTTACATTTTTCTCGTCATCCCATGGCAAAATGTGTAGAATTACAGGAAATTTGCTTTAAAACCGCAAAATGTTCACTCTGCCCCATGGGAAAATGTGTAGAATTGCAGAAAATGTTTTCTAACCCCATGGCGAGGCACTCCCCCCTCGCTTACCAAAATGGTTTCCACTAGCTTCTATAGGCATAGTCAGATTTCATACACAAAAACTAAATGAGCACATAACAAAATATATTCTTTCTGGTCTTAATACGGTTAGGCTTAGCCATAAAGTTAGCAGTGTGGTTAAGGTTAGGTTTTAAATCAAATTTTAATTAGATATAGAAGACCGGAGTTTATGCCTTTGTGGCTATAGAAGCTAACGTTAGTACCGACCACCAGAAACTGCCCGGCGTTTAAGACGAGAAGGCTGCATGCCAATGCTGTTAGCGACATTGTTTATTTCGCGTGCTTGCAACATTAGAATGATCACTGTTAGCCCTAGCTGGAAAGACAAGAGAGAATAACCAACGACAATTACCGACAAAACATTTCGAGTAGGCTAGCTACTCTCCATCTTCCAGTGACATTCGAGTTATTCAGTACCTTAATCTGGAGTAGGCTAATATTGGAGTGTATGTCGACACGGTTGAGATCCCTTGAAATGGATAACTGCATCGTATTTTCGTTGTAACACAGCATTGGACCCCTCTCTTGCACAGCGCCATGGTGGTTTTTACACTGCAGGGTGCGTCAATGAGGGGGTTCGATTAATCCCGCCCGGGCGCCCGTATTGGCGTGTTTTGCGTCGGCTGAATGTTGATTGCATTTGATTTAGAACCGGGCTGCCTCCCGGTCGACTCAAGAGTAAAGTATTTACGCGCGTGTTGTAATTAGTAGGATTCAGTGTTTCGCCATTCAATCGTGATTGTCTTCATTGGGAAGGCTTGAATTCATTTCAAGGCGCTTTATTGGCATGGGAAACATGTTAACATTGCCAAAGCAAGTGAGGTAGATAATATACAAAAGTGAAACAAACAATAAAAATGAACAGTAAACATTACACTCTCAGAAGTTCCAAATGAATAAAGACATTTCAAATGTCATATTATGTTTAAATACAGTGTTGTAATGATGTGCAAATGGTTAAAGTACAAAAGGGAAAATAAATAAACATAAATATGGGTTGTATTTACAATGGTGTTTGTTCTTCACTGGTTGCCCTTTTCTTGTAGCAACAGGTCACACATCCTGCTGCTATGATGGCACACTGGTATTTCACCCAGTAGATATGGGAGTTTATCAAAATCTGGTTTGTTTTCAAATTCTTTGTGGATCTGTGTAATCTGAGGGAAATATGCGTCTCTAATATGGTCATACGTTTGGCAGGAGGTTAGGTAGTGCAGCTCAGTTTCCACCTCATTTTGTGGGCAGTGTGCACATAGCCTGTCTTCTATTGAGAGCCTGGTCTGCCTACGGCGGCCTTTCTCAATAGCAAGGCTATGCTCACTGAGTCTGTACATTGTCAAAGCTTTCCTTAAGTTTGGGTCAGTCACAGTGGTCAGGTATTCTGCCACTGTGTACTCTCTCTTTAGGGCCAAATAGCATTCTAGTTTGCTCACTTTTTTGTTAATTCTTTCCAATGTGTCAAGTAATTATCTTTTTGTTTTCTCATGATTTGGTTGGGTCTAATTGTGTTGCTGACCTGGGGCCTAATTCGGCTCTGTATGCATTATTTGGTGTTTTACGTTGTACACTGAGGATATTTTTGCTGAATTCTGCATGCAGAGTCTCAATTTGGTGTTTGTCCCATTTTGTAAATTCTTGGTTGGTGAGCGGACCCCAGACCTCAACCATAAAGGGCAATGGGTTTCTATAACTGATTCAAGTATCTTTAGCCAGATCCTAATTGGTATGTCAAATTTTATGTTCCTTTTGATGGCATTGAAGGCCCTTCTTGCCTTGTCTCTCAGATCGTTCACAGCTTTGTGGAAGTTACCTGTGGCGCTGATGTTTAGGCCAAGGTATGTATAGTTTTTGTGTGCTCTAGGGCAACGGTGTCTTGATTGAATTTGTATTTGTGGTCCTGGCGACTGGACCTTTTTTGGAACACCATTATTTTGGTCTTACTGAGATTTACTGTCATTGCCCAGGTCTGGCAGAATCTGTGCAAAAAATCTAGGTGCTGCTCTAGGCCCTCCTTGGTTGGTGACAGAAGCACCAGATCATCAGCAAACAGTAGACATTTGACTTCAGATTCTAGTAGGGTGAGGCTGGGTGCTGCAGACTGTTCTAGTGCCCTCGCCAATTTGTTGATATATATGTTGAAGAGGGTGGGACTTAAGCTGCATCCCTGTCTCACCCCACGGCCCAGTGGGAAGAAATGTGTGTTTTTTGCCCATTTTAACCGCACACTTGTTGTTTGTGTACAGTACATGGATTTTATAATGTCGTATGTTTTTCCCCCAACACCACTTTCCATCAATTTGTATAGGAGACCCTCGTGCCAAATTGAGTCAAAGGCTTTTTTGAAATCAACAAAGCATGAGAAGACTTTGCCTTTGTTTTGGTTGGTTTGTTTGTCAATTAGGGTGTGTAGGGTGATAATATGGTAAAAAGCCAATTTGACATTTGCTCAGTACATTGTTTTCACTGAGGAAATGTACGAGTCTGGTGTTAATGATAATGCAGAGGATTTTCCCAATGTTGCTGTTGACGCATATCCCACGGTAGTTATTGGTGTCAAATTTGGCTCCACTTTTGTAGATTGGGGTGATCAGTCCTTGGTTCCAAATATTGGGTGAAGATGCCAGAGCTGAGGATGATGTTAAAGAGTTTAAGTATAGCCAATTGGAATTTGTTGTCTGTATATTTTATCATTTCATTGAGGATACCATCAACACCACAGGCCTTTTTGGGTTGCAGTTTTTTTTTTTTTTTTTTGTCCTGTAGTTCATTCAAGGTAATTGGATAATCCAGTGGGTTTTGGTAGTCTTTAATAGTTGATTCTAAGATTTGTGTTTGATCATGTATATGTTTTTGCTGTTTGTTTTTTGTTATAGAGCCAAAAAGTTTGGAGAAGTGGTTAACCCATACATCTCCATTTTGGATAGATAATTATTTGTGTTGTTGTTTGTTTAGTGTTTTCCAATTTTCCCAGAAGTGATTAGTCTATGGATTCGTCAATTACATTGAGCTGATTTCTGACTTGCTGTTCCTTCTTTTTCTGTAGTGTATTTCTGTATTGGTTTTGTGATTCACCATAGTGAAGGCATAGACTGGGTCTCTATGTTTTCTGGGTCTCTATGTTTTTGGTTGGACAGGTTTCTCAATTTCTTTCTTAGGTTTTTGCATTCTTCATCAAACCATTTGTCATTGTTGTTTATTTTCTTCGGTTTTCTGTTTGACATTTTTAGATTTTTAGATTTGATAGGGAAGCTTTATCTGCCTTCCCAATAAAAACGAGTTAGACAATTCTAAAATGTATTGAATGGAAAAATATATGTTGGTTGTTTCTGGATGATGCACCATGCAGCCTTGTTGACAAAATTACCGAGTACTGTTCCCCGCTTTTGCCCGATGACGAGATGGGCATATGCCCGGTGCCCCGCGGCTCAGCGTAATCGAATCAGCACATTAAAACCGCCGTCGCCACTCGCCCGTCGCGGTGCGTGAAAGTACAAGCGACCCATAGAGATGTATGGCAACGGTGATCTGTCCCATAATAGCTTCTGTGACCGGAAGGGCAGCGCCATTGAGGCTGTATACATTTTTAAGTAGTCCATTTTCTTCTTTTACTACTATTATGATGTAATATCATGTTATCTCAGCATGTAGGCCACATTTGTCTAAATATTAAACTGAATGAACTTGTAGGGACACTAAATAGCCAGCAGATAGCAATCTTGTACATCACATCAGGCTGAGCTGCTGCCACTAGTTACCACAGCCACAAAGTCATAATTATGGCTAAACCCCACCCATTTCTACAATTTATCTTTTTAAAATCTGATTTGAACCCTAACCTTATCCATAACCATAAACACACTGCTAACCTTATGCCTAACCCTAAACTTAAATTACATTTTTGTTGTCATACATTTTTACGACACAGACAATTTTGACTTTGTGGCTCTGGTAACTAGTGACAACCACTGAGTAGGGCAGTCTGCAAAAATGAGTTGGCCTAGATGTTGCCCACTGATGCGCTCTAGACTAGTTATTATAGGTGAAGACCTTGGGGTCAGAATAAGTAATTGTAAATACAAGTTCAGAGTGAAGTATTAATGTAACTTATAATGTAGGATATTCAGTTGGTACCTGACACTGCTTTAATAAAATTATATACAGGGGAATTTGAACCATAAGATGAGGGTGAGGTGAGACACTAGCTATAAGTGAGATACTTGCCTATAGCTGATGCAACAGTACAATGCTGGCTTTAGCATGCAGTTGATCTAAACTAGACACTGGTGGAGGGCCTGGTTCAGAGAGCGTGTCACTAGAAAGAGCCGCAGTGCG
Source organism: Salvelinus alpinus (assembly GCF_045679555.1). Lineage (NCBI taxonomy): Eukaryota > Metazoa > Chordata > Actinopteri > Salmoniformes > Salmonidae > Salvelinus > Salvelinus alpinus. The sequence goes on along the minus strand of NC_092097.1, from coordinate 34,127,704 downwards.
TCCAGGGGACAGCCTGTCCCTCGAGTTTATCGGTCATGCGATATCTCTATCTTGGATCTATATTGGTCCCTGACTGAGCATCGCAGGGAAGATTTGTAGTGGCTAGTTCCGAGAAAGTCCTAGGACCTAGTGGGTATCTCATGATGTGGTTGGAAAAGTTACAATATGTACACACTAAGCTCTCCCAGGCAACATCTGCTATATTTTAATATTGTAGAGAAAACAAGGCAGTGTGTATTTTGAGGATATTACCTGGTTTTTGATCATCATCTATAACTTCACCATGATGTTTTTTTCTTCAGTCTATGGTTTTTGACTGTCATTGATGTGTTACAACTGAAGAACTAACTATTTTAGTGCAAACTGTAAATGGACAAATGCAAATGCTATGAATAAAGTATCAAGTGATTTTTGGAAATGGATGTATGTATGCAAAGATATTTGCAAATGAATGAAATTGAAAATGACCTAACCTTGACAGTTCTAGCATCAATTATGCCAGTCAAATGGAAGATGATCATTGAATGAAGATACAGATCTTAATTTCTCCTGCAACAGGGTGATGAAATTAAGATCTTACATCTGCAAAGGCCCAACAACATTATTTGTATAGGCTTTGTGCACTGGAGTTCCCCACAGGCCTTTTTGACGACCGACCGCTAGTGGTGTTGCCATCCAAATGTGGTAGTGATTACCAAGCACAGAGAGCGCTAATCCACGGAGGGTCCTTGCCGCCAACACACACTCTGTCACTTCTAAGTGGCATTATTGATTCCATGTGATGAAGCTCTATTTTTAAAGCCAGGACAAGGCTAATATTGGAAACATTCTTATGATACCCACCCATCCCGAGCCTTTTACCCCTTTGCCACTCCTCCTTCCTCCCCATCGTCTGCGAAGATAAAATGTGAGTTACATTACCGTTACATTACTGACTACAATTTTGAACACAAGGAGATGCAGCCGAGCTCTAGTTTGTATCCAAGGTACATGTGCCACCTGCTGATTGTTATTTTCAAGCTGAACTGTCAAAGTTAGTTGAGAAAATATTCAGCAACTCTTGGTAGGCCAAGGTAGTATTTCTTTTAAAGGAATATTCCATTGTCATGAATGAATACATTCACCAAATATAGATTTTTCAAGCAATCTTCATATCATCAGTTTGGTCCACTTTGCATTGTTTGCTTAATTTTGGATTTTGACCTAATTTTACGGTCGTGGTCAAGGTCAAGTGCCTGGGGCAACGTTACACAAGGATATGCTGCCTAGTCCTAGTTTGCATAGGAATGTTAAGTCCGCTGTAACATAAATAAAAGTTAACATTGGTGTTCCCTTATGTGTTCCGAACGCACTAGATGACCAGTTCTTATAGCCTTTAGGCGTACCCTTATCCTACTCCTCCTCTGTTCCTCTGGTGATGTAGAGGTTAACCCAGGCCCTGCAGCCCCCAGCACCACTCCCAGTCCCCAGGTGCTCTCATTTGTTGACTTCTGTAACCGTAAAAGCCTTGGTTTCATGCATGTTAACATTAGAAGCCTCCTCCCTAAGTTTGTTTTATTAACTGCTTTAGCACACTCCGCCAACCCTGATGTCCTAGCCATGTCTGAATCCTGGCTTAGGAAGGCCACCAAAAATCCAGAAATGTCCATCCCCAACTACAACATTTTCCAACAAGATAGAACTGCCAAAGGGGGCGGAGTTGCAATCCACTGCAGAGATAGCCTGCAGAGTTCTGTCATACTATCCAGGTCTATGCCCAAACAATTCGAGCTTCTTGTCACGCCCTGACCTTAGAGAGCCTTTTTATGTCTCTATTTGGTTTGGTCAGGGTGTGATTTGGGTGGGCATTCTATGTTCTTTATTTCTATGATTTGTGTTTCTATGTTTTGGCCGGGTATGGTTCTCAATCAGGGACAGCTGTCTATTGTTGTCTCTGATTGGGAATCATACTTAGGCAGCATGTTTTGCCACCTTAGGTTGTGGGATGTTGTTTTTGTTAGCTCTGTGTAGCCTTCAGAACGTGACGTTCGTTGTTCTTTTGTTGTTTTGTTCGGTTTTAATAAAGAAGCATGAACACGTACCACGCTGCACCTTGGTCTCATCCTTCCGACGAGCGTTACACTTCTACTTTTAAAAATCCACCTTTCCAGAAACAAGTCTCTCACCGTTGCCGCTTGGACACCATATGTGAATTTATTGCCCCCCATCTATCTTCAGAGGTCGTACTGTTAGGTGACCTAAACTGGGATATGCTTAACACCCCGGCTGTCCTACAATCTAAGCTAGATGCCCTCAATCTCACAAAAATTATCAAGTAACTTACCAGGTACAACACTAAATCCGTAACCATGGGCACCCTCTTAGATATTTTAAAAAGCATTTATTTTAACCTTTATTTAACTAGACAAGTCAGTTAAGAACAAATTCTTCTTTTCAATGACAGCCTACAAACAGTTTAGGGGCAGAACGACAGATTTTTACCTTGTCAGCTCAGGGATTTGATCTTGCAACCTTTTGATTACTAGTCCAACGCTCTAACCACTAGGCTACCTGCCACCCCAATCATCCTGACCAACTTGCCCTCTAAATATACCTATGCTGTCTTCAACCAGGATCTCAGCGATCACTGCCTCAATGCCTGCGTCCGTAATGGGTCCGCGGTCAAACGACCACCCTTCATCACTGTCAAACGCTCCCTAAAACACTTCAGCGAGCAGGCCTTTCTAATCGACCTGGCCTGGGTATCCTGGAAGGATATTGACCTCATCCCGTCAGTAGAGGATGCCTGGTTGCTCTTTACAAGTGCTTTCCTCACCATCTTAAATAAGCATGCCCCATTCAAAAAATTTAGAAATAAGAACAGATATAGCCCTTGGTTCACCCCAGACTTGACTGCCCTAGACCAGCACAAAAACATCCTGTGGCGTTCTGCATTAGCATCGAATAGCCCCCGTGACATGCAACTTTTCAGGGAAGTCAGGAACCAATATACACAGTCAGTTAGGAAAGCTAAGGCTAGCTTTTTCAAACAGATATTTGCATCCTGTAGCACTAATTACAAACAGTTTTGGGACACTGTAAAGTCCATAGAGAATAAGATCACCTCCTCCCAGCTGCCCACTGCACTGAGGCTAGGAAACACTGTTACCACCAATAAATCTACGATAATCTATAATTTCAATAAGCATTTTTCTACGTCTGGCCATGCTTTCCACCTGGCTACCCCTACCCCGGCCAACAGCTTTGCGCCCCCTGCAGCAACTTGCCCAAGCCCCCCCCCCCCCCCCCCGCTTCTCCTTCACCCAAAGCCAGACAGCTGATGTTCTGATAGAGCTGCAAAATCTGGATCCCGACAAATCATACAACACTCCTTCCGTGGCCTCCAACTGCTTTTAAATGCTAGTAAAACTAAATGCATGCTCTTCAACCGATTGCTGCCCGCACCCGCCCGCCCGACTAGCATCACTACTTTGGACGGTTCTGACTTAGAATATGTGGACAACTACAAATACCTAGGTGTCTGGTTAGACTGTAAACTCTCCTTTCAAACTCACATTAAGCATCTCCAATCAAAAATTTAATCTAGAATCAGCTTCCTATTTCGCAACAAAGCCTCCTTCACTCATGCTGCTAAACATACCCTCGTAAAACTGACTATCCTACCAATCCTTGACTTCAGCGATGTCATCTACAAAATAGCCTCCAACATTCTACTCAGCACTGGATGTAGTCTATCACAGTGCCATCCGTTTTGTCACCAAAGCCACATATACTACACACCACCGCGACCTGTATGCTCTCGTTGGCTGGCCCTCGCTACATATTCGTTGCCAAACCCACTGGCTCCAGGTCATCTATAAGTCTATACTAGGTAAAGCTCCACCTTATCTCAGCTCACTGGTCACCATAGCAACACCCACCGGTAGCACGCGCTCCAGCAGGTATATTTCACTGGTCATCTTCAAAGCCAACACTTCCTTTGGCCGCCTTTTCTTCCAGTTCTCTGCTGCCAATGACTGGAACGAATTGCAAAAATCACTGAAGCTGGAGTCTTATATCTCCCTCTCTAACTATAAGCATCAGCTGTCAGAGCAGTTTACCGATCACTGTACCTGTACACAGCCAATCTGTAAATAGCACACCCAACTACCTCATCCCCATATTGTTATTTATCTTCTTGCTCTTTTGAACCCCAGTATCTCTACTTGCACATCATCATCTGCACATCCATCACTCCAGTGTAAATGCTATAATATCTATGGCCTATTTATTGCCTTACCTCCCAACTCTTCTATATTTGCACACACTGTACATAGAACTATCTATCGTGTTGTTGACTGTATGTTTGTTTATGTGTATCTCTGTGTTGTTTTTGGCGCTTTGCTTTGTCCTGGCCAGGTCGCAGTTGTAAATGAGAACTTGTTCTCAACTGGCCTACCTGGTAAAAAAAAAAAAATGTGTGGTCCCTCAGCTAAAATGTGAATCAGTTAGAAGAGGAACTTCAGTTCCTTTATTGAAGGGTTTGCGCCTGGCTTTGGAGGAGAAGTGAGAGAACCTATGTTAGACTAATGCTGTCTCACTTCATACTTACATTTGATGACCGTGACTGAGCATGTTGTCCACAGCAGCTGGGTTCGGTGACGGTTCAGACCCATTTATCACAGTTTAATGTCTCATGATAATTCTCCTTTAACAGAGATGCATTCTAAATAGCACCCTATTCCCTATTTAGTGTACTACTTTTGACCATGGTGAATAGGGTGCCATTTGCGGCGCATACTGAAGCTGTCTCCTTCCTCACTGACCTGCATATTCAGTAACCAAATAAAATAAAATGTAATTTGTCACGTGCTTCTTAAACAACAGGTGTAGACTAACAGTGAAATGCTTACTCACGGGTCCTTCCCAACAATGCAGAGAGAAAGAAAATAGAGAAATAATAGAAAAAACAGGTAATAAAAATAGTTATAAAAATGCACAATGAGTAACAATAACATGGCTATATACACGGGGCACCAGTACCAAGTCGATGTGCAGGGGTATGAGATAATTTAGGTAGATATGTACATACAGTATAACTAAGAATAAAGTGACAGATAATAAACAGTAGCAGCAGCGTACTGTATGTGATGAGTCAAAAAAATGTGTGCAAAAAAGGTCAATGCAGATAGTCCGGGTAGTTATTTGGGTAGCTATGTTACTAACTATTTAGCAGTCTTATGGCTTGGGTGTAGAAGCAGTTCAGGGTCCTGTTGGATCCAGTCTTGGTGCATCAGTACCGCTTGCCGTGTGGTAGCAGAGAGAACAGTCTATGACCTTGGTGTTTTTTTTTTTAGGGCCTTCCTCTGACACTGCCTGATATAGAGGTCATGGATTGCAGGGAGCTCGGCCCCAATGATGTACTGGGCCGTACGCACTAACCTTCTGTAGCGCCTTGCAGTCGGATTCCAAGCAGTTGCCATACCAAGCGGTGATGCAGCCAGTCAAGACGCTCTCATTGGTGCAGCTGTAGAACTTTTTGAGGATCTGAAGGCCCATGACAATATCTTTTCAGCCTTTTTAAGGGGAAAAAGTCGTTATCTATATGATTTATTGTCATAGGCTGCTATGGGTACGGTATACATTCTGCTGGGCTTGCATAAAGTTATTCTTGGACATATACTGTGTGTTCTGTCTGTGCATGTGTGACTCAATAAATCTATGTAGATACATCATACAGTACAAGTGTGCCTGTCTTATTCAGACTGTGACCGCTGACTGGGCATTCTCTACTACTAGACCGTAAGAAGTTTCCCCTTTCGCAGTTTTAAGTGTCAATACAGGTTACTGCCTTGAAGTTATAATTGAAAACCCACATGCTCTGCACATTTATGAGACAGTGGGTCAGCTTTGGAGTTGCTACAGTTACTGAGTGTGGACAAGCCTGAATGACTGTCATTTTAAAGATGTGAGATTAAAACTAAGAGTGTGACAAAAAACATAAATGGACCAAACATTTTAGGAAGCCACTACAAATCAAAAGGGTGGAAAATATGTTTATGTGTTGTCAACAAACTCATTTCTGTCCTCTTCCCATCACAAAGTAGGTCTTATCTCTTTTCTTCATGTGTGTGGGTCTTTTCCATTTCTCTCTTTCACAAAGCCAGTCCTCCAGATGAACTCAGCCTGAGGTAATTATTGAAACCCGTCATAAAAACATGTGTGGGAGTGAGAGTCAAAGACAAAGTGAATGGGAGGGACCTCTTTAAATCATTTTATTCATGTCTTCCCTCCACAACCGTCATCTGCTGCAATGGTTCCTCTGTCGAACAACGGGCCTTGTTCTCTACTCGTTCAGTGGGAAACAGTTCCCACAAAAAAACTGTCAAACGCATCCATTCAGTGGAGATGAAATCTCTGGTAATGTGTGATGCAGGATTTCCAATGCCCACACATTCAAATATGTCTCCATTGCAGGGGAGGGGGGGTATGAACAAAAAAGTGACCAAAGAAAAGAAGGAAAATTATTTTGTTGGTGGTTTTTGTCAGGTTTTGTCAAGGGTAGAATTGTGTACAGGGGTTGGCGTTGTTATGAACATGCTGGCTTGATGATTCACACTATTGGCTTCTCTGGATAGTGTACATCATTGAATCCCTCAATAAGACTGTTTGTTATCCTGCTACACTGTAGTTACCCTCCACTTTATCAAGCACAGCTAGAAGTAGATAGTTAGGGGCTTGTACATACTATACTATCCTATTCTAATGCTATTTACCAATGTACTACTCTCCACATACTGCAGCTATATACTACTCTTTATGACACAAAAATATATTACCCGGGGCCTGTTCTCCCAATAGCTCCACACCAGCCCTGGTAGATGGGAAGTACAAAGACCTGTCATATCATATGAATAAATCAGACCGCACTGACGGTGCTGAATATAGACAGGCTAATAAATCTAACACAGAGAAGAAAACAGTCAATAGGTACTTGGGCACTAAACACTTGACATGGCATTATATTAATATATTGGCACCGCTGTCTACCGCGTCACAGACAGGGATATTCTGTGACAGGATGCTATGAGACCCTTGCTAATGCTTTATTCCCCAAACATGACCGTTAGCTGCAGAGTTGAGCTGGAGCCATTGTCTGCAGTCTGCCAGGCTATATTTTGCAGACACAGCAGTGCTCTCCAATCAGAACCCAGGCTAGGGTGTTGTAGTTGGGGCTGGGGTTGGAGGGGGGTGACGGTGGGGTGGGTGGGTGGGTGGGGGTGGGGGGGAGTTGGGATGTGGGAAGACGAGTCATGGGGCTGTGGCTGACATTGGTTCAGAAATAGCTCTGTACTTCCTGTCCCAAGACAGCGAACGGTACATTGGAGGTGGCATCCCCCCAATGGAGTGCGATAGATTTTGTCCTCTACGGCGAGCAGCAACTATACCTAAAAGGGCGCCGACTCCCTCTCCTTGTCCTCCAGCAGTATTACGTAACACTGCGTTCCAAAAAGGACTTCATTCTATGTAGTGCACTACTTTTGACCAGAGCCCTATGGGTAGTAGTGAACTACATTGAGAATAGAGTGCAATTTGAAACACATTGTTTGAAATGTATCAGACTCAGTGAAGGACAGCCTTCCCAGTGGTGAGAGGCCTATGTTTTTGTTATGCTGCTCCCCTTTCTTCACATTGTGCTAGAGCTAGCATGTTAATGCCTGTTTTAGACCTGGGGCCCATGCATGTGTTCTCAGGTTGCAAGAAGCTCATATGGACGAAATGTGGTACTTGCTTACTTAGTTATTGTTCTAGTACATGTAATGTAAGTGTCCACACATGAATAAGAGCTTTGGCATAAGTCTGGGAACAATTGACCCTTCGATAAGCCCCGCCCCAAATTTTGGGCAACTAATCGCAGCTCTCCAGCGCTGGATAGCAACTATCAGACAAGCTCATGTTTAAATCGCATGAAAGCCAGTGAGGTCTATGGCAAAAACTGATAGTTTTCTTTAAAAACTGTATGTTTAACTTCTCTGGGATATGTGGGACGCTAACGTCCCACTTGGCCAAAAGCCAGTAAAAATGCAGAGCACCAAATTCAAATAAACTACTATAAAAATCAAACTTTCATGGAATCACACATGAAAGATACCAAATTAAAGCTACACTTGTTGTGAATCCTGCCAACATTTTAGAATTCAAATAGGCTTTACCACGAAAGCACACCAAACGATTATGTTAGGTCAGAGCCAAGTCACAGAAGAACACAGCCATTTTCCAGCCAAAGAGAGGAGTAACAAAAAGCAGAAATAGAGATAAAATAAATCACTAACCTTTGATGATCTTCATCAGATGACACTCATAGGACTTCATGTCACACAATACATGTATGTTTTGTTCGGTAAGGTTCATATTTATATTCAAAAATCTGAGTTTAGGCGGGACGCTACTGTCTCACTTGGCCAAAAGCCAGAGAAAATTCAAATAAATTACTATAAAAATCTAACTTTCATTAAATCACACATGAAAGATACCAAATTAAAGCTACACTGGTTGTGAATCCAGCAAACATGTCAGAATTCAAATAGGCTTTTCGGCAAAAGCAAACGATGCTATTATCTGAGGATAGCAACAGAGTAAACAAAGAGAGAAGCATATTTCAACCATGCAGGCGCGACACAAAACGCAGAAATAAAAATATAATTCATGCCTTACCTTTGACGAGCTTCTGTTGTTGGCACTCCAATATGTCCCATAAACATCACAAATGGTCCTTTTGTTCGATTAATTCCGTCGATATATATCAAAAATGTCAATTTATTTGGCGCGTTTGATCCAGAAAAACACCGGTTCCAACTTGTGAAACGTGACTACAAAATATCTCAAAACTTACCTGTAAACTTTGCCAAAACATTTCAAACTACTTTTGTAATACGACTTTAGGTATTTTTTAACGTAAATAATATATAAGATTGAAGACGGGATGATCTGTGTTCAATACAGGATTAAAACAAACTGTAGCTAGCTTTCTGGTCACGCGCCTCTAACAGTACACTTCCAGTGACCCTCGTTCAAGATGGCCGTACTTCTTCATTACACAAAGGAAAAAAACACAACCAATTTCTAAAGACTGTTGACATCCAGTGGAAGTAGTAGGAACTGCAAGAAGGTCAATTAGAAATCTGTGTTCCCAATGAAAACCCATTGAAAAGAGAGTGACCTCAACAAAAATAAAATCTGAATGGTTTGTCCTCGGGGTTTCGCCTGCTAAATAAGTTATGTTATACTCACAGACATGATTCAAACAGTTTTAGAAACTTCAGAGTGTTTTCTATCCAAATCTACTAATAATATGCATATCTTATCTTCTGGGGATGAGTAGCTGGCAGTTGAATTTGGGTATGCTTTTCATCCAAACGTGAAAATGCTGCCCCCTATCCTAGAGAAGTTAAATAGCTTAATAATTGTACAGTGCACCAGGAGTACTTGCTACTGTGATTCCTGAAGTGCAGAGCCTATTGAAAAAATTATACTTTTGTTACATTGTTTGCTAGCTCAGCTGGTTAGCTGATTAGCTAGTTAGCTGGTTAGCTGGTTAACTCTCTTTGACAACCAAACATTGCTAATGCTAGCTACAGCATCTGGCCACTTAATACAACTTGTTTTCTTAAAATGTATGTTAGCTAACTAAGTTAGCAATGTTATGAATACAACTCCCATCTGCTGTCGACATCAGGATTCAATTTGAGAGCACTAGTTTGCTCCAAATGTGGTCATAGCTTTGACTGCATGCTGACAGTGAATTCAGAGCCATTCAGTGGTTAGCTACACTACAAACATCATTTTACCAGGTTCCCGTAAAGCAATTGTAATGAGTCTACTACAACATTCCCAGGAGTTTCCTGATTAGCAAGGGGTTTAATTTCTTTGTGTTTTAGAAACACAGTTTGGGATCATTGTGAAGGGATTTCACCAGCAGTGAAATGGGTAATTGGGCTTCCCGGGAAAATGTTGTCCGAGGTTGCAACGGTAATCAAGGGGGGGCGGGGGGCTTAGGGAAGGGCCAATTGTGGATTTATGTAGACAAGGAATCTAAAACGACCCCCAAAACTAAATTGTGAATTCAATTTTTATGGTAGTGGGCTAAATATTTTAAATAGTGTTGAATGCTTAGCAAGTTAAAATACCAACTTGAATTATCGGAATAAAGGGTCATAGTTATAGACTATAGATAGGGCTTGGAATTTCCTGTCCCAATTATAACTCCAATCAATACTAGCCTATATATGTAATCTACCAGTCAGGTTCAGGCATGATGCCTAAATGGTTTGCGGTCCTGTGTTATAGGTTGGAGGGGAATCAAAGCATCGCCTGATGGTTTCCCACCTGTACTAGTGTGTCTGACAGCATGTGTTCCTTCTGACCTTGTCCCCCCCCCCTTTTATATTGGGCCTTTCTGAAGTGTGTGTGTGTGTGTGTGTGTGTGTGTGTGTGTGTGTGTGTGTGTGTGTGTGTGTGTGTGTGTGTGTGTGTGTGTGTGTGTGTGTGTGTGTGTGTGTGTGTGTGTGTGTGTGTGTGTGTGTGTTGTGGGGAGAGGGGGGTGGCATGTGATGGGGTGGTTTTGCTGTGAACAACTTTCAGGCCGATGGCCAGACTGTCATCTGCCGGTGAAACCCAAGCCGTTGTGTGTGTGTGTGTGTGTGTGTGTGTGTGTGTGCAGGCTCTCTGTGGTTGAGGGATGAGAGTGGTGGGGTGTAATTTAATCTCTTTGAAGATTATAAATCTGTAGTGTTTTACCGTCAGACTGGGACACTGTCAGTACACTACGTTTTCTCAGCTGCAAGAGTTCTTCTTCCCAGGTGTAAGACAGCCATCTAAGGTACATAAACCCATGAACGAATGCATTTGTCTCGTAAGGAAAGAAACATGGTCAAACCATAATTAAAATATTAAATCCAGGAGTAAAACTCTACCTGGTCTATTCCTTGCTTCTAACCATACTGTCTCTCTCACACACTCATTATGCACCTGTTCATTATTATCCAAGATGGCGCAACAGTAAGACGTGTTTGTCTTTGTCCTATGTAAATATATATATACATTCTTTTTTTTGTTTGTATACATTTCAATATATTTCAATCTCTTTTTTCCATTTACGAATTAAATATACCTTCCTGCAACCCGCCTCACCCAATGTGGTACGGATCTGCTATTTTTTAGACCTTATAACTGGAACCTCCATTAGAAGCTAGCCATCAGAAGCTAGCCATCAGAAGCTAGCCATCAGAAGCTAGCCATCAGAAGCTAGCCAGCTAATTAGCTACTAGCTTTTTAGTCATTGTTAGCCACTGCTAGTGGTCTTTACCTTTAGCTCAGACACCAGACGCTTTAGCACGGATAGCCTGCTTAATACCTGCCAGTCTGCACAGCGCGATATCGGACCGATTTTTTCCCCCACTATATCACCGGATTCCTGCCTCAAGCTCTGGACCATTACATTGAATCATCGCAGCTAACTATCTGCTACCAAGTGGCTATTGTGGCTAACGCCCTTGTCCAGAAGCAAGCACCAGCTAGCCTCGAGCTGGGCCCATCAGCTAGCAAACGAAGTACACCAACTACAATACCTCTGTTGCCAATTGGCCTGGGCTCTTTGTCGACACGGAGCCCCGCCGATCCATCACGACTGGTCTGCTGGTCTGCTGACGTTATTCGGCCGATGTGCTCTCAACTGGCCTCTGCGTCATAGATGTCGGTGAAGACCCTTCTGCTATCCCCGGCCCACTAGCTTCCTGAACGCCGTGTCTCCCACTCGCCTAGCGTAGTAACGACTACCGAACGGCTTCCTGTTTCATCTATTGCTGCTCATTGGACCCTATGATCACTTGGCTTCACAGCTGATGCCTGCTGGACTGTTCATTAACACGGTACTTAATTTTGTTTATCTGTCGGCACCAGCCTCGAACTCAAGCCCTGTGTGTAGCTAACTGCCCCTCTCTGCCCATTCATCGCCATTTACCCGTTGTTGTTGTTGTCTTAGCTGTTTACCCGTTGTTGTCTTTACCCGTTGTTGTCTTAGCTCTCCCAATCAACACCTGTGATTGCTTTATGCATCTCTCTAATGTAAAAATGACTTGTATACTGTTGTTTAGGGTAGCTCTCATTGTTTTATTTTACTGCGGAGCCCCTAGTCCCGCTCAACATGCCTCAGATAGCTCCTCTGTCCCATCCCCCACACATGCGGAGACCGCACCTAGCTTAACTGGCGCCTCCAGAGATGCAACCTCTCTCATAGTCACTCAATGCCTAGGTTTACCTCCAATGTACTCGCACCCTACCATATCCTTGTCTGTACATTATGCCCTGAATCTATCCTACCACACCCAGACATCTGCTCCTTTTATTCCCTGTTCCTAACGCACTAGACAACCAGGTCTTATAGCCTGTAGCCGTACCCTCACCTTACTCCTCCTCTGTTCCTCTGGTGATGTAGAGGTTAACCCAGGCCCTGTGTGTCCCCAGGCGCTCTCGTTTGTTGACTTCTGTAACCGTAAAAGCCTTGGGTTCGTGCATGTTAACATTAGAAGCCTCCTCCCTAAGTTTGTTTTATTCACTGCTTTAGCACACTCCGCCAACCCTGATGTCCTAGCCGTGTCTGAATCCTGGCTTAGGAAGGCCACCAAAAATTCTGAAATTTCCATCCCCAATTACAACATTTTCCGTCAAGATAGAACTGCTGAAGGGGGCGGAGTTGCAATCTACTGTAGAGATAGCCTGCAGAGTTCTGTCATACTATCCAGGCCTATGCCAAAACGGATCAAACTTCTACTTTTAAAAATCCATCTCTCCAGAAACAAGTCCCTCACTGTCGCCGCTTGTTATAGACCCCCCTCAGCTCCCAGCTGTGCCCTGGACACCATATGTGAATTTATTGCCCCCATCTATCGTCAGAGTTCGTACTGTTAGGTGACCAAAACTGGGATATGCTTAAGACCCCGGCCATCCTTCAATCTAAGCTAGATGCCCTCAATTTCACACAAATTATCAAGGAACCTACCAGGTACAAACCCAAATCCGTAAACATGGGCAACCTCATAGATATCATCCTGACCAACTTTCCCTCTAAATACACCTCTGCTGTTTTCAATCAGGATCTCAACGATCACTGCCTCATTGCCTACGTCCATAATGGGTCTGCGGTCAAACAACCACCCCTCATCACTGTCAAACGCTCCCTAAAACACTTCTGCGAGCAGGCCTTTCTAATCGACCTGGCCCGGGTATCCTGGAAGGATATTGACCTCATCCCGTCAGTAGAGAATGCCTGGTTGTTCTTTACAAGTGCTTTCCTCACCATCTTAATTCTTGCAACTATAAGGGGTGCTGTTCCGCATTAGCATTTTTTGGTCTCCAAATTAAACTGCCTCGTGCTCAATTCTTGATCGTACAATATGCATATTATTGTTATTATTGGATAGAAAACACTTTCTAGTTTCTATAGCCGTTGGAATTTTGTCTCTGAGTGGTACAGAACTACTTCTACAGCACTTTTCCGGACAGGGAGTCAGATTTCAGAAATTTTGACCCCTGATCTGGGGTCGGTTTTAAGGTGCCAGTAGATGCTATGGAGAAACCGACACTGCCTACGTCTTCCTCTGGGTGTCAGTACGTCATCACGCTTTGAATGGATTCGATTGCGCAATCAGAGCCACTATAAAACACAAAAACGTGGAAGTACCGCTCTCTTCCTGCATGCGTCTTGCGCAAGATGGACATCAGACCTGCCTCCTTCCAAATGGTTGTTTAGCCAGTGATATTTCTCCGGTCATGTTTTTAGTCGTTATAGTTGTTAAAAACATCATAATGTAGTTAATTTGAACCGTTTTATAGCAATTTATATCCGTTTAGTGCGATTTTGAGGAATTTCTTTGTCGTGCACTCTGAAACTTTGGGCACGTTTCGGGGTCCCGTTCGATCGTTAGTGGATATTTCGAAGGACAGAGGACATCTATCGACCAAAAGAAGATTAGACCCAAGAAAGGATACATTGCCCAAGAATCTGATGGAAAATCACCTCATAGTAAGAAATATTTAATATGATAAATCGTTGTTCTGTCGAAATATTTTAAACGCATATTACGCCATTTTGTTTGTTATAGCTTCTCTTGGCGAACGCTGTATAAGAAAGTAAGGATAATTTTAGAAATGTAAATCAGCGATTGCATTAAGAACTAATTTGTCTTTCGATTCCTGTCAACCCTGTATTTTTTAGTCAAGTATATGATTAGCTTTCGATTAAACTAGATCACTCTGAAAGATGACGTCCGACATTTTGAGGCTTGATTTCATACTATTTTCATTGTGTAACCACGGTTTTGTATGGCTAAATATGCACATTTTCGAACAAACTGTATATGTATGTTGTAAAATGATGTTACAGGAGTGTCATCGGAAGAATTCTGAGAAGGTTAGTGAAAAAATTAATATATTTTGGCGATGATTACGTTATAGCTCTCTTTGGCCTGAATCGATGCTCTGGTAACGTTTGCACATGTGGTATGCTAACTTATCGATTTATTGTGTTTTCGCTGTAAAACGCTTAGAAAATCTGAAATATTGTCTGGAATCACAAGATCTGGGTCTTTCCATTGCTATGCTTTGTCTATTCTTATGAAATATTTTATGATGAGTAAATTGGTCATACACGTTGCTCTCTATAGTAATTCTAGTCGAGTTGTGATGGTCGGTGCAATTGTAAACTGTGATTTCTACCTGAAATATGCACATTTCTCTAACAAAACCTATCCTATACCATAAATATGTTATCAGACTGTCATCTGATGAGTTTTTTTCTTGGTTAGTGGCTATCAATATCTTAGTTTAGCCGAATTGGTGATAGCTACTGGTGGAGAGAAAAAATGGTGGACAAAGAAATTGTGTATTTTGCTAACGTGTTTAGCTAATAGATTTACATATTGTGTCTTCCCTGTAAAACATTTTAAAAAACAGAAATGATGGGTTTATTCACAAGATCTGTATCTTTCATCTGGTGTCTTGGACTTGTGATTTAATGATATTTAGATGCTACTATCTACTTGTGAAGCTATGCTAGCTATGCTAATCAGTGTGTGGGGGGGTGGGGGGTGATCCCGGACCCGGGGTAGAGGCTCATGAAAGGTTAAATAAACATGCCCCTTTCAAAACAAATTGAACGAAGAACAGATATAGCCCTTGGTTCACCCCAGACTTGACTGCCCTTGACCAGCACAAAAACATCCTGTGGCGTACTGTATTAGCATCGAATAGCCCCCGCGATATTCAACTTTTCAGGGAAGTCAGGAACCAATATACACAGTCAATTAGGAAAGCAAAGGCTAGCTTTTTCATACAGAAATTTGCATCCTGCAGCACTAATTCCAAAAAGTTTTGAGACAATGTAAAGTCCATGGCGAATAAGAGCACCTCCTCCATGCTGCCCACTGCACTGAGGCTAGGAAACACTGACACCACCAATAAATCCACGATAATCAAGAATTTCAATAAGCAGTTCTCTACGGCTGACCATGCTTTCCACCTGGCTACCCCAACCCCGGCCAACAGCTCTGCACCCCCCACAGCATCTAGCCCAAGCCACCCCCCCGCTTCTCCTTCAACCAAATCCAGACAGCTGATGTTCTGATAGAGCTGCAAAATATGGATCCCTACAAATCTGCTGGGCTAGACAATCTGGACCCTCTCTCCCTAAAATAATCCGCTGCCATTGTTGCAACCCCTATTACTAGTCTGTTCAACCTCTCTTTCGTATCGTCTGAGTTTCTTAAAGATTGGAAAGCGGCCGCGGTCATCCCCCTCTTCAAAGGGGGAGACACTCTAGACCCAAACTGTTACAGATCTATATCCATCCTGCTCTGCCTCTCTAAAGTCTTCGAAAGCCAAGTGAACAAACAGATCACCGACCATTTCGAATCCCACCGTATCTTCTCCGCTATGCAATCCGGTTTCCAAGCTGGTCCTGGGTGCACCTCAGCCACGCTCAAGGTCCTAAACGATATCATATCCGGCATCGATAAAAGACACTACTGTGCAGCCATCTTCATCGACCTGGCCAAGGCTTTCGACTCTGTCAATCACCGTATTCTCATCGGCAGACTCAACAGCCTTGGTTTTTCTAATGACTGCCTCGCCTGGTTCACCAACTACTTCTCAGATAGAGTTCAGTGTGTCAAATCGAAGGACCTGTTGTCCGGACCTCTGGCAGTCTCTATGGGGTGCCAGAGTGATTCTTTGATCCACCTCTACACAGACGACACCATTCTGCATTGATCTGGCCCTTCTTTGGACACTGTGTTAACAAACTTCCAAACAAGCTTCAATGCCATACAACTCTCCTTCCGTGGCCTCCAACTGCTCTTAAATGCTAGTAAAATGAAATGCATGCTCTTCAACCGATCGCTGCCCGCACCCGCCCGCCCGACTGGCATCACTACTCTGGACGGTTCTGACTTAGAATATGTGGACAACTATAAATACCTAGGTGTCTGGCTAGATTGCAAACTCTCCTTCCAGACTCATATTAAGCATCTCCAATCCAAAATTAAATCTAGAATCGGCTTCCTATTTTGCAACAAAGCCTCCTTCACTCATGCTGCCAAACATACCCTCGTAAAACTGACTATCCTTCCGATCTTTGACTTTGGCGATGTCATTTACAAAATAGCCTCCAACACTCTACTCAGCAAATTGGACGCAGTCTATCACAGTGCCATCCGTTTTGTCACCAAAGCCCCATATACTACACACCACCGCAACCTGTATGCTCTCATTGGCTGGTCCTCGCTACATATTTGTCGCCAAACCCACTGGCTCCAAGTCATCTATAAGTCTATGCTAGGTAAAGCTCCGCCTTATCTCAGCTCACTGGTCACCATAGCAACACCCACCCGTAGCATGCGCTCCAGCAGGTATATTTCACTGGTCCTCCCTAAAGCCAATACCACCTTTGGCCGCCTTTCCTTACAGTTCTATGCTGCCAATGACTGGAACGAATTGCAAAAATCACTGAAGTTGGAGACTTATATCTCCCTCACTAACTTTAAGCATCAGCTGTCAGAGCAGCTTACCGATCGCTGTATCTGTAAATAACCCATCCAACCAACTACCTACCTCATCCCCATATTTGTTTTAGTTTTCTGCTCTTTTGCACACCAGTATTTCTACTTTCACATCCTCATCTGCATATCTACCACTCCAGCTAAATTGTAATTACTTCGCCACTATGGCCTATTTATTGCCTTCCCTCCTTACTTAATTTGCACACACTGTATACAGATTGTTCTATTGTGTTATTGACTGTATGTTTGTTTATCCCATGTGTAACTCTGTGTTGTTGTTTTTGTCGCACTGCTTTGCTTTATCTTGGCCAGGTCGCAGTTGTAAATGAGAACTTGTTCTCAACTGGCCTACCTGGTTAAATAAAGGTGAAATTAAAAAAATATTTTGTTCCTTGGTGTGACAAACTTCACTAGTGGCACGCAAATAAAAGCAAGGACATGTAATGTTCATGTCGACAACGTCCCATTCAGTCCTGTATGGTTTACATAGGCTCATCTAGACGCTATAGAATAGTTGTTCCCAAGCAGGGGTACTAGGGCCCCTGGGGGTACTTGAGAAGACTCATGAGACCGTAGGCTTACTAGTAAAATTCACATAAGTGGATACTCCGGGCAGAGCTAAATTATTTTTATTTATTTAACCCTTTACCAGGTAAGTTGACTGAGAACAAATTCTAATTTACAGCAACAATTTGGGGAATAGTTACAGGAGAGAGGAAGGGGATGAATGAACCAATTGAAAGCTGGTGATAATTAGGTGGCCATGATGTTATGAGGACCAGAATGGGAATTTAGCCAGGACACCAGGGTTAACACTAAAGGTCGACCGATTATGATTTTTCAATGCCGATACCAATACCGATTATTGGAGGACAAAAAAAGCCGATACCGATTAATCGGCCGATTTATTTAAAAAAAATATATATAATTATATACACTGCTCAAAAAAATAAAGGGAACACTAAAGTAACACATCCTAGATCTGAATGAATGAAATATTCTTATTAAATACTTTTTTCTTTACATAGTTGAATGTGCTGACAATAAAATCACACAAGAATTATCAATGGAAATCAAATTTATCAACCCATGGAGGTCTGGATTTGGAGTCACACTCAAAATTAAAGTGGAAAAACACACTACAGGCTGATCCAACTTTGATGTAATGTCCTTAAAACAAGTCAAAATGAGGCTCAGTAGTGTGTGTGGCCTCCACGTGCCTGTATGACCTCCCTACAACGCCTGGGCATGCTCCTGATGAGGTGGCGGATGGTCTCCTGAGGGATCTCCTCCCAGACCTTGACTAAAGCATCCGCCAACTCCTGGACAGTCTGTGGTGCAACGTGGCGTTGGTGGATGGAGCGAGACATGATGTCCCAGATGTGCTCAATTGGATTCAGGTCTGGGGAACGGGCGGGCCAGTCCATAGCATCAATGCCTTCCTCTTGCAGGAACTGCTGACACACTCCAGCCACATGAGGTCTAGCATTGTCTTGCATTAGGAGGAACCCAGGGCCAACCGCACCAGCATATGGTCTCACAAGGGGTCTGAGGATCTCATCTCGGTACCTAATGGCAGTCAGGCTACCTCTGGCGAGCACATGGAGGGCTGTGCGGCCCCCCAAAGAAATGCCACCCCACACCATGACTGACCCACCGCCAAACCGGTCATGCTGGAGGATGTTGCAGGCAGCAGAACATTCTCCACGGCGTCTCCAGACTCTGTCACGTCTGTCACGTGCTCAGTGTGAACCTGCTTTCATCTGTGAAGAGCACAGGGCGCCAGTGGCGAATTTGCCAATCTTGGTGTTCTCTGGCAAATGCCAAACGTCCTGCACGGTGTTGGGCTGTAAGCACAACCCCCACCTGTGGACGTCGGGCCCTCATGGAGTCTGTTTCTGACCGTTTGAGCAGAAACATGCACATTTGTGGCCTGCTGGAGGTCATTTTGCAGGGCTCTGGCAGTGCTCCTGCTGATCCTCCTTGCACAAAGGCGGAGGTAGCGGTCCTGCTGCTGGGTTGTTGCCCTCCTACGGCCTCCTCCACATCTCCTGATGTACTGGCCTGTCTCCTGGTAGCGCCTCCATGCTCTGGACACTACGCTGACAGACACAGCAAACCTTCTTGCCACAGCTCGCATTGATGTGCCATCCTGGATGAGCTGCACTACCTGAGCCACTTGTGTGGGTTGTAGACTCCGTCTCATGCTACCACTAGAGTGAAAGCACCGCCAGCATTCAAAAGTGACCAAAACATCAGCCAGGAAGCATAGGAACTGAGAAGTGGTCTGTGGTCACCACCTGCAGAACCACTCCTTTATTGGGGGTGTCTTGCTAATTGCCTATAATTTCCACCTGTTGTCTATTCCATTTGCACAACAGCATGTGAAATTTATTGTCAATCAGTGTTGCTTCCTAAGTGGACAGTTTGATTTCACAGAAGTGTGATTGACTTACATTTACATTTACATTTAAGTCATTTAGCAGACGCTCTTATCCAGAGCGACTTACAAGTTGGTGCATTCACCTTATGATGTCCAGTGGAACAACCACTTTACAATAGTGCATCTAACTGTAAGGGGGGGGGGGGGGGGGTTAGAAGGATTACTTTATCCTATCCTAGGTATTCCTTAAAGAGGAATACCTTGAAGTTACACTGTGTTGTTTAAGTGTTCCCTTTATTTTTTTGAGCAGTGTATATATATATCATACACACACACACATTTTTGTAATAATGACAATTAGAGGTCGACCGATTATGATTTTTCAACGCCGATACCGATACCGATTATTGGAGGACAAAAAAAGCCGATACCGATTAATCGGCCGATTTATTTATTTAAAAAAAATAATAATAATAATGTTTTTATATATATATATATATATATATCATACACACACATTTTGTAATAATGACAATTGCAACAATACTGAATGAACAATGAACACTTTTATTTTAACTTAATATAATACATAAATACACACACACGCACACAGCTCTGAAGTGACAATGATACTGAAGAGTCTGCTTAGGAGACAAATACTCTCAACTGTTTGAATAAAAATAGAGTTTAAGTTACCTGTGATGAATGTTGAAAACAAAAACTGTCATTTCTATATGCAGGAAATCCTATTTTAATAATGGGCATGGTAAGAATTGACGACCAAAGTGCGAGTCATAATTGCCATGACACCTTCTAGCAAAATCTGAAAAGCGGGTTCCTTCGTTTATTCCATAGGATATTTTTAGATTCACTTAAAATAAGGTCTGTGTTTCATGTAGGCTTACACCACCTTGCCAATTTTATAACTGTGTAGATATCCATAGGACAAGGTAACTCTGATCAATATTGGCTAAATATAAGCGAAGATCATTTTTTTTGTAGAGTGGATTTATGAAAATATGTTGACAAACGTTACCTTATCCTAGTGAGATTTACACAGGTATCAAAACGTCGAGGCGGTTTAAGCCTGCACGAAACACAGACCTTATTTGATGTAGATCAAGACATTCTCTATGGAAGACATGAACGGTAAAATAACGAAGAAACCCCTTTCAAGTTCCGCCGCAAGTTATTACAGGAATTATAACGCGTCGACTATTTCTTTCTAAACCATATACCTTTGACTAATCCGGAAACTATCACCTTGAAAACAAAACATTTATTCCGTTCTGTATTTTATCTAACGGGTGGCATCCATGAGTCTAAATATTCCTGTTACATTGCACAACCTTCAATGTTATGTATAATTACGTAAAATTCTGGCAAATTAGTTCGCAAAGAGCCAGGCGGCCCAAACTGTTGCATATACCCTGACTCTGCGTGCAATGAACGCAAGAGAAATGACACAATTTCACCTGGTTAATATTGCCTGCTAACCTGGATTTCTTTTAGCTAAATATGCAGGTTTAAAAAGATATACTTGTGTATTGATTTTAAGAAAGGCATTGATGTTTATGGTTAAGTACACATTGGAGCAATGACAGTCATTGATTGATTGTTTTTTATAAGATAAGTTTAATGCTAGCTAGCAATTTACCTTAGCTTACTGCATTAGCTGTAAGCTAAGGTAAATTAGTAAGCTAAATTACCTTAGCTTACTGCATGCACAGGCAGGCTCCTCGTGGAGTGCAATGTAATCAGTGTTAGAGCATTGGACTAGTTAACTGTAAGGTTGCAAGATTGGATCCCCCGAGCTGACAAGGTTAAAAATCTGTCGTTCTGCCTCTAGGCCGTCATTGAAAATAAGAATGTGTTCTTAACTGACTTGCCTAGTTAAATAAAGATTAAATAAAGGTGTAGTAAAAAAAATAAAAAAATAAAAAAATCGGCGCCCAAAAACACCGATTTCCGATTGTTATGAAAACTTGAAATCGGCCCCGATTAATCAGCCATTCCGATTAATCGGTCGACCTCTAGTTAACACCCCTACTCTTACAATAAGTGCCATGGGATCTTCAGTGACCACAGAGAGTCAGGACAGTTATTTAATTTTCCCATCCGAAAGACAGCACCCTACACAGGGCAATGTCCCCAATCACTGCCCTAGTGCATTGGGATATTTAGAACAGAGGAAAGGGTGCCTCCTACTGGCCCTCCAACACCACCTCCAGCATCATCTGGTCTCCCATCCAGGACCCACCCTGCTTAGCTTCAGTGGGATCCAGGGTGGTATACTGCTGGCATGCAGTTGGTGGTACAGTAACCAAAAAATGTTGGGAACCACTGTTACAGAGAAGCAAGGTCAGCAGACTTTCAAGTTGAGTTCAAGACATTCAGTCATGTCTTCTACACTTGATGTGTTGATTATCAGTGTTATACTTGTTTACCATGGCATAAAACTGAGAGGATCATTTTGTATAAGGTCATCTTTTATTACAGAAGTGGTATTTAAAGTTGGAATCGCGACCCATAGTGGGGAACCAAAAATTAAGAGTACCGATTATCTTATGCGACAAAATACAAATGTGATTGAGAAAGATAATTTGAAAAATGTAATTGTATTGAGTGAATGTATGTATTGGTACTCTTAGAGACATGAACATGTAATGAGCTGTAGGGTATCAAAATGTACAGATTTTAAGGTTTTGTCATTAGATTTTGGGTGGGGGCAGTTGACAGAATTTCTGGAGAAATAAATGTAAGTAAATAGGGTCTGAATACCACTGTATTACAGGGATAGAATGGATGAAATTAGGCAGATTCAGTTAGACCTCTGGAGTTTGACACACACGCACACACACACACACACACACACACACACACACACATTATAGATTGTAATGTATCAGCCACCCTTATCACACCAACATGATTAATTTTGTCAGAATGTTATCTAGAGAGAGAGAGATGCATCAATACGTTGTTTTCCAGAAACAATTAATATCGGGAATCAGGACCCCATGGTTCACAAATCAATACAGATTAATAAGAGAATAATAGAGGGGATTTTGTTGAACACACGGGACTGTCCTCCTCCTCCTAACATGTTGCACTGTGTTTGATAGAGCGATGATACTAGAGGCTTACCATTCAGTTATGGATTTAATCCCCTGGGCACTAGGAGCATAAGAAAGTGATAGGGGCCGTACGGTATGCGTAAGGATGGCATGAGTGATGGTGTCTGCCAACTAATTTATCACTAGACTCCCTCAGTCAGAGAGGGGAGATCGGATTACAGAGGTTTCCATGGGCTCAACAATGGCCGGCTAAAAATACACTCACCAGAGGGTTTTCCGCACGCACGCACGCACGCACGCGCACACACACACACACACACACACACACACACACATGCCCAGAACAGAGATACAGGCAGAGACGCACATATTAGGGATTGAATGTGGTCATAGGACAATCACAGGACAGACACAGGACTCTTCGGGAACCAAAGATGAGAAATGTTGTCAGATAAGCCAGGGGAAGTGCATCAGATGTCCACACCTGGCCCTGGGGACTGGGTGGAGAGATTTAACCTTTATTTAACTAGGCAAGTCAGTTAAGAACAAATTATTATTTACAATGACGCCCTACCGGGGAACAGTGGGTTAACTGCCTTGTTCAGGGGCAGAACGACAGTGAATGAAGGGCACTGGGGACCAGAGGAAAACCCACACACACTCATCCTCTTGTAAGAGCTAATTTTGGCTGTTTATAGTAAATGTGTAGAAATTATAGTGGTGTTTCAGTATGTGTGTATGGGAGAGAGAGGGCGAGAGAGAGAGAGAGAAGTGGGAGGTACAGGAGCCCCCCACTGAGCACTAAACAACTTCAAAAAGTTATTTACAGCTCAGTCCATCAACAAATGGCAGGTGCAGCATCCTCACAAACAGGCCTATTGGCTTTCCTCTCCAGCTAGTGCTCTGTGGCCTCCGTAACTCTCACAGACACATAGACACAGACACACACACACACACACACACACACACACACACACACACACACACACACACACACACACACACACACACACACACACACACACACACACACACACACACACACACACACACACACACACACACACACACACTGCACTTGCACCTGCTGTAGGCCACCCACTCACATGTACAGTATGTCACATGTATGTCACATCATCAAATAACATTTTAGTGGTCCCGCGACGCGTACACATATTTTGCAGATGTTATAGTGGGTGTAGCGAAACACTTACGTTCCTAGCTTCAACAGTGCAGTAATACCTAACAATACAAAGCAATACACACAAATCCAAAAAAGAAAAATAATGGAATTAAGAAATGTAGAAATATTAGAACAAGCAATGTCAGAGTCCGGAATATAAATATACACCACATGACCAAAAGTATGTGAACACCTGCTCGTCGAACATGTAGAACCCTTTTTGGGTCCAGGTATAACCCTTTTGGGTTCCATGTAGAACCCTCTGTAGAAAGGGTGCTACATGGAACCCAAAATATTTCTACCTAGAACCCAAAAGAGTTCTTCAAAGGGTTCTCCTATGGGGACAGGCAATGAACACTTTTAGGTTCTAGATAGCACCTTTTTGTGTATATTAACAGTTGGTAGCTGTCTTGGTCTTTTATTTAGTCCTTAATATAATCTGTTGAAAAATATTGAATGTCAGTCTATATTGATCAAGATACTTTAGACATTGACCTAGACATGGACCAAGACAGATTTAGATTTTTGTTTCCAAAAGCATCGCTATGACATATATTTACGAGCAGACCAGTTCTCATGTTCTCACATTCTTTCCTCCCTCTTTGATGTTTATCACATCTTCCTTGCATTCTATATGTCCTTGTCCCGCACACACTCATATAGTTACAGTGAAGAACATGTCGTCTTGCGTGTAAGGTGGTGGTATAATGAGGCTAGACGGGTCCTCAAGTCCCGGGTGTTGCATGACAGGACATGAGGTTAGAGGTCTAAGGTCAGAGGGTCAACAGCAGCTCCAGATGGTACGTTTCCACTTTGGGAAGGAGATGGTGGCGGGCCACACATTGTGATGACAAACATGGACCGAAATGTAACCCCGAACATAACCACCATGGGGGGGGGGGTTAGTGTTTTGTTACCTAGAGCTGACACTTGCCCCACAGTTATACACAACACACAGAGTCATGGCCAAGCCAGAACGTACGTCTCTGACCGAAACATCCACAATAAATGTGCAGAAGTAGTTTCTGGGGCTGTTGCTATGTTGTTTACCTTAAGGCACAGCTCTGTGATAAACCACTAAAGTGTCCGGTTTTCATATGTTCATTCTAAACCCCAGCTAAACTAAACCACACCATATTGTTTTCTACAATTAAGTCAACTTTGGGGCTGGAATTTCCTGCACCACAAATGAGAGAATAATGATTATGTGCGTGTTAACATTTCACTTCTGAATGACAGAAAACTGACCACCAGTTTATGTCATTAGGGTAAACATTTTACCCATTAGGAGTACGATATGAGTGAAATGTTAGTAGTATGATATGAGTGAAATATTTCTCCCTATAGCAAAATTATTGTGACCCATATCCAGCGCACATATACAGTGTTACCCACAAGGCCCAGTTACCACTTGTAATTAAGGTCCAAAAGCAGGCCAGCTCTGGTTGCCATACCTAAACCATATCTTTACCCCAAGGCTCGACCTTGCTATGGGCCCCATTAATCTGCTGTCTGTGTGGAATGGAATGGATGCGGTCAGGGATTACCTTATTTTACAGCTGTAAGTAATATCCAACTAATTTTTAAATTAGTTCACAGAACAAATAACATAGCAAACAAGATTTGATCTGTAGTTTAGGCTAGCCTATCAAAAACAATGGACAAAGTCAGTACATCGATCCCCATTCAAATGATGAGCAACAAAAAAGTGTGAACTCCTTTTACCTTTGTGTGGTTCCACTGGCTCGAACATGTTTTTCCACTGGCTCTGTTGGTTGTAGTATGGTTCTTACATCACCAGAGGGTGTGAATTTGATTGCCGCATGGGCCACGTATACTGAATTATCTGTAAGACACAATGTATAAAATGTACAGTATCTGACCACAAAGGTCAACATTCCATTTACCGCTAGCTACCACTATTTGCACTCCTGTAAATCTCATACTATCAGGAATCAAGGTAAGACCCAGATGCAGACACGTTGAAAAAACAATTGTTTAATAGTCCAAGGGGCAGGCAAGAGACAGGTCAAGGCAGACAGAGGTCAATAATCCAGAGAAGGGGCAAGGGTACAGGTCGGCAGGCAGGTGGGTACAGAGACAGGACAGGCGAGCGTCAAAACCAGGAGGGCGAGAAAAAGAGAGCCTGGGCAAAAACAGGAGCTGACAGGACAAACGCTGGTAAGCTTGACAAACAAGACGAACTGGCAACAGACAAACAGAGAACACAGGTATAAATACACAGGGGATATGGGCGACACTTGGAGGGGGGTGGAGACAAGCACAAAGACAGGTGAAACAGATCAGGGCGTGACACATACTGGATAAGGTCTTTCAAAATGACAAGATGCCAAGTGTATTCTACATAAGTGTATACTGCTTTATGTAAACATTAGCTGTATCCATAATGAAAGCAGAGATAGGCAGGTAGCCTAGTGGTTAAGAGCATTGGGCCAGTAACTGAACGTTTGCTGGTTGAAATCCCTGAGCAGACTAGGTAAAAAAATATGTTGATATACCCTTGAGCAAGGCACTTAACCCTAATTGCTCCTGTAAGTCGCTCTGGATAAGAGTGTCGGCTAAACGACTAAAATGTAGATAGCATACTGTATACTCCCCAGGTTTCATGCCCACTGGTCTCTGAAGTGGGATTACACCCAAGTCTGTCCACTAACTGTACCCATCAGGGTGTGGGCATGCCTGGCTTTTTAAATGGTAATACATGTCTCAATGTCTCACCCTCTTTTCTCCTGTTGACCCCATTTCCACTCCTGCTGCCAACATCAAAATCCAGATGACTGGACTGTGGTCTGAGATTGGGTATCCGGAGGGGTATTGGCTGAACACGGCTGCAATTCTCCTGGGCTGTGGGCTGAGAGGCAAAGGATAGCCTCTGCTGATCATGAGTGCTGTGCCATCGTTAACACCTTGTGCGACAAAACACATTTACAAGTACAAGATGGTGAATTAGATCAAGAGCAAGTTTGGTGCACCTCTCCCCCTCTCCCATTGGCAGACCAATCTCAAAAAGCACCACAGTGGTAATAGCAAGTCTTGATTACAGCAACATATTGCATTGATCATCTCGCCCTATAGTAGTAGTGGATGGAGTGAGTTATCTCCATTGTCCATACAATTTAAAACACTTTGTGAACTTGTGAAAAGCTTAGAACAATATCTATTATTGCAATCAAAGATGAGTTGCTAAATCTAACAAGCTGAATATGTGCTCAGGTGACTTGGGTCTCCCTACTGTATTTGCTGGCATATCCTACAGCATAGCCATGCCATACTATATTTAATAGAGTATGTGGTTTATACAGCCCAATAACAAAGCAACTCAAAGGGGAACAACCAAAATTCATATTGTAAGGTGTTGCTATTTGTGAGTGGATTGGTTGGTATAGTGTTGCTATTTGTGAATTGATTGGTTGGTATAAGCTATTTTGAGCATTCATATAATGTAATTAGACAACATTATGGAAAAGACACAGACTCCCACACAGTTATTACGTCATGTGCCCCTGCGTGGCACAGAGCATGAAAGTTCCCCTTCCATCAATCTTATCTAGAAACTATGCAAGTGGTTTAACCGAAAGGAACGAACTGCTTCCTGTTATGATGTCATGAAAATCAAACCAATGGTGTATAACTTCGGCTGCAGAAGAGCCTGTAGACTAGAGGAAATAGTTTTGACATCATCTTATGTGGTTTAACCACTGATTTATTTGGAGATACCAGAAAACTCAGAATCTGGTGATAGTTTTTACTACACACACCATCATAAAAGTATGTGTAGTAAAAATTGTCTGTGAAATAGTATCATGACATTTAAGAAAAATGGCAACAAATGTTTTATTTTGAAATGTTCTTTTAATATTAAATACTTTTTCTTCCTCTGAATATATATGTATGTACCACATTACGAAAACTCACAAATATAAAGTATTTATGTTATAAGTATACACACGTCACAAACAAACATAGAACATTTTTGTATAAATCTGTATACTGTGTTAGAACGCTGAAGTGCTCTTAGCTGCTCGTCCCTTTTGTCACATTTCACTGTATAATGACTTAAGAAATCACTTGAAGTTCATTTCAAGAACAAAATTAAAATAACTACATTTTATAAAACTGCACACACTCCTCCTGAAGGAGCGTGTGTAAGGCAACCCTTACAGTAGCAGATGTTTATAGATTCACACAGTTAAGGATAAGGATAGTAAGCTATAGAGCATTAAGGGACACGTTTGAGTGGATCCATGTTACAGCTATAGTGTGAAACTTAATACTCTCCCACATTCAAAAAATGAAATTTATTCTATGATTTTTATCCTTAGACTATTCTTAGGCTATTCCAAACCATGAGATTCCTAACCTCCGTTTTCAAGTAACTCTTGGTATGCACATTTTCATTTCAGCCAATCAAACTTCACCAAGTCTGTTTGAATGTTTTGTCATCTGGTTGTTGCTGACAAATTAATAGATTTACAGAGTTTCTATCAGTGAGATGGTTGAAATGAAAACCTGAATACACAGGAGTTCTTCAACTTTTTTAAAGGCACTTTTTAAACATTGTAATTCTGCTGGCATTTTTCCCTTTTTAAGGACTCATTCCTATAAAGTTTTAAGGGGAAAAAAATTGTTTCAGTGAAATGATTCTCCTGCCATTACAAAACCGCAATACTTGTTGCATTGTGGCATGAGTAAAATTTATGACACCTTTTAAAAGGTCCAATGCAGCCATTTTAACTCAATATCAAATCATTTCTGGGTTACAATTAAGTAAGTACCTTACTGTGATTTTTTCGATTACAATGGTAAAAAAATAAACAAAAATAGCTTCTTAGCAAAAAGCAATTTCTCTAGCAAGAATTTTGGGTGGGGAGGGGAAAACTGAAAACTAGCTGTTATTGGCAGAAAGGTTTAGAACTCTTTCTTATTGGTCTATTAACTAATTTACCACCTGGTGATGTCACCAGGCAGTCCAAAACTCCATCCCACCAAAACAAGCTGAAATTTCAGGCAGCTCTTACACTAAAAGGGCATTATCATAATTTTAACAATTTCACAGTATTATTCCATTCTCATAGTGTGAAAATATAAATATAAACACAGGAAATCACATTTTTGACTGCACTGGGCCTTTAAAGTACATTAAGGCTTTATGGTTGATGAGCTGTAAATGTCACAACAATAGCCAGCTGTCACTGCAGACAGATAGACAGCTACCCTTTGGTCCGACCTTCTATAGGTGTAAATGTGTGGTATCAGGACTACAAATGGCTATTATTATTATTATGGTTTCACTGAAAATGCTCAATTTGAAATGTAGGACGCAACAGTTGTTTTTGAGAAAGGCTAGTGGACTGGAGACTACAGTGTTTGACACTGTTGGCCTCCCTATGTGTCAACTTTGAACAGCTACTAAATTAAGTTGTGTTGGGATTTGGAAACTCAATAGGATTTTTGAGAATTTAGGTTTAAGTGGGTGTTCAGGTGTGAACATGCCTGCTTTTCCCCCTCAGAGCTGTACATACACACCAACTGTCTCTCAATATTTTGCAGCGTGCAAAAACACAAACGTACACATTTTGCATAGCGATAAAGCCACTCTACAAAGTCACACTTACAAAAGAGACCAAAAACTAGAAATGTTATCTCATGTCTTCCTCTCTCTTGTTGAAGGAATTGTCCAGGATAATTCCACAGATTGGAAAATAAACATCCAATTCTGTCACCCACAGGTTTTTGTTATTAAACTAAATGTGAGAAAAATACAGTCTAAGTCCTCACTTTTAGACACTGGACCAGAGGCAGAATCAGACACTTTTCATCAAGTCAGTGCACTGGAAAGGGGTGATTCCACTTCAGTGGGGGGGGGGGAGTGCCTCCTATCCACATTCAACACTCAGAAGTCCCAAATGTAATGGACACAGACAACGGCCCCCTATTCACCTCCTCAGTTTATCATATGTTTGTCCCCTCAGCATCATCACTTAATCATTCCTCTTCATCTTTTCAGAAAGGTAAGGTATCCATGAAGATTTTGTCTACGATGGGTGGTGGGGGGACCAGGTCCTCCAGCTTCAGGTAGAAGATGCGCTGCAGGCCCTGGGTGCAGAGGGTGCGCAGCTCGGGGAGCTTCCCTAGCAGACGGGACAGGAAGTTGGGCTGGGGCCGCCCCGCGTCGGAGCCACTGCCGGTCACGTGGTCCCTCAGACAGGTTATGAGGCGGTTCTGGAACTCCTCCACCCGTTTGGGCTCTTTAAGGCCATGGCGATCTGAGGAGAAACAACAAGGAGAAACCTCTTGATCAGACACATTAATAAATGTGCTTGTGACAGGCTATATACCACAAGCATATAGTATGAGTGTTTCAGTTGAGTAACCAGAACTTACCAGACTTATTGCTTTCAACTCCTAGTGGAGCAGAGAAGGGGTTCACTAAAACTAACTGTATAGTGAAATTGTATGTGTCTGTCTGTCTGTCTGTCTGTCTGTCTGTCTGTCTGTCTGTCTGTCTGTCTGTCTGTCTGTCTGTCTGTCTTCGTGTGTTTGCATGCGAATGTGTTTCACCTGTGATGATGACGAGTGCTGCGAGGCAGGCGAATGAGGACACGTCCAGATTCATGCGGTGGAGGCTCTGGGAGAAGTCCATGATGGAGTCGATCCAGTCGCCAAAGCCCCTCACACACTGCATACGGTGAAGTACCACACCATTGCAGAAGATCAGCTTGTTCTTCTCAGGACTCGACCTAGAGACAGAACAGCCTTAACATATATTGCAGAAACATTGGGTGCACATTTGTGTTTTTTAAGGAACTATACAGTAAATTTGTGCATCCCAAATGGCAGTCTATTCCCTATTAAGTGCATCACTTTTGACCAGGGCCCAAAGGAAATAGGGTGCCATTTGGGATGCAGACAATGTTTACAGTGGTAATTATACCGGTATGCTAGCCGGAGGATGAAGAGTTCCACGAAAGCAGATTCCAGGAGCAGCTCCTGGTCTTCTGGGCAGAAGGCGGTGAATCCTGGGATGGTCTCGGCCCATTTCCGCAGCACATCCATGGTGCCTGTCAGCAGGTCGTAGAACTGCTGGATGTCGTTGGCATCCTCTTTATCTGATAGGCTGGCCACTGTCTCATGGTACTGAGGAGTGGAAAGAGGAAAGAAAAGGATGACACTGCCTCTGATGTCCATCTCGTCATAACATATAGTGTGAAATGTGATCGAGATCACTTCAATCAAAGAAGATGAATTACATAATAACGATATTAAAGCAAGAAGCTTAACTTGAGCAATTCTGAGAGAGATTCAACAGCAAAGACGAGATACTGCAGGCACTTAACATACAACCAATAATATGCTGTTCCATGAGTCACATGACAAGGTCTGGAGGTCTTACCTTGGAGTAGTCCAGTTTTCCGATGGCAGGGTTGGAGTCTATGTGAGCCCTGACAAGAGAGGTGATGATGTTGATGGGTGGTGTGGTGGACGCTGACTCTGGTACAGTCTTGGGTTTAGAGGGCAGACGACCCCTGCGACCTTTCAGGCTGTCTGTGCGGACGACTGTAAGTGAGAGAGAGAAATAACAACAAATACTCTCACTGACTGTACGTGTCTGAGATTCTCATATGACTGTCACCGCAAGCCTCCGTTTCGCTAAACAATTGCTATATCCATTTCAGTTTCTCTTTTTCTACGAGTGGGCACTGTAAAGCTTCAGTTTAGCATTTCTGTCATTATTAGCTTGGGTTTCACATGACTGTCAGTTCGACCTTGGGTTTCACATCAAATATAATAGTCACTGAAGGCTTTAAGGGGGTGTAACATGGCATTACCTTCTTTCACCATTCCCACCACAAGGCACTTCTGGAAACGGCAGAATTGGCACCGGTTCCTCCGCCGCTTGTCTACTGGACAGTCTTTGTTGGCTAGGCACACGTATTTAGCATTCTTCTGTACAGTTCGCTGCAAGAAGTGAAAATAAAAACAAAGAACAGTGTGATTATTTTCCTGCACATTTCTCAATGTTCCCCTTTCTCTTTTATAATCACACTTCTACTGGAACTGGAGCCAAGTTAATGTATGAATAGGTTATTATGTGTAACTGAATTATAAAAAAATCCTATGCAGCCAGCCTGCGAAATAATAATAATATAAGTACTGTGAAGCTTCCTACCTTAAAGAAGCCCTTGCAGCCCTCACAGGTGCGGACGCCATAGTGCTGACAGGAGGCGTTGTCCCCACACACCGCACAGCGACCCTCGTTGGCCCCGGGGCTGCTGATCTTAGGGGACAACATAGGCCCCTCCATGAGCCCGGGGCTGTCCAGGGACACCAGGTCCAGGGATAAGGGGGTGTAATGGAGAGGGGAGGCGTGCTGCTGTGAGGGCTGGAAGAAAGGGTCCTCCTCACCTTGCTGGGGGCCCTGATGCTGCCCCAGGGGGGAGTGCTGCTCCACCGGGGGGGTGAAGGTGAAGAAGGAGGGTTGCTGAGCTAGGCCTGACTTATCAGCCACCCAGCACCCAGGGCCTGGGGAGTAGGGGCTGAAGGGGGAGTCCCAGGCCGAGCCAGGCTGGCTCTGGAAGCCCGGGGTGGGTGGGGAGGCGGTGGCCGACGCAGGGCTGCCATAGTAATCGGAGCCGCAGGAGGACAGCGTCTCGTCGAGGTAGCTGAGGGCAAAGGAGCCTGGGTAGCAGCCGTACACCTGGAGGTCGTCCAGTTTGAAGGATGAGTGCTGAGCCTGAGGGCTGGAGCTGCCGCCGGCCGCGGGGCCGGAGGGGGCATTGGAGGCGGTGATCTGGCAGGAGTAGGCGTCAAACTCGCCCACGTAGCCGCTGCCCACCAGGGTGTTGATGCTGGGGAGGGAGGAGGCGGTGAGCTGGTCCCGCTGGGCACCGATGTCCATGGCTGGCTTAGCACTGAGGTCAGGGTTCAGGAACTCAGAGATAAAGTAGTTGTTGTCGTAGGGCACAGTTCCATACTGAGTTTGAACACAGGGCATTGCTAAAAAATAAATAAAACAATATTTAAGAAAAATATTCTGAAGCCAAATAGTTGCATTCTGTAGTCGTTGTTCTTAATTGTTGTTCACTATCAAAACCTGAGGCCAACATAACTGCTGAAATTATGAAATAATTGAAATGGTGCCATTTATGTTGAGTAATGTAGCATGAGTAGACCCTATAGGCCCACCTGCCGTACGCTCCAAGTTCACCATCACTCCAGCCAAACCAGGTGCAATAATCTGTAAACAACTCTACAACCATCATCTGCAAGCCTCCTTACTAATCACTTAAGTCAACAACACTAAAGAAACTTAACCCGTCTTAGGGATCCCTTTTTAACACCTCTCCAACAGCGCATTCTGACATCATCCCATACAGAAACAGTTCCATTTCCCCCCTCTCCTCACACTGCCACAGCTTTAGGCCTCTTGGTACCCCTTTGGTGATTCTGAGAAAGCCTGGAAAGCCGGCTGACTGGCTGATGGAGAGATAGTCTTGCCGAAGGATATTGGTTACTGGCTTTGAATGCTTTGAAACCCACCCCTTCAGTTATGAACAGGGCAACCCTCCTACCCAAGGTCTGGGGATTGGGTTCCACGGTGGGCTAAATGCCAGCTGAAGAGGGGAAGGTGACAGGCCTGGCAGAGCGGAGGGCTGTGGCGAGCTGCTAAGGTGTCTTTAG
This sequence comes from Salvelinus alpinus, assembly GCF_045679555.1. NCBI lineage: Eukaryota > Metazoa > Chordata > Actinopteri > Salmoniformes > Salmonidae > Salvelinus > Salvelinus alpinus. The sequence continues at coordinate 34,094,269 of NC_092097.1, read as the reverse complement.
CAGCTGGACATGTCTATGTGATTCATGTCTACCTCTCAGAACTGTCCATATCAGAACAATATCGGATCTGGAGGATTTTTCACTAATCTGTAGCTATAATCATCTGATCTAATTCATATCTTAATTATTGTCTTAATTCAATTTCAGTTAAAATCGCAATGAAGGCTGTTGGTCAGTCAAAGCTTTGAATATCTCAAGATATTCTGGCATGACTAAAAGCAATATAAAATAAACAATTATCCTAAATACTTGAATTTATGTGCAATCACTGCTTTTTCCTGTTTATACACTACATGACCAAAAGTATGTGGACACCTGCTTGTCGAACATCTCATTACAAAAGCATGGGCATTAATATGGAGTTGGTCCCCCCTTTGCTGCTATAACAGCCTCCACTCTTCTGGAAAGGCTTTCCACTAGATGTTGGAACATTGCTGTGGGGACTTGCTTCCATTCAGCCACAAGAACATTAGTGAGGTCAGGCTCTGACGTTGTGCGATTAGGCCTGGCTCGCAGTCTGCATTCCAATTCATCCCAAAGGTGTTTGATGGGGTTGAGGTCAGGGCTCTGTTAGCAACGGTGTGGCTGAAATAGCCAAATCCACTAATTTGAAGGGATGTCCATATACTTTTGTATATATAGTGTATCATCACCAACAACATGTCTGGGTGTAAGCTATTCTGCCCCTAAACAGTGACTTGTGTTTTTACCTCTTAGCATGTGCTTTGGTGAGAGAAACGATACACTTGTTGCACACAAACTAAAGTAAGAAACATCCTTGACCTATAAAAAGGGTGCTTACATCAAAAGGTCACAAGTTAACCTCTGAACCCCATGTGTAACACGCACGCAGAGGATATGTGTGCATCTGATAAGATGAGGACAAGACAGACAACAGTGAGACATCCGATACCGCCACTGCCTCCTCTTGAACACCCAGTAAAACTACTGGCCACATTGCCACCTGTCTGATCTTTGTCATTAGTAGTTGATAACAATAACAAAGTTGATAACAATGTGATGCATCAGCCTATTTATTTCATATAATAAAATAATACACATGGATTAAGTTTTTAATATCTGACCATGAAGAGCAAATATTACAAAACTATAAATAGTCTACCACTCATATTCTCAACCATTCTCAACTATTTCAGACCATCAATACACCCCTATTGGCCCCATATAAAAGGACCTATTAAATAGCACTGTTAAACAGCATAGTCTACAGGTAGGCTTTGAAACGTGCGAGGCAAAAATCAGTCAATGATAGAGAACTGGGGGACCAACACATCGTCAATTCACAAGCGTGATAGCGATCAATGTTGAATGCAGTCAAGTCTACAATGATATCCAAGACATCTATCATTTGGTCTGACATGTTATTAAGTTATTATTTGATTAACAGTTTTAAGCAGATGTAGCCTATTCGAATGGTATAGCATCTACACTTTTCCTTTTCTGTATATGTCATTCGAAAATAGAAAGAGACTAGGCTACTTTATCACATGATCAAGAAAACAAATTTACAGTCATTGTAAGTAGGCTAAAATGCCACAAATCATTCAATAAGTAAGCTCTTTAGGAGGGTAAAGTTTTCTAAGATTAAAAAAAGCACCCTTGCCCATCGGATCCATAACAAAACAGTAATACCACTAGCATTAATGCAAAATAATAAGAAATACATTTTACTAACCTGATCTATAAATCCTCTAAATTCCTTAGACAGATTTTCATTTATTCCGAGTGATGAAGAGGCATCAAGTGTATTAAACCTCTGTCTACAGTTCAGAAAGGGAATGAAATCTCCAGACTTCGGGTAGAGCGTAATATATACAGTCACTTTTATTTTGCCGTTACGTCGGGTGAACCCGGCTCTAGGCGTGTCTTTCCGCAAAAATGGCAAAGGGGGCGGTGATTTTTCCGGGTCAGGAGCCAATGGCATCGTTCTCACACAGACGTCCTTATACTCTGACGCACACTCGGGATTCCATTGACGCAAGCGACGGCGGAACGTTTGATCTAAATTTAGACCTGGTTACACGCGTAGAGCTATAACTGCCTGGAATAGGCCAAAAATAAACGTCAGATGATTACATTTTATTGCTTAAAGCAAAGTTTATAACTGCCAAATGAGCGACAGAGATAACGTAATTAATGGTTTGTCATAGGGAAGTCCTTGTAAAGACTATATGCTGGGTCGTTTTGTTTAAGTCTATTTAAATAGCATAGGCCTAACTATAGGCTATTCAAATGGTACACAATGTAGCCTATATATAGGCTAATATGGGCTAATATGTCTAGTCTAACATACCATTTGTAAACAGTGACATTTGCAAACAGGGATGTAAATTGAGGGAGTTTATATACACCATTGCTCAGTTAGGTTTAATTCACTGGCTTTAAGGTCTAGCTGTAGGCCTATCTTCTAAGTAAAATTTTAACAATTGAGTAATTACAATACTTGATAAACTGTACTTACAGGAATAATTACACAGTAAAAATGGGCACTGTATGTAAAGTGTAAACCTTATTAATGACATAACACATTAATAACATATTGCATACGCACTGTATATAGCCTCGCTATTGTTATTTTACTGCTGCTCTTTAATTATTTGTTACTTCTTATTCATATTTCTTTAAAGGTATATTTGATTTATTTTATATTTTTTGAACCGCATTGTGGTTTAGGATTTGTAAGTAAGCATTTCACTACAAGGTGTATTCGGCGCATGTGACAAATACAATTTGATTTGATATTGTATGAAGGCCTTTTTATTAATCAGCTGGACTATATAATTACACTAGCCTACATTCTAGGAGGCCTGTGCTCCAATTCTCCACCCTTTTCCCAAAATTGAGCATTTGTGCACTCCACGACATGGATTTAAAAGTATAGGATTGGTGTAACAGTCCATGCTTATAACAATCTTATGCTTTTAAATCTAAGTGCACACTTCAGGGAAGAGGGTGGAGAATTGGGATGCAGAGTAGGTGCAGCTCGACAAGTTGTAGTATGCATGGGTGTGTTGAGGGTGTGTGTACGTGAGAAAAGCCAAGCCCTGCTTGAAGCGTAACAAGCGGGTAACATCTGCACGTGGCTGCATCAAGGTATTATTATTACAATGCCAACAAGATCAGACAGGTGTATCCCTACAGCCCTAAATGCAGGGCAGTAAAACAACTGTAAAGGTGTTGGCACCTTCTCGACAGGTAAATGCTCAGAATTCAGGGACTGAATACCCAGCTCAATTCATGGAGGGCCGAGTGCCTGCGGGTTTTTGCTCCTCCCTTGATTGATCAATGAAGGTAATTGATTAGTAAGGAACTCCCTCACCTGGATGACTAATTTATTTAAAAAATAACAAAACCAGCAGGCACTCGGCCCTCCAGGAATTGATTTTGACACCCCTCGTATAGCCTTCATTTTTGCCATCTCCACTTCCTCTGGGGAAGTTTCCACAGAAACGTATATTTACTGCAAGTTTTGATCATTCTGGCAGCAGAGTACCGCTCGGGAGTGGTAGGTGCAGCTCTAGGATCAGTTTCCCCTCCCTCAATCGTAACCCTGAACATTAGTGGGGAAAAAGTGACCCCAAATTAGGGTCTACGGGCAACTTCATCCTATACCAGCAGAGTACCTAGCAAATTTAGTTGAGTCAGAAAGTGTAATGTGTGTCAGTCAACAATATGGGACAGTATGACAATTTACTACTCTATTCAACAACAAGGACCGGTTTCTCAGACAAAGATGAAGCCTAGTTCAGGCCTAAAAAACACAAACAAGCATGCGTGTGTGTGTGTGTTCATGTGTGTGTGACTCCAGACTTCCTCATTCACTCTCATTGGGGTCATACTGCAAAGTATTGTATCTTAGTATGAAGATGGTAATGTTGCTAAAAATATCAGAGAACAACCCTTACTTATACAAAAGGCCCAGTCTTACACCTGTACCCTTGCAGTAAATGTGAGCACCTGCACTTTACTGTCTATGTCTGCACTCTGCTCTCTTTCCAGTCCCAGTGCAGGCAGGCCAGGGCCACAGTGCAATGACATGACTCATATCTCCAAATTCCTCCCTTGACTTTAAATCCATCCCAATCCCAACACACAGTATGTACAGTAAAACATGCTATACTGTAGAGTCAATATTCATCCATCTGGTGCACCATATTCTGGAAACTTGGGGAAAGAAACTGTTGTTTTCACCAACCACCTGGGGAGAGAGTGGGAGGGGGGGAAACCCCAGCAGTAGTCTAACCTAACTAACGTCTCAGTGTAATAGAGGCTATAGACATGGTGGAAAGATATACTGTATGATATGATATCCTATAATGCCATCCAGTCTCTCAGAGTACAATATATTTTCATCTTCTATACTTAGAGCATAGACAACAGATCTAGACCCATTGTCCCTGTAGATTTCACTCCAGAAAACACTCTGTCATGTAAGCTGCAAATCACTCACCAATGATAACAAAACACCCTGTGGCCAGTAAAACTGTCTATACTGATCCCCTGTAGTTGAAGATAATTATAATTTCCCATTGCAGAACATTGACTTGAATGGGAAAGTTTGATCTAGTAATTCTACTTCTATGGTTGAATATAGCAGTTGGCACAACCTGGATCCTTGAAGGTAGAGGTATGTCCCAATAATATCTCGTTTCTCCTGAAGTGTGCACTCGTTCACTATTTATCATCAATTTTAAAGCACTGAATTGGAGGAGGGCTAGTGGGAGTTTCCACCATGTTTCTTATAACACAAATTTTCTTTAAAATCAGTGAAGGGAATTGAACAAGTGCACACTTTAGGAGGAAGGACAGATTATTGGGACGTAGCCAGAGTGTCTGCTGATCATTACACATGACATGTATATACACACCCGGTTTTCTAAGAGTAGATAAGAAAAACATTCACCATGTAGGTCAGATGACTCCCTCTCTCCAAAAGATTGACTCTCTCAAGTTTAAAGCAGAGCTACAACCAAACCCCAACACGCCCACCCTCGGGATCAGACACTTCAGTTCCCACCATCCATCCACAGCGCCCAGCTGCCATCTGCCATTTGTCAGCAGCCATACAAGCACAGGCCTGCGGACAAGCACAGACACCACTTAAGTAGTTGCCTCCTCACTACCACACAACAGCAAGAAATCACTAACTGCCACTCGCACCCTCTGAGGGGGTCTTTGGGCATGCTGTAAGTAATGTCTAATATATTTTTAAAAAGCAGGCTAGGTGAACCCACACAGAGAAACGGTGGCGTTAAGAATAACCAGGATGGGTTTCCTCTTCCCTGCCTAGGGGATAGAAGAGCGTCTGGAGCGTCAGGACTGGCCTGGTCACAAGTCAGCTGCTTTATCCCCAAAAGGAGCCCCACCCCACACAGGCATCCTTGTGGTGATAGGCAGCGCTCCCTTTGCCGTGTTCATGAGGTAAGGCTTTGAGATAGTGGCCGTACCTGTGGAGTTAAGATTATCTGTGGTGTGGAGTTAAGATCTTGGCTGGGGAGTGAAATGGAGCAGTGTCTGACACCTCTCAGGCAACAGCAGCTGCCTATATAGTCACCATACCTCCCTGGCACGCGTGCACATGCACAGGCACACACACATCTCCCTTCCCCCATGCTCTGTACATGCAGTCACATCACAGCTAAGTTTTGAAGATCCAGCAGGCATCCCACATGACATACTTTGAAGAAACGGATTGATGATTACACTGTCACTCAGTAACAACACACATTTTACACTTGCTTCTTGCTGGACATTTTCTTATTTTTCTCACTGTGTTTATGAAGCCCAAAATTGTTCCTACATACAGAACTAGTATCTATTAAACATGAACAGGAAACAATGGCTATTGCATAGGGAAATATCAACCAACCCCTTGAAGTGTACAAAATCTATTAAACAATTATTTGTTTCTTTATTTCAGATTCCCCAAAACACTTTTTCCCCAATCATGCACCATGTAGTTGCTAATCAACCATAGACTCAATTTAGTAGACTTTATTCAATTTCAGACATAATTAAGTTGATCAACACATACACCTAATCTTAGATTTACAATGTTATCAATTCCAGGCATAGCCTTCTATTTATTTATTTTCACCTTTATTTATCCAGGAAGTCCCATTGAGGCCAGGAAACCTCTTCATAGGGGAGACCTGTTGTTGTGCTTACAGAGTGCTCAACATGAGAAGCCCACAGGGAACGATCAGGTACTGGTCGATGACGTTGAAAATAAAAAACTGATGACCCGATCTGAACAGTCTCCAACCTACTGGATCTTTGACAGCTGTTTAAATTTGGAAGTCGCATATCCTATACTCCAACTCATCACGGGGCCCTGTGGATCCCATTGGTGTATGTTTCAGCTCACCAACCCCCCTTATCCTAGTAGATTCACACCTTGAGAAGCAGTGACAGGGATGAATAATGGAGGGGATGTGGCTAAAAATGGGGCGGCTGCATCAGATATCGTTCCCCTCTCCTTGGTATTAGTTTAGGCCTGGGACCTTTTGTAAAGCCTTGGCAATGCAAACTTAGACATGACATGACACAAGACATAGCTGTACGCTACATGATGGTTCAATTGGGTAAGGCCTTTCCACTTTTAATGGCTATAATGACAGATGTCACAATGTGACTGATAAAAGTTATAGCACATGAATTGATATGCGTATCATAGCATGATGTGGGCTTAGGCTTTACAAGGAATGGTAAGAGTACAGGGTCACAATCAGGAAGTTATAATTATATGTGTTACATTCCTGCAGTCAGCATGCCAATTGCACGCTCCCTAAAAACTTGAGACATATGTGGCATTGTGTCGTGTGACAAAACTGCACATCTTAGAGTGGCCTTTTATTGTCCTCAGCACAAGGTGCACCTGTGTAGTGATCATGCTGTTTAATCAGCTTCTTGATATGCAATACCTCTCAGGTGGATGGATTATCTTGGCAAAGGAGAAATGCTCACTAACAGGGATGTAAACAAATTTGTGTACAACATTTGAGAGAAATAAGCTTTTTGTGGATCTTTTATTTCAGCTCATGAGACATGGGACCAACACTTTACATATTGCATTTATATTTTTGTTCAGTATAAGTCAACATCCTAAAGGGTCATTTTTAGCTCACAGTCCCATAGAGGGCCTTGGTCAAAAGTAGTACACTAAATAGGGAATAGGGTACCATTTGGGACACAACCCAGCTGTGGGCTATGGGATATTTCCAGATATTTGAGGAATATATTCATTATATATATTTTTTTATGTAAATCTGAAAAGTAACCATGCACTGGAATGGCTTGTTTATTTTAATGCCTCATAGCATTGCTACTGTAAGGACAGGTATGGGAACATAAACCAAGTGAAGACACCAGAGATTATGATAATAATGCATGACAGTGGCACTACCACCACGCAGCTACTGCTCACACATACCCCAAGAAGTCATGGCAACCATCAACACCACTGTCTGCCTGTCACTGAGTAAGAAGTTGTCTCAACTCTTGTGGGTTATCTCAAGGTGTCCCAGAAGCTACATGCCATTCCCTATGATGTGCTGATCTAAGTTTAGCTTTTGTCAGTCTTCGTTATGTTGACAGTTCATATTGGATATTTTTAGGCACATAATGTTTTTTACATCATGTTTTATCCAAAGCAACATGTCCATGAACTGTAATATATATATATATATATATATATATATATATATATATATATATATATATATGTATATATATATATATATATATATATACATACATACATACATACATATATATACACACATATACATACAGTATCAGTCAAAAGTTTGGACACACCCACTCATTAGGGTTTTTCTTTATTTTTTAAACTATTTTCTACTTTGTAGAATAATAGAGAAGACATCGAAACTATGAAATAACATAACACATAATAACACATATGGAATCATGTAGTAACCAAAAAAGTGTAAAAAATATCTAAACATATTTTATATTTTAGTTTCTTGAAAGTAGCTACCCTTTACCTCGATGACAGCTTTGCACACTCTTGGCATTCTCTCAACCAGCTTCATGAGGTAGTCACCTGGAATGCATTTCAATTAACAGGTGTGCCTTGTTAAAAGTTAATTTGTGGAATTTCTTTCCTTCTTAATGCGTTTGAGCCAATCAGTTGGCCCTACTACAAGGTAGGGGGGATATACAGAAGATAGTCCTATTTGGATAAAAGACCAACATCAACTGTTCAGAGGAGACTGTGTGAATCAGGCCTTCATGGTCGAATTGCTGCAAAGAAACCACTTCTAAGAAGAAGAGACTTGCTTGGGTCAAGAAACACGAGCAATGGACATAGACCGGTGGAAATCTGTCCTTTGGTCTGATGAGTCAAAATTTGCGATTTTTGGTCCCAACCACCGTGTCTTTGTGAGACACAGAGTAGTCGGACGGGAGGGATATACGACAGATACCAGACCAGGCCCAGATCCCCATCATTCGCTGGAGAAGAAAACGTAGATTTCGCAGAAAAAGATCAGGGTGCCTTGTGAGGATCAGGAGACGAGTGGCTAATCTACCGTTGCCTTCCGTCCTACTAGCTAACGTTCAATCGCTGTAAAATAAATGGGTCGAACTGAAAGCATGTATATCCTACCAACGGGACATTAAAAACTGTAATATCTTATGTTTCACTGAGGCGTGGCTGAGCGACGACATTAAGAACATACAGCTGGCGGGTTATACACTTTATCGGCAGGATAGAACAGCAGACTCTGATAAGACACGGGGCGGGGGCCTATGCATATATGTAAACAACAGCTGGTGCACTCCAGCATAGATTGTTCTCTCTGCTACCGCATGGCAAGCAGTACCGGAGCGCCATGTCTTGGCCCAAGAGGCTTCCAAACAGCTTCTACCCCCAAGCCATAAGACTCCTGAACAGCTACTCAAATGGCTACCCAGGCTATTTGCATTGCCCCCCCCGTACCGGTACCCCCTGTATATAGCTCCGCTATTGTTATTTACTGTTGCTCTTTAATTATTTGTTATTCTTATATCATAATTATTTTATTTTTGTAGGTATTTTCTTAAAACTGCATTGTTGGTTAAGGGCTTGTAAGTAAGCATTTCACAGGTCTACTACACCTGTTGTATTCGGCGCATGTGACAAATACAATTTGATGATCTCTGCATCTGTGGTTCCCACCGTGAAGGATGGAGGAGGTGTGATAGTGTGGGAGTGCTTTGCTGGTGACACTGTTGTCATGACTGTTCTGTGAGGATCCAAATAAGTCAGATCAGCATTGCAATAAATAACTTCAACCGGACGCCCTCTCACCTGCAGAGGGTGGGAAAAGGGAACTGGTGAGGGGTCACACCCTGTTGTAAATCAAGGGATAGAACATTCAGCATCTCCCTCTCCAATGTTCACCAGAGAAATGTGCCTTTGTCTACACAGACCTTTTCCCGCTGAAATGCTAACACATTCTAAAGTGAATACTGGAACAATATTTCTAACATAGAATGTGGGGAATGGTTAGAGGCGACCTAAAACAACACTGATGTCGGTTTGGTTGTTATTTTGGGATGTCATTAAAAATGTTATAAAGGAAATACTGCAAATTGGAAAGTATACCAACTATATGTGTGAAGTGTCCATCCGATGCGTTGTGCATGAATTATGAAAAATTATGTAAGTGTTTTTGTGATATAAGTGTTTTTGATTTTAGAAACTATAAGAGGAAATTGTTTCCATAACTTTGTACAAGTAAATAGTCACCACCCCCTTGAGTGAGGTCAGAGAGCATGTCAGCCTGGCAGAACCGCCCTTTTGAAGAACTGTATAAAATGATGGATTAAGAATTAACATATCAGACCAGAAAGACGTTGAGCTGCAGCTCACGTTTAAAGTGGTTTGAACTCTGAATATCAACACGAGGTAGAGACGATAAAGTCACCTCCCGGACAGTCACTGGTACGGCTGATTAGCTGTCCTAAGTAAAGTATCTAGAAAAGCTCATTTATGTGGGATCATTCCATTACTCATCGTATTATGCTACTCTCATCACCCCACTGGAAACCATTGACACGGCTGGCTAGCCTATCTTCAAAGAAGCATCTTCCAGAGCGAATGGAAGTAGAATAAACTCTGTAGTTCTGTTCCAAACTACACGACAAGTCACCGGATACCGGACCACAGCAGAGGAGAACAACAGTAGAATACGGGTGGGAACCCCTTTTGGACAATCATTGCCTTACAAGCATGCCGTGAAAAGGCCCAACTCCCTTTCCAAGGTGGCCTGTTTCCGACAGAAATACACGAAGACATTTCACGAAAATACAATCATGATTTCTTACTCAAAGAGGGCGGCGGTTCGTGTGCAAAGTATATGATTACTGTGAGAGTAGTTTCTAAATGTACCAAAGTATTATGTCTATGTCCCCCCCCCCCCCTCTCTCTCACCCCCTCTCCATGACTCATGACTTTTGTAACAAGCAGCCATATTGTGTCAGTCCGCTAGGGACCTTTGTTTATCCTGTGATACCATTTAGTTAGCTAGTAAATAAATAATTAAACCAATTTGTGTAGTACTGAATTAGTAAGGCTCGGGTTTTTGCAGATGCAAGGAGGTTAACACTTTTCAGAATGATGATATGATACGAGTGTCACACCCTGGCCTTAGTTATCTTTGTTTTCATTATTATTTTAGTTAGGTCAGGGTGTGACATGGGGAAGTATGTGTTTTGGGTTGTCTAGGGGTTTGTAGGTTTAATGGGGAAATGTCTTGTCTAGGTGTTTGTATGTCGATGGCTGCCTGGATTGGTTCTCAATTAGAGACAGCTGTGGTTTATTGTCTCTAATTGGGAGCCATATTTAAGGCAGTCATGGGCATCATGTGTTTGTGGGTAATTGTCTATGTTGAACGTTTGTTGACTGTCTGTGCACTTACGTTATTTAGCTTCACGGTCGTTTGTTGTTTTTGTTAGTTTGTGTATAGTGTTCGTTTTCGTGTTTTTCTCTCTTCCACAATAAAGAGATGTATTTTGCACACGCTGCGCCTTGGTCCAATCTCTCACAAGAAGACGATCGTGACAACGAGGTTGTGATTAATAAATTGACTGTTTATAGATGTGCTAGATTAAGACTTTTAGAGTTTAATTCAAGAGATGGTAACTCTTTAAAGAACTGCTCTCGTGGTGCCCCAATTCCTAATGAGCTAATTGTTACATGATTATTTTAATTGGGTAACAATTAAACATAGTTAGTTGATTAGATAAATAACAGTCATCAGATTAATGAAAGTAAAGTCATGACACTGTCAGTGATTTATTTAGAATTCAAGGCACACTTAACCAGCATGGCTACCACAGCAGTCTGCAGCAATACGACATCCCATCTGGTTTGCGCTTAGTGGGACTATCATTAGTTTTTCAACAGGACAATGACCCAAAACACACCTCCAGGCTGTGTAAGGGCTATTTGACCAAGAAGGAGAGTGATGGAGTGCTGCATCAGATGACCTGTTCTCCACAATCCCCCAACCTCAACACAATTGAGATGGTTTGGGATGAGTTGGACCGCAGAGTGAAGGAATAGCAGCCAACAAGTGCTCAGTATATGTGGGAACTCATTCAAGACTGTTGGAAAAGCATTCCAGGTGAAGCTGGTTGAGAGAATGCCAAGAGTGTGCAAAGCTGTCATCAAGGCAAAGGGTGACTTCTTTGAAGAATCTAAAATCTAAAATATATTTTGATTTGTTTAACACTTTTTGATTACTACATGATTCTATATGTGTTATTTCATAGTTTTGATGTCTTCACTATTATTCTACAATGTAGAAAATAGTCAAAATAAAGAAAAACCCTTGAATGAGTAGGTGTGTCCAAACGTTTGACTGGTACTGTATATGCAACAATTACAAAATGTGAGTGGACAGGATTGGACATTCATGATTCCTGATTATTATTTGAAAGAGACATTATGTGATGAATTATTTGAACATGCAGTGCGTAGGTTAGCCTTTTGTCATGCATCTTGTTCTAGACTAGAGGCAGCTCTGAAGAGTGGTCACTAGCTGGCACAGTTACAAAGTCATAAAATCAGATTTTTCCCTAACCTTAACCCTAACCTTAACCACACTGCTAACCCTAATGCCTAACCCTAACCTTACATAAAGAACAAAAAGCTAATTTTTGTTTTCATAAATTTTTTGAATATACCCAATTTTGAGATAGCAGCTGGCCTATCTAAGGGGAAATAGCTCAGTTCTGCCTCCAGGACAAGACTGACAATGAACGTAAACCGTTAACCTACATGCAGTGCAAAGGCTACTTGTGTTGCCTATCATGCAAATATTTACCATTTACATAAGTAGGCTATTTATAGGTGATGTGGGATGTAGCCTTTGCAACCATACATTTTTATTAAAATAAAAACTTTAGAAAAAACGTTAACTTGCCTGGGCATCATCAGCATGTTGTTGTAACTATCCTCTTGTCCGTAGTTTCGCTTCACTCCACATCAATCTCAAAGCGCAACATTGCTCTTCGTCATTTCACTCCCAGCCGCTTTTTCAAGTTAATCTCTACTGTCTGTCTGTATGCTTTATATGTTTACACAGCTCTGCATGTTTTCTCTTCTGCTTTCTATATTGAAGTCATTCCAAAAGACACAAGAAGAACAACAAAACAACAAAGTCCTTAAAACAAAGTGGGCTTTTCTTCACCGCTTTTCTTCGTGCAATTTGATGCTTGTTTTCCAGCTAAATTAACTCCCCCCTTGTTCCATTCACTGTTTCGTATTCGATAGAATGGGAGATGCTTGTCTCGCGAAGAACAATGAGGGCCAGTCTCTCCGATGACGTAAATCAAGGGTTCCCATTGACGTTGGTGGAATCCCTGCATGTGACGTAGTTCAGATCTGTCGATGTCAGGGACTTAGAGATACACATTTCAATGGTCGGGGACGTCAAAAGGAAGAAAAAAGAGAAACAAGTTTCTAAAAATAGATTGCGGAAGAATAGCCTATTGTTGTGTATGATGTCTGTTGCCAGATAGGGTAAAATGTCACTTTCTTTTGCCTACTCCTTTTCATCGTGTTGCACACACTGTAGGTCTACACATAAACAGTTACATAAAAAACATGTGAATAAATAGCTACAATGAACAAAATATAAACGCAACATGTAAAGTGTTGGTCCTATGTTTTGATCCAGAAATTGTCCATGCACACAAAAGCTTATTTCTCTCAAATGTTGTGCACAAATGTGTTTACATCCTGAGCATTTCTCCTTTGGCAAGATAGTGCATCCACCTGACAGGTGTGGCATACGAAGAAGCACCACCACGATCATTACACAGGTGCACCTTGTGCTGGGGACAATAAAAGGACACAGTTTTGTCACACAACACAATGCCACATATGTCTCAAGTTTTGAGGGCAGGTGCAATTGGCATGCTGACTGCAGGAATGTCCACCAGAGCTGTTGCCAGAGAATTTAATGCTAATTAAATGTGTAATTTTAAAGAATTAAATGTAATTTTAGACAATTTTTAGCAGTGTGTCCAACCAGAGAGAATTAAAGAATTAAAGATAATTAAACGTCATTTTAGAGAATTTTTAGCAGTATGTCCAACCAGCCTGCCTCACAACCGCAGACCATGTGTAATCCTGCCAGCCCAGGACCTCCACATCCGACTTCTTTACTTGCAGGATCGTCTGAGACCAGCCACCTGGACAGCTGATGAAACTGTGGGTTTGCACAACCTAAGAATTTCTGCACAAACTTTCAGAAAGCGTCTCAGGGAAGCTCATCTGCGTGCTCGTCATCCTCACCAGAGACTTGACCTGACTGCAGTTTGGCATCGTAACTGACTTCAGTGGGCAAATGCTCACTTTCCATAGCCTCTGGCATGCTGGAGAAGTGTGCTTTTCACGGATGAATCACAGTTTCAACTGTACTGGGCAGATGGCAGACAGCGTGTATGGCGTCATGTGGGCGAGGGGTTGGCTGATGTCAGCGTTGTGAATAGAGTGCCCATGGTGGTGGTGGTGGGGTTATGGTATGGGCAGGCATAAGCTACGGACTAACGAAAACAATTGCATTTTATCGATGGCAATTTGAATGCACAGAGATACCATGACGAGATCCTGAGGCCCATTGTCATGCCATTCACTCACCGCATCACCTCATGTTTCAGCATGACAACTTGTAGACTTGTTTACGTGCTGCTGTGCTGCCAACCTTACTTTGCTACCTGCCAACTTTACGGTTTTTACTTTTAATTATCGTTTTTTTTTTTTTTTAATCCCTCGCTCAACTTTTTTCATTCCACTTTTTCACCCCGGACGCTTTATCTGGACGTGGTTCGTCAGGGCCTCCACCAGCCGAAGCTAAGTAGTAACATTAACATTATGCCTTCTAATTGCAGTCGCTGTACTCATAATATACAGGAGAACGATCGCCTTATGGCGAGGATAGCTGTGCTGCAAGCCCAGCTTCAGACTCAATCGTTAGACAAGGGTAATTTAAGTGTAGGAAAGGATGAAACAGCGTCTGTGCCACCAATCAGTACAGATAGTAGTATAAATCCCCCCATACAGTCCATGCAGCCTGACAATTTTCTCATGGCTTCTGGAAGGAAATGCTGTAGGAATGCTCAACCGGTGTCGCTCATTCAGCCGACAGAAACTTTAGACCGGTTGGTTGGAGTCAGAGGCCGAGCCTTCTCTGGTCTCTACTCCTCCCGTTACGGGGTCTGAGACGCCGAAGCCTCCCACCATTAGCTCTGACAAATTGAAAACCCTAGTCATTGGTGACTCCATTACCCGCAGTATTAGACTTAAAACGAATCATCCAGCGATCATACACTGTTTACGAGGGGCAGGGCTACCGACGTTAAGGCTAATCTGTAGATGGGGCTGGCTAAAACTGGTGAGTATAGGGATATTATTATCCATCCATTATTATATTGTTATCCACATCAGCACCAACGATGTTAGGATGAATCAGTCAGAGGTCACCAAGCACAACATAGCTTCAGCGTGTAAATCAGCTAGAAAGATGTGTCGGCATCGAGTAACTGTCTCTGGCCCCCTCCCAGTTAGGGGGAATGATGAGCTCTACAGCAGTGTCTCACAACTCAATCGCTGGTTGAAAACTATTCTAGACTCCACTAGACTCCACTAAGCTGGCAGGCTGGCTGCCACTAGCACAGTCAGTGTAGTCAGCTCAGCTATCCCATTAAGACCGTGTCTGTGCCTCGATCTAGGTTGGGCAAAACTAAACATGGTGGTGTTCGCAATCTCACTGGAATCTCCTGTCATTATTGAATGAGATTGTGATATCTCACATCTCAAAATAGGGCTACTTAATGTTAGATCCCTCACTTCCAAGGCAGTTATAGTCAATGAACTAATCGCTGATCATAATCTTGATGTGATTGGCCTGACTGAAACATGGCTTAAGCTTGATGAATTTACTGTGTTAAATGAGGCCTCACCTCCTGGTTACACTAGTGACCATATCCCCCACGCATCCCGCAAAGGCGGAGGTGTTGCAAACATTTACGATAGCAAATAAAAAAACAACAACTGGGTTTTTGTCTTTTGAGCTTCTAATCATGAAATCTACGCAGCCTACTCAATCACTTTTTATAGCTACTATTGACAGGCCTCCTGGGCCATATACAGCATTCCTCACTGAGTTCCCTGGATTCCTATCGGTCCTTGCAGTTATGGCAGATAATATTCAAATTTTTGGTGACTTTAATATTCACATGGAAAAGTTCACAGACCCACTCCAAAAAGCTTTCGGAGCCATCATCGACTAAGTGGGTTTTGTCCAACATGTCTCCGGACCTACTCACTGCCAGTCATACTCTGGACCTAGTTTTGTCCCTTGGAATAAATGTTGTGGATCTTAATATTTTTCCTCATAATCCTGGACTATCGGACCACCATTGTATTACGTTTGCAATTGCAACAAATAATCTGCTCAGACCCCAACCAAGGATCATCAAAAGCCGTGCTATAAATTCTCGGACAACCCAATGATTCCTAGATGCCCTTCCAAACTCCCTCCACCTACCCAAGGACGTCAGAGTACAAAAATCAGTTAACCACCTGAGGAACTCAATTTAACCTTGCATAATACCCTAGATGCAGTCGCACCCCTAAAAACAAAAAAACGTTTGTCATAAGAAACTAGCTCCCTGGTATACAGATTATATCCGAGCTCTGAAGCACGCTTCCAAACAAATTACAGAAAATTGGAACGGAAATGGCGCTACACAAACTGGAAATCTTCTGACTAGCTTTTGAAAGACGGTACCGTGCAGGATCGACGAGCCCTCACTGCTGCTCGATCATCCTATTTTTCCAACTTAATTGAGGAAAATAAGAACAATCCAAAATGTATTTTTGATACTGTCGCAATGCTAACTAAAAAGCAGCATTCCCAAGAGAGGATGGCGTTCACTTCAGCAGTGATAAATTCATGAACTTCTTTGACGAAAAGATCATGATCATTAGAAAGCAAATTACGGACTCCTCTTTAAATCTGCCTATTCCTCCAAAGCTCAGTTGTCCTGAGTCTACACAACACTGCCAGGACCTAGTGTCACGTTCCTGACCTTATTTCCTTTGTTTAGTCTTTGTTTAGTTGGTCAGGACGTGAGCTGGGTGGGTATATTCTATGTTATGTGTTTCATTGGTTTAGGGTTGTCTAATTGGCCTGATATGGTTCTCAATCAGAGGCAGGTGTTTTACGTTGTCTCTGATTGGGAACCATATTAAGGTAGGCTGTTCTCACTGTTTGTTTGTGGGTGATTGTTCCTGTTCATTGCGTTCTTTGTTTTACTAGGTTCACATGTTCAGGTCTGTAGCGTCGTTGGTTTCATTCTGTTTATTGTTTTGTTCGTGTTTATAAGTGTTCCAATAAATATGGAAACGTACCACGTTGCGATTTGGTCCTCCTCTCTTCCACCTAACGACGAGCGTTACACCTAGGATCAAGGGAGACACTCAAGTTTTTTTAATACTATATCTCTTGACGCATTGATGAAAATAATCATGGCCTCTAAATCTTCAAGCTGCATACTGGACCCTATTCCAACTAAACTACTGAAAGAGCTGCTTCCTGTGCTTGGCCCTCCTATGTTGAACATAATAAATGGCTCTCTATCCACCGGATGTGTACCAAACTCACTAAAAGTGGCAGTAATAAAGTCTGTCTTGAAAAAGCCCAACCTTGAGCCAGAAAATATAAAAAACTAATCGGCCTATATCGAATCTTCCATTCCTCTCAAAATGTTTTGAGAAAGCTGTTGCACAGCAACTTACTTCCTTCCTGACAAACAATGTATACGAAACTCTTCAGTCTGGTTTTAGACCCCATCATAGCACTGAGACTGCACTTGTGAAGGTGGTAAAGGACCTTTTACTGGCATCAGACCGAGGCTCTGCATCTGTTCTCGTGCTCCTAGACCTTAGTGATGCTTTTGATACCATCGATTACCACATTCTTTTGAAGAGATTGGAAACCCAAATCGGTCTACACGGACAAGTTCTTAACTGTTTTAGATCTTATCTGTCGGAAAGATATCAGTTTGTCTCTGTAGATGGTTTGTCCTCTGACAAATCAACTGTAAATTTTGGTGTTCCTCAAGGCTCCGTTTTAGGACCACTATTGTTTTCACTATATATTTTACCTCTTGGTGATGTCATTCGGAAACATAATGTTAACTTTCACTGCTATGCAGTGCCAAAAAATGCAGAACCAAAAAATGTGATCATATTACTCCAGTGCTAGCCTCTCTACACTGGCTTCCTGTTAAGGCAAGGGCTTTACTGCTAACCTACAAAGCATTACATGGGCTTGCTCCTACCTATCTTTCCAATTTGGTCCTTACATACCTACATGTACGCTACGGTCACAAGACGCAGGCCTCCTTACTGTCCCTAGAATTTCTAAGCAAACAGCTGGAGACAGGGTTTTCTCCTATAGAGCTCCATTTTTATGGAATTGTCTGCCTATCCATGTGAGAGACCCAGACTAGGTCTCGACCTTTAAGTCTATATTGAAGACTCATCTCTTCAGTAGGTCCTATGATTGAGTATAGTCTGGCCCAGGAGTGTGAAGGTGAACGGAAAGGCACTTGGAGCAACGAACCACCCTTGCTGTCTCTGCCTGGCCGGTTCCCCTCTCTCCACTGGGATTCTCTGCCATAAACTTTATTACAGGGGCGGAGTCACTGGCTTACTGGTGTTCTTCCATGCCATCCCTAGGAGGGGTGCGTCACTTGAGTAGGTTGAGTCACTGACGTGATCTTCCTGTCCGGGTTGGCGCCAGTAACCGAAAGGTTGCTGGATCGAATCCCCGAGCTGACAAGATAAAAATCTGTCCTTCTGCCCATGAACAAGGCAGTTAACCCATTGTTCCACGGTTGGTCATCACTGTAAATAAGAATTTGTTCTTAACTGATTTGCCTAGTTAAATCAAGGTAAAAAAAAAAATTTAAATCAACAAATTGATTAAAGGTAGCTACAGTTGAAGTCGGAAGTTTACATACACTGAGGTTGGAGTCATTAAAACTCGTTTTTCAACCACTCCACAAATTTCTTGTTAACAAACTATAGTTTTGCCAGGTCGGTTAGGACATTTACTTTGTGCATGACACAAGTAATTTTTCCAACAATTGTTTACAGACAGATTATTTCACTTATAATTCACTGTATCACAATTCCAGTGGGTCAGAAGTTTACATACACTAAGTTGACTGTGCCTTTCAACAGCTTGGAAAATTCCAGAAAATGATGTCATGGCTTTAGAAGCTTCTGATAGGCTAATTGACATCATTTGAGTCAATTGGAGGTGTACCTGGGGATGTATTTCATTGCCTACCTTCAAACTCAGTGCCTCTTTGCTTGACATCATGGGAAAATCAAAAAAAAAGACCTCAGAAAAAAAATTGTAGACCTCCTTGGGAGTAATTTCAAATGCCTGAAGGTACAACGTTCATCTGTACAAAAAATAGTGCGCAAGTATAAACACCATGGGACCACGTAGCCGACATACCACTAATTCTCCTAGAGATGAACTTACTTTGGTGCAAAAAGTGCAAATCAATCCCAGAACAACAGCAAAGGACTCTGTGAAGATGCTGGAGGAAACAGGCACAAAAGTATCTATATCCACAGTAAAACGAGTCCTATATCAACATAACCTGAAAGGCCGCTCAGCAAGGAAGAAGCCACTGCTCCAAAACCATCATAAAAAGTCAGACTACGGTTTGCAACTGCACATGGGGACAAAGATCATACTTTTTGGAGAAATGTCCTCTGGTCTGATGAAACAAAAACAGAACTGTTTGGCCATAATGACCATCGTTATGTTTGGAGGAAAAAGGGGGAGGCTTGCAAGCCGAAGAACACCATCCCAACCGTGAAATGACTTAAATGTAAATGTAAATGTAAGCATGGGGGTGGCAGCATCATGTTGTGGGGGTGCTTTGCTGCAGGAGGGACTGGTGCACTTCACAAAATAGATGGCATCATGAGGAAAGGAAAATGATGTGGATATATTGAAGCAACATCTCAAGACATCAGTCAGGAAGTTAAAGCTTGGTTGGAAATGGGTCTTCCAATTGGACAATGACCCCAAGCATACTTCCAAAGTTGTGGCAAAATGGCTTAAGGACAATAAGTCAAGGTATTGGAGTGGCCATCACAAAGCCCTGACCTCAAGCCTATAGAAAATGTGTGGGCAGAACTGAAAAAGCGTGTGCAAGCAAGGAGGCATACAAACCTGACTCAGTTACACCAGCTCTGTCAGGAGGAATGGGCCAAAATTCACCCAACTTATTGTGGGAAGCTTGTGGAAGGCTACCTGAAACGTTTGACCCAAGTTAAACAATTTAAAGGCAATGCTACCAAATACTAATTGAGTCTATGTAAACTTCTGACCCACTGGGAATGTGGTGAAAGAAATAAAAGCTGAAATAAATAATTCTCTCTACTATTATTCTGGCATTTCACATTCTTAAAATAAAGTGGTGATCCTAACTGACCTAAGACAGGGAATGTTTACTAGGATTAAATGTATTTGGCTAAGGTGTATGTAAACTTCAAACTTCAACTGTAAGTTGAGCATCTTCTACAATATCCCTCCTCACGGTTGCCAAAAGCAGAAGTGCCATGGGGGTGTATCTAGGGGGAAGAAATTGAATTAGTTGTGGTCCCTGAAATTAATCAACCTATTGAGACATACATGTAGTCTACACTACCGGACATAAGTTTTAGAACACCTACTCATTCAAGGGTTTTTCTTTATTTTTAAAGAAAAACCCTGTGAAGACATCAAAAATATGAAAAAACACACATGGAATCATTTAGTAACCAAAAAAGTGTTAAACAAATCTAAATATATTTCATATTTTAGATTCTTTAAAGTAGCCACCCTTTGCCTTGATGACAGTTTTGCACACTCTTGGCATTCTCTCAACCAACTTTGTGAGGTAGTCACCTGGAATGCATTTCAATTAACAGGTGTGCCTTGTTTAAAGTTAATTTGTGGAATTTCTTTCCTTCTTAATGCGTTTGAGCCAATCAGTTGTGTTGTGACAAGGTAGGGGGGTATACAGAAAGCCCTATTTGGATAAAATACCAAGTTCATATTATGGCAAGAATAGCTCAAATAAGCAAAGAGAAACGACAGTCCATCAATACTTTCAGACATGAAGGTCAGTGAATACGGAAAATTTCAAGATCTTTGAAAGTTTCTTCAAGTGCAGTCGCAAAAACCATTAAGCACTATGATGAAACTGTCTCTCATGAGGACCGCTAGAGGAATGGAAAACCCAGAGTTACCTCTGCTGCAGAGGATAAGTTCATTAGAGTTAACTGCACCTCAGATGGCAGCCCAAATAAATGCTTCACAGAGTTCAAGTAACAGACACATCTCAAAATCAGCCCTGTTATAAAACATAAAGAGTAAAAAAATTATTCCGCAAGACATCAGTACCAAAAATGATTGCCTAAATTGCAATGCCTACAAGTTGAAGGCCTATTTTATATTTGGATAGGCCTAAATTAAACATTAGAATTTAGATCATTTTGAATACACATATGGATTTCAATAAACAAATGGATAAGACTGTTCTATTCTCTTTGATTTAGTTCCTATTGCAACTCAGACAAATGACTGAATGGATGACATAGACTGACTGAATGAAGGATTAATTCAATGTTCAAATATGTTGGAATGCATGCTCTGCACTTTATTTGGCTAATAGGGAAATAGGCCTGCATTAGGGTATAATGACTCTATGGCTGCATGCCTACAGAAGGGCATCTTCTGAGGCTGAGGGGTGCTTTTCTGAAGGTGCATGGTCCTGTGGAGCTCTTCGTGATGGAGGGAATAGCCTAAACGGAGACTACCTAAGACCACTGCAACAGAGTTATTGTAAAGTGTGGGAATAAGCTTATGCCAGACTTAGCCTACGTTTAACCTTTCCCTTGTTCATTTCAAAGTCCATACAGTATGTTCATGACCCGATTAATATAAATCATGTACAATTATTTTATATTATTATTATGATTATTTTACACCTCCTACAGAATATGCTTTGGCAAGATTTTGAGTGATAAAATAAACATCAAAACATTAGATAAAAAAAACATTTAGCGTGGCAAAGACTCTGGTGGTCATACGTAATTCATAGATTCACCAAACATCTATTATTCTTCTATGTTTCATTATTCCTGGTATATACTACTGGTTATGATTGCAGACACAGCCCAGAGAATGGGATGGTGCAATAATCAATTAGTCATATTTTGAAAAGTTGGCCATGCTGTAGAAATACACCTAGTGGACTGAAACTTCACTGTTGTATGCATAATACAGCTAGTGCTATCTAGACTTGCGCAGGCAAACAAATCCATTACATTAGCTACCTAAATGTGAAGTAAACTCAATTGAGGAGTAATAGAGAATGGAGACTTTAAACTTGAAAACGTGCAGAATACCTCTTTCTGGTTTCCCTGACTTCCGTTTTTTTATACTGTGTTATGCTTGTTCGCGTAGCACTCCTCACAGGCTGTTTGGTGTATGATTTTGTCTTGTTTGTGAGATGAAAATGCCAAAACTCTGAAAGGTATTATTGTACTGGAGTCATGAGTCAGCTAACCTGGAGTCCAATCAATGAGACAAGATTGGAGATGTTGGTTAGATCTGCCCTGCCCTATAAAAAACACTCACAAAATTTGAGTTTGCTATTCATAAGAGGCATTGCCCGATGTGAACCATGCCTTGAACAAAATAGATCTCAAAATACCTAAGATTAAGAATTGTTGACTTGCATAAAGCTGGAATTGGTTACAAAAGTGTCTCTAAAAGCCTTGATGTTCATCAGTCCATATTCTGGGTTCAAGTCCAGGCTCTGTCGCAGCTGGCCACGACCTGGAGACCCATGGGGAAGCGCACAATTGGCCCAGCGTCGTCCGGGTTAGGGGAAGGTTTGGCCGGCAGGGATGTCCTTGTCCCATCGCGCACTAGTGACTTCTGTGGCGGGCCGGGCGCAGTGCACGCTGACATGGTCGCCAAGTGAACAGTGTTTCCTCCGACACGTTGGTGCGGCTGGCTTCCAGGTTAAGTGGGCATTGTGTCAAGAAGCAGTGCGGCTTGGTTGGGTTGTGTTTCAGAGGACGTACGGCTCTCGACCTTCGCCTCTCCCGAGTCCGTGCGGGACTCGCAGTGATGAGACAAGACTGTAACTACCATTTGGATACCACGAAATTGGGGAGAAAAAGGGGGTTAAAATATATATATATATATAAAGATGACTGCAAGAGCACAGAGCAAAATGCTTAATGAGGTTAAGAAGAATCGTAGAGTTTCAGCTAAAGGCTTACAGAAATCTCTGGAACATGCTAACATGTCTGTTGACGAGTCTATGATACGTAAAACACTAAACAAGAATGGTGTTCATGGGAGAACACCATGGAAGAAGCCACTGCTGTCCAAAAAAACCATTACTGTACGTTTGAAGTTTGCTAAAGAGCACCTGGATGGTCCACAACGCCATTGGCAAAATATTCTGTGGACAGATGAAACTAAAGTTGAGTTGTTTGGAAGGAACACACAACACTATATTTTGAGGAAAAAATTGCACAGCACACCAACATCAAAACCTCATCCCCACTGTAAAGTATGGTGGAGGGAGCATCATGGTTTGGGGCTGCTTTGCTGCCTCAGGGCCTGGACAGCATGCTATCATCGAAAGAAAAATGAATTCCCAAGTTTATCAAGACATTTTGCAGGAGAATGTTAGGCTGTCCGCCAATTGAAGCTCAACAGATGTTGGGTGATGCAAGAGCACAACGACAAAAAACACAGAAGTAAATCAACAACAGAATAGCTTCAACAGAAGAAAATACGCCATCTGGAGTTCTGACTTCAACCCAATTGAGATGCTGTGGCATGACCTCAAGAGAGCGGTTCACACCAGACATCCCAAGAATATTGCTGAACTGATATAGTTTTGTAAAGAGTAATGGTCCAAAATTCCTCCTGATCATTGTGCAGGTCTGATCTGCAACTACAGAAAATATTTGGTTGAGGTTATTGCTGCAAAAAGGAGGGTAAACCAGTTACTAAGTCCAAGGGTTCACATACACGGTGTGTTCAATAAAGACATGAAAACGTATAATTGTTTGTGTGTTATTAGTTTAAGCAGACTGTGTTTGTCTATTGCTGTGGCTGAAATGAAGATCAGATCACATTTTATGACATATTTATGCAGAAATACAGGTAAATTAAGACCAAAAAGCAAATTTCTATTTTAATACATTTTATGATATAGCTAATTTAGACTTTGTGTAATTTAGACTCACGTGCTAGTAAGAACTAGGAAACTCATAAATGTCCGACTTTCTAACTGGTTGTTGTCATACACATACTGCGTTCAACAAATCAGCAAGTCAGAGTTTCCTAGTTCCGACTAGCATGTGAACACGGCATATAAACCCTGGATTGCTGATGCTACATGTATTGGCCATAGAGTAGCACAGTATGAGTCATAATACCCATAAAACCTAGCGGTCAAACAGGGAAATGGTTCCAATATTTTTTCCACCATTCATTTATCCCATAGGGGATTTTAGAAACACGTAAAATAAGGGCTGTGTTTCATGTAGGCTTACCCTGGCGTAACGTTTTGATAACCGTGTAAATCTCTCTAGGACAAGGGGACTTTTATCAATATATTTGCCTGTATTTATCCCCACAAAATGAAACGTTAATTAGCTGCTAATGTAGCTATCATAAGAACTACAAATGCCATGATGCCTGGACAAGACTGCCGAATCGAGACAAAGGTAAGATGTAGTGAAGGCTAAATCTAGTAATGAATAAATTGGCTACATTTCTTTAAATTGACAATTCTGTGAACTGTTTTGTGCAAGTTTTAAATTGACACAGACTAACATATAGACGAAAGTCACCTTGTTCGAGAGAGATTTACATGGTTATCAAAACGTCACGCCAGGGTAAGCCTACACGAAACACATACCTTATTTTAAGTGTTTCTGAAATTCCCAATGGGAAAAAATGAATGGTGGAAAAACAATTGGGACCATTACCCTATTTGACTGCTAGATTTTATGGGTATTATGACACCACCACTGTGGGGCTCTATTGAGAGATTTTAAAGCCACCAGACGGCCATATTGGCACTCCCCAGTAGGAACTGCCCTCCATAGGAATGAATGGAATTCTACAGTATGTTAGGGTTAGCAGTGTGGTTAAGGTTAGGCTTAGGTTTAACATTGTAGAAATAGACAGGGTTTATGATTTCGTGGCTGTGCTTCCTATCACTCAGAAGTTGTATAGCAAGCTAAGGTGACAACAATGCCTGCCATTGACGTTTCCCAGTTGCTTTGAATGTTCAAAATCATAGTGTAAGAACACTTTTAGATTCTCAAAGGATAAATCAAATCAAAGTTTATTTGTTACGTGCGCTGAATACAACCGGTGTAGACCTTACAGTTAAATGCTTACTTACAGGCTCTAACCAATAGTGCAAAAAAGGTATTAGGTGAACAATAGATAAGTAAAGAAATAAAACAACAGTAAAAAGACAACCTATATACAGTAGCGAGTCCATAAAAGTAGGGAGGCTACATACAGACACCGGTTAGTCAGGCTGATTGAGGTAGTATGTACATGTAGATATGGTTAAAGTGACTATGCATATATGGTGAACAGAGAGTAGCAGTAGCGTAAAAGAGGGGTTGGCGGGTGGTGGGTGGCGGGACACAATGCAGATAGCCCGGTTAGCCATTGTGCGGGAGCACTGGTTGGTCGGCCCAATTGAGGTAGTATGTACATGAATGTATAGTTAAAGTGACTATGCATATATGATAAACAGAGAGTAGCAGCAGCATAAAAAAGAGGGGGGGCACACAATGCAAATAGTCCGGGTAGCCATTTGATTACCTGTTCAGGAGTCTTATGGCTTGGGGGTAAAAACTGTTGAGAAGCCTTTTTGTCCTAGACTTGGCACTCCGGTACCGCTTGCCATGCGGTAGTAGAGAGAACAGTCTATGACTGGGGTGGCTGGGGTCTTTGACAATTTTTAGGGTCTTCCTCTGACACCGCCTGGTGTAGAGGTCCTGAATGGCAGGCAGCTTAGCCCCAGTGATATACTGGGCCATACGCACTACCCTCTGTAGTGCCTTGCAGTCAGAGGCCGAGCAATTGCCAGTCAGGATGCTCTCGATGTTGCAGCTGTAGAACCTTTTGAGGATCTCAGGACCCATGCCAAATCTTTTTAGTTTCCTGAGGAGGAATAGGCTTTGTCGTGCCCTCTTCACGACTGTCTTGGTGTGTTTGGATCATTCTAGATGTTCCAACTAGCTAGGTATCTTTTTAGTTTTCTAGCACATTCATTCATTTGTTTGTGAACAATTAACAAGCAAGTTAGCTCCCACATGTTCTTGTCAAACTATCAACAGAGTAGCTAGCAAGCAACAAGATATGCCAAATACTGGGTCTAAAAACCACTTGAGGGCAAATGAATCAGATTTGACCATTCAGACAAGTCGCATGGCTAGGAATCAGATTTGTACATATCCGTGGGAAGTAGGGGCGCTGAGGGTGCACCCCCTGAAAAAACAGAATCAATATTTTTTTTAAATTATAAATCACAAAAGTAGTGCACTGGGCCTTTACTAGTCATGTATTAGCAGACCGATATAGCCCCCCCCCCGACAAAAGAATCTCAGCACCCCAACCCTCAAACTACTTCCGGCGGCTATAGATTTGTATCCGATTTCAAACCACCTACGAAGGTGGTTTCAAATATGTCTTGAAATATCCGATTCCATATGCTTTTTGGCTATTCAGACTGCAGGAAAAAGAACAGATTCAAATTGGATATGCAAGAAAAAAGGATCGAGTCACTTGTGAACAAGGCTTCACTTACTTTTTGACTGCAGCTGGGGCAAAGGTCTAAATGTGCTGAGTGGATGTTTTGCCCCTCCTTCATAATGTGTATGGGGTTTATTTCGATATGGGCGCATGGTTAACAACTGGTGCTCAACATCATGGCTGTATATCAGTCTGATTAGTCAACAAGTGTAGCATGTGATTGATGAGTGTGCTTGAACTCTGTGCCATTTGGGCACTACATAAAATACCTGGCCAGTCATGTCTGATAGCCAGACAGTATTCACACACTTTGATATGATATTTGCATTAAAGAGGGCATGAATGTATTTTGATAAATGTTCCAAAATTAGATATATTTTCTGTATTAAGTGTTCCAAATGTAGGGGATGCATGAATCGCTATACTGTAACTCATGTGTCTGAGTGTTTGAACATGTTCTGCACCTTGAGACATAGACGGTTTGTGTGTCTGGCCAACAACACTAAGGGGCCGTATCAGTGTGTCTGTGCCTGTGAGTGGACATGTGAGTTGAGGGACTTGAGTTACGGGGGCATTTCCCCTGTCTCTAGGCACCACTATGGGCAGAGAGAGAAAGAGAGATAGAGTGTGAAAGGGGGAGAGAAAGTCAGAGTGTGGGTGAGAGACAGATAGAGAGAGAAAGGGAGTTAGGGGTGGGTAGAAAGAGAGAGAGAGAGATGAGGAAAGAGAGGGTGGAAGCACCGAAAGAGACAGATATGGGGAAAGAGGGGGTGGGTAGGGGTGACACGGAAAGAGAGAGCGATGGGGAAGGGGTGGGTCATGTTCTGGTAGAAAACTTCTCTACGTGTTCCCATAAAAAAAGGCAGAGTAACATAAGCCTTGCCCCACCCCCTCACCCCAACCCAACGCCTCCCGTAACCCTCTCCCATGCCCCCCCGCAACCCAACGCCCCCCGTAATCCTCTCCTATGCCCCCCCGCCTGAACCCCCTGCACCCCACCCCAACACCTCCTGTTACCCTCTCCCATGCCCCCCCCACACGCCCCCTAGACTATATCAGGTTAGCATAGGTTGTGAAGAGTTTCAAATATTTCAGTAAATTGGGCAGATGTTAAAAAACTGATAGTTTTGTTGTTTATTCTGCTAGAAATTGAGAGCTCAATTCAGCCTTTCACCACCATCACTATTCTGCCCCCTCATGTGAAAAGCATTACTGCCTGGGTTAGGGCAAGGTTAAAAATCAAGGCTCTGCAATGAGTAATGGTATATTTGGATAAATAATTCATTACATTTAGTAAAAAAAACAATGAACTATTGTCCCTTGACTAGAGCAATGAATCTGTATTTTAATCTATAGAGCATTCACAAATGCCCTTTGAAAATCCTTTGTACACAGTAACTAACTCATACAGCATATCATTAAGTGAAGCTGACCAGGTGGGTACAGTAAATCAGCTTTAATCCAACTGAATAGTATCCATTGAACTGTTTTCCCCTTTAACTGTGACAGTGGATTTGTACATTTTTTTGTTGTATTTTTTTGACCGAATGCTTCTCTCACCTGTAGCATTATTTTTTTTTTACATTTAACCTTTAATTAACTAGGCAAGTCAGTTAAGAACAAATTCTTATTTACAATGACGGCCTACACCGGCCAAACCCGGACGACGCTGGGCCTATGGGACTCCCAATCACGGCCGGTTGTGATACAGCCTGGATTCGAACCAGGGTGTCTGTAGTGATGCTTCTAGCACTGAGATGTAGTGCCTTAGACCACTGCGTCACTCGGGAGTACCATAAAATGCACCACCAGATGTCATCATAGGCAAATGAGAGATGGCTGTGCCATCTTGCTGTTCCATTGACAACCATCAGCAAATATTGCTTCCAAAACAATATCATGGATAAGTGAGGGAAAAAAGCGTATTTGATCAAGACCAATTAACTTGTATCCAGTTATTTTACAGTTATTCGGTTCTATGATCTCTCATGAGTCATAACATATAATTGTCATTGAGGGAAATATGTTGGCTAGGACATGTTCTGCAGTATTTGTCTTGTCTTTGAAGAAGGAGCCATCCAAACCATGACTTTTGAAGTGAAGCCTGTAGCAAGCTATGCACATAGAGAAAATCTCACAAATTGTCCTAGAAAGAGTTCTTCCCAAGTTGGAGGAGTCAAGGGGCCCCAAAAGTGAGCTTAGCACCTTCATTTACAGATCACGTTACTCGTCTACATACTTCTCTTTTGGTAAAGTATACCATGTAATGTACTGTATACATGTAGTCAGACACACAAATAGGTACCCTATGCTACATATGGAGAGCATCCCCTTTTCATGTGACCTTTGGAAGGATGGAGTGTGTATTTCTAGGGGTATCAGACTCCAGCTGGTTCTCGTTACAGCATCCCTCCGCCACTAATGACTCAATTAGCACTCTCATTTGCTCGTTATGACTAAACAGTGTTGTGACTAAACAGTGCAGCGTAAAGACGGGAGATCTCCAATTAGAGAGGCTATTTGGGTGTCATGGGTAATAGAACTGTTCTATTTCAACCTATTTTGGCCTCTCACATGCAACGTTACATTGGAACACTAACATCATCTAGCTAGTTCTAGTGTTGCAGTCATTTTAAGGGAGCCTCCTGAATACTAGGGATGCATCCCAAATGGCACCCTATTCCCTATATTGTGCACTACTTTTGGCCAGGTCCCATGGGGAATAGGGTGCCAGGCTAGCCCTCCCGGACCGGGAATAGCAGGCCCTGCCCTCCATCCATGCTGACTCTGTGGAAAGACTCCCATGGTAAAGCCAATCCATGGCCAACAAACACAAAACCTTTCAGGATTACACAGCACCGCTATGACAGCTGCTCAACTGCCTTAGACACCCTTTATAAAACTACATTCAGTCACGTACAACGATATCCCTCTGGTAACTGACCTTGAGAAAGGCGGAGATAAAATTGCTGTCTGTTTTTCAAGGTCTTTAAAAAAAAGATCTCTTACCATGGTAGATACATGAATACACATACTATTCTTTTTTTATGAGAAAAGCCATGTCTCTTTTTCATGAGGACAGCATCTCAGTAGTTGTGGTTTGGAAGCAGCCTCACTAAGCAGAGAAAGATGAGGTCAGCAATAAAGAGGAAGTGAGCTTCTGAATGTCGGGCAATCCTAATGATACCCTCAGCTGTCTGATCTGTCGACACTACAGGACATTTGCTGAGGAAGTCAAACGTACTTAATTAGATTTATGACAGTGAACAACAATTAAAGCGACACAGACTATTGGCATTTCGCATTAATCAATATGGATACAAAAACATTTGTTGTGAAAATGCTATAGGAAGCTGGTAAACAAACAGGAGGTCTATTACTGTAATGAGACAAAACAATAAGGCATAATAGTAATCCAACTCATGGAATTGAATTATAAATTATAACAACTTAAACAATAAGCAGATATCAAGCTTAACATAAGGAACCTACTCAAATCAACAAAAGCCTGGGTTAGAGTTCTTTGTTCACTGAAATGAGTTGAGCTTCAATGTTAATTAATGGCTACTAGTGTTTCTGGAACCAATTCAGACGAACATGATTCAGAATGTTTCCACTCAAATGTCTGTTTCTTTATGGCAATGGACCATTGGGTGAAGTGGGTGAAGTTTCCCCTAGGTACATATATAGGATCAGCTTCCCCTCCCCAATCTTAACCTTAACCATTAATGCAAAACTGCAAAACTGACCCAAGACCAGCAACTAGGGACAACGTAACATTACACCTGGACCTTTGAGGTGGAAGAAGCCTGACGGTTAGGCAGGTACAGCCATCAGCATGTTGGCTTGGTTCTTGTGTGTGATGTGGATCTAAACACAGGGTGTAAAATAAAGAGGTTTTACGATGCCGTCACAGTCTACAACACAGTCTATCCCTATACCCTCTGGTGTTAGGGAAACATTTTTGTTCTATCCATACACTGACACACCTGATTCAAGTAATGAAGTAATCACCAAGCCCTAGATGAATTGTGTCTGGTGTGTCAGTGTATGGCAAAAACAAAAATGTGGTCTGTCTGGTGAGGGTTTGGGAAATGCTGATCTCCAGTAAATCAAATTGTGTTTCTGAAACAATCTTGAGTCATGAGAATGGGCCTAATTGGGAACACTGCTAAAACAAACAAGCCAACATTTATTTATTACATTTCTTATTTAACCTTTATTTAACTAGGCAAGTCAGTTTAAGAACAATTCATATTTACAATGACGGCCTACCAAAAGGCAAAAGGCCTCCTGCGGGGACGGGGGCTGGGATTTAAAAAAAACAACATAAAAACAATATAAATACAAAAAGAATAAATACAATTTAAATATATTCTTAAGAATAAATGTGCCTTGAGTTGTCACACTCTAATTCAATTTGTCATAAAGATCCCAATGTAACGATATTCGTCGTCGGATGAAGATTAGTCGGACCAATGCGCAGCGTGGTAAGTGTTCATGTTATATTTATTAAAAAACAGAACACTAAACAAAATAACAAGGAGAAGGAACGAAAACGAAACAGTCCTGTAAGGTGCAGAAACACAAAACAGAAAACAACTACCCACAAAACCAACATGGAAAATTGCAACCTAAATAGGCTCCCCAATCAGAGACAACGAGAAACAGCTGTCTCTGATTGGGAACCAATTCAGGCCACCATAAACAAAAACCCTAGACAAGACAAAAACCCCTAGACAATACAAAAAACTAAACAAACCACCCTTGTCACACCCTGACCTAACCCTAACCAAAAAATAAAGAAAACAAATATAACTAAAGTCAGGGCGTGACACCCAAGGCCAACCTCACTTAATATATTACATTTATTATATCAAGTATAAAAGTATATTAATATTAGCACGTGCAAGGAGGCTGCATCCAGGGCTCACCATCAATCTACATAGGCAGTGCTTTATATGTCCTGAGAAAGGCAACAAGACAGAGAGACAGATCCATTTTAATTAACAAAAGGTAAAAGGCATAAAACCTTTAAGACTTGTGTATAGAGCATTAAAGTCTACCTGATAGTGATCTGTGAGGTTTGAGCCAGTCTGTGTCCAGCACACTTCAGCCCAGAATAGATCTGACCCATTTCGATAGCCCGACAACCCCACCACCTCAATCCGCTTGTCACTCGGGTCTGTGGTAGGGAACAGAACACATAAAAATACTATACATTGTCATACGCTTTTGAATCCCCTGCACATGCCAGAGGTCCATAGGAACCAATGAGCTCTCCTCAACCCCACCATTTACATCAGCAGTTGTCACAAAGTGTTTTTACAGTCACCCGGCCCAAACCCCAAAGAGCAAGCCGAAGCAAGAGCACACAATGATACACATTCATAGTGGAACAGATAATAAATTATATCTTAATTCTTAACTAAATATGTCACACAGATCTCCAAGTTGGAAATTGGTTAAAAAAAGGTAGCACTTTACATGAACCCTTCGACATAAGACAGTTACTGTCGTAACAAGGACATAACAGATAGTTATGTAATAGTACAGTCCACTTCCCTCCCACCCTGAGATGGTCAAACTGCACTTGTATTTACCGGGGTCCAGGTCCTCCGTCGGAGAAGTTGATGACCTGCCGTGGGTTCAATAAATAGTGGAACTTCCTCATCACTCTGAAACATACATGCCATGACATGATATTCCCTCACAGGACAACATGCTATTAGTGCAGGCTAGGAGATATTTTATGTCTGTCCTGCTCTGTTCTTACCTCTCCCCCTGCTTCCCTCCACTCTTTGGGTTCACAAACACCAGAAGAGGGTGGGTGTCTGGAATTGGAGCAATCTGCAAAGGGAGATGGGGAGGAGAAAATATGAATGTGTTAATTCCCCAAATTCCAGTAAATACAACTGCCATTCGCAGATCCATATAAAATTCAAATGTATTACTGGCTTTCACACATTGGTGCCCAGGCTAATAGATAGGACTAGTATTTTGTGTAAGGTGGATATGCTTACCCCTGACATTGATAGTTAGGGGACCCTACACTCTTAGAAAAAAGTGTTCCAAAAGGTTTTTTTGGCTGTCCCGATAGGATAAACCTGTTTTGGTTTCAGTAGAACCCTTTTAGGTTACATGTAGAACCCTCTGTGAATAAGGTTCCACAAGGTACCAAAAAGGGTTCTACCTGGAACCAAAAAGGGTTCCTCAAAAGGGTTTCCTATGGGGACAGCCGAATAACCCTTTTAGGTTCTAGGTAGCACCTTTTTCCCCCCTAAGAGTGTACCTGCAGAATGTGACCGTCTGGGGTGATGTCCTCTAGGCTAGTGTCCTCCGTGGACCTGGAGCAGACAGAGGGACCAGAGCAAGATTCAATTTCGCTGACTGAAAACACATTCTTGAAATTTACATAAAAGTGATCAGGTACGCAGATGAATCAAAATGTAAAATCATAATTTTACATTGAAATGTGAAGGACATTAGAACTCTTTTGAGCCTCACCCCAATCTGTTTTTTGGATTTAACGAATGTTTGGGCGCAAACACAGCAAGACAGTAGTGAAGAGGACATGACAACACCTTTTTCCCCTCAGGAGACTGAAAAGATTTGGCATGGGTCCCCAGATCCTCAAAAAGTTGTACAGCTGCCCCATCGAGAGCCTCTTGACCGGTTGCATCACCGCCTGGTTTGGTAACTGCTCGGCATCTGACCTTAAGGCGCTCCAGAGGGTAGTGCGCGCGGCCCAGTACATCACTGGGGCCAAGCTTCCTGCCATCCAGGACCAATATACTAGGCGGTGTCAGAGGAAAGCCCAATTTTTTTCCAAAAACTCCAGTCACCCAAGTCATAGACTGTTCTCTTTGCTACCACACGGAAAGCGGTACCGGAGCGCCAAGTCTAGGACCAAAAGGCTCCTTAACAGCTTCTACCCCCAAGCCGTAAGACTGCTGAACAATTAATCAAATGTCCACAGGACTATTTACATTGACCCCGCTCCATTTGTTTTTTACACTGCTGCTACTCGTTGTTTATTATCACTTCACCCATACCTACATGTACAAATGACCTCGACTAACCTGTACCCCCGCACATTGACTCGGTACCGGTACCCCCTGTATATAGCCTCATCATTTTTATTTTATTGTGTTACTTTTTATTATTTTTTATTTCGTTTATTTGGTAAATATTATTTTCTTAACTCTTTCTTGAACTGCACTGTTGGTTAAGGGCTTGTCAGTAAGCATTTCACGGTAAGGTCTACACATTGTATTCGACGCATGTGACAAATAAAGTTTGATTTGATGGATCAAGGTTCTTGTTGGCATAGCGACCATGGACGGTGTACTTGTATACTGATCGGGAGAGAAGAAAAAAAACACTCTTAAGCATTTCTCTTTGGAAATGTTTTGTTGTTTTTGCATGTTGTTGGCAGTATCAACAATGTGCAACTCTCTTCCATAGGCAGAATATTGGATCAACTATATTGATGAAAACGTTTAATATTTCAGTCTCACGTTGTTTACTAAAGCTGCACTTAAGGAGGGTGGGCATTGTGAGTGCAGGGGCAGGGAAGCTGAATCATGTTAAATGCATAAATAATAAGTTAAATGATGGTTGATTGACATTGTGGCCCTACCATGCTTAGTTTTGAGAAGCATATGGCACACATCTGTGCAGCAATCAGGGGGCATAAAGAACGACAGCAGTGATCACCAACCCTGGTCCTGAATAGCTATCGGACATGCAGGCTTTTATTCCAACCCAGCCCCAACACACATGATTCAACTAATCAACTACTGATACAGAACTTGGTTAAATCAGTCAATTGCTGGGCTGGGACAAAAGCTTGTATGCCCTTAGGCCTATACACTGTAGCTCTCAAGAACCAGAGTTCAGTTAGTGACCACAGAACTACAGTCTACTGGGACACACAGAACTCCGGTCTATGAATATCAGACACATAGAGATCGCCCCCTAGTGACGGGATAGAGCTCTTACAGATGCAGGAAAGGCCTCATTTCCTGAGGCTCCGATGCACGCTGCAGTACACAGGCTTGTTAAAGTGCTTCATCCTCCAGATGTGCTGCCTGTCCATTTCTGCCATCTGAGCGAGGAGAGAGAGCTAGAAAAGAGAGAGAGAGGCAGGGTTCTTTGTTAAAAACAGTCAAGTAAACAGCGGGGTAGTCTCGTTGCATGGTAGACTCGTAGCGAAGGAGACATTGTGGCTGTGTGAAGAGACTAACAGCATGGTAAAGTAAACAGCACACCAATCCAAACAAGTATCTATTGTATGTGTGTACAGACTTATTTCTGATCCAGTCCTGTCAACAAAGTATGAGGGCCATGAATAGATAGATTTTGGATAAGACAGGGACAAGATAAGACATAACTGGATAAGACATGACTTTGGGGTGACATTTAAAAGTATAATCTCAAACAAAATTGAATAAAGCTTTATCAAGATGTACAGTAGTTGAACCATAGAGCACATAACAAATGTTCTAGGACATAAGGAGTCTATTGTCATATGCTGAATCATGTACACTGATTGAGTTAACCAGAGGAGCCAGAGTCTGACTGTCGGTGCTCCTTGTCTTGAGTCCCAGCAGCACCAGATTGTTAATCCCAGCATCGATGGCATTCATCATGTCCTTTAGCACCTTAGGGACCAATCAGAGTAGTTAGGCTTCCACTGTTCCTGTTTCCCTGCCAATCAGAGTAGTTAGACTCCCACCGTTCCTGGTTCCTGACCAATCACAACGTATGCTAAATCTCACTGCGCTGCTGTGAGTGGACATCACTTCAAATTTAATTTCGTAAATTAATTTATTGGAATTGAAATTGAATTTAAACCCAACCCAGCTAAATACTGTTAATGTTAGCTACTCATCGCTATTCATTACAACTCTCTAACCAGGAACTTGCACAAGGACTGTACAACTGAGTGCTGCTGAGTGTAGATTTTGGGCCCAATTCAATCAAGACCGGTAACTAGGTTACTGGGATGAGACAAAACAATTTGAGAAAGTGTATATTTAGATTAATGTGGTCTAATTCTTTCCATGAAAATAATGTTTGCTCCCCATCAAAAAAAAGGCATGATAATTAAGGCATAATAATTCCAACATCAAAACATCAACACTTGCTTACTTGTCCCTGAAACCTGATGGGTAAACTACAAAGCAGATTGGTTAGATGTACTATGAATCTAGCTAGCTTCAGATTTCAGCTCAGGCTTCATCCATATTACGAAGGTGGATATTGATTCTGCCTCCACCGCTAACTCCAGCCAGGCTTGTAACTATCACGTTTCAGGTACGACCCAAATGCAGACCGTGTCGAAGTAACAATGTTTATTACAGCAACAGGGGCAGGCAAACAACAGGTCAGGTCAGGCAGAGGTCAGTAATCCAGAGCAGTGGGGCAAAAGTACAGGACAGCAGGCAGGGTCAGGGCAGGCAGAAAGGTCAAAACAGGGAAAACTAGAAAGCAGAAACAAATGAGAGACAGGAGCAGAGGGAAAAATGCTGGTAGGCTTGACGAAACAAAACGAACTGGCAGCAGACAAACCGAGAACACAGGTATAAATACACAGGGAATAATGGGGAAGATGGGCGACACCTGGAGAGGGGTGGAGACAAGCACAAAGATGTGAAACAGATCAGGGCGAGACACATACTGGATAAGGTCTGCCAAAATGACAAGATGCCAAGTGTGTGGCGAAATCCTGCACCGAGCCTTCACCGTGCGCTGCCACTTTAAGAGCGCATCAGCAGTAAGAAGGAGGAAATAAAGACAGCTCTTTCAGCTCTCTGGGAAGGAGCTTTTGGTTGGTATTTAACTCAATCATCGGTGTGACCGCTCTAAATCGTGGTTGTTATAGTTTGGGACCGCACCGGTTATGGATCGCATGGATTAGTAGCAACATTGTTGCGAAGCTTTGACATACAAACTATCAGACGGTCAGACAGTACACCGGCACGCCTGAAGACCACAGCTAAGATCTCTTGTTCTTGTTCTCTCATTCTCTTCCTTCTATCGTTCCAGTGCTTTACCCTGCAACAGACTTTCTATTTTTCTAATGCACTTCCCATTGATGTTCATTAGAGCTGGACTATTATTGCCCTGCCAGAAATATTTGGGTGGACATTTTAATTAAAAGGGAGGTTGCTTGCAAGTTGTGTATTGTTATTTGAACTATATTGATGACATGTGGCCGAGAAGATTGTGGCCATTTTTAAGGCCTTTGTTTTGTCTATGAACACCCCCCACATTCATACCCTCTGCACTCCTCCACTGGAAGGTAATACATATTACTGCAAATCCTCTGATGACTGGGTTCTTTCTTGTAAATTGTTATTAAGAAGTTGCCGTTCAATTGCATGAGGAATTATTGGTCGGGTTACCCCTGTGCTGTGACGTGTGTCTTCTCTTTTCTCTCCACTGGCTATCTGGCAAACAGGCTACACTCTAGGCAGTCTCTTCTGCTGATGTGTGTGGGCCTGGTAGTGGTACTCTCTCTATTACACTCTTTTCCTTTCGGCATGGTTAATACCTGCCTGGCGCCCGAACAAAATCTTTATCTTTACCCCTCTCTAATAAATACCGCTACAAGTATATTCTACATAAGTGTATACTGCTTTATGTAAACATTAGCTGTATCCATAATGAAAGCAGAGATAGGCAGGTAGCCTAGTGGTTAAGAGCGTTGGGCCAGTAACTGAACTTTTGCAGGTTGAAATCCCTGAGCAGACTAGGTAAATTTTTTTGATATACTCTTGAGCAAGGCACTTAACCCTAATTGCTCCTGTAAGTCGCTCTGGATAAGTGTCGGCTAAAATGCTTTGTAGTATACCCGTCAGGTGAAATGTTTTGATTTAATACCCAGTGAGTATTCCCATAAGGATAATTGACAGGTATGCAAGTGGATGTTTTACCGGTCTGCGATCTGTCACGTCCCAACCCAGGTAGTCTGCCGCATGCATCATCTGGGCGATGATCCACTTCCTGATTGAGAGTTAAAGCACATTATCATGGAGGTGTGTATTCTTTCACAACTCCTACTGTTCACTGTACAGTGTACACTACATCCCTTTTGATTTGATGTGAGAGTAGAATGTATTCATAATACATCATATAGAAAGTACATTTCAGTCAAGTTGAAGTCATTTACTGAGCTGTCCAGGAGTCCGTTGCTATCTATGTCGTAAAGTTTGAAAGTAACAAAGCACAAAAGGTTATGAAATTAGTAAATCAATAACAAATCCTTTGTTTCCACTCTCTGCTCCTTGTCTCTCCTCACTGGTGAATTGAAAGCAGCTAAAATATAAACTTATCAGGGAATACAACTATCACACAGAATTACATTTGGTGAAAAGACAGTAGGCTACTCAGTACTCACGTTC
The DNA here is from genome assembly GCF_045679555.1 of Salvelinus alpinus. Lineage (NCBI taxonomy): Eukaryota > Metazoa > Chordata > Actinopteri > Salmoniformes > Salmonidae > Salvelinus > Salvelinus alpinus. The sequence continues at coordinate 34,056,432 of NC_092097.1, read as the reverse complement.
CAGTTTCTGGCGTCTTTTCCTCCATCACAGAGAAGTAACATGACACATCTTTGAGGTAGACTTGACCTGAAAGACAAAGCCAGGAGTTTATTCAGATGTTTAGCAATTTGAATTTTATTCACTTCTTGCCCATATCAAGTAAGGAGCCATTTACAGTACGCATTAAAGTATAACATATTGTTGAGCTATCGTAAACTCATGAATGTTCACATCAATGCTGTCACTTTTTAAGAGCAATTGATGGGCATTGAGGGTATACGTAAGATACAGTGCCTAGTGAAGGCAGGCAGGGGTCGATAATCCAGAGTAGTGGGGCAAAGATACAGGACGGCAGGCAGGCTCAGGGGTCAGGCGGGCGGGCGGGCTCAGGGACAGGACAGGCAAGGGTCAAACCCCGAGAAAAGAGAGACTGGGGAAAAGCAGGAGCTGATACAAAAAACGCTGGTTGACTTGACAAACTGGCAACAGACAAACAAAAAACGCAGGTATAAATACACAGGGGATAATGGGGAAGATGGGTGACACCTGGAGAGGGGTGGAGACAATCACAAAGACAGGTGAAACAGATCAGGGTGTGACAGTACCACCCCCCAGGGGCGCTACCTGGCGTCCTACCTGGGCGCACACCTGGTTGAACGGGGTGACGGCGGTGGAAGTCAGCGATGAGGACTGGGTCCAGGATGCCTCTAGCGGGGACCCAGCACCTCTCCTCCGGGCCATAACCCTCCTAGTCAACCAGGTACTGGAATCCCCTGCCCCGCGGTCGAACACTCCGGAGACGTCTCACCATGTAAGCCGGATGGCCGTCGATGAGAGGGGTGGGCCTGGAAACAGTAGACAAAGGGCTGTGAGACATGGATTTAACTCGGGACACATGAAAGGTGGGGTGTATACAAAGGGTACGGGAAACAGAAGATGAACAGCAGGAGGGACTAATCATTTTAGAGATGGGAAACGAGCCAAAAAAACAGGGGGAGAGATTGCAGGATTCCACCCGGAGGGGCAGATCCCGGGTGGATAGCCATACCTTCTGCCCGAGACGATGCCGGGGTCTGATGGCGATCTGCTTGTCGTTGATACCTGGAGGTGGTCTTGAGGAGGGCCGACCTGGTTCTCCTCCAGGTACGACAACAGCGGTGGACAAACATCTGGGCAGAAGGTACGCCGACCTCTACCTCCTGCTCGGTGAAGAGCAGGGGCTGATACCCCAGGGAACATTCAAAGGGCGATAGGCCCGTGGTAGAGCAGGGAAGGGTGTTGCATGCGTATTCCACACACACAAGCTGCTGGCTCCAGGTGGTGGGGTTGGCGGAGACCAGGCAGCGCAGAGTTGTCTCAAGGTCCTGGTTGGCTTGCTCCGACTGGCCATTGGACTGGGGGTGAAACCCAGAGGACAGGCTAGCCGACGACCCAATGACGGTGCAGAACGCCTTACAGAACCCGGGACGAGAACTGAGGGCCCTGGTCGGAGACCATGTCCATGGGCAGTCCATGGATTCAGAAGACGTGCTGCACCATGAGCTGGGCCGTTTGTGGTTGGTCCATACGATGAACGCATGTTCTGCCCCCTCCAGCCAGTGCCTCCATTCCTCCAACGCCATCTTCACTGCGAGAAGCTCACGATTTCCCACATCGTAGTTTTTCTCCATGATGTTGAGGCGATGGGAGAAGGCGCAGGGATGTAGTTTCAGGTCCAGGGCAGAATGCTGGGACAGGACCTTCCCCACTCCTACATTCGACACATCGGCCTCCACCACGAACTGATGGGAAGGGTCAGGATGAACCAGGATGGGAGCAGTGGTGAAGCGGTGTTTGAGGTCCCGGAACACCCGGTCAGCAGCAGGGGACCACATGAACGGAACCTTGGGAGAAGTGAGGGGGGAAGCCAGAGTGCTGTAACCCCCGATGAAGCGGCAATAGAAGTTGGAGAACCCCAGGAAACGTTGCAGCTGCACCCTGGACGAAGGCTGGGGCCAATCCACCACCGCTCTCACCTTCCCGGGATCTCTCTGGACACTCCCAGCGGAGATGATGTACCCCAGAAAGGGGATGGTGGAGCGATGGAACTCACACGTCTCTGCCATAACAAACAGCTGGTTCTCCAGGAGGCGTTGAAGAACCTGTTGGACGTGGAGCAAGTTCTTGGGGGGAGCCGGAGAAGACAAGGATGTCATCAATGTAGACGAAGATGAACCGGTTCAATATGTCGCGGAGAACATCATTTACCAGAGTCTGGAACACAGCAGGGGTGTTGGTGAGGCCAAATGGCATGCCCAAATACTCGTAGTGGCCGCTGGCCATGTTGAAGGCGGTCTTCCACTCATCCCCCTCCCGTATTCGCACCAGGTGGTAGGCGTTCCATAGATCCAGCATGGAAAACACGGTGGCCCGCTGGAGTGGCCCGCTGGAGCGGCTCGAAAGCCGAGGAGATGAGTGGTAGCGGGTAGCAGTTCTTCACCGTTATGTCTTTGAGTCCCCGGTAGTCGATGCACGGGTGCAGGGTCTTGTCCTTCTTCTCCACAAATAAGATCGCTGCACCGGCGGGAAAGAACAAAGTACGTATAAATCCTGCAGTACAGTTGTCCCCGGGATGGAGTGGAGCTAGGGAGAAGGTCAATCCAGCAGTCATATGGTCGGTGCGGCGGAAGCGAAGTTGGCTGGGCCTTGTTGAACACCTCCCAAAGGTCCTGATACCCCGCGGGAATGGCAGAGAGGTCTGGGGAACCTTCTGAGCCCCCAGGAAGATGTCCCGGGGCAGGTTGCGCTGACTTCAGACACTGAGCGTGGCAGAACAGACTCCAGCCCATGATGGCACCAGTAGACCAGTTGATGAGGTGATTGTGTCGCTGAAGCAAGGAGAATCCCAATACCAAGGATCATCAAAAGTTGTGCTATAAATTCTCGGACAACCCAAAGATTCCTAGATGCCCTTCCAGACTCCCTCCGCCTACCCAAGCACGTCATAGTACAACAATCAGTTAACCACCTAACTGAGCAACTCAATTTAACCTTGCACAATACCCTAGATGCAGTCGCACCCCTAAAAACAAACATTTGTCATAAGAAACTAGCTCCCTGGTATACAGATTATACCCGAGCTCTGAAGCAGGCTTCCAGAAAATTGGAACGGAAATGGTGCTACACCAAACTGGAAGTCTTCCGACTAGCTTGGAAAGACGGTACCGTGCAGTATCGATGAGCCCTCACTGCTGCTCGATCATGATATTTTTCCAACTTAATTGAAGAAAATAAGAACAATCCAACATTTATTTTTGATACTGTCGCATAGCTAACTAGAAAGCAGCATTCCCCAAGAGAGGATGGCTTTCACTTCAGCAGTGATAAATTCATGAACTTCTTTGAGGAAAAGATCATGATCATTAGAAAGCAAATTAGACTCCTCTTTAAATCTGCATATTCCTCCAAAGCTCAGTTGTACTGAGTCTGCACAACTCTGCCAGGACCTAGGATCAAGGGAGACGCAAGTGTTTTAGTACTATATCTCTTGACACAATGATGAAAATAATCATGGCCTCTAAACCTTCAAGCTGCATACTGGACCCTATTCCAACTAAACTGCTGAAAGAGCTGCTTCCTGTGCTTGGCCCTCCTATGTTGAACATAATAAATGGCTCTCTATCCACCGGATGTGTACCAAACTCACTAAAAGTGGCAGTAATAAAGCCTCTCTTGAAAAAGCCAAACCTTGACCAAGAAAATATAAAAAACTAATCGGCCTATATCGTATCTTCCATTTCTCTCAAGAATATTAGAAAAAGCTCACAGCCTACCTGAAGACGAACAATGTATACGAAATACTTCAGTCTGGTTTTAGACCCCATCATATCACTGAGACTGCACTTGTGAAGGTGGTAATTGAACTTTTAATGGCGTCAGACCGAGGCTCTGCATCTGTCTTCGTGCTCCTAGACCTTAGTGCTGCTTTTGATACCATCGATCACCACATTCTTTTAGAGAGATTGGAAACCCAAATTGGTCTACACAGACAAGTTCTGGCCTGGTTTAGATCTTATCTGTCGGAAAGATATCAATTTGTCTCTGTAGATGGTTTGTCCTCTGACAAATCAACTGTAAATGTTGGTGTTCCTCAAGGCTCCGTTTTGGGACCACTAGTGTTTTCACTATATATTTTACCTCTTGGTGATGTCATTCAGAAACATAATGTTAACTTTCACTGCTATGCGGATGACACAGCTGTACATTTCAATGAAATCTGGTGAAGCCCCAAAATTGCCCTCCCTGGAAGCCTGTGTTTCAGAAATAAGGAAGTGAATGGCGGCAAATGTTCTACTTTTACACTCGGACAAAACAGAGATGCTTGTTCTAGGTCCCAAGAAACAAAGATCTTCTGTTGAATCTGACAGTAAATCTTGATGGTTGTACAGTAAAAAAACTGTGAAGGACCTCTGCGTTACTCTGGACCCTGATCTCTCTTTTGACGAACCTATCAAGACTGTTTCAAGGACAGCTTTTTTCCCTCTACGTAACATTGCAAAAATCAGAACATTTCTGTCCAAAGATGATGCAGAAAAATTAATCCATGCTTTTGTCACTTCTAGGTTAGACTACTGCAATGCTCTACTTTGCGGCTTCCCGTATAAAGCACTAAATAAACTTCAGTTAGGGCTAAACACGGCTGCTAGAATCTTGACTAGAACCAAAAAATGTGATCATATTACTCCAGTGCTAGCCTCTCTACACTGGCTTCCTGTTAAGGCAAGGGATGATTTCAAGGTTTTACTGCTAACCTACAAAGCATTACATGGGCTTGCTCCTACCTACCTTTCCGATTTGGTCCTGCCGTACATACCTACACGTACGCTATGGTCACAAGACGCAGGCCTCCTTACTGTCCCTAGAATTTCTAAGCAAACAGCTGCAGGCAAGGTTTTCTCCTATAGAGCTCAATTTTTATGGAATGGTCTGCCTATCCATTCAGTAGGTCCTATGATTGAGTGTAGTCTGAGCAACAAACCGCCCTTGCTGTGTCTGCCTGGCTGGTTCCCCTCTCTCCACTGGGATTCTCTGCCTCTAACCCTATTACAGGGGCTGAGTCACTGGCTTACTGGTGCTCTTCCATGCCGTCCCTAGGAGGCGTGCGTCACTTCAGTGGGTTGAGTCACTGACGTGATCTTCCTGTCCGGGTTGGCGCCCTCCCTTGGGTTTGTGCCGTGGAGGAGATCTTTGTGGGCTATACTCGGCCTTGCCTCAGGATGGTAAGTTGGTGGTTGAAGATATCCCTCTAGTGGTGTGGGGGCTGTGCTTTGACAAAGTGGGTGGGGTTATAGCCTGCCTGTTTGGCCCTGTCCGAGGGTATCGTCGTACGGGGCCACAGTGTCTCCCGACCCCTTCTGTCTCAGCCTCCAGTATTTATGCTGCAGTAGTTTGTGTCGGGGGGCTAGGGTCAGCCTGTTATATCTGGAGTATTTCTCCTGTCTTTTCCGGTGTCCTGTGTGAATTTAAGTATTCTCTCTCTCGCTCTCTCTCTTAGGACCTGAGCCCTATGACCATGCCTCAAGACTACCTGGCCTGATGACTCCTTGCTGTCCCCAGTCCACCTCGACGTGCTGCTGCTTCAGTTTCAACTGTTCTGCCTGCGGCTATGGAACCCTGACCTGTTCACCGGATGTGCTACCTATCCCAGATCTGCTGTTTTCAACTCTCAAGAGACCGCAGGAGCGGTAGAGATACTCTGAATGATCGGCTTTGAAAAGCCAACTGACATTTACTCCTCAGGTGCTGACCTGTTGCACCCTCGACACTGTGAGTATTATTATTCGACCCTGCTGGTCATCTATGAACATTTGAACATCTTGGCCATGTTCTGTTATAATCTCTACCCGGCACAGACGGGGCTGTAGTGGAGCGGGTCGAGAGATAAGTTCCTTGGTGTTCACATCAACAATAAACTATCATGGTCCAAACACACCAAGATAGTCGTGAAGAGGGCACGACAACACCTTTTCCCCTTCTGGAGACTGAAAAGATTTGACAGGGGTCCCCAGATCCTCAAAAAGTTCTACAGTTGCACCATCGAGAGCACCCTGACCGGTTGCATCACGCCTGGTATGGCAACTGCTCAGCCTCCGACTGCAAGTCGCTACAGAGGGTATTTCGTATGGCCCAGCACATCACTGGAGCCAAGCTTCCTGCCATCCAGGACCTATATACTAGGCGGTGTCAGAGGAAGGCCCAAAAAATTGTTGAAGACTCCAGTCAACCAAGTCATAGACTGTTCTCTCTGCTACCGCACGGCAAGCAGTACCAGAGTGCCAAGTCTAGGTCCAAAAGGCTCCTTAACAGCTAATACCCCCAAGCCATAAGACTCCTGAATAGCTAATCAAATGTTTACCTGGACTATTTGCCTTGCCCCCCCCCACCCCCCCATTTTTATGCAGCTGCTACTCTGTTTATTATCCATGCAGTCACTTTACCTCTTCCTACATGTACATAATACCTCGACTATTCGGTGCCCACGCACATTGACTCTGTACCGGTACCCCTGTATATAGCCTCACTACTGTTATTTTGTTACTCCTTAATTATTAGTTTTTTATTTTATATATATTTTTACATTTATTTCAGTAAATCATTTCTTAATTCAAAAGGCACTCGCACATCTGAGCTATCTTTTTTGCAGGTGCACGGTAACAGTTGAATAAAATGAGAAAAAAGAGGAAACCCGCACACTTCTCTTGATAGTATCACTACTCTTTAATAAGCTTTACATATCAGCCTCACGGCCTTCGTCAGAGCTTTTAGGCCGCGAGGCTGATATGTAAAGCTTATTAAAGAGTAGTGATACTATCAAGAGAAGTGTGCGGGTTTCCTCTTTTTTCTCATTTTATTCAACTGTTACCATGCACCTGCAAAAAAGATAGCTTATTAAGGAGCAGTGATACTATCAGTGATACTATATTAAGGAGCAGTGATACTATCAGTGATACTATATTAAGGAGCAGTGATACTATCAAGAGCAGTGCGGGTTTCTTCCTTTTTCTCAGTAAATCCTTTCTTAGCACTTTTTTCTTAAAACTGCATTGTTGGTTAAGGGCTTGTAAGCATTTAACTGTAAGGTATTTGGCGCATGTGACACATTTGATTTGATATAGACAAACAAAAGAAGGAGCAATTCAAAGTAGATGGTAACTTTACAAGTAAAGATGTGGGGCTTGCTTTAGCTTTTTAAAAGTATTTTTGTGGTAATGGAAGAAGTTGTGGTCAGGGATTGTGTTCAGTAGTTGTTGTGGTCTTTAGTTATGGTCAGTAGTTGTGTGGTCAGAAGTTGTGTGGCTATGGTCAGTAGTTCTGTGGTTGTGGTCACTAGATATGGTCAGTAGCTGTGTGGTCCGTAGTTGTGGTCAGGGATTGTGTTCAGTAGCCGTGTGGTCAGTAGTTGTGTGGTTGTGGTCAGTAGTTGTGGTCTTTAGTTATGGTCAGTAGTTGTGTGGCTGCGGTCAGTTCTGTGGTTGTGGTCAGAAGTTATGGTCAGTAGCTGTGTGGTCAGAAGTTCTGTGGCTGTGGTCAGTAGTTCTGTGGTTACTAGATATGGTCAGTAGCTGTGTGGTCTGTAGTTGTGGTTAGTGATTGTGTTCAGTATTTGTGTGGTCAGTAGTTGTGTGGTTATGGTTAGTATTTATGGTCAGTAGTTGTGTGATAATGCACAGCCCCATGTCGCAAGGATCTGCACACAATTCCTGAAATCTGAAAATGCCCCAATTGTTCCATGGCCTGCATACTCACCAGACATGTCACCCATTGAGCATGTCTGGGATGCTCTGGATCGACGTTTACGACAGCATGTTCCAGTTCCCGCCAATATCCAGCAAGTTCTCACAGCCATTGAGGAGTGGGACAACATTCAACAGGTGACAATCAGCAGCCTGATCAACTATGCGAAGGGTCTCGCTGCATGAGGCAAATGGTGGTCACACCAGATACTGACTGGTTTTCTGATCCACGCCCTTACCTTTTTTAAAAAGGTTTCTGTGATCAACAGATGCATATCTGTATTCCCAGTCATGTGGAATCCATAGATTAGGGCCTAATGAATTTATTTCAATTGACTGCGTTCCTTATATGAACTCAGTAAAATCTTTTAAATTGTTGCATGCTGTGTTTATATTTCTATTCAGCGTAGATTCAAATCTCTTTTTAAGAAATGTCTCAGACTATCCCTGGAGGTAATGTGGAAGACATCTGAGTGGCACAGTGTAAAGACAACGACTCTCCCACACCACGTGCCTGCAAGAATTTACCCTAATACCAGTAGACAGCCTTTTTGCTCTGTTAGCCAAATAGAAAATAAATACTTGAAAAATATTCACACATTGGTGAATCATTGCATTATTCAAGTGTGCAGCACTATATGCAATGTGGTTTAGATGAGAAGCTTGTGTATAGGTTGTGGTAAACTGTGGGGTGTTGGGTTGAGCGTGCAGAGATTGGCACAGAGGTTTTGGGGTCCCCGGTATCCCCCGGGGTAGACCTCCTGGGATACAACAAGGTGTAGAGCTTGCGAAGTGAAAGCCCCCACTTAAATCTTCAAAATAGTTATTCTTTAGCACTCATCTTCTCACACTGTTTAAACTAGAACTGCCGTTCAAACTTTGTGTAGACTGGTCTGGATTGAGTTGCTTGTATTCAACTTTTTTATATCTTTTATACTTTTTAAATAATTTTTTTCTCTCCTTTTTGTCCATCTTCATTCACTTTTATGGCATTTCCCTGCACATTGTAAGTATGATATTGGAACTGACCCTGTATATAGTACGCTTACTTACTTATTGTGCTTTCATATTTCTCGTGTTTTTGTAGGATTAGATTGTTATTGATTATTGCATTTTTGGGTTTGCAAGGCATTTCACTGTACTTGTGCAATGTGACATTAAACTTAACTCAACATTCTAAAGCTCCCCATTGTGACATCACTTCCAACATTCACTGTAAACTATTTAACTTTTGACACAAGTCAGCTATTGACCACTTTTCCAACAAGTTAGACAAAAAGTTAGAGCATACATCTTTGTCAACTTCTCTGCTATTCAAATATGTTAGCAGAACTATATCTGCTACGGATCTAACAATACAGCTGTTTTAGTAACTGCATTAACGCACTATTTCAAAACTTTTGCCCAACAACTGCCATTTTGACTACTCCCCCAACAAGTCAGACAAAAACTTAAGAGTATGAAATCTTAGCTAACAGCTCTCTGTCTCATCATTGAGCAGCCCAAAATTATGATTAGGGTGAAGTGGCTACAATTAATGAGCACAACCCCACAACTACTGACCACACAACTATTGACCATAACTACTGGCCACAACCACAACTCCACACAACTGCTGACCACAACTCCACACAACTGCTGACCACAACTACTTACTACTGACCACGACACAACTACTGACCAAAATTGTTTACCACAACCACTGACCACACAACTACTGAACAAAACCACAAAAATACTGACCACAACCCCACAACTACTGGCCAAAATGACTGACCACAATGACTAGCCACAACCACTGACCACAAACAAAAACACTGACTACAACAACAAAACTACTGACCACAGCTACAGACCAGAATATCTGACCACAACTTCTGATCAAAACTACTGACAACCACACAAACTGACCACACAACTACTGACCACAACCACAAAAATACTGACCACAATCCCACAGCTGATCACAACCACAAAACTTCTGACCACAACTACTGACCAAAACCTCAACTACTGAACACAACCACATAACTACTGACCACAACCATACAACTGCTGACCACAATTACTGATCACAACCACAAAACTTCTGATCACAATCACACAAGCTGGCTTATGGTAGAGAAATTAACATTCAATTCTCTGGCAACAGCTCTGGTGGACATTCTTGCAGTCAGAATGCAAATTGCATGCTCCCTCAACTTGAGACATCTGAGGCATTGTATTGTGTGATGAAACTGCACAATTTAGAGAGTGGTCCTTTATAGTCCCCAAGCACAAGGTGCACCTGTGTAATGATCATGCTGTTTAATCAGCTTCTTGATATGCTACACCTGGCAGGTGGATGGATTATCTAGGCAAAGGAGAAATGCTCACTAACAGGGATGTATATTTGCCCAAAAAAATTATACAGAAATACGCTTTTTGTGTGTATGGAAACATTTCTGGGATCTTTTATTTCAGCTCATGAAACATGAGACCAACACTTTACATGTTGCGTTTACATTTCTGTTCAGTGTAGATCCGTCTCTTTACACTACCATAAGTATCTCTCCTGGACCTAGTTTGTGTCGTCAAAGTAGTGTAGTGTAAAGAGGCCCTTAGAACACAATCGAGTCTGAATCTATGTAAGCCATTGTTCCAACAAATATTTATATAAACTTGAGTTGAGAAAATGGATACATTCTTCAACTGAATTAAGTGAATTGTACATACATTTAAATAGGCATAACACAGTAATAAGGGAATAATACTTACATGAGTATTAATAACAGCCTACCCATCACCATTATTAACTCGTTTTGGAACATCAAATTACACTGTAGGCTAGTGTCCAAAATCAGTTCCAACCTTGTTAGTCAAACAAGTCCAAGGCGTCGTGTTAGATGGGCAAAGAAAAATATTTTTACCTTTCAGGTGCCATAGCCTACACATTGTGTTATCGGCAGGTGGTCATAGCTCTTTCACTCGGCTACATTTGCTTACAGGTGGAGATTAATCATTTATAAAGGGAATGTAAGAACAGCTTACTTTGCATAAATACCTTGGTGAAGTAAGTCCTAATAGATGGCAATGGTGACGAGGGACAAGTGGACCTGAAAGAAACCCGGTGTCCACAGCAGAATTCAGTCGAACATGGGTGAAGTTAGGTGGCCATAGCAGTAGCGTAGCCATCCTGAGTAGATGCTTTTAGTGTATTAGGGCCTTACATAAATGGATTTAGTGGGCGGGGAGGGGTTTGCCGCCAGCTTGCAACAAGTTACACTAGCACCACCTTGGTGACAATATAGGACAGTTCCTATTTATATTTTTATGCGATAAGGGGTTAAAGTAATCCATTGGGACAGGAGGCCCTTTTTGCAGTTGAATTTGTCTTTTGTCAAAATTATAACTGACAGAATACTCCAGATTAAAAATACAAGAGCAACAGAATCACTATCATCAAGAAGAGTGGATAGGTCAGAAAGGATACAATGTAGCTTCTCAGGGCACAGCAGGTAGAATATTTCCTCATCAATACATGAACAAGTTGAGACATGGTTTAGGCCATTACAATGTAATCTTTTTCATTGGGGAAGATTTCCCCTTGTACTTGGAAATAAATAGTGTGTTTTTGTTATAAAACAAATTAACACAATACAACAATCCAAACCACCAGGCTTTTAATGAAAACATATATCTCACAAAACAAAACTATGGATAGATACTGAAATGGAAGTGCATCAGTATGTGAATATTGATATATGGTGAACTATTTACAATAAATGTGTAATTCTAACCCAGTTGTGTGGTATTATTATCAAGTCAGTATGGCATCATCACAGTAACACACTAGTTCACATGAATAAGCAAAAAAGGTAGACAGGTGCAGCCCAAAACCAATTTAAAATATCAGGGGTACTTTAAGTTCTATTAAACGTTTGCTACGGTGCGTGACGGTTTGTCCTGAACGACACGTATCCGAAAACATTCAACTTTCTTGAACCAACTTTGATGTATGTTTGCTCTGACTGGTAGGGTGTGACTTTTTTTATTTTACCTTTATTTAACTAGGCAAGTCAGTTAAGAACAAATTCTTACTTTCAATGACGGCCTAGAAACAGTGGGTTGTTCAGGGGCAGAACGACAGAGTTTTACGTTGTCAGCTTGGGGATTCGATCTTGCAACCTTTCGGTTACTAGTCCAACGCTCTAACCACTAGCCTACCCTGCCACCCCATGAAGCAATGAGTGACGTATTTAAAAGGGCAGAGGCCATGCTGACTGCGTACCCCAACCCAATCGCTCCCCGTTTTTTCAACTGGTCGTTGAAAAAACGAACGAACAGCACTGTTTCCGTTTAATTGAATGTTACACACCATTTCCCCCCTGTACTGAACGCAGCCCAGTTCCTGTGTACAGGGGTGTATTAGTCCACACCATTGCAAACTGTAGCAAAACATTTTTCAACAAAACTCAGCATTTCTTATTGGATAAGTTTAGGTTGGTCCCTTCCGTTTCGTTCCTAGTGAATACATCCTAGATTGCAGTTTAACATCAAAATACATATTTGTCCTGTCTCTCACTGCCGTCTACATTTCTGAATAGTAAAATGGAGGGTCTAGCCACTAATCCTTCATCAATTATTTGGAAGTTTCATCAACATTCTGACCGTTTTGTTTCAAGTACAGTATTATAAATCATCCATCCTCTAGGAAGACACACAACAGAACCCCTCTATTCAAACTGAAGCTGCACAGATGACTAAGTCACAACACTATAAAGAATAAAAGCAAGAATCTGAAACGCAAGTCTTGGAGTGCTGTGTTTGTACCTCTGCTCTAGACAAGCTACTATGTGATCTTATCTCACTAACCCATTGCTTCAAATCACTTCACTAGCCTTTGATTTAGGTATCCAAAAGAATTGAGTTCAATATCTGTCTTAACCAATGAAGGAAATGGTTTGAGATTTATACTTGGTGCGACACAGCCTCTCAGGAAGTGAGTTTGAATCCTATACATGGAAGTATATCAAGGCACCTAACTGAAAGAGCAAAGAGACAGCCATATAGAAAGAGGAAGCAGATTTAGACTAGGTTCCAGTTTCAACACAGATCTTATGAGGAATGTAGAGAGCAGTCTAGATATTGGTTAGCTTCCGCCGAGTTAAATACAAGTGTGTTCGTGTCCATTTTTATTCAGTCACCCCAGGAATTGAATTAATTGAATTTAGACTAATGTAATGAATCAGCAGAGGTAAAGTGTGTGAACTTGTTCATTATTTGGTGGATGGAAGTAAAACCAAATAGTTTTGTTCTCAAACTAACAAGTTACACAATAACCAAATGAAAAAATGCCACAAAAGGCTATCACTATACAGAAGATCTAAACCAGAATAGTCCAAACTGTTAGGAATAATAGCATCAGTAAAAGCTTTGCTAATTGTGGTGATGGATTCAGGGTCACAAATCACATAACCTCATCTGGGAAAAATATTACAAATCAGCAAAGCCACAGGGAAGTACTTCATGTATGACTGAACACAGAATATTAGGATAAGCTACATGATATACAGTGATGTGTTTGTCAAATAGCATGTCACTATGATTAAAATAAACCAAACCTAAACAATAAAAAACAGAACTTTTGGCTGATGTTATTTTGTACACAATTGCTATGGATAAATGCTTTGGTAGCCTCTGAGAATAAGTATTTATTTCCATACAAATTGGACCCACTTCTAACCAACTACATACATATCATAAAATAAACAGTTCAAACACAGGACTCTCAATAACTCAGACAAATCATAGACAAATCATACACAACAATAACATCACAAAAAACACAAGGTGTGAAACTCAAACCAAAAGAAAGTTCCAAGTCTTCACTGTCCATCTACTACTCCTATCAGAAGTGACATTCCTGATTAGCTCCGCATCCCGAGGATAAACAAGGGCATTCCTGATTAGCTCCGCATCCCGAGGATAAACAAGGGCATTCCTGATTAGCTCTGCATCCCTGATTAGCTCTGCATCCCGAAGATAAACAAGGGCATTCCTGATTAGGTCTGCATCCAGAGGAGAAACAAGGTCTGTTGTCGACAAAGGGGAAGGTGATACCATTTTAAATGTGATACTGTAATGATGGAAAATGTAATTGGTCCTTCCCCCCACAAAATGTGATAAAACATGCTCTGCATTTACGTTCAGCCCCCCCCCCCCACACACACGTCTATGTGCATACCGGGGCTCACATACAGCAGAGCACATCCAATAGGATTCACTTAACCAATCCAAGCATGCATTCCTTCTCCTGAGCAGGAAATAATCCACATTTCTCAGCCCAAGGAGGAGAGAGAGTGCCATGGAAATAGATACAGAGAGCTAAAGAAACCACATTCTGTCTCAAAGGTCCTGAAGAATTGTGTAGTCCCTGACAGAGATAGTCTCAGAAAAAACATTCAATCACAATGATCAAAACCTTATGATGTTGCACTGAAGTATGCTTAGATGGCCTATATGTTAGTTTCATGATTGATAGATGACTTTCTGGTGAAATCACATACCTAGAGGCCATGGGGGGTATGAGCCAGCTCATTACACATCTGAGCCAACGGGATATTTTGTCAGCAGCAGAGGGGGCAGGGAGAAGGCAGATTAGCCAACAATCTTGTTTCCCTTGAGATTACATTTAAAAAAAAATCTTCCTTCCTATGCACTTTACTGATAAATCCTTGTTAGTTTCCCTAAATAAAAGAAATGTGTTTAAGGCAGAGAGCAGGGGAATCCTGACAGTGTCTCCTTCAGGATGTTTATCCTTCACTTCTATTTCCTCTAGCCTCTTAGTTAGAGACCCCTGTTATATTTTTCCCTGTCCCTCCAACCCTTGATTTGTCATGGTATAGGCAACTAGATTCCGATTTTTGTCGGAGTGGATGGTCGGGGGGCCGGAACATAATGATAATTTGTACACTGCAAATTGACCACAACTAGCCTAAAAAGAGATTGTAGTTTTGAGAATGACACAAATATTAATTTTCACTAAGTCTGCTGCCTCAGTTTGTATGATGGCAATTTGCATATACTCCAGAATGTTATGAAGAGTGATCAGATGAATTGCAATTCATTGCAAAGTCCCTCTTTGCCATACAAATGAACTGAATCCCCCAAAAACATTTCCACTGCATTTCAGCCCTGCCACAAAAGGACCAGCTGACTTGTCAGTGATTCTCTTGTTGACACAGGTGTGAGTGTTGACGAGGACAAGGCTGGAGATCACTCCGTCACTCCGTCATGCTGATTGAGTTTGAATAACAGACTGGAAGCTTCAAAAGGAGGGTGGTGCTTGGAATCATTGTTCTTCCTCTGCCAACCATGGCTACATGCAAGGAAACACGTGCCGTCGTCATTGCTTTGCACAAAAAGGGCTTCACAGGCAAGGACATTGGTGCCAGTAAGATTGCACCCAAATCAACCATTTATCGGATCATCAAGAACTTCAAGGAGAGCGGTTCAATTGTTGTGAAGAAAGCTTCAGGGCGTCCAAGAAAGTCCAGCAAGCGCCAGGACCGTCTCCTAAAGTTTATTCAGCTGCGGGTTCGGGGCACCACCAGTACAGAGCTTGCTCGGGAATGGCAGCAGGCAGGTGTGAGTGCATCTGCACGCACAGTGAGGCAAAGACTTTGAGGCTGGCCTGGTGTCAAGAAGGGCAGCAAAGAAGCCACTTCTCTCCAGGAAAAACATCAGGGACAGACTGATATTCTGCAAAAGGTACAGGAATTGGACTGCTGAGGACTGGGGTCATTTTCTCTGATGAATCCCCTTTCCGATTGTTTGGGGCATCCGGAAAAAAGCTTGTCCGGAGAAGACATGGTGAGCGCTACCATCAGTCCTGTGTTGTGCCAACAGTAAAGCATCCTGAGACTAGAGGTCGACCGATTATGATTTTTCAACGCCGATACCGATTATTGGAGGACCAAAAAATCCGATACCAATTAAATCGGCCGATTTTTAAAATGTATTTGTAATAATGACAATTATAACAATACTGAATGGAATGAACACTTTTATTTTAACTTAATACATCAATAAAATCAATTTAGCCTCAAATAATTAATGAAACATGTTCAATTTGGTTTAAATAATGCAAAAACAAAGTGTTGGAGAAGAAAGTAAAAGTGCATTGTGCCATGTAAGAAAGCTAACGTTTAAGTTCCTTGCTCAGAACATGAGAACATATGAAAGCTGGTGGTTCCTTTTAACATGAGTCTTCAATATTCCCAGGTAAGAAGTTTTAGGTTGTAGTTATTATAGGAATTATAGGACTATTTCTCTCTATACCATTTGTATTTCATATACCTTTGACTATTGGATGTTCTTATAGGCACTTTAGTATTGCCAGTGTAACAGTATAGCTTCCGTCCCTCTCCTCGCTCCTACCTGGGCTCGACCCAGGAACACAACGACAACATCCACCCTCGAAGCAGCGTTACCCATGCAGAGCAAGGGGAATAACTACTCCAAGTCTCAGAGCGAGTGACGTTTGAAACGCTATTAGCGCGCACCCCGCTAACTAGCTAGCCATTTCACATCGGTTACACCAGCCTAATCTTGGGAGTTGATAGGCTTGAAGTCATAAACAGCGCAATGCTTGAAGCACTACGAAGAGCTGCTGGCAAAACGCACGAAAGTGCTTTTTGAATGAATGCTTACGAGCATGCTGCTGCCTACCACCGCTCAGTCAGACTGCTCTATCAAATCATAGACTTAGTTATAACATAATAACACACAGAAATACGAGCCGTAGGTCATTAATATGGTCGAATCCGTAAACTATCATCTCGAAAACAAAACATTTATTCTTTCAGTGAAATAAGGAAACCGTTCCGTATTTTATCTAACGGGTGGCATCCATAAGTCTAAATATTCCTGTTACATTGCACAACCTTCAATGTTGTCATAATTACGTAAAATTCTGGCAAATTAGGTGGCCCAAACTGTTGCATATACCCTGACTCTGCGTGCAATAAACGCAAGAGAACATACAATTTCACCTGGTTAATATTGCCTGCTAACCTGGATTTTTGTAGCTAAATATGCAGGTTTAAAAATATATACTTCTGTGTATTGATTTTAAGAAAGGCATTGATGTTTATGGTTAGGTACACATTGGAGCAATGATACGCACCGCATCGATTATATGCAACGCAGGACACGCTAGATAAACTAGTAATATCATCAACCATGTGCAGTTAAATAATGATTAAATAAAGGTGTAAAAAAAAAAAAAATCCAAATCGGTGTCCAAAAATACCGATTTCCGATTGTTATGAAAACTTGAAAATCGGCCCTAATTAAATCGGCCATTCCGATTAATCGGTCGACCTCTACCGGAGACCATTCATGTGTGGGGTTGCTTCTCAGCCAAGGGAGTGGGCTCAATCACAATTTTGCTTAAGAACACAGCCATGAATAAAGAATGGTCCCAACACATCCTCCGAGATCAACTTCTCCCAACCATCCAGGAACCGTTTGGTGACGAACAATACCTTTTCCAGCATGATGGAGCACCTTGCCATAAGGCAAAAGTGATAACTAAGTGGCTCGGGGAACAAAACATCGATATATTGGCTCCATGGCCAGGAAACTCCCCAGACCTTAATCCCATTGAGAACTTGTGGTCAATCCTCAAGAAGTGGGTGGACAAACAAAACCCCACCAATTCTGACAAACTCCAAGCATTGATTATGCAAGAATGGGCTGCCATCAGTCAGAATGTGGCCCAGAAGTTAATTGACAGCATGCCAGGGTGGATTGCAGAAGTCTTGAAAAAGAAGGGTCAACACTGCAAATATTGACTCCTTGCATCAACTTCATGTAATTGTCAATAAAAGCCTTGGACACTTATGAAATGCTTGTAATTATACTTCAGTATTCCATAGTAACATCTGACAAAAATATCTAAAGACACTGAAGCAGCAAACTTTGTGGAAAAGAATATTTGTGTCATTCTCAAAACTTTTGGCCACGACTGTACATTGAGACACGATCACAGCTCTCTTTTTTATTTTTTATTAGTGGGAATACTTGAACAGATTTCCTAAATTCAACAGATTCTTAGCTGAATTCCTGGTGATTTTAGTATTTTTTGGACAAAAAAACTAAAATCACCCCAAAATTGCTAAAAGCTTTAGGGGGCCAAAAAAACACTTGCGGGCTGGTTTTGGCTCGTGGGCCACCTGTTGCCAACCTCCTGCCCTATACCCGTCTACTGGTGCTGGTGTCATATCTCCCTAATCCCTGCTTTGTCATAGGCTCTTCCCCTCCTCTTACTATCTTATAGGCACCCTATTCCCTTTACAGTGCACTACTTTTGACCAGGGCCCATAGAGAACAGGGTAGCATTTGGGATGCAACTGTAGAGTTACAGCATCCCCTGCTCCCTCCTCTACTCAGTTCAGGTCAGTCTGAAGTCTCCCCTCTGCTCTCCACCACCCTCAGCCGGGTCATAGTATCTCCTCCACCCCGTGGGCGAAGATCATGACCAGGCCTGGCTCCAGGATCATGTCCTCACCCATATGCTGGTTCTCACAGGCCATCACCACCACTGCCTGTTTCCCGGGGATACGCTTGGCCACGTAATTCTCATAGTAGCGCCGGTTCATCTGCCGCGTCTCCAGCGTGGCCAGGCCGGTGGGCCAGTTCCTCTCGTGGGCGTTCTCGATCAGGTCGTTGACAATGGAAGGCGGGCAGCCGCTGTCGATGAGTGAGCGCTTGATGACCGCCTGGAGGACAGCGTCCGGTGTCGAGATCATGCCGCCCCAGCGGGTGACACGCGCTGGCTGGAGGGAGTTCACCCACCTAGGAGGGAAAGTAGAGGAGAGGATGAAAGGGGGGACTGGGATATTATGATGGCTATTTTAATCATGTAATAACAACTAGATGTGTCCTAATAAGTAGTTATTATAATCATATAGAAATGGGACAATAAACCCGGAAATGATCAGCACAGGCATTTTGCTGATATCGTTCATTACAATAAGTATCCTATACTTGAGGAATGTGAAGTTTGAAATAAAATAAGTTGATGGCTAGCACAACCATCAAACTAATAGCTAGAAATAATTTAAGGGAAAAAAAACAAAAACTGGTGCACATTAATGTTATAAACTTATTGTTCCATTTATCGTTATCGCATCAATTCAAGCAATTTATTACATATCGCACAGCTCTATAATTATCACTTTAATTATGCCTAAAAAAGGTGGAAAATGACACAGCGTAGTAAGTTAAACTGTCTGATTGTAAAGTGTTCTGTGCAATTGAGTATTGCACCACAGTGCTTGATAATCCACTCACTCTAGGATCTCATTGTACTCAATGGTCTCCTCGAGGTTCTGCAGGTTGGGGTTGGCACTGCGGATGGCTCTCATGTACGCCTTCAACAGCTGGATGTCCCGTTTCTGGAGGCAGAGAAGAGACATCACACTGGGCTTACAGACCCCGCTGCCGCAACATCACACAAACACTTGTATGTACAAGCACTGACACACACGCGTGAAAGCATACATTCACTTACTCACGCATACACAAACACACCCTGACGCACACACACGTATAACTGCAGACACACACCTGCTCTGCTAGCTGGTGCTTGTGTTCAGCAGTAGTCTTGTCCAGGTCGGTGACCTTGCCCTGCTGTTGCTGCACCACGCTGCGCAGGTGTTTGATGCAGTTGTGGCTGGGTACCTCGTCTTTAGGCATCTCCAGTCTGAAGAGACGTAGGGAGGACATAACAGCTGATCAACAGTCTTATAGCTCAGCCGACTCACCTACAGCCCCACTAAACTACAACCTTTAGTCAATACCCTACCCCCACAGCCCTGTTGACCCACTAACCCAGAGCTACTGTAGTAGCACCACTCGCCTACAGCAGAGTTTCCCAATCCGATTCTTGCCCCACTCTTGGGGTTGTGCTCATGCTCCCTCATATAGATGAAGTTTACAGTTTCACAGCTTTGCCTACATCATTTATATAAAGGATTAACAAAACATGCGCTAAAATAGAGCCTTTAGGAACCCCTTTGTTGGAGCCAACCCCACTCACCCGCAGCCCTGCTCGCACTGGAAGGGCCTCTTGGGGTTGTGCTGGCAGTCCCTGAGGTGCGACTGCAGCTGGTCGAGGCGCAGCACGGCGATGCAGCCGAAGCCGGCGTTGTCGCAGGTGATCTGCAGCTTGGACAGCATGTTGCGCATGATGCGGGGCACGGGGCGCAGGTGGGCCAGTGTCACCACGCTGCGGTCCACGGGGCATATCTGCTGCTGAGAGAACCACTGGGTGATGCAGGCATTGCAGAAGGCGTGCTCGCAGTGAGGGGCCTAAGGATGGAAGGAATGTCACACACGTAGGAAGAAAAGGGACAGCAAACAAAGACCCGCTCCGGTGAAAAAGCACTCGTTAGAAATATATTTTCAGTTGATAATATAAAATGTATAATATGACAATTTTGTTGAGACATTGCGATTCAAATATCAAATTATTGGAATGACTAGAGGTAGGGTTGGGCGATATTGCCTAAAAATCATATCTCGATTTTTCCAAACTTATGGGCGATTCACGGAATACACTGGGTGTACAAAAAATAACACCTGTCCTTTCCATGACATAGACTGACCAGGTGAATAAAGGTGAAAGCTATGATCTCTTATTGATGTCACTTGTTAAATCCACCTCAATCAGTGTAGATGAAGGAGAGGAGGTTAAAGATGGATTTTTAAGCCTTGAGACAGAATGGACAACACAAAAGATTTAAGTGGCCTTGAACGGGGTATAGTAATAGGTACCAGGCGCTCCGGTTTGAGTGTGTCAAGAACTGCAACGCCGCTAGGTTTTTCACGCTCAATAGTTTTCCGTGTGGACTAAGAATGGTCCACCACCCTAAGGACACCCCACCAGCTTTACACAACTGTGGGAAGCTTTGGAGTCAACATGGGCCAGCATTCCTGGGGAATGCTTGACACCTTCTAGAGTCCATGCCCGATGAATTGTGACTGTTCTGTGGGCAAAAGGGGGTGCAATTCAATATTAGGAAGGTGTTCCTAATGTTTTGTACACTCAGTACAAGCTTTGTTGTACAATTAAAATGGTAAAATACACTGCATTTAAAACAGTCAACAATAATTCATGAATGCAGGGCTTGTGAAATTATATCTAGGCTAAATGTAAGCCTTCCACAACCGTAAGACCCACTAATAATTACTTATTATTAAAAATAATTTAATCAGCTTTTTTGCAATAATCACTGATCTGAAAATGTATTTGTTACAAATTTAACCAGAACCATGAATTATGCGCATTCACCAATAATGACTAACTTCTTGTAGCAGGCATTGTAGAAAATTAACACAGGTCTCATAAACAATCTCAAGCCCACATGCTAGTGAGTTGCCAGGTAATCTTTATGTTTAAAGTCTAGCCAACCTGTATCTATTTGCTAGCTAACAAGGTAGGACAGTTCAACTGTTATGAACGCACCCTTCTGTACGTCTCCAACTGTTTAAACAGGATGCTAGCCTCTTCACTTTGTTCAGATGCTGAAATCAAGTGGCCTACCTTATTTATCAGAATGAGAACGAGTTAAAATGCTGCTAGTGGTAAGTGGTACAGCAATGCACGCGCAACAAACTAAGTATTCATTTTCCAGAATCAATGTTCATTGATACTCTTGTTATAAACATAAAAAGGGTATCGTTAGAAACGTTCACTTCTCCTTTCTTACAGTCAAATAATGTCTCCATGTGTTTCGGTGTCCATATGACCCATTCTGTTGGACCAAACCTCAAATGCAAATAGCGAGTTGAAACCGCATGTCACAGAGGAAGAAGCGATCGCTCCTCTTTGTTATTGTTGTAAGTGGCAGAGGGAGGGGCTTGTTGTGTGGGGGACGGGCTTGTGTGTGTGTGTGTGTGTGTGTGTGTAAATGGGAAGGTGCACACAGCACAGAAAGAGTGGAGGAGACGAGACCAAAAAGAAAACATGAGAACAAACTGACATGTTTATAAATAAAAACATGATTCTTGCAATACAGGCCTTTGGAATACCGTGCAAAACCATACATTTCAATGAATTCGATATATTGCCCAGCCCTAACCAGAGGCAGAGAGCATGATAAAAATCTAAAGCCATTGAAAGAGGGAGTTACAGGTTACATTGGTGTATAGCAGTTCTGCTGTGGGTGAAGTGCTCATCAACGCAGGGGTGGCAGTACTGATGACATCAGTGCGTGATGCTAAGCTAGCGACGGGCCGGCTAGTTTCTGCTGGCTTCAATTGCCATTCCCACTACAGTTCCTGGGTGTGGCAGGAAGAAAGCTACTGGTAGCAATGAATCCCCCAGATACTGAACCTTCTTGCCCTCTGTTCCCCATGCAGTCCCTGGGTAAGTTCCAAATGGCATCCTATTCCCTATATAGTGCACTACTTTTGACCAAGGCCCTGGTAAAAAGTAGTGCATTATAGGGAATAGGGTGCCATTCCAGACACAATCCTAGTTCTGATTCTTCCCATCTCAGTGGGGTTCTGTGCTGCAAAGCTGCTGATTCACACTGGGGCCCCAGAGGGAGTATAAATTATCATCACACAGCTGAGTGCAGATGCAAGCAAACTGAATTCCAATTCTTCCCTCTCAGTATACTATGTCCACACTCCTGTACTGCTGCCAGCATTCTGCACAAAGTCCAAGGACAGCTCTGAATGCATAGGCTACATTGACTGGAAGTGACACTGAACGGTCACACTAGCTCCTTGCTGAATTAACCTACCAACACATGTGCCCACAGACACAGATGCAATTTTTTATTTTTTTATTTCACCTTTATTTAACCAGGTAGGCTAGTTGAGAACAAGTTCTCATTTGTAACTGCGACCTGGCCAAGATAAAGCATAGCAGTGTGAACAGACAACACAGTTACACATGGAGTAAACAATAAACAAGTCAATAACATGGTAGAAAAAAAGAGAATCTATATACAATGTGTGCAAAAGGCATGAGGTAGGCAATAAATCGAATAATTACAATTTAGCAGATTAACACTGGAGTGATAAATGAGCAGATGATGATGTGCAAGTAGAGATACTGGTGTGCAAAAGAGCAGAAAAGTAAATAAATAAAAGCAGTATGGGGGGTGAGGTAGGTAAATTGGGTGGGCTATATACCGATGGACTATGTACAGCTGCAGCGATCGGTTAGCTGCTCAGATAGCAGATGTTTAAAGTTGTTGAGGGAGATAAGTCTCCAACTTCAGAGATTTTTAAAATTCGTTCCAGTCGCAGGCAGCAGAGAACTGGAAGGAAAGGCGTCCAAATGAGGTTTTGGCTTCAGGGATGATCAGTGAGATACACCTGCTGGAGCGCGTGCTACGGGTGGGTGTAGCGATCGTGACCAGTGAACTGAGATAAGGCGGCACTTTACCTAGCATAGCCTTGTAGATGACCTGGAGCCAGTGGGTCTGACGACGAACATGTCGCGAGGGCCAGCCGACTAGGGCATACAGGTCGCAGTGGTGGGTCGTATAAGGTGCTTTAGTAACAAAACGGATGGCACTGTGATAAACTGCATCCAGTTTGCTGAGTAGAGTATTGGAAGCTATTTTGTAGATGACATCGCCGAAGTCGAGGATCGGTAGGATAGTCAGTTTTACTAGGGTAAGTTTGGCGGCGTGAGTGAAGGAGGCTTTGTTGCGAAATAGAAAGCCGACTCGATTTGATTTTGGATTGGAGATGTTTGATATTTACATTTAAGTCATTTAGCAGACGCTCTTATCCAGAGCGACTTACAAATTGGAAAGTTCATACATATTCATCCTGGTCCCCCCGTGGGGAATGAACCCACAACCCTGGCGTTGCAAGCGCCATGCTCTACCAACTGAGCCACACGGGACCACGGGATATGAGTCTGGAAGGAGAGTTTACAGTCTAGCCAGACACCTAGGTACTTATAGATGTCCACATATTCTAGGTCGGAACCGTCCAGGGTGGTGATGCTAGTCGGGCGTGCGGGTGCGGGCAGCGAACGGTTGAAAAGCATGCATTTGGTTTTACTAGCGTTTAAGAGCAGTTGGAGGCCACGGAAGGAGTGTTGTATGGCATTGAAGCTCGTTTGGAGGTTAGATAGCACAGTGTCCAAGGAAGGGCCTGAAGTATACAGAATGGTGTCGTCTGCGTAGAGGTGGATCAGGGAATCGCCCGCAGCAAGAGCAACATCATTGATATATACAGAGAAAAGAGTCGGCCCGAGAATTGAACCCTGTGGTACCCCCATAGAGACTGCCAGAGGACCGGACAACATGCCCTCCGATTTGACACACTGAACTCTGTCTGCAAAGTAGTTGGTGAACCAGGCAAGGCAGTCATTAGAAAAACCGAGGCTACTGAGTCTGCCGATAAGAATATGGTGATTGACAGAGTCGAAAGCCTTGGCCAGGTCGATGAAGACGGCTGCACAGTACTGTCTTTTATCGATGGCGGTTATGATATCGTTTAGTACCTTGAGCGCGGCTGAGGTGCACCCGTGACCGGCTCGGAAACCGGATTGCACAGCGGAGAAGGTACGGTGGGATTCGAGATGGTCAGTGATCTGTTTGTTGACTTGGCTTTCGAAGACCACAGATAGGCAGGGCAGGATGGATATAGGTCTGTAACAGTTTGGGTCCAGGGTGTCTCCCCCTTTGAAGAGGGGGATGACCGCGGCAGCTTTCCAATCCTTGGGGATCTCAGATGATACGAAGGAGAGGTTGAACAGGCTGGTAATAGGGGGTGCGACAATGGCGGCGGACAGTTTCAGAAATAGGGGGTCCAGATTGTCAAGCCCAGCTGATTTGTATGGGTCCAGGTTTTCCAGCTCTTTCAGAACATCTGCTATCTGGATTTGGGTAAAGGAGAAGCTGGGGAGGCTTGGGCGAGTAGCAGCGGAGGGGGCGGGGCTGTTGGCTAAGGTTGGAGTCGCCAGGAGGAAGGCATGGCCAGCCGTTGAGAAATGCTTGTTGAAGTTTTCGATTATCACGGATTTATCGGTGGTGACCGTGTTACCTAGCCTCAGTGCAGTGGGCAGCTGGGAGGAGGTGCTCTTGTTCTCCATGGACTTTACAGTATCCCAGAACTTTTTGGAGTTAGAGCTACAGGATGCAAATTTCTGCTTGAAAAAGCTGGCCTTTGCTTTCCTGACTGACTGCGTGTATTGGTTCCTTACTTCCCTGAACAGTTGCATATCGCGGGGGCTCTTCGATGCTATTGCAGTTCGCCACAGGATGTTTTTGTGCTGGTCGAGGGCAGTCAGGTCTGGAGTGAACCAAGGGCTATATCTGTTCTTAGTTCTGCATTTTTTGAACGGAGCATGCTTGTCTAATATGGTGAGGAAGTAACTTTTAAAGAATGACCAGGCATCCTCAACTGACGGGATGATGTCAATATCCTTCCAGGGTACCCGGGCCAGGTCGATTAGAAAGGCCTGCTCGCAGAAGTGTTTTAGGGAGCGTTTGACAGTGATGAGGGGTGGTCGTTTGACCGCGGACCCGTAGCGGATACAGGCAATGAGGCAGTGATCGCTGAGATCTTGATTGAAGACAGCAGAGGTGTATTTGGAGGGCAAGTTGGTCAGGATAATGTCTATTAGGGTGCCCATGTTTACGGATTTAGGGTTGTACCTGGTGGGTTCCTTGATGATGTGTGAGATTGAGGGCATCTAGCATAGATTGTAGGACTGCCGGGGTGTTAAGCATATCCCAGTTTAGGTCACCTAACAGAACAAACTCTGAAGCTAGATGGGGAGCGATCAATTCACAGATGGTGTCCAGGGCACAGCTGGGAGCTGAGGGGGGTCGGTAGCAGGCGGCAACAGTGAGAGACTTATTTCTGGAGAGATTAATTTTTTTAATTAGAAGTTCGAACTGTTTGGGCATAGACCTGGAAAGTATGACAGAACTTTGCAGGCTATCTCTGCAGTAGATTGCAACTCCTCCCCCTTTGGCGTTTCTATCTTGACGGAAAGTGTTATAGTTGGGTATGGAAATCTGAGAATCTTTGGTGGCCTTCCTAAGCCAGGATTCAGACACTGCAAGGACATCAGGGTTGGCAGAGTGTGTTAACGCGGTGAGTAAGACAAACTTAGGGAGGAGGCTTCTGATGTTGACATGCATGAGGCCAAGGCTTTTTCGATCACAGAAGTCAACAAATGAGGGTGCCTGGGGACATGCAGGGCCTGGGTTTACCTCCACATCACCCGAGGAACAGAGGAGTAGTAGGATGAGGGTGCGGCTAAAGGCTATCACAACTGGTCGCCTAGAGCGTTGGGGACAAGGAATAAAAGGAGCAGATTTATGGGCGTGGTAGAATAGATTCTGGGCATAATGTGCAGACAGGGGTATGGTGGGGCACGGGTACAGCGGAGGCAAGCCCAGGCACTGGGTGATGATAAGAGAGGTTGTATCTCTGGACATGCTGGTCTCAATGGGCGAGGTCACCGCATGTGTGGGAGGTGGGACAAAGGAGGTATCAGAGGTACGGAGAGTGGAACTACGGGGTCCATTGCAAACCAAAACAATGATAACTAGCCTGAACAACAGTATACAAGGCATATTGATATTTGAGAGAGACATACAGTAAGGCATAAAGTGATTGCAGGTCTTGATTGGGAGAGCTAGCTAAAACAACAGGTGAGATAACAGTAGCTAGTCAGCTAACACAGCAACAGCAGGTAAAAATGGCGACGACTAGGCAGAGAGGGTCGGATTAACTACACACAGAGCCTGAGTTAAAACACAGAGCCGACAGATAAAACACAAATAAACAGAATGGAGTACCGTGAATTAATGGACAGTCCGGCAGGCATCAGCTATGTAGCCAAGTGATCATAGTGTCCAGGGGGCAGCCGTAGATGGAGCAGGGAAGCCGCCACTACGCTAGCACGCGGCGTTTAAAGTTAGTAGCCCGGGGGTGGTCTGCTCAGACGGAGGAGGTCTGCTCAGACGGAGGCCGGTTGAGGGCACAGCGGATGGGGTATTCGTCTGCAGACCAGACGTGGTCGTGTCGACAGAGAATCCAAGCCGGATGGCGATGGCGAAAGAGAGGTTGTAATTGTAGAATTGTGTTTGCTAACTGGTGCTAGCTTCGTGGCAGTGGCGCTAGCTGCAAGCTAGCTGTGAGGATCAGAAGTAGTGGCTCAGGGATTACGGCAGGAATCCGGCGTTGTTGTCGAGAGACAGTCCGATGCTGGTAAATTGGTGAGTAATATCCAGGCTAATAACAGGGCTGGTGTCTGTGCAGAAGGTAAAAGCTGCTAGCAGCGGCTAAAAATGACTAAATAGCTTGTAGCTGATTAGCTGGTTAGCTACTGGGGGTTCTTGAATGTGTTCCAAAGTTAAAAAATAATAGCGATTCCGTATCACATTGGGTTAGGTAGGTTACCGGAAGGTATAATCGAATTAAAAATCGAAAAGAGATAAAAAAAAAAAAAGAATATATATATATATATATATACAGTGGGGAGAACAAGTATTTGATACACTGACAATTTTGCAGGTTTTCCTACTTACAAAGCATGTAGAGGTCTGTAATTTTTATCATAGGTACACTTCAACTTTGACACCATCGATCACCACATTCTTTTGGAGAGACTGGAAACCCAAATTGGTCTACACGGACAAGTTCTGGCCTGGTTTAGATCTTACCTGTCGGAAAGATATCAGTTTGTCTCTGTGAATGGTCTGTCCTCTGACAAATCAACTGTACATTTCGGTGTTCCTCAAGGTTCCGTTTTAGGACCACTATTGTTTTCACTATATATTTTACCTCTTGGGGATGTTATTCGAAAACATAATGTTAACTTTCACTGCTATGCGGATGACACACAGCTGTACATTTCAATGAAACATGGTGAAGCCCCAAAATTGCCCTCGCTAGAAGCCTGTGTTTCAGACATAAGGAAGTGGATGGCTGAAAACTTTCTACTTTTAAACTCGGACAAAACAGAGATGCTTGTTCTAGGTCCCAAGAAACAAAGAGATCTTCTGTTAAATCTGACAATTCATCTTGATGGTTGTAAAGTCGTCTCAAATAAAACTGTGAAGGACCTCGGCGTTACTCTTGACCCTGATCTCTCTTTTGACGAACATATCAAGACTGTTTCAAGGACAGCTTTTTTCCATCTACGTAACATTGCAAAAATCAGAAATTTTCTGTCCAAAAATGATGCAGAAAAATTAATCCATGCATTTGTTACTTCTAGGTTAGACTACTGCAATGCTCTACTTTCCGGCTACCCGGATAAAGCACTAAATAAACTTCAGTTAGTGCTAAATACGGCTGCTAGAATCCTGACTAGAACCAAGAAATTTGATCATATTACTCCAGTGCTAGCTTCCCTACACTGGCTTCCTGTTAAGGCAAGGGCTGATTTCAAGGTTTTACTGTTAACCTATAAAGCGTTACATGGGCTTGCTCCTACCTATCTTTCCGAGTTGGTCCTGCCGTACATACCAATACGTACGCTACGGTCACAAGACGCAGGCCTCCTAATTGTCCCTAGAATTTCTAAGCAAACAGCGGGAGGCAGGGCTTTCTCCTATAGATCTCCATTTTTATGGAACAGTCTGCCTACCCATGTGAGAGACGCAGACTCGGTCTCAACCTTTAAGTCTTTACTGAAGACTTATCTCTTCAGTAGGTCATATGATTGAGTGTAGCCTGGCCCAGGAGTGTGAAGGTGAACGGAAAGGCTCTGGAGCAACGAACCGCCCTTGCTGTCTCTGCCAGGCCGGTTCCCCTCTCTCCACTGGGATTCTCTGCCTCTAACCCTGTTACAGGGGCTGAGTCACTGGCTTGCTGGTGCTCTTTCATGCCGTCCCTAGGAGGGGTGCGTCACTTGAGTGGGTTGAGTTACTGACGTGATCTTCCTGTCTGGGTTGGCGCCCCCCCTTGGTTTGTGCTGTGGTGGAGACCTTTGTGGGCTATACTCGGCCTTGTCTCAGGATTGTAAGTTGGTGGTTGAGGATTTCCCTCTAGTGGTGCGGGGGCTGTGCTTTGGCAAAGTGGGTGGGGTTATATCCTTCCTATTTGGCCCTGTCCGGGGGTTTCTTCGGATGGGGCCACAGTGTCTCCTGACCGCTCCTGTCTCAGCCTCCAGTATTTATGCTGCAGTAGTTTGTGTCGGGGGGCTAGGGTCAGTTGGTTACCTGGAGTACTTCTCCTGTCTTATCCAGTGTCCTGTGTGAATTTAAGTATGCTCTCTCTAATTCTCTCGTTCTCTCTGTGAACCTGAGCCCTAGGACCATACGTCAGGACTACCGGGCATGATGACACCTTGCTGTCCCCAGTCCGCCTGGCCTTGCTGCTATTCCAGTTTCAACTGTTCTGCCTGTGGTTACGGAACCCCTACCTGTCCCAGACCTGCTGTTTTCAACTCTTAATGATCGGCTATGAAAAGCCAACTGAGATTTATTCCTGATTATTATTTGACCATGCTTGTCATTTATGGAAATTTTGAAAATCTTGGCTCTCTCTAATTTTCTCCTTCTCTCTTTCTTTCTCTCGGAGGACCTGGGCCCTAGGACCATGCGTCGGGACTGCCGCCCGTGGTGACTCCTTGCTGTCCCCAGTCCGCCTGGCCTTGCTGCTATTCCAGTTTCAGCTGTTCTGCCTGCGGTTATGGAACCGCCACCTGTCCCAGACCTGTTGTTTTTCAACTCTTGATGATCGGCTATGAAAAGCCAACTGAAAATTATTCATGATTATTATTTGACCATGCTTGTCACTTATGAACATTTTTGAACATCTTGGCATAGTTCTGTTATAATCTCCACCCGGCACAGCCAGAAGAGGACTGGCCACCCCTCATAGCCTGGTTCCTCTCTAGGTTTCTTCCTAGGTTTTGGCCTTTCTAGGGAGTTTTTCCTAGCCACCGTGCTTCTACACCTGCATTACTAGCTGTTTGGGGTTTTAGGCTGGGTGTCTGTACAGCACTTCGAGATATTAGCTGATGTACGAAGGGCTATATAAAATAAAATTGATTGATTGAACTGTGAGAGACGGAATCTAAAACAAAAATCCAGAAAATCACATAGGAAAACCTGCAAAATCGGCAGTGTATCAAATACTTGTTCTCCCCACTGTATATATATATATATATATATACACACAAGAAATACGAAAAATACAAACGTACATGAGAGGACGAAACAAAACACGTCTACACTGCTACGCCATCTTGGTTTTAATCACTCTCTCCTAAGCACAGTGCAAAACAAAGAACACCAATAACATCAATTGACCAATCCCTAGGCTGGAAAAAGTGTTTTGTACTATAAAAAGCACAATCCAGCAACCATTTGCTCCAAGGGCAAACACGTAGGAAAACAATTTCATCCTTTTCAAGTGTGTCTATTTAAAGCTACTCACCTCATGGTTGGTCTCGGTTTGGGAGATTGGTTTGTTATGTTAGCAACCCTATGCTTTATTTACATTAACAGGACTAAGCATCGCCACTCACTTCTTCTATCCTGATTACCTGCACCACTACAAACATAAGGCTCTTCTCATTCATCTAGAACAAGAACGGACAGACCTTCCTTCAGAGCTCATCTCTCCATATTTCCTTCTTCCCTCTACCTTCTGTCCTCTCCCATTTCTGTCACTGCATCCCTCTAAAAGTCAATTACCCTGTATGCTCTCCTCCCTCTGCCCATATCCTTCCTGGCTAAGACGCGATTTAGCCCATTCTCATGTCTATTATCGCTCCCACCCCCCCATACAAGCATTGGATCTTCATCACTGGAGCTTCATCATAGAGAATTAAATTATAAGTCTAGTGATATGTTTATAGAAATGCAAGAACAGCATATCAGCAAGAGCACTTCGGACAAGATGATAATCATCTTTTTAGCATCACAAAATAAATGGCCTGCGCACGGCCTACAGGACTGAAATGTCTGTTTTTTTTCTCCTTTCTCTACGACAAATGGAACAGCATGTGTGTGGTCAACGCGTTGACAAGAACTGGATCCTATTTGACTGAAATGGAACTGAATTTCTCCATCTACACTGACAATTCCTTATTTTCCAGTGACTGAAGCAGCACTGATTTTTTTTTAAACATTGAAATGCACTGCTTCTCCAATGGCTGAAATGGTACAGACATGTGCACGTCACTGACCTGCACGGGCTCCTCCATGACTCCACTGCAGATGGGGCACAGCAGGTCCTCATCCACTTCCCCCTGGAACCGGGTGACGTCGTAGCCCATGGCACATCCCCAGATCCAACTACAACCTGCAACACAGGTGAGGAAATGGTAAGCCTACAGAGTACAGACCAACACGACAACCTACATGCCATCCCACGTGCAGGATTATAAAACAACATGGAACACCTTCAAAGAAAAAAGTATAGAATTCAATTTGCCAGAACATACCTTCCCTACCATTACGCTTGTTTACATGAAGCTGCACTGGGGTCGAAATGCAATCAAGGTTACATTAAGACACTGTGGAGCCGGCGCGAGATATTGATTGGAAAACGTACGTCAGTGCAAGGATGGGATATGCCACTGTTATCCAAATTTGACCTTTATCCACACTGCTCCATCGAGAAAGTGTCTTCATGTACCCATGATTGCCTTCCGACTTCAGTGCAGCTCAGTGTAAACAAGCGTAACAGTAGGGTCGATATCTTCTCGCTTAGTTCTCAATCATGTTCAAAATAAACAACCTGTATATACAGTGCATTGACTTATTCCATATTTTGTTGTGTTACAGCCTGAATTCAAAATAGATTAAATAGACTTTTGTTTACCGGTGTTTTTGATATGGTAGAGTTTGCAAAACAAATACCCACTGGATTGATGAAAATAGTCATGATATCATTCTGCCAGGTAAGCATAGTCTACTTAGTAGTTAACATTTAATTGAGAAAGTCTCCATCTACCAGAAGACCGTTTTCATTAGCATCATCCTTAACGGCTACACAACGTGGTAGACGTGCATCACACACACAGACAGGGGTATTCTCAATGCCTCTTCAGAAAGTTGCAGGAAATACGAATCACTGATGCATTCTGTTGATGTCTTATGATAAATTTGGACAGATTAAATCATTTTCAATAAATGTAGTTGATTCCCTAATAAGATCAATACATTGTTGAATATTGTTGAATTCCGTTTTAATGCCTGGATTCCGTGAGGGCCCTAATTATCATATTTGGACCAGAATTAGGCTCTCCACTACCTATTGTTCCTGCAGTGATGATTCACAATCTTCATCTAATGTTTTCATAATTTATCTGCAGATAATCGACCCCCCAAATCCTAGGCCTAACAGTAGCCTATCCAAATTAGGAAGCCAAATGAACAGCTCTCTCACCAATGCGATTCGGTAGGCTACACCGACTGACAAGAGGAGAGTCAGTGACTTTAGCGTAATGTCTGGCAAGCCCGACAAACTAGGAAAGGAAATATTGGAAATCCTTTGGTTTAGATACCTTGGACATCCAGTATAACCAGGTTGCATGATTTAGGAATGGCAAAGGGATTAGGGCTGTCCTTGACAAAAAAAAATCTTGGTCGACCGAGAGTTGTCTGTTCTTTCGAGAAATCGATCGGTCAAAAATGTTAAGTGTATTTTTCCATATATAGACACACCCTGTTTGAATAAAATCAACTATATGTAGGCAACTGAGCTTGTCTGATGCTTTAAGCACTGCGATTAAAAATGAAGACACTCAAATTACTAAAGAGGAAACCATAGATCAATATAGTCTAACCAAAACAAAAAAACCTGTTCCCGACCCTCCACCTTCCGTTGCTGCTGGCCTTCGCAGATTCTGCCCATTAAGCTCCTGAAGATGCCAGTAATAGGCTACACCAATGGTCGGCAACCTTTTCCATTTGGAGTGCCAGGTTGTCGTACCATTTTTACTGATCTGTGCGCCCGTTATGAGTTTCATATGCACATTCTCGTGGAACAGTTTCATTTATAATAAAGTCTTCATCTCAAAAATCAATGTCATGTGGTTAATCAACATTCTATCTAAAACAAAATTATACAAACATAAAAGTAACTTCTATTGCCATTACCCATATGTAAAAATAGCTTACATAAAGCCAACAAATAAAAACACTGCAGCTCTCAGGTAGAAAATAGCCGGATAAAAAATAAATATTCTATAAATCACATTGGCTACACATGGCCTGTCTGCAAGGAACTTGAAACATTATATCAACTATGAACTCTGTCTGGCCTGAAGCTCTAGGTAACAAACTTGCAACATTGTATTAAATATTCTGGGCCCTCAGAGTTTCTTGCCACAGTGAGCTCCTGACAGACACATTCCTTCTTGGACACGGCTCGGCGATGCAAATGACGACTTCCAAATCAGAACAATCAATCGACTATAGATATAGGCTTGGACGTGGGAAAAGTTCCACTAGGATCTAGAAACTCTGGGCTAGACACTGAGATGAGAAGTCTATCAGAATTGAAAGCAAAGGGCTTGTCATTAATTAACATAATCTACTGCACACTATCTCTCTGATGTGATTTCATTTTGTGTACAAAGAGTCAAGACTAACTATAAAGACACTTACCCACTATAGTGCAAGTGGGTTTTATTTTTGTCTAAGACTAGCGGTAGTATGAACATTTATGGTGTGGATACTTCTTGGGTATCAGTGCACTTTGAAATAACTACCTGGATCTATCACATGGTATTCCAATGAGTTGGTGCATGGATTAAATCAACAAGTAAAAAGCCCAACATTCTCAATGAATATGGACAATACAACTAAAACACTGACTTTATAGTAATCAATGATCAAAAGGTCAAATTACAGGGTATTTATGGTCACAGCTAGGGATCAGCCATTATTGACAGCAACCCTGGAGCAATCAGGATTAAGTAGCTTGCTCAAGGGCAGATTAACAGATTTTACACCTAGACTGCTCAGGGATTTGAACTAGGAATCTTTCAATTATGGGCCCACGCTCTAAACGCTAGGCTACCAGCCACCCCCAGTACCTGTACATGTGTGTTCAATGTCCACTCACCGGTGTCTTTCCTTCCTTGGGCCAGAATCCATAGCCCTCCTACTCATTGAAAATAAGGACCACTGGGGCAGAGTTATGGGAAGGAGAGGAGCAACCTGGGGCCTAGGTAATGATGTCCTGGGAAAATTAGTCTGTGGAAAAATAGTAACGTTATGCAACGTTGTTGGAATGAATAAAGTTACTGTCCCTTTAATTTACTTTATAACCAGTTTACGATATGATTAGCGCTGTTTGCTACTCAAACACGTAACTCATCATTACTGTTCCAAATGGAATAACGTAACGTTAGCTATGTGGCTAGCTGCATATAGATGAAAGATACATATTGGATACTAATTAGAAAATCTGACAAGCCAGTGTGCACGCAAGTTAACCACAGTTGACTAATTTACGTGAACAAACGTTAGCTAGCTAATTTACAGATTAGCTGGCTGGCACAAGGTGGAATCACACAGGAAAACAAACAGAGAGAGAGAGCAAAGCTAGTGATATTTCGTCGAATTGAGAAACGTTACCTGTTGATATAACAATCAATGGTTAAATGGCATTTTAAATTACGTTTGCGTCAGTATTTGGGTTAGCGTGCCAGCATGATATCCATTTTTTTCTTGATTCCCGTCACCACATTTCCACGTCCAGCCCTCACTCCTGCAGCTAAGCAACCAAATTGTCAAATCGTTGATTGACAGTTGACTCCACCTATCTTCGGTACGATCAGTGTCCCTTCTCAGATAAAGGGCCTATCACATGATTAGCTCTAAAGCACATCCTATATAGTCCATTGCCATTGGACACAATTTTGATTGACATTAAATTTGACCAACAATGCAGCAGGGGACAACTGTAGTGACATACTGATGCTCACGAAAAACAACTAGCTAGCCAGCCCTTTTACAAACAGGAAAACAATACTTATATTTAAACTGATTTGTCCCATGGCTTAAAATCCCTTATATCGGACAACGCAGCTGTGAACGACAATACACACCGTTGAGGTAAAGTTAATGTCATTTGTAGCTAACAACCTGGCACCCAGTTAGCTAGCTATAACTAACGATAGCTAGATTGCTGCCATAATGCTCATAGGTCATGGCAGTGAGTAACGTTACTGCAGCTTGGTTATTGCAGCTTGGTGCAGCTTCTAGCTACTTTACAAGTCATTAGTCAACCTGGGTTGCATACTTTCTAATCATGTATTCATACTCACGTCAACATTTCAGTGCTGCTTTGGTCTAAAGTTGATTTAGCTACAGTTGTGGATGCATGACGAGAATCTGAAAGATGACGACTGAGACCCACGTCAAGGACATCAAGCCAGGACTCAAGAATCTCAACGTTATCTTCATCGTACTGGAAACCGGTGAGGGAGGGGGGGGAGGGGGCGGCTGTTTCAAATACTAACTCATAACAGTATTACTAGGAATCAAATGTTAATGATCTTGTAATGCACTGGGGTGGGAAAAAAAGTTATGTAAAATCTTACACACAATATAATGGCTCAATAGTGAGTAACATCCTTCTTGTATGCCACTATGTAGTCTGAGAGCAGTTCATGTTGGTTTATTTGAATCATACCAGCCATCAAATAACTTACCTGTGTTGAACCCTCCCTCTTTTTTCCACAAGTGGATGTTTACGCTCCTCACAATGAGATATGACACTTTCCTTGTACAACTAGCTTGGTCTGTCTTTGTAAAAAAAATCAAAAGCCACTGATTTATTTGTCCCTCATAACCCCTCACATAGGACGAGTGACAAAGACAAAGGATGGGCATGAGGTGCGGACCTGTAAGGTGGCTGACAAAACAGGCAGCATCAGCATCTCTGTTTGGGATGAGGTGGGGGGACTGATCCAAACCGGTGACATAATCAGACTCACTAAGGGGTGAGTTATTGAGTCACATCCCAGTCAACACCTCCACTGTATGGACAAAGCTCCAAACCTACTGCTGAGTATAAAATCAATACAGAAATAAGACCACCCAGTCATCATGTCTACTTTACCTAACCGCATGGTTATTCGGATGAATACGTGCCATACGTTATTAGTAGTCTGCAATATTGTATTGAAATTGCTGCCTTTTTCTCCAGATATGCGTCTGTGTTCAAAGGTTGCCTGACTCTGTACACAGGCAGAGGTGGAGAGCTGTTGAAGATTGGAGAGTAAGTCCTGTAGTTGCAGCCATGTAAATGTGGCTGAGAGATGCATGTAATGTCATAAGTTACTGGTCTAAACTAATGCCCACTTAATGTTTTGTTCAGGTTCTGCATGGTGTACTCCGAGGTGCCAAATTTCAGTGAGCCTAACCTAGAATATTCTAACATGGACCAGATGAAAAACAAGACGGTAAGGGGTGTTCTGAACATAAGGATGTCAGTGTGTAAGCATGTCTTACTACAGAAAGCTTTACGGAAGGATAAGGTAAAAATATTAATAAGTGCCTTTTTCTTGTACTGTAAGTGAACAGATTATTTCATTCCCAGGTACTCAGTGACCAAGGAAACATACTGAACAATAACTCAGCTGGTAAGTCTACTATCAGAGACCAACAAAAAAAGTGACATCAAATGGAAGTGTTTCGGCAACTACCTCTGTTAGTGTTTTTCAAGAAAAGTAATTTTGACCTCTGCTGCTTAAGGTGCTATATGCAACAATTCCACCTGCATGTCTCCAGCAGTAAACTAAATTGCTGCTTGAAGCTGTAAAGTTGCATATTTTACCTGTGAGTGGCTGGTTCAGCCACCGTCAGTGTATAAACAGCAGTGTCTTCATTTTAATTGTGAACACTAACAACTTTTCCTTTTATCACTTTATGAACATTCTAATTTGTACATTACAATTTCTTATTCTAGGAAATGACACTACCAATGGGAACGGTGTAAATTCACAAGGTTCCGGGAGCTCAACTACCCCTCCGCAGGGAGGGCGGGCTGGCAGTGGTGTCAGCAGCAGGGCAACCAATCCAGGAGGGACCACTGTCAATGGAAAGGAGACCAGACGTTCTACCAAAAGATGATTAGAGAAGAGAGAAGCAAAGTCCATCACGTGCCAGAAATTTCAAATGAGAGACTCTACCACTGAAGACTCGTGTTTCTTTTACAAACTGTGTAATCAGTCTTTATATATTATTTAGTTTTGTAGAAATTACCATGACCATTATTTACTTGTCTTTGTAAAGTGGGTTAAGAAATAGTATCTTAATTAGGTTTGTTTAAGGAACACGGTTCACAAAAGCTGTAACAAGAGTTTACCTTACATTTGTTTTTTACAATTAAGCTGTTTAATGGGAAGTCATGTGTTTTTCAAAGGAAGACAGGCTTACCATCCCTTTGTTTAAAATGTGATACCTTTTTTTAAACAAAATATTTTCCTTTAATTTTCTGCACTCAATGTTAAGTTTTCCCATGAGATGTCTAAAATATAAAATTACTCTTAGCTAATGTGCTGTGTGGGCTCTGTGTTCAAAAAGTAGCCTAAGGCTGACAGATGGGTGTGTAGTTGGATTTTGGCCATCAGAAATACAAGCATATACAGTTGAAGTCAGAAGTTTACATTACACTTATTAAAACTTGTTTTTCAACCACTCCACAATTGTTTTGTTAAACTATAGTTTTGGCAAGTCGGTTAGAACATCTACTTTGTGCATGACAAGAAATTTTTCCAACAATTGTTTACAGATTTTACTTATAATTCACTGTATCACAATTCCAGTAGGTCAGAAGTTTACTATGCCTTTTAACAGCTCCAGAAAATGAGGTCATGGCTTTAGAAGCTTCTGATAGGCTAATTGACGTCAATTGGAGGTGTACCTGTGGGTGTATTTCAAGGCCTACCTTCAAACTCAGTGCCTCTTTTCTTGACATTATGGGAAAATCAAAAGAAATCAGAAAAAAGTTGTAGACTACAAGTCTGGTTCATCCTTGGGAGTCATTTCCAAACGGTTTAAGGTTCCACGTTCATCTGTACAAACAATAGTACGCAAGTATAAACACCATGGGACCACGCAGCCGGTCTCCTAGAGATTAATGTACTTTGGTGCGAAAAGTGCAAATCAATCCCAGAACAGCAGCAAAGAACCTTGTGAAGATGCTGAGGAAACAGGTACAAAAGTATCTACATCCACAGTAAAACGAGTCCTATATCAACATAACCTGAAAGGCCGCTCAGCAAGGAAGAAGCCATTGCTCCAAAACCACCATAAAAAAATCCAGACTACGGTTTGCAACTGCACATCAGAACAAAAAACGTACTTTTTGGAGAAATGTCCTCTGGTCTGATGAAACAAAAATAGAACTGTTTGGCAATAATGACCATCGTTATGTTTGGAGGAAAAAGGGGGAGGCTTGCAAGCCGAAGAACACCATCCCAACCGTGAAGCACGGGGGTGGAAGCATCATGTTGTGGGGGTGCTTTGCTGCAGGAGGGACTGGTGCACTTCATAAAATAGATGGCATCATGAGAAAGGAAAATTACGTGGATATATTGAAGCAACATCTCAAGAAATCAGTCAGGAAGTTTAAGCTTGGTTGCAAATTGGTCTTCCAAATGGACAATGACCCCAACATACTTCCAAAGTTGTGGCAAAATGGCTTAAGGACAATAAGTCAAGGTATTAGAGTGGCCATCACAAAGCCCTGACCTCAATCCTATAGAAAACTTGTGGGCAGAACTGAAAAAGCATGTGCAAGCAAGGAGGCCTACAAACCTAACTCAGTTACACCTGCTCTGTCAGGAGGAATGGGCCAAAATTCACCCAACTTATTGTGGGAAGCATATGGAAGGCTACCCAAAACGTTTGACCCAAGTTAAACAATTTAAAAGGCAATGCTACCAACTACTAATTGAGTGTATGTAAACTTCTGACCCACTGGGATTGTGATGAAAGAAAATAAAGCTGAAAAAAAGCACTCTCTCTACTATTATTCTGACATTTCACATTCTTAAAATAAAGTGGTTATCCTAACTGACCTAAGACAGGGAATGTTTACTAGAATTAAATGTCAGGAATTGTGAAAAACAGAGTTTAAATGTATTTGTCTAAGGTGTATGTAAACTTCTGACTTCAACTGTATAAAAGTGAACAAAAAACAAAGTAGATATTAAGCAATAGCACTTTATTTAAACAACCAATCCTAAGCCACAACACTGAATGACAAGACTCATAGGCTGCAGCATACAATGTATAAAATCGATAAGGTATCAATGCCTTGGTTTAAGTTTCTCCTGTAATGTCAAAGGTCAATGCAGATTACGTTGTTTGATTCACTCAAATCATTATACATGTAACATTTTTGTAACAAATAACCATTCACTATCACACTTAATGATATACAAAGGCAAAGTGCTTTCAAGGATTGCATTATCATGAAAGTTGGATATTTGTTCAGGAGTGGGAGAGAGGGGGGTTTGTGTGTCTCTTTTAGGGCATCTCTAACCCCTAATGCTGCATCGCACATTCCTCTGCTTCAGTCAAAATCGCAAAGGTCGGGGGGGGGTTGTATGACAAATGATTCATTTATTTTATTTTGAATGCTTAAGGCTGGATACGATAACATTTACCTCCACACGTAAACACCACATTCATCATCAGACTTCAGTAAGAGCCTTAGTTATTTGTTGCTTTTGTAATGAAGTTAGATGCACACACATTCTCCCAATATCTCATAGTTTCACACAGTTACAACTGTAAACTTGATGTTTAGACATATGGCTCAACTTACAAACGTACAGTAAAAACCCACCGTACTATGAAAAATTGGATGATTCCTGGTGGATAAAGGATACTTTCAGGGTGTTAAATAAAAGCAATCATAAAGTACCTTCTTGCAACAAGTATCTGAAGGATAGCAAACATGTACCACAGACGAGGTTCACGTGTATGCTACAACAGACCTTAAAGAGATTTCATTCTGATCATAATACAGTTTGGCTTCACATTCCAGTGGCTGTTGTGATATATTATTTTTCCTTTCATTTTACATGCTCGTACGTACATACACACACACAAAATCAAGATCACATTAGATTTGTCTTTTAGATTAAAAGTGATTAATATGAGTTCATATTTTTGAGACACAAGTATAGGTGGTTATGAGCTAAGAAGACAAAGATGAGTTGTGCATCAAGGAGGTAGGCAAAACATGATCATAGCAATTACATTAGTAGCAAAAGTAATCTTTACTTTCAAAATCGCATGGACTTTGTATCTTGCCAATGAGATTCCATTTTGGATGAGAGACCGTTTTTTCCCATTTCAATTCATTAATATTAATTTATATATTTCTGAGGTAATACAATTTTAATATCGCACAATGTCATGCTAGTAAAACGTATATAAGATTTTTTGTTTGTTGTTGCTGTAAGCAACTGAAGGCTCTAGAAAATACACAATACTGAATGCAGACATGCTCAAACTCTCCACCAGGCAGCAGTAGCCGTAACTTACTTCAAAACAGAGCCTAAGGTGCAAGAGAAAAGAGTGAAAAGTTGACAAAAGGCCTGAAAAAGCATTTTATGCATTTTCACTTGCTCACATTGCACCACCTGAATTTATAATTAGGCCTAAATGAAGCACAATAAACACTTTCATGATCACCTACAGTTCACACAGAAGTCACATGGGAAGTTAACATGCTATCCTAAACATTGGCTTGGCATATCCTATCCATTCCAAGGACCACAACCAGATATGCAATTTTTTTAACCACTTGTCCCTGACATTAAATTCTTGACCAATTCCTAACTTTAACCCGCAACTTCCGAGATGGTGAAAAAAATTGCAGCAAAACAAGGAGCCAATGAAATTCTAGCAGAAGCAATATGGACAGGACACTGCTAGCCAATCAAAGCACATAATAATTCAAGGTCATAGCCCGTAGACATGGCCTGTGTTATATTTTGCCTGGCTGGTCTATGGAGTAAACAAATCCCAGCATCATACAAAGCAATGTCCAATGACTGAATCAAAACAAGATGCCTCTGCCCTCCTGAATAAGAGCTTAATATATCCAGACCAAAATAAAAAGGAGGGCTGTTAAGGTAAAGGACACGGCCAACCACCAACCTCAAGCTTTCAATTACACTAGAGTTTTACATTTTATTCAAAGGGTCAGTTACTGCATATTAGGCTACCACACATACTACGTAGGATACTGTACCAGAAACCAGTAGGCCTAACCTTACATATTATAATTTTCAAATATGCTCAAATTAAAATAATCCAATTTATGGACTCAAACCAAAAACGATTAAAAGACCATAGCACCAGAATCTTACAAACATCACTTGTGTTTCAAAGGGAATGTACTTTGCGTTACCAATTAGAAACTTAGAAACAAAATAACAATATTCTTTACAGTATTTGTAAATCAGGAAAGTGTGTAAAGTTTTTCTTTGCCCTTTTGCTGATAGCAGTTCATATTGCCATCTCACACTCACATTCTTGACATCATACTCACACTCACATTCTTGACATCATACTCACTAATGAAGACATGACAGCTAACTGCCCAAATCATCACACAAACATAGAACTCTATGCCTACTCACTGTACTATAAAATTAATCACTACATCCTTAAGTTCTATGGCATAGCAATCCATTGTCTTTCTTGTCCACAAAATACAATATTCTACCACCATCTCAACCGAACCCAGTGCCTTGATGTTACCTTGAAGATTACATATATTATACTTAGAACATATCGCAATACAGAGAACAATTTATATAAAACCCAAACATAGATGCCCAAATAAAGTGGTTGCATACAAACTAGCTATTAAAATGTTTAAGCTACAACTTTTAATACTTGATTATCTTAAGTGTGTTCTTTTTGCATTCAAATACTTGAAATACGGTTAGAAGGGGTTGTACAGACACCAACTAAAACTACATCCCGATCAAATCAACATATACACTGCTAAAATGGTACTACAACTTTCACAAATATTAAATCTTTCTCTCTCAGCTTTATAATAATTCACCATGTTGATTTCAATACCATTTAGTTGAGTAAGTAAAGCAACAATCTCTACACACTACTGTCTGCAGTGCATTTTTAGTGATGTGCTTAGAACACCCAACAAAGTGCACTTGCCAATATTGCTTTTGTTATGAATTCACACTAAAACTTCAGTATTATCACCACAGTGATCCAAAACTATTTCACTGTGTGATTTTTCAGGTCCCTTAAGAAAGGCTGTTCATTGAAAAATATGGCAAGCCAAGCAAGACTAAGGCAAGAATCAAACAAGAGCTAAATAAACTACAGTCAAGTTGTACATCCAGGTGTTTGGATTTATGACAACACCACGAGTGTTTCTTTGGATTTGTGCTTTGAAAAATGTATCCAGCCAATTAACAATTTCTCCAGGAGTCAAGCCACAGTGGACCACATGGATGATGAGACTGGGAAGCACTCTAGCATAGCATCATGTTTTGTATTATGAATGAACAATGGCTCACTGACTTCACCCCGTCTGTGATTGTGAATAGCTGTGCTCCTGAGAGGTGCGACCTCAACTTTTATCAACAATAAGGCTTTCAGTTGGCATGAATGGAAGACCAATTTCCTGATGCATAAAATATAAAAATCCGACTTTACTATTTGCTCAATTGTTTTCTAATGACACAGTTTAGTATACCTGTTTGTGTCAGGACAAAGTGTCAGTCAGGATTGTATTGACAGTAATAGAGGATCTGAGTTTTGCCTTTTACAAGTTCAAATAATATTCTTTAACCATCTTCAATTTTCTACGAGATCAAAATAGATTCCAACCCCATCATTTTGAGCAGCCATGTGTTACAGTATAACAATGCACACAACTCTCATAAATAAGGTACTTTATGATGGATCTAAAACAACTTCCGTTCTGAGACATCTCTTTTTTGCCTACTAAGGCATTCCTTTAATGGAAATATCATTATTTAATATCCTTATTCACCTATTTGCACTGTCCATCCTATGGGTAGTTGTCAAGAAGCAGTCAAGTCATGAAGAAACCATCAAATCAAAGAGAAAAAAGTTACAAATGTTTTCAAGTTGCATAATATGGATCAGATAACATTTACTCTCCAATGAGGTTCAATATATTAACAAAATGCACTGGCTTGGATAATCGTTGCGAGATATAACATCTTGAGGTAAACTGTTCGATGTCAGATTACGGCTAATCAAGTAATACATGAAGTCACATAATAGAAAGTGTCGACCTTACTCTCCACTAAGACAACACCATTGAATCCCTTTAAAGAGTAACGTTACTCTTAGATAGTATTTTTTGGAGTAAGAGGTCAACTCAGTAACTGCCCTTAAAGAGGAAGAGAAAACAGACTAAATAAAAGCAATTGGTGTGTCGACATTTTGTCCCTGAAGTTTTTCAAAGCAGCCAACTACTGGGTTGAATAAAGTGAATCCAAGGATCAGTATGCTTTGTTTTGATCATAGGTATATGTTGCTACGCCTTAACTAACTACAGAGGCACAAGAGAGACAAACGTATTCAACCAGTTCACTCTAGTTAATTCAGGACCAAACAAACTTTGGACAGTATAACAGGCCACACCACCTATGAGGACTGTATTGCAGAAAAGAGCACTAGCTACATGCGTGCCAACAAAAAAATTACAGTCTCTGAAAAAAGAAAAGGCCAGAAGTCTGGAGTCAATATATAATTGTTAAATTCTATAACCAGTTTGTTGTGTGTGTTTTTATTTATTTTTCCCATGACCTAAAGTATATGTGCCGCGGTATACAGGGATATGGGCAATCCCACATGAAAATGGAACAAATGTCAATTACATTTGATAATTGTTTCTCAATAATGATGTTAGACACGTGCCAAATTCTGCGAAATTACACTTCTTACTGCTACATTTCAAGGCCTTATTTGTAAAGTGGGACCAACAGTTTTGTTCCATTTTAACAAGCATTTGGAAGTTATGATTGAATAAGCATGGAAATCTTTTCCACCTAATGTAGTTGTACAACAATGACAAATGAATAATGAAAGCATAAACATACTATGCAATCAAAGAATCTGAACATCTCAAATAAATATTTTGTGTACATAGACAGGACAGACATGCAGCAGTTAGAATCATGGAAGAACTTAAAGGGATATTTTGGCATTTTTGCAATGAGGCCCTTTATCTACTTCTCCAGTCAGATGAACTCGTGGATACCATTTTTATGTGTCTGCGTACAGTTTGAAGGAAGTTGCTAACTAGCGTTAGCGCAGTGACTGGAAATCTATGGGTCTCATTGGGCCTCATTGCCAAAATCCCGAAGTAACCCTTTAATATTGTGCTTCACTCATGGATCTATACTTAAGATGACATAATTCCATCCATATCAAGACGTGTTTGTTTTGGTGATCAAATGTAAATTTATGACGGACTATAACATGAGATTTATTACTTTTAACTTCTTGTTAAAATCCACTTAAATATAATGTACCGCATCTTACATGTTAATTTATTCACTTTTTTTGTGAACTGTAGCCATTTTGAAGAATTCTTTGATAACAGTACACCGATGACAAATAAAGATCTAATTCAGCAGTTTAATTATGCTTGGAGAAGAGGAAATGTTTTTTGTGTACTCTTGATTCAAAATAATATTTTAAATGGAAATAAAAGAAAAACAAAATGGTAACTGCGTAGCTATTGCCTTTATCCAATGAGTTTTCAAGTAATGAAGGACACCGATGTCCTCGAGGTACAGTTATTGGCAGATATCCCAGAGGAATACGCTATGGACAGCATCACCATGGGGATCACTGGCATAACCAAAAGAAACCAACAGCCTCTTTGTTTCTAACTTTATCCCTTCCACACCTCAT
Source organism: Salvelinus alpinus (assembly GCF_045679555.1). Lineage (NCBI taxonomy): Eukaryota > Metazoa > Chordata > Actinopteri > Salmoniformes > Salmonidae > Salvelinus > Salvelinus alpinus. The sequence continues at coordinate 34,011,770 of NC_092097.1, read as the reverse complement.
TTAGAGGTTATTTAAAATCAGCATGACATAAGTGTTCGATCTCATATGAATGCTTTCTCACTTGAAGGACAATGGTGTCTACAGCAATAACGTTTTTCCTATTCTCCAATTTCAACATGACCCTACTTAGTCTTTCTTTCCACTCACATATCAGATGGCAACATTTTACAAGTTGCCCAAAATCAATAAGTACCCTGAATTTTTCTCAAAAGAAAAATGGAAGGAAACAAAGATGTTGAATATGCTTCCATTCAATAGTTCTTCCCCCAACTTAACACGTAACTCAGTTTACAGTATTCTGACTCAACTACTTTTGTGCAATTTTACCGTCTTCTACCCTACTAGCCACCCTGCCATATTGTGTTTTCGATCACGCTCCCAAATAAAACTTGATCAGTCTTGCATCATGCAAATTACAATTACCTAATGCTATGCATTTCACTCCTCCCCTTGCCCAAAGCTCCCATATCACTTATTCCTACAATCTGAAGCATTTTGAGAAAGTTGCCAATTTTTGCAATTTGAGCCATGGTAAGGTATTATTGGCATTTGTCAAAGTTGACCTTTACTTTTTTATCTCCATAGACACTTCCTTTTTCCATAGGCAGACAAACCAGGATTTCTACGGCACTTGTGGGTCTAGGTAATAGCATGGGGTGTTAAGGACGACTGTTTTGATATGGTATTGAGATAAGACAAAAAGGGACACATTCCCAAATGCAAATCAGATATGGGCCACACAAAAAAATTGAGTAACAAAATAACAATACATAATTTGAGAGGTATTGTAAGGCAATCTTGATAGAAAAAATGGCGAGTCCATGATTAACAGGAGGGATAGCTCAGCTATTAGCCTGAGTGCCAACTGTTGACAAGTGAGGCTTGTACTGATAGATGTAAGGCAGTGCCTTCTAAAAGTATTCACACCTCTCAACTTTTTCCACATTTTGTTGTGTTACAGCCTGAATTTAAAATTGATTCAATTTATATTTTGTGTCACTGGCCTACACACAATACCCCATAATGTCAAAGTGGAATTATGTTTGTAGATTACAAAAAAAAAATACATAAAAAATGTAAAGCTGAAACGTCTTGAGTCAATAAGTATTCAACCCTTTTATTATGGCAAGCCTAAACACGTTGAGGAGTAAAAATGTGCTTAACAAGTCACATACTGTAAGTGGACTCACTCTGTATGCAATAAGTGTGTTAAACATTATTTTTCAAATGACTACCTCATCTCTGTACCCCACACATACAGATACCTGTAAGGTCCCTCAGTCAAGCAGTGAATTTCAAAACAAAGATTCAAGCAGTGAATTTCAAAACAAAGATTCAACCAAAGACCAGGGAGGTTTTCCAATGTCTCGCAAAGTGCAACTATTGAAAGAGCTGAAATTGACTATCCCTTTGAGCATGGTGAGGTTATTAATTACAATGTGGATGGTGTATCAACACACCCAGTCACTACGAACATACAGGCATCCTTCCTCAATCAGATGCCAGAAACAGCTCAGAGATTTCACCATGAGACCAATGGTGACTTTAAAACAGTTACAGAGTTTAATGGCTGTGATAGGAGAAAACTGAGTTACTCCACAATACTAACATAATTGACAGGGTGAAAGGAGGAAGCCTGTGCATACAAATATTCCAAAACATGCATCCTGTTTGTAACATGGCACTAAAGTAATACTGCAAAAAACAACAACACATTTTGCCCTGAATACAAAGTGTTATGTTTGGGGCAAATCTAACACAGCACATTACTGAATACCACTCTCCATATTTTCAAGCATAGTGGTGGCTGCATCATGTTATGGGTATGCTTGTAAGCCAGCAGCATACCACCCTGCATCTCACTGCTGGCTTGCTTCTGAAGCTAAGCAGGGTTGGTCCTGGTCGAGAGACCAGATGCTGCTGGAAGTGGTTTTGGAAGGCCAGTAGGAGGCACCCTTTCCTCTGATCTAAACAAAATATCCCAATGCCCCAGGGCAGTGATTGGGGACATTGCCCTGTTTAGGGTGCCGTATTTCGGATGTGACGTGACTCTCTGTTGTCACTAGATCCCATGGCACTTATCGTAAGAGTAGGGGTGTTAACCCCGGTGTCCTGGCTAAATTCCCAATCTGGCCTTCATACCATCATGGCCCCCTAATCTGCCACAGCTTACAATTGGCTCATTCCTCTCCCCTGTAACTATTCCCCAGGTCGTTGTTGGAAATGAGAATGTGTTCTCAGTCAACTTACCTGATAAAATATAGGTTAAAAAAAAGGACTGAGGAGTTTCAGGATAAAAACAATACATGGATTGGAGCTAAGCACAGACAAAATCCTAGAGGAAAATCTGGTTCCATCTGCTTTCCACCAGACACTTGGAGATTAATTCACTTTTCAGCAGAACAATTACTTAAAACACAAGGCCAAATGCACACGAGTTGTTTACCAGGAATACAGTGAGTGTTCCTGAGTGTTACAGTTGACTTGATTCGGCTTGAAAATCTATGGCAAGACCTGAAAATGGTTGTCTAGCATTGATCAACAACCAATTTGAAAGAGCTTTAAGAATTTTAGAAAATATTAATGGGCAAATTTTGCACAATCGAGGTGTGCAAAGCTCTTAGAGAGACTCACAGCTGTAATTGCTGCCAAAGGTGCTTCAAACAAAGTATTGAGTCAGGTATGTGAATATTTAAGCAAATTAGATATTTCTGCATTTTATTTTCAATAAAAAATGTCAAAACAAATTTCTTCACTTTGTCATTATGGGGCATTGTGTGTAGATGGGTGAGAAAAAAGTAATATTTAATACATTTTGAATTCAGGCTGTAACACCAAAATGTGGAATAAGTCAAGGGTATAAATACTTTGAAGGAACTGTATGCACCACATTGTTAGGCAATAGACTAACCCATCCACTGAATGCAATAATACCCTTCAATGGCTCAAGATAAAACACAATCCTTCTACATCTATGCATGAGCAGAAGGCAGAGGTAAAGATGTTGCTTTAGTTAATTTTTCATTATTGTCCCCATCATGCCTATTACTTCATTCTTAGTTAAACAGTGCAGCAAAAATGTCAGTTATTTAACAACCAAAACCCCTGCTTTAATTTAGACCATACATTAAAAAAAAATTCAGCTATTGACTAATATGGCTCAGTGGAGACGTCTGCAAATGTACGTAATATCTTACATTTCTGCACTTAATCAAACGTGTTCTTGAGTTTCATCCCCTGCTTTTTGTTTTTGAAAGGCAGTGCAAGTATACTTTTCCGTTTGAAATGTATTTTGGGCTGCGTACGTGTGCACACCAAGGTGTGACCTTCAACTTTTCACTGATCCCTTATGCGGATCCCAAATAGAACCATGACCCTCCAATTAAACAGTGTCTCTCATACAAGCACCCACACATCACCCATGATCGTGAAGATCAGTCACCAGTTCATCTACTCTCATCTCTCCATTGAAGGTATTGTCTTCCCTAAATATAAGTTAATATCTACATAGGTAACCTATGTAAACACACACATACATATAGAGATATTAAATATACAAAAGTGCTTATTCTTGAAATAAGTGCTTTGGGTCAGGACCGAGTGAAAATAGAGTTGTTTGTTGTTGCATTACTGAAAATCGAAAAATGCTTTCCATTGTTCTATTGCCCTAAAAATCACAATACTAGGGTAATCCTTGTCCACAATGTAAACGGAATGGTTAAATAGGGAGAGGGAGGAAATAAAAACATAAAAAAGGGTCTTGCCGGTATATCATGAATGTAATCCTCCCCACACTCGATTTATGCTTTCTTGACATCAAATTGAACAATTAGGGGTTCAGTCCCACATGAAACTTGTTTCAAAAGGGGATTTTTGTTTTCAATGTCGTATCTAACCAGCCTAACAAAACCATAGGCTAAACCAAATCTATGGTCAATGAAATGTCACACAATATAAGATAAACAATGGATGGGATCTAGTTGTGAGAAGTTCATATTTAAACCAACCCCAAAAATTCTAACATAGCAAGTCACCCTTGAACATAATAAGAACATTATTTAATGGCTTACTATTCGATGTGATCTCACGTCATTGAACTAAACCTTCTCTGACATCATATAAAAAGGCTTATGTAAAATGCCACAAAAAGTTCAGGTAGCTTAATACAATCATTTTTTTCAGCATATTAGTATAAAGGGTGAGGAACAACGACGACACTGGTTTTGGCATTGCTATTCCTACATGTAAGGGATAGACTTCGTCATCTTATTTTTTTCTTAAAGGCTTTGACATTAAATACCTTGTAGAATACCAGTACTGGCCACAGAACAGATAAGCTGTTTTTTCCCCTTTTTTTCTCCATTCTGTTTTAAAACAGTTCCTTCCCAGCCATATGGTTGAATGCACCAGGAACTGACAATGAATCTCAGTCTGCAAAATTATTCAGAAATTGATGCAATGTTTTTTTCTTATATAAATAATAGTTTGTACATCTAAAGAGATATGCTAAATGGTTTCGATATTCCATTCAAAGAGAACAATTCTAGGAGTATCATTAGGTTACACAAGTGATGATAGGACTGAGGCATCTCGAGAAAAAAACAACAATTCAACTGAGAAAGGTGGATGAGGTTGTCAGTGTATCACACGATAGACGTATTGGTACCAGACATGCCTACATGGTGTTCTTGTTGACGCAAAAGAGAAACGGGAGCACACATACTTGAAAATGGGTGTAAAAGAAATCAATTACTTTTGGTATTCTTTGAAATTCAAATAAATAAAATACTGTAAGACACTTCTTAAACAACTTCCGAGATGCAGTTACTTATAAATACAGTGATCCCTCGCCACTTCGCGGTTCACTTATCGCGGATTCGCTATTTCGCGGATTTTCATAATGCATTTTTTTTTTTTTTTTGGTGCATTGTGCTCTGCATTCTGATTCGCTAAAAACTCACTCCCGCTTCTTGTATCAAAACATGCTACGAATTGTGCTATCATTTTGTCGTCTCGTGCAGTTATGTGTACGTACATAAAACAGCTTGGCAAATTTACATTAAGTTGGCCAAATTATCTTGTAATTTCGAACATCTCCTAAACCCATAATGTCGACGAAACGGCCTACACGTGAGTCACTGTATTTGTATACATGTAATAGTTGCTAATTGTAAAAAAAAAAAAAGTTTTCTATTTCGCGGATTTCACTTATCGCGGGTCATTTTCGGAACGTAACCCCCGCGATAAACGAGGGATTACTGTAAAAGCCATTGTGATGCTGATTGTCATAAAATAAAAAAGCTTAAAAAAGTAGCTGTCCATGCATAACCATAGCAACATAATGTAGATATTTTTGTTTTCAGTGTTAGCCATATGTTGTGAAGAGTAAAGATACCGGTACATTACCACTACTTTCACAATTTCACTATCTAAGACAAACTACATTTATGTAATATTGAAAATACATTAACAAAATAGGATACTGCGTAATATTACAGTACACCATGGATTTGAAATGTTCCTAAATTCCAATTAGTTTATGGAAGTGTGAGTAAGGTCAAATACTGATAGATTTTGTAATCTGAATTTTTTCAAATCGCTACAACCACATGAAAACAATTACAACAGAGTGAACATAATTTGAATTATGTTCTAATTAACATAACTAACAATCTTCATAAATAGCTTAATCAAGTGAAACACAAAACTAAATTGATTCAACTAATGTGCAAAAGAAGACAGACGCAAACAAGTATGGCATGAATAGATAAATAGGTAAAAAAGGGAAAATTTACATGAACCTTTCCACTACAGCAAACAGCAGGGAAATACAAATGCTATAAGATTTTGAAGGCTGTCTGTGACTGAATATTGCTTCCAATTCCAAATAACGTAAAAAGTCAAATTAAACACTACATGTAGACCCGCATTGACGGAAACCGTGAATACAATCCATGGAAAATGCAGCAATATTTTAGCAGCTATATTAAAAACACGTTTTTTCTCATGGCTCTGTTGTGCAAACATATTTGACTGACAATTCACAAGTAAATGCGACGTCGGTTTACATTGTGTAAACAAGTGTTTATACAACAATAGCTTATACCGCAATCAGTATGTGTGCTAAACCCATCTTTCTTAAAAAAAATTAAAAAGAATTTCATCCTTTAAAAATATCCCACTAGAATTGTTCTCTTTTTAAGTCTCAAATAATCAGGGATAAGGTGGGAGATCAGAGGGCATAAACTAGTTGGGGATGAGGGGGTGGGGCCATCTCTCAGTAATTCTCAGTATTCCATAGGCACAACATTGTTAAATATCCAGAAATGCCTACGACAGTGACAAGCGGTAGTGGGGTTCAGGCAAGAACCACAACTTCTTCCTTTAGTATGGACTCCGTGAGAGGGGGGCTAATGCAGAAACCCCCAGTCAGACAGTGACTGGACCCGTTGGATGGTGTCACTCAGATGGCCTTAGCCATTAGGAAGTGTTTGTTGTCGGATGTCTAGGGGAGTAGACACCAGCTTGTAACCGCATATTTTCAAATCCATGGGGTTTCTCTGCAGAGCTTTCAACTCTCTCTCTCTCTTCAGAGACGCACAGCACGGGAAATACCCACACATGCTGCATATTGCACCAGTTTAAGTCAGAGGAGAAGTTGTAGGCACCGTTCTCCTTCTACTAGGTCATCGCTTTCACTGGGATTTGCGAGGTTCGTTTATTCGTTGTTGAAGTGCAATATCAAAAATTCACCAAAAATTGAAATTTAATTTAGAATTAAAATGATACTATCTGAACTTGTCACACATGCTTGTGAATCTGTTAATTCAACAAAAACGTCCATGATAATATCGTAAGGGGAAAAAAATCATCACTGCTGGTAGGATTTAGAGGGACTCTGTGACGAGCTCTGTCCTGGACACTGGACAGAGGGTGTCTTACCTAAGCCCAGGCTAGTGACGACAGACAAATAAACAATGAAAATGATGCCAGAGGAGAGAGGCAAATAATTGCATATAGGTTTGACTACACCCATTAGGGATTTCGTTTTTCTTCAAACAGACAGACACACGCACACACATCCAAACACACACTCACGTGAATCTAAGTATATTCCTGCTCTTGTTGTGTGTTAGAAAGGGGGGGGGGGGGGGGTTTGTAACCCGGATCATAGTGGATTAAAGAGGGGCGATCCGGTTAGTTACAGATACAACGGGACAGGGGCTCATAGGGTAGGGCGGTCTGAGGGGGAGCAGGTTTGGGGGGGGGTTTTATCTCACTCGGTGAAGCAGCCGTCCAGGCCGATGGTGCCATGACGGTCCTTGGCGTAGGTGTGGCGCAGGTTGCCGTTGGGCAGGGGCCCGCAGGCGGCGATGCCACAGTGCTTCAGCAGGTTAAGGCCAAAGGAGGCGGCGGCGCTGGCGTCTTTGGGAGGGAAAGGCTTCATAGTGGAGAGGATCAGGGCCAGGCAGTCCGCCACATCCTTGTTAGGGGCACAGGCCAGGGCCGGGGTGTGGCCTGACGAGAGGAGAAAGAAACAAACACACACAATTGATTAAAAGACAATTCACATTTAGGAAGAACAAATTCTCTTTTATAAAATACTCAATAACAACCTGGTTAGTCAAGAGGGCTAAGCACTTTTACTCAGACACATATACACACCAAAACGAGATAAGCAAATGGCCACCTCACCCCAGTGGCGTAGGCAGAAATTGATGTGTGGCTGGGCCTGAGTAAGTGACTGGGCCAACATTTTCCAGAAAAAAATACGGCAAAAACCCCCCGTCATATTGTTCAAATTTGTTCAATCATATTGCATATTGAAAACACAAAAAATGATACATTTGACAAAGAAACACTACAAACTAGAGATGTGCACGGTTATTTGAATATCTGAATGGACGTTAGTAGTCGAATACTGGTGAGTATTCATTTTTGGGACCAAAAAATGTATAGGCCAATTTTAACACTGAAAAGGCCTTTTCTAAATGACATCAAATCAAATGTTATTGATCACATACACATGGTTAGCAGATGTTAATGCGGGTGTAGCGAAATGCTTGTGCTTCAGGTTCCGACAGTGCAGTAATATCTAACAAGTAATCTAACAATTCCACAACAACTACCTAATACACAAATGTAAAGGGATGGAATAAGAATATGTACACAAATATATGAATGAGCGATGGCCGAGCGGCATAGACAAGATTCAATAGATGGTATAAAATACAGTATATACACATGAGATGAGTAATGTAAGATATGTAAACATTAAAGTGGCATTATTTAAAGTGACTAGTGATCCATTTATTAAAGTGGTCAATGATTTGAGTCTGTATGTAGGCTGCAGCCTCTGTGTTAGTGATGGCTGTTTAACAGTCCGATGGCCTTGAGATAGAAACTGTTTTTCAGTCTCTCGGTCCCAGCTTTGATGCACCTGTATTGACCTCGCCTTCTGGATGGTAGCGGGGTGAACAGGCAGTGGCTCGGGTGGTTGTAGTCCTTGATGATCTTTTTGGCCTTCCTGTGACATCGGACGCTGTAGGTGTCCTGGAGGGCAGGTAGTTTGCCCCCGGTGATGCGTTGTGCAGACCACACTACCCTCTGGAGAGCCCTGCGGTTGAGGGCGGTGCAGTTGCCATACCAGGCAGTGATACAGCCCGACAGGATGCTCTCAAATTTGTGCATTTGTTAAAGTTTGTCAGGGTATTTGGTGACAAGCCAAATTTCTTTAGCCTCCTGAGCCCACTACTGTTGTGTCGTCTGCAAACTTGATGATTGAGTTGGAGGTGTGCATGGCTACGCAGTCATGGGTGAACAGGTAGTACAGGAGGGGGCTGAGCACGCACCCTTGTAGGGCCCCAGTGTTGAGGATCAGCGAAGAGGAGATGTTGTTTCCTACCTTCACCACTTGGGGGCAGCCAGTCAGAAAGTCCAGGACCCAATTGCACAGGGTGGGGTTGAGAACCAGGGCCTCAAGCCTAATGAGCTTGGAGGGTACTATGGTGTTCAATGCTGAGCTGTAGTCAATGAACAGTATTCTTACATAGGTATTCCTCTTGTCCAGATGGGATAGGGCAGTGTGCAGTGTGATGGAGATTGCATCGTCTGTGGACCTGTTGGGGCGGTATGTAAACTGAAGTGGGTCTAGGGTGACAGGTAAGGTGATATGATCCTTGACTAGTCTCTCAAAGCACTTCATGATGACAGAAGTGAGTGCTACGGGGCGATAGTCATTTAATTTCAGTTATCTTTGCCTTCTTGGGTACAGGAACTATTGTGGCTATCTTGAAGCATGTGGGGACAGCAGACTGGGATAGGGAGCGATTGAATATGTCCGTAAATACACCAGCCAGCTGGTCTGCGCATGCTCTGAGGATGCGGCTAGGGATGCTGTCTGGGCCAGTAGCCTTGCGAGTGTTAACACGTTTAAATGTCTTACTCACGTTGGCCACAGAGAAGGAGAGTGGGGGCCCGCAGTCATTGTTCCATACAAGGATATACCGTGACGTTCTAAATTATTTAATTGAACAAAACAAACTTTGCAAGATTGCAAGATCGAATCCCCGAGCTGAAAATGTAAAAATCTGTCATCCTGCCCCTGAATAAGGCAGTTAACCCACTGGTCCTAGGCCGTCATTGAAAATAAGAATCTGTTCTTAACTGACTTAATAATAAAATATATAAATAAAATCCATACTACGACGGTAAATATTGCTCCTCCGCCTGCCGCTAATCTAGCAGGCTTGTAGGTGCTTATGCATGTCGCACGTGGCTAGTCGAATGCCAAACTCTTCATTGAGACAATGCTGAAACATCAATCCATGGGCGAGTCAATGCCACATTTTCATTTGTGCCGAAATTAAAATGAAAGAAAAGTTATCTTGCAAATTTACCAGCTATGGTGTGAAATAAGCTTGAAATGACTTATCATTAATGGTGTGCTCATCAATCCACGTGCACCTTTTTTTACCCAAATAATTGTATTAAGTCATACACAAGTTTTACTGTGTGAAGTTTCAAATGCATTCCGTTATTACTAAATGTGCTCGGTATTTTAACATATTTTTTTTAGCACACAAACCATTTGATTAACAAAATATTGAAATCCGTAGTCTTCCTCAAATGAAGGGCATGATGACGGTCCTCAACTCGCAGCTCAGACACTTCATTCAGGAAAAATTGAGTTAGTCATGAGTTAGCCTGCCCTGGAGCAGGTTAGTTCTGAAGGATTCATTGCCATAGAAATGTACCTGGCTAAAAGGTGAGCCACGTTCGTGGTACTGGTTATGCCGAGTAGAACTCAGTTGACGAAAGTTACCTCGTACGTAGGATAGGGCTCTGGTCTTTTTTCACTAACCGACACGGTGGTGACTCACCCTCCTCATCGACAGCCATCACGGCTGCCCCCCGGCTGAGCAGCACCTGCACCACCGTAGCCAGACCATTCCTCGCAGCGATATGAAGGGGCCTGAGGAGGAAGAGGGGAGAGATAAGGGATAGACAGTCAATAGACCACCTGAGTAAACAAATCGCTAGGTTTTTATGGTGTTACAGACCCAGCTTCAACTCTAACTTATCCCACCTCCTGGAGTTCAGAGTCACACCGTTTGAGAGTTGGAAAGAGCTGAGTGAGAGCTGAAACTGGGGTTTTCTACAGTGTTGAACAGTGTCATTAATGAAAGGCTGAGTAGCTGAGATGATGGCTCACATTTGCAGTGCACCGTTTGTTGCATTGATGAGGGAGGGGTCGCTGATCTCTCCCAGGATTAACAGGGCACACATCTCATGAGCCTGCCGGAGAAAACACATTAAGTAAGTAAGCCTTGTCCAAACCAGAATGGCCCATAGAGCAGGAGCCTATCTTCTGTCCCTGTAGCGTGAGACAGCTTGATGTACAAGTTCCCCCTGGACACTACGCCAGTCTGTCGCTGGGAAACACTAGGATTGGAACATCTAGTACTCTGATGGTTAAACTCATATGGAAACACACATGCCATATCCCTGCCACCTAATTTTTGCTTTGGTATCAACAGAAATACAAATGGGCAATCTAATGGATAAAGCACTTTTCCCAATGATATGTGGATCTATCATGACTTGGACTGCTGGTTTCCTGTAGAGTTGATAGAGGCCAGTTTTTAGATAACTTGGGTTGTGTATTTGGCTACAGTGGGTCAAAATTAAATAACAGAGGGTCGTGTATCAGCTAGATATATGATGGAGTGTCTTGCCTTGCTGCGGGACTTGAGTGACCGAGTGAGTGAGTAGGGATGGGCATTTTAAATGTTTTTATTATTCGAGTACTTGCATTATTTTTTTTCGAGTACTCGATTGAGTATTATTTTTAGAACACAAGACCCGCACCGGAAAACAATGTGTGCATTTATCTACAGGTAACTAACAAATAATGGAAACACTTGAGTAAATGAGGGATACAAAGTATACTGAGAGCAGGTGCTTCCACAGGTGCGGTTCTCGAGTTAATTAAGCAATTAACATCCCATCATTCTTAGGGTCATAACAGATTATCCATTATATTAAATGATATTCAAGTGGCCACTCTAACAATGAAAAGAAATGTCTTCAAAAATGGAAGGGAATCGGGAGGAGGTAAGATCAGGTGGGACCACTCTAGCCAATGACAGAGCAGATACGCGTGTGAACAACAGGCACAACGTTATAAAAGCTGCGTTTCAAACACAAAAGACACTCCCTCCTCCACTTACCCTCGCCTTAAGCCCTTGGGAGAATCCCCACGGCCATCTTTGCCATCGGTCCAAACAATTAGCCAAGCAAGGGAAATTGGCAACGTAAGCCCTTCAACCCTCGTTAGTGATCGAGTGTGCAGGTGTACAATAAAGTTCACCACGGGGCCTGAAACTCCACATAATTCAATTCGCAATGATTGTAAATCCGCTAAGAAAAGTTAGCCAAAACTTAAAACCAACATCAATATGGCGAAGTCAACATACCACCAAGTAAAACATAATGTAAATAAGTTAGAAATTGTGGTAATGCACATGACAGCAAAAACATGTCATAAAAGTAATGTTTAGTTAGCTTGCGCATACAACTTTCCCTGACATTACACTTATACATGGCTATGTCCCCATAGGATGACAATGCCCCCATCCACAGGGAACGAGTGGTCACTGAATGGTTTGATGAGCATGAAAATGACGTAAACCATAAGCCATGACTGTCTCAGTCACTTATTGGATATTCTGGAACAGCGTCTTAGACAGCATTTTCCACCATCATCAACAACACACCCAATAATGGAATTTCTCGTGGATCAATGGTGTTGCATCTTGTGATGGGAAGATAAGAAAAATTGATAGTTACATATCTGGATATTATTTTTTGACAATATATCGTATCGTTTTGACAATATCACAATATTATTTTTTACACTAGTTGACTGTACCTCCACCAAAACGTCAAAATTTGTTCTCCATCTTTTTAAATAGGGAGCCAATTGTTTTCAGCACTTTTATTTCCATGACTGATCAAAACTCGTTTTATCATGGCTCTCTCTTGTCCCTCTGCAGCAGACATGGTGAGCAATATTTAGAACATCGAAGCACAATAAAATCCCAGTACCGAATCGCAATACATATCGTAACGTGACGTCCTTGGCAATTCCCAGCCCAAGTCTCTTCCCTCCAATAGTTACAGACATATGTAGAATCTATGCCAAGGTGCATTGAGGCCGTTCTGGCTTGTGGTGGCTTAACGCCTTATTAAGACACTATGTTAGTGTTTCTTTATATTTGACAGTTACCTGTATATGCTAACACTACTGGGTTTTTCACGCTCAATAGTTTCCCGTTTGTAAAGAAGGGTCCACCACCCAAAGGACATCAGGCCAACTTGACAACTGTGGGAAGCATTAGAGTCAACATGGGCCAGCATCCCTGCGGAACGCTTACCACACCTTGTAGTCCATGCCCTGACGAATTGAGGCTGTTCTGAGGGAAAGGGGTGGGGGGGTTTGGTATACTCAGTGTAAATTCGTCAATTAAAAATACAAGTGCCATTTAAGATTCATTATTTAACCCATAAGTGTAAGATGGGGGAGGGGGGTACTACTAAGCTACAGTGGGGCAAAAAAGTATTTAGTCAGCCACCAATTGTGCAAGTTCTCCCACTTAAAAAGATGAGAGGCCTGTAATTTTCATCATAGGTACACTTCAACTATGACAGACAAAATGAGAAAAAAAAATATCCAGAAAATCACATTGTAGGATTTTGAATGAATTTATTTGCAAATTATGGTGGAAAATAAGTATTTGGTCAATAACAAAAGTTTCTCAATACTTTGTTATATACCCTTTGTTGGCAATGACAGAGGTCAAACGTTTTCTGTAAGTCTTCACAAGGTTTCCACACACTGTTGCTGGTATTTTGGCCCATTCCTCCATGCAGATCTCCTCTAGAGCAGTGATGTTTTGGGGCTGTTGCTGGGCAACACGGACTTTCAACTCCCTCCAAAGATTTTCTATGGGGTTGAGATCTGGAGACTGGCTAGGCCACTCCAGGACCTTGAAATGCTTCTTACGAAGCCACTCCTTCGTTGCCCGGGCGGTGTGTTTGGGATCATTGTCATGCTGAAAGACCCAGCCACGTTTCATCTTCAATGCCCTTGCTGATGAAAGGAGGTTTTCACTCAAAATCTCACGATACATGGCCCCATTCATTCTTTCCTTTACACGGATCAGTCGTCCTGGTCCCTTTGCAGAAAAACAGCCCCAAAGCATGATGTTTCCACCCCCATGCTTCACAGTAGGTATGGTGTTCTTTGGATGCAAATCAGCATTCTTTGTCCTCCAAACACGACGAGTTGAGTTTTTACCAAAAAGTTCTATTTTGGTTTCATCTGACCATATGACATTCTCCCAATCTTCTTCTGGATCATCCAAATGCTCTCTAGCAAACTTCAGACGGGCCTGGACATGTACTGGCTTAAGCAGGGGGACACGTCTGGCACTGCAGGATTTGAGTCCCTGGCGGCGTAGTGTGTTACTGATGGTAGGCTTTGTTACTTTGGTTCCAGCTCTCTGCAGGTCATTCACTAGGTTCCCCCGTGTGGTTCTGGGATTTTTGCTCACCGTTCTTGTGATCATTTTGACCCCACGGGGTGAGATCTTGCGTGGAGCCCCAGATCGAGGGAGATTATCAGTGGTCTTGTATGTCTTCCATTTCCTAATAATTGCTTCCACAGTTGATTTCTTCAAACCAAGCTGCTTACCTATTTGCAGATTCAGTCTTCCCAGCCTGGTGCAGGTCTACAATTTTGTTTCTGGTGTCCTTTGACAGCTCTTTGGTCTTGGCCATAGTGGAGTTTGGAGTGTGACTGTTTGAGGTTGTGGACAGGTGTCTTTTATACTGATAACAAGTTCAAACAGGTGCCATTAATACAGGTAACGAGTGGAGGACAGAGGAGCCTCTTAAAGAAGAAGTTACAGGTCTGTGAGAGCCAGAAATCTTGCTTGTTTGTAGGTGACCAAATACTTATTTTCCACCATAATTTGCAAATAAATTCATTAAAAATCCTACAATGTGATTTTCTGGATTTTTTCCCCTCATTTTGTCTGTCATAGTTGAAGTGTACCTATGATGAAAATTACAGGCCTCTCTCATCTTTTTAAGTGGGAGAACTTGCACAATTGGTGGCTGACGAAATACTTTTTTGCCCCACTGTATATGGTTTTGAATTTGAATTTTTCAGACCACATTAAGTATTAAAAAAATGTGGTGATGAAACATTTTATTTGGCCTTACTACTATTAGCCCATACAAAGGCATTGAATAACAGATCCACTCCATGGAGCCCCCCCAAAAATCTAAAGGAAGTTTGTTTTTAAGTGTCTATCCTATATCTGAGATATATATATATATTAATGTCTCCTGATCTTATATATATATATTTTTACATGTATTTAACCCCTTATTTTTGTCAATAAACAGTCTCCATATATACAGTACTTCCATTAATGTTTGACTGGTACCGGGGGACCTTCAGACGAGTCTTGCGAGGCTTGTGGGCATCCTAGAGCAAAACAACCGACATGTACAGTACATGTTCACCTTTACACAGATGGGTCATATCAGTGGGTAGGCTAAACTGTTCGGACGCTACAGACAATTTTGTGAGAAGACCGATTTTCTCATGGTCTGACAAACACCGTTCTAGCTGTGTCACCTTTCACCGCAGACGTATAAGTATTGCATAGGTGGTGGATTCAGACCTATCCAATGCAAAAAAAACTGATATCTCTAGCTTAAACTGACAGATTTTATGGGGATATTTGTATTATGTTAATTCGATTTCTGCGGGGGCAGAAAACAAGACAGTATCTGGTGTGACCAACATTTGCCTCATGCAGCGCGACACATCTCCTTCGCATTGAGTTGATCAGGCTGTTGATTGTGGCCTGTGGAATGCTGTCTCCCTCCTCTTCAATGGCCTACTGGTTAGAGTGTTGGGCCAGTGATCGAATCTCCGAGCTGACAAGGTAAAAATCTGTCGTTCTGCCCCTGAACAAGGCAGTTAACCCATTGTTCCCTGGTAGGCCGTCATTGTAATTAAGAATGTTTTCTTAACTGACTTGCCTAGTTAAATAAAGGTTAAAATAAATAAATAAATGAAATAGCTGTGACGTTGCTGGATCTTGGCGGGAACTGGAACACGCTGTCATACACGTCGATCCAGAGCATCCCAAACATGCTCAACAGGTGACATGTCTGGTGAGTATGCAGGCCATGGAAGAACTGGGACATTTTCAGCTTCCAGGAATTGTGTACAGATCCTTGCGACATGGGGTAGTGCATTATCATGCTGTAACATGAGGTGATGGCAGTGGGTGAATGGGCCTCAGTATCTCATCATGTATCTTTGTGCATTCAAATTGCCATCGATAAAATGGAATTGTGTTCGTTATCCATAGCTTTTGCCTGCTCATACCATAACCCCACCACCATGGGGCTCTGATCACAACGTTGCCATCAGCAAACCGCTCACCCACACGACGCCATACACGTGGGTATGCGGTTAGACTTACTGTCAAATTCTCTAAAACGAAGTTGGAGGCAGCTTATGGTAGGGAAATTAACATTAAATTCTCTGGCAACAGCTCTGGTGGGCATTCCTGCAGTCAGCATGCCAATTGCACATTCCCTCATAACATGAGGCATCTGTGGCATTGTGTTGTGTGACAAAACTGAACATTGTAGTGGCCTTTTAAGTAACATGCCGTTTAATCAGCTTCTTGATATGCCACACCTGTCAGGTGGATGGATTATCTTGGAAAAGGAGAAATGCTCGTTAACCGGGATGTAATCAAATTTGTGCCCAAAATTGTGACATAAGCTTTTTGTGCGTATGGAACATTTCTGGGATCTTTTATTTCAGCTCATGAAACATGGGACCAACACTTTACACTTTATATTTTTGTTCAGTGTATAAAGTTAGTGAAAACCATTTCTAAGATGCATACTTTAGGTTTTTCCAAATGCACTTCACTCGCGCATAAGAGAGAGAGGCTTGTTCTACCAGTGCTGGCACATGCGCAGATCAAATACACCGCTGAGATGCCGATTAAGCTGTTTACATGTCCTAATCATTTGAAAGATTGCTCAGAAAATCATGTTTTGTTATTGGCGTATGCTTACTTCCTTTATTACCTTACGTCGATTCAGATAAGCAGAGTAAGGTGCTTACATTCAAAGACTCAATCATGGACAAGGAGAGTTGAGGCTGCTTCGCGTGATGTATTGTTGTCTTCCTTCTTGCCCGTGTGCGGTTGTCTGTGCCGAATAATGTTTGTACCATGTTTTGTGCTGCTACCATGTTGTGTTGTCATGTGTTGCTGCCATGCCGTTGTCGTCTTAGTTCTCTCTTTACGTAGTGTTGTGGTGTCTCTCGTCGTGATGGGTGTTTTGTTCTCTATTTTTATTTTAAATCCCAGCTCCCAGCCCCCCGCCTTTTGCTAGGCCGTCATTGTAAATAAGAATTTGTTCTTAACTTACTTGCCTAGTTAATTAAGGGTAAAAAAATGAATAATGCCATACTTGGCCTTCTGCCATAATCAGTTTAATATTGAATAATTACTGTGCATACTCAATTATTCCAAAACGGCAGCTTGATGTTGGAAAACATATTTCCCTACTTCAATCAACCAGAGAATGTAGCTTGAGTATGTATCCCATCCGTTAGATACGTTTTAAATTGGCATTTATTTCTGAGCGCAAGTGAGAGAGACACGGAGGGGAAAGAGAATTTATGGAGAAGAACTGTGTGATGCTTGGCTTGGTTTCACTTTTGTTGTGCCCCGGAAATGCACTTGTAAAAATGAAAACACCAGGGTCAAAGCAAATTAATGTTGTCTTAAAGACCAAAAAAGAAATACATTCGGGAAAAAATGTCACTTGCACATTACACCAAAATGTAAAAATAACAAAAATGTAATCTCTGGTTAAAGATTGAGTTTTGACATGCGTTTGAGTACTCATGCCTATGAGTGAGTGAGTGAGCGATCAAGCATGCGTGCTCCCACCTTGCTGCAGGCCAGGTGAAGGGCGGTGTTCTCGTTGACATCCAGCAGGGTCAGGTCTGCCTTGGCCTGGTGCAGCAGGACCTCTGTTGGGTTAACACATCTCTAACAATTACACAATCATCAGTATCATCATCATCGTCGTTAGGCTGCAGAACAGTCCACAACAAGCTTCCTCCAGTTGCTATAGTCACTATCAGTTCATAAATACATGTAATAAATGAATATAAAATAAAACAAATGACATTTCAAACTAATAAGACCACTAAATGGTCAGTTTTCATATTTACTGGATCAATGATCACATTTCCTCATTTCTGGTCACTCACCGACGGCTGCAGTCTGTCCGTTGTTGGCGGCAACCATCAATGCGGAGTGTCCGGTGGTGTCCACCGCATTGACCTCTGCCCCCTGAACCAGTGCCAGCTGCAGCCCGGCCACACTCTCTGAATAGGCAGCTGCGTGCAACGGGGTCCTTCAGGCACAGCCCAGGTCAGCCACAACCAGGCAGACAGACAGACAGGTAAGCAACAGTGGCAAGCTGCAATACACTAGACTAGAAAGAGCACCGTACGAAAATGCATAGGAAGAAACTAAAAATAGACATGACACGCACCTTCCTTTGGCATCTCTGATGTTCACCATCTGAGTTCCGACGGTCTCTACCAGTAGTTCAGCAGCACCATCATGGCCATTTATTCTGGAAAGGAGCAAGAAAACATCCTCCAGCTCTCTTGTCAAAAAGGAGAGCAACATTCTGATGGATTCAATGCCAGAGCTGATTATCTGATAGAATACAGAAACCAGAAGTAGTGCTGTTTGATTATAAATGCACTATGCATTATGTGGGTTGAATTCTGTAACACAGAATAAAACAATAAATAAAAGTCCCATGATGGTAGTGACTGCCCATTACTACTGATCACTTATTAATCATAATTTATTCACATGACTTTAATAAAATATTTCAGTTGTGTATATTACATTTATTTTACAAGAAATAAAATATTTCAGTTGTGTATATTACATTTATTTTACAAGATGATTATTATTTAAGTCCATGTCATCATCTCATCTCTATAGAGCTGCTGTATATGCTGTCTGACAAAATCACTATTTTAGTAGTTCTTCGAAGTAAATAAGGCATACTTTTGAGACTGCTGAATACCAACTATCAATCACTTACCAACTCCGGTCCTCCAGTACCCCCAAAAGTACACATCCAAACCTTGAGCTTTATAACAAAATAGATCAGTTGGAGTAGCACTTGCGAGGCACAGCTGAGCATAAATAAAAATAATTTCCTTTTTTATTTGACTGGACTGATGGTACCTGCATCTCATGGTCATGGTGCTTTCAAGACAACTAGGAACTCTGAAAAAAGGAGGCCAAATCAAGATGTCAGTGAACTTCAGGTCAGAAAGTCAGAGTTCTAGAAAGATGCCAGTTTCCGAGTTGGATGACCATTCAAACCGATTTTTCCCAGTCGGATCTCGTTTTCCCCCCACATAGTTCCCAGTTGTCTTTAACGCACTTAAGTCAGAATTGTCAGAATTCACAGTTGTTTTGAACAGGCATTAGTCTCAGTGGAGTGAGGGAGAGAGCAGCAGAGGGTCCACCTCTCACGGTCCCTGCTCTTTTCTTCCTTTCCTCTGGGTGAGACTGATCAGAGACGGGGGACACCGTCTACCACCTGATGGTCAAACTCAAGTCGCACCGCATCTGCCTCATGCACAAATTCATATTGTTCCTATGACCAGGGAAAGTGGAATTCTCCTCCATATTAAAATAGACAAGCTGCTAATAATAATAAAAATACAGGGCTATCGATACACTTGGCTACTCATTCATTGCAGTGCGAGTGGAAGTAGAGAGAAGCGCGCTGTGTTTGAAATAGTGTTGAATACAAAGTGCTGACAGTGATGAATACAAACTTAAACATGAACTCACTCATAAAAACAGCAGCTCTTTGCTGTAATCTTTGACAGTCTCTCTGTGGTCATGGTTTTAAAAGTTATTAAATCTTACGTAGGCTAGTATCAAACTTTGTGGTGGCCGTGGAAGCTGTAGGTAGCTCAAATCACTATGCCTGTCCGATTGAGTAGGTGCACTTGATCTAGCCACATATCTCCCGGTCATCCAGGTAGGCGGGGTTTGTCTTTTCAGACAAATCAAATAGTTAAAAATGGGAACACTTTGATTGAAATACACCTCCAGCCAACATCGCAACACGGGGAAAAAAAAGAGCTGATGGCTTTATCGTCGGCTTTTCTACACAAATGTTTGGTGATTGACTAGGAATGCCTTACAGATCGACCAGTCTATCGTGATTGACCGGTTGGTGACCACTAATGTTGAATACTGGCCGTTGGAAACTACAACTCCCTACTAGAGGTCGATCGATTAATCAGAATGGCCGATTAATTAGGGCCGATTTCAAGTTTACATAACAATCGGAAATCGGTATTTTTGGACACCGATTTGGCCGTTTTTTTTACACCTTAATTTAATCTTTATTTAACTAGACAAGTCAGTTAAGAACACATTCTTATTTTCAATGACGGCCTAGGAACGGTGGGTTAACTGCCTCGTTCAGGGGCAGAACGACAGATTTTTACCTTGTCAGCTCGGGGGATTCAATCTTGCAACGTTAACTAGTCCAACGCTCCAACCACCTGATTACATTGCACTCCACGAGGAGCCTGCCTGTTACGCGAATACAGTAGAAGCCAAGGTAAGTTGCTAGCTAGCATTAAACTTATCTTATAAAAAACAATCAATCATAATCACTAGTTAACTACACATGGTTGATGATATTACTAGTTTATCTAGCATGTCCTGTGTTGCATATAATCGATGCGGTGCGTATCATTCCTCCAATGTGTACCTAACCATAAACTTCAATGCCTTTCTTAAAATCAATACACAGAAGTATATATTTTTAAACCTCCATATTTAGCTAAAATAAATCCAGGTTAGCAGGCAATATTAACCAGGTGAAATTGTGTCACTTCTCTTGCGTTCATTGCACGCAGAGTCAGTGTATATGCAACAGTTTGGGCCGCCTAATTTGCCAGAATTTTACGTAATTATGACATAACATTGAAGGTTGTGCAATGTAACAGGAATATTTAGACTTATGGATGCCACCCGTTAGATAAAATACGGAACGGTTCCGTATTTCACTGAAAGAATAAACGTCTTGTTTTCGAGATGATCGTTTCCGGATTCGACCATATTAATGACCTAAGGCTCGTATTTCTGTGTGTTATTATGTTATAACTAAGTCTATGATTTGATAGAGCAGTCTGACTGAGCGGTGGTAGGCAGCAGCAGGCTCGTAAGCATTCATTCAAACAGCACTTTCGTGCGTTTTGCCAGAAGCTCTTCGCTGTGTTTCAAGCCTATCAACTCCCAAGATTAGGCTGGTGTAACCGATGTGAAATGGCTAGCTAGTTAGCGGGGTGCGCGCTAATAGCGTTTCAAAAGTCACTCGCTCTGAGACTTGGAGTAGTTATTCCCCTTGCTCTGCATGGGTAACGCTGCTTCGAGGGTGGATGTTGTCGTTGTGTTCCTGGTTCGAGCCCAGGTAGGAGCGAGGAGAGGGATGGAAGTTATACTGTTACACTGGCAATACTAAAGTGCCTATAAGAACATCCAATAGTCAAAGGTTAATGAAATACAAATGGTATAGAGAGAAATAGTCCTATAATTCCTATAATAACTACAACCTAAAACTTCTTACCTGGGAATATTGAAGACTCATGTTAAAAGGAACCACCAGCTTTCATATGTTCTCATGTTCTGAGCAAGGAACTTAAACGTTAGCTTTCTTACATGGCACAATGCACTTTTACTTTCTTCTCCAACACTTTGTTTTTGCATTATTTAAACCAAATTGAACATGTTTCATTATTTATTTGAGGCTCAATTGATTTTATTGATATATTATATTAAGTTAAAATAAGTGTTCATTCAGTATTGTTGTAATTGTCATTATTACAAAAAAACACAAAAAAACGACCGATTAATCGGCATCGGCTTGTTTTGGCCCTCCAATAATTGGTATTGGTATCGGAGTTGAAAAATCATAAATCGGTCGACCTCTACTCCCTACTACTGCACACAGTCCAGGTTTGAGCTGATTTCTAAAAGAGAAACTGCAGTGAGAAAATGCGCATTGAGCTCACAGAAAAAAACTAAATGGAATTAAAATAATTGAACAGACGTTGGTCAATTAGTTTAACAACCTGAAAAATTAGCAACATTTCAGTTAATCACTCAGCACTACCCAGAAAGGCAGGGGGAACCAGTCGTGGTACTCACAGAGCACAGTGCAATGGGGTGAAGGGGTTTCCTTCCTGTATGCTAAATGGTTTGTGGTCTAGTAAAACATCCAAACAGTCCTCGTGCCCTGAAAGAGAAAAAAGATGAGTCAGACAACGGTTCACAGTTTAGGAGCAACGAGTTCTCTCCATGCCAGCTAGCCAAATCCTATACTTGTGAGTTATTCACCACGGTTATTTGTAGCCCCTCCATGAAGGCTTGTCTCACCGTGGTAGGCTGCCCAGTGAGCGGGAGTGTATCCGTTGTAGTCCAACAAGGAGTCCAGGGGGTCGGTGCTTGTGACACCCTGCAGCAGGCTGAGCAGGAGCTCCATGTGGCCGCAGGAGGAGGCCAGGTGCAGGGGTGTGCGTCCCCGAGACTCCCTGCACAGAGCAGAGGCTCCGTGCTCGAGCAGGGCCGACACACAGTCCTCACAGCCCATCGCCGCCTGGAGGAAGAGGCAAAGAGTTACAGAGGATGAACTCATCACTGCCAAGAGGAAGAAAGGACAGAAGGAGAAAAGAGAAAGGAAAGAGAAAAGAGAGAGCGCCGCGAGACGGAGAGAGTGAAAGAGAAGAACAGATGAAAGGCATAAGTGTTTCAGACCACCACAGTAGGTTGGGCAAGATAAGACATATACACATGGTGGAGAAACTCACAGCTCTGTGTAGAGCAGTGCGGCCTCTCTTGTCAGCGGTGTCAGCCCCGGCTCCCTTCTCCAGCAAGATGTGGACACAGTCAGTGTGACTGCCCAGAGCTGCCAGCATCAGAGCCGTCCTGCACACGCGCACACACACAAGGTTAAACAGGGAACCCTCTACTAGAGCATCGTTGTAAAACATTTTTAAAGAACCGCTGACATCGTAGGAAACTAAAAAATCCTCTGTTCTTCCATTCTAGTGGGTGCACATAATGTTCAATAAATTAATGACAGTCACTCACTGTCCCTGTATGTCGACGATATCGATGACGTCAGCCTTCTCTCCTCGGTTGACCAGCATGAGCAGACAGTCTGTTTGGCCGTTGGAAGCTGGAGGTGGTGACGGAGACAGTCAAATATTGAGACAAGCACACACAATGAAGAGCAGGGAGAACGCAACACAGAGAGGAGTGAAAATATGAACATGTGCTCAAACACATACAAACACCAAGAGGATCAGAATCGAACAACCACCCAATAGAGTGCAACATACACACACACCTGCGACATGAAGCGGGGTCCACTTGCGGCGGCGCTCCTTGAGGTGGCAGGAGGCCCCGTGGGACAGCAGTACCTCCACGCACTGAGCATGTCCCCGCTGCGCTGCCAGGTAGAGGGCGGTGTGCCCCCTCGCGTCCCGAACATCCAGACTCACCAGCGTCTCAGACAACACCCCCAACGCCTCACAGTGACCATTATACGCCTGGTTGAGGGAAAAGGGCAGGGAATACAAGACTGTGAGAATGGCAGAGGGTCACTGTGTTAATGGGATATTTATTTCACTCCAACTTCAAAACCAGCACCTCATAACAGTGTGAGAACGGGGGTCATGCGGATAAATGTGTCAATGAATTGGGTGACTGTGTTAAATGGATAGTTAGTTCACTCCAACTTTGAATTGGCACTGTAGAACAAAGAGAGGGCAGTAATAAAACTAATGTGATGGGTTAATCAGAAGTTAAACCAATAGACAGTACAATGAAACGGAACGTCGGGCCAGAGGAAACGAGGCTAAGCGGGTGTACTGTACTCACGGCTAAGTGCAAAGGGCTAACTGGAACACTGCTCTCCACGTCTCCCAAACAGTTGAACGACATCTCCAATAGCTGGGGAACAGAGGGACAAAGGGAGGAGTTTGCAACCTGTACATACCATTTACTAAGATCACTGCACTTCCCAAAGGAAGCCAGAAAATAGTACACATTCATCTGAGTTTATCCCTCTGAAGAAGAAGCAACAGTAAATGCTTTACCGACACCCAACAGCCAATCTCAACTCCTAAAAAGGTGTGGCTGAAAATACAACTTAATTACAAAGGCCATTACCAGTTCCAAACCCTTACATTTCAGAACCATTTTGAAGTACAACTTTGGATGCATCTCAATACTCTAAATTTATGTATTTTCCTCTTCTTTATCTGCACTGATCTGAAATCAACAGCCTAGTGAACGCGATATGGTTGGATATCTACTAGGACTTTGCAGTCACTTGTCCTGTTGTTTCATAGTGCAGACGAAGATGAGGAGGGTAAGCCCCTATTGAAAAGACAACATGATTCGGTCTCATCTTTCCCGGTATGTCTGTAGCACGCACACACTGGTAGTCCCTCCTACTGACTCACCAGCTCCAGGTTCTGCTTGTTTCCGTGGGCTGCTGCATAGTGGACTGCGCTATAACCCTTGGTGTTCCTCAGAGCTGGGTCAGCCCCATTATCCAGCAGATACTCTAAACAACTGTGAAAGGTCAATCAACAAGCCGTCACATACATGGGCAGGTTAACCTTAACTGCAAACCATTGCCAAAAATAATACATTTCTAAATGGTTCCCATCTTCTGAGAAAGCAAAATGTTAGGGCTTGGTTAGATTGCATGTCTTATGTTTGATAGAAACAGACTAAATCATGGTATGGGACTTACAAAAAGGCCTCCTTGGCCCTCTCCTCACTATGGTGTCCAACTGAGTAATGTCTGTCCACTCTGAAACAAAAACCAAATGTCAGCCAAATTTTGGTCTGGTATCTTTTAGCCCCCCTGTGTGTTATCTGTGCGTCTCACCGGCGGAAGGTCTGTGAGGCAGCGGCATAGTGCAGGGGGCTGCAGCCCTTCTGGTCCAGCTCGTTCACCTCGGCACCAGCACTCACCAGGGCAACCGTGCACTGGTAGCTCCCATTCGCCGCAGCGTAGTGCAAAGGAGCTCTGCCATGGGAGACGGGAGAGAAGTCACACTCACAGGAGAAGAGAATGAAATAGAATTCACTGAATGACAAAATATTACAGGGAAAAACACATTTGTTGAATTCTAAAATGAGACCACACCTTCCCAATGTGTCCTTGTTACTCAAGTCAGCACCACTGCTCAACAGCAAGTTAAGACATTCAACGTTTCTGCCATCAAAGAGAGAACAGAAATACAAATGAGACGATTATACAACCACTACCAAAAAGCTCAATCTTCATTCAAAATGTGTGTGAACGTGCGCTCACCCTCCAGAGGCAGCGGCGTGCAGGCAGGTTCTCCCCAAGCTGTCTGGGGTGTTTATGTCAAAACCGGCTGATAGCACGTGCTCGTTGCTCAGAGATGATACAATGCTGTACAGCTGACCTGCAGAAAGCACAACACAAAACAAGAAGTGATGTCATACGTGGTGACCACATTGGTCTGTTTCCTAACATGACACTGAATGAGGAAAAGCAAGAAGTTAAAGAATGTGTTGTATGTAAATGCCCTCTCACATTCTATCTGGTAGAGCACTACTTAGGTCAATTTGAATGTACACTAGAGGTCGACCGATTATGATTTTTCAACGCCGATACCGATTATTGGAGGACCAAAAAAGCCGATACTGATTAATCGGACGATTTTTTATATTTATTTGTAATAATGACAATTACAACAATACTGAATGAACACTTATTTTAACTTAATATAATACATCAATAAAATCAATTTAGCATCAAATAAATAATGAAATATGTTCAATTTGGTTTAAATAATGCAAAAACAAAGTGTTGGAGAAGAAAGTAAAAGTGCAATATCTGCCATGTAAGAAAGCTAACGTTTAAGTTCCTTGCTCAGAACATGAGAACATATGAAAGCTGGTGGTTCCTTTTAACATGAGTCTTCAATATTCCCAGGTAAGAAGTTTTAGGTTGTAGTTATTATAGGAATTATATGACTATTTCTCTCTATACCATTTGTATTTCATTAACCTTTGACTATCAAGTCTGAATATTTTGTCTGTTACCACTGATAACCTGAATGACCTTAGAAAGTTTTGGAATGCTATTAAGTCTATGTCTGGTAACAGTAATGTTAATGATTTACCGTCATGTGTTTTGAAGGACTCTGTTGCCATATATGACAAAACTGAAATGCTGAATTGTTTCAATGAGCACTTTGTATCATCTGGTAGGCTGTTTGATTCAGTGTCCTCTGTCTCTGTACAACCCTGTGTGGATGAACCAGTGAGAGCTGGTCAAACTTTTAGCTTTTTGCCATTCTCAGTGCAGGTGGTACATAAAGCTCTGAAATCCTTAGATCAAAGAAAGCCTGCAGGTCCTGATCTTTTGGATCCCTGCTTTTTAAATCTGGCAGCTGATTTCATAGCTGCACCACTTACATATCTGTTCAATCTAACCCTGGAATGTAATGAAATTCCAAAGATCTGGAAATCAGCATTTGTCCTACCACTTTTAAAAGGGGGAGATCCAACTCTTTTAAATAATTATAGGCCAATCTCAAAGCTGTCACCCCTGGTGAAAATACTTGAAACCCTTGTAAGTGAACAGCTAAAAGAGTTTTTATTTACTAACTCTATTTGATCAATGTACCAATCGGGCTTCAGGAAGAAGCATAGCACAATTACAGCAGCCATGAAGGTTTTAAATGATATCACTGAAGCCCTTGACAAAAAACAGCACTGTGTCTCACTTTTTATTGATCTCTCTAAGGCTTTTGATACAGTTGATCATGCTATACTAATGCTATACTAAGGCAGAGATTGCCTAGACCTACAGTCTTTCGGAGCATGCAGTTGCATGGTTTGCTAACTATCTGTCTGATAGAACTCAGTGCACTCAATTTGATGGGCTTATGTCTGTTAAATTGTCTGTCCTGAATGGTGTGCCCCAAGGCTCTGTACTTGGTCCTCTCTTATTCACTATTTATATAAATGATTTAGACAAAAATGTCCAAAATGCACAACTTCATTTTTATGCTGATGATACTGTTATTTACTGTTGTGCCTCGTCTCTTACAAAAGCTTTCCAGAACTTGCATACTGCTTTTTATACTGTTCAACATACTTTGTGTCAATTGAAGCTTATCCTCAATACTGACTAAACTAATGGTGTTTTCTAATGCAAGAAATAGACCTCTGAACCTTTCACCTATTACTACCTGTCAGGGCAAGGAGATTGAGGTTGTAACCTCATATAAATATCTTGGAATTCTAATTGATGACGGCCTCTCTTTTAAATTGCATATTCAACAACTTACAAAAAAATTGAAGCTGAAATTGGGGTTTTATTTTAGGAATAAGGCCTGTTTTTCTTTTGAAGCCAGAAGGAGGCTAGTATCAGCTACATTTATGCCTTTACTAGACTATGGGGATATTTTATATATGAATGCTTCCGCTCAGTGTTTGAGATCAATTGACACTCTTTACCATGGCACTTTGAGATTTATTTTAAACTGCAAAACCCTTACGCACCACTGCACTTTGTATACCAGGGTTGGCTGGCCTTGGGTTGGCGAGCCTCTAGTCACTCGTAGGCTCAGTCACTGGTATACGTGTATTTACAAAGCCATTTTGGGTTTACTACCTTTTTATTTGGCCATTTTTATTGTTCAGAAATGTGGTGGGTACTCTCTTCGTTCGCTGGACTTTATCCTGCGAACTGAATTTGGCAAAAGGTATTTTATGTACTCTGCGCCATCGTCTTGGAACATCTTACAAAATAATTTTAAACTGGAAGAACTTGTCCCGATTGGTGTTTTTAAATCACTGATGAAGGATTTTGAGGCTGATTCCCTGACCTGTCAATGTTTTTAATTTGTTGTTTTTGATTTTGTTATACTCTTGTGAATTCAATGGTTTTTACTAGATTACTTGTAGTTTTTCATGTTGTCTGTCTGTAATTTTTGTAATGACTTGGTGCTGCCTATCTTGGCCAGGACGCTCTTGAAAAATGTATTTTAAATCTCAATGAGCCCTTCCTGGTTAAATAAAGGTTAAATAAAAAATAAAAATAAATATTGGATGTTCTTATAGGCACTTTAGTATTGCCAGTGTAACAGTATAGCTTCCATCCCTCTCCTCGCTCCTACCTGGGCACGAACGAGGAACACATCGACAACAGCCACCCTCAAAGCAGCGTTACCCATGCAGAGCAAGGGGAACAACTACTCCAAGTCTCAGAGCGAGTGACGTTTGAAACGCTATTGGCGCGCACCCCGCTAACTAGCTAGCCATTTCACATCGGTTACACCAGCCTAATCTCGGGAGTTGATAGGCTTGAAGTCATAAACAGCAGAGCTGCTGGCAAAACGCACGAAAGTGCTGTTTGAATGAATGCTTACGAGCCTGCTGCTGCCTACCACCGCTCAGTCAGACTGCTCTATCAAATCATAGACTTAGTTATAACATAATAACACACAGAAATACGAGCCGTAGGTTATTAATATGGTCGAATTCGGAAACTATCATCTCGAAAACAAGACGTTTATTCTTTCAGTGAAATACGGAACCGTTCCGTAATTTATCTAACGGGTGGCATCCATAAGTCTAAATATTCCTGTTACATTGCACAACCTTCAATGTTATGTCATAATTACGTAAAATTCTGGCAAATTAGGTGGCCCAAACTGTTGCATATACACTGACTCTGCGTGCAATGAACGCAAGAGAAGTGACACAATTTCACCTGGTTAATATTGCCTGCTAACCTGGATTTATTTTAGCTAAATATGCAGGTTTAAAAATATATACTTCTGTGTACTGATTTTAAGAAATACATTGATGTTTATAGTTAGGTACAGTCGTGCAATGATTGTGCTTTTTTCGCAAAAGCGCTTTTGTTAAATCATCCCCCGTTTGGCGAAGTTGGCTGTCTTTGTTAGGAAGAAATAGTCTTCACACAGTTCGCAACGAGCCAGGTGGCCCAAACTGCTGCATAAACCCTGACTCTGTTGAAAGAAATTCATGTTAGCAGGCAATATTAACTAAATATGCAGGTTTAAAAATACTTGTGTATTGATTTTAAGAAAGGCATTGATGTTTATGGTTAGATACCTTTTTCGCGAATGCGCACCGCATCGATTATATGCAACGCAGGACACGCTAGATAAACTAGTAATATCATCAACCATGTGTGGTTAACTAGTGATTATGATTGATTGTTTTTTTATAAGATAAGTTTAATGCTAGCTAGCAACTTACCTTGGCTTCTTACTGCATTCGCGTAACAGGTGGGCTCCTCGTGGAGTGTAATGAGAGGCAGTTGGTTAGAGCGTTGGACTAGTTAACCGTAAGGTTGCAAGATTGAATCCCCCGAGCTGACAAGGTAAAAATCGTTCTGCCCCTGAACAAGGCAGTTAACCCACGGTTCCTAGGCCGTCATTGAAAATAAGAATGTGTTCTTAAACTGACTTGCCTAGTTAAATAAAGGTGTAAAAAATATATATAAATAAATAAAAAATTGGCCAAATCGGTGTCCAAAAATACCGATTTCAGATTGTTATGAAAACGGCCCTAATTAAATCGGCCATTCCGATTAATCGGTCGACCTCTAATGTACACCTCCATGAAACTTGATTAGTTTCAATCATACAGTTTCCATGGCTGTGTATAAAGGCTTACCTGAGGAGAGTAACTTGCGACAACAGTCTGAAAACCCGTAGAGCACAGCCAAATGCAACGGAAACATCCCATTAATCCCTTGCCTAGAGAGCAAGGAGAGCGATAGAGGAATATATGAGACAGGGAAGGAGATATAGTGCTGACAGCAGCTTCTCAAATATGTACACAATGAACAGTTCCTTTGGAAAGTATTCAGACCCCTTGACTTTTTCCACATTTTGTTACGTTACAGCCTTATTCTAAAATTGATTAAATAAAACAATTTCCTCAGCAATTGTAGGAGTAAATGAGACACATAGATAACACAGACGTATAGGACAGCACATAGACGTATAGGACAGCTGAACATTAAAAACAGACCACAGGAAGACAGGGAGACACATAGGCGCCTAAGACAACTGGACACACTAAGGATAGGGGAGACAGAGTCTGCTGATTCCAATAAAGGCAAACAAAACAAAGAGTACATTGACACATTAATGAAAGGAAGAGACCCATGGTCTGCTGATTCCAATTGAGGCAAACAAAACAAAGAGTACATTGACACATTAATGAAAGGAAGAGACCCATGGTTTGCTGACACACTAATGATAGAGGGACCCATAGTCAGCTGCTTCTAAAAAGACGAAGGCCTATAGGATAGATAGACATATATTATTTTTAGGATAAGAGAGGGTCCTACCACCATTATAATCTAACTGAAAGCAGATATGGGCGTTAGTAGGCGTGAACAAGCAGGAAGCCTGAACTAAAAGATAATGGTGGCAGGAGAATTAGGGGAATAATGGTTATTTGCATATGGGTTGGACCCATATGCTATATGTGGATAAATACAGGAGCCGGGGCTCTGGAAAGCAGGGTGGGATCCGCGGATCGTTCCGGCTTGTGATACATTGTATTAAAAAGTCTATTTGATTTCACAAGTTCTTACGAGTGTTATATTTCTGAGACGATTTTCCACGACACAATCTACACACAATACCCCATAACGACAAAGCGAAAACAGGTATAGAAATTTTAGCATATGTACACTGCTCAAAAAAATAAAGGGAACACTTAAACAACACAATGTAACTCCAAGTCAATCACACTTCTGTGAAATCAAACTGTCCACTTAGGAAGCAACACTGATTGACAATAAATTTCACATGCTGTTGTGCAAATGGAATAGACAACAGGTGGAAATTATAGGCAATTAGCAAGACACCCCCAAAAAAGGAGTGATTCTGCAGGTGGTGACCACAGACCACTTCTCAGTTCCTATGCTTCCTGGCTGATGTTGTGGTCACTTTTGAATGCTGGCGGTGCTTTCACTCTAGTGGTAGCATGAGACGGAGTCTACAACCCACACAAGTGGCTCAGGTAGTGCAGCTCATCCAGGATGGCACATCAATGCGAGCTGTGGCAAGAAGGTTTGCTGTGTCTGTCAGCGTAGTGTCCAGAGCATGGAGGCGCTACCAGGAGACAGGCCAGTACATCAGGAGACGTGGAGGAGGCCGTAGGAGGGCAACAACCCAGCAGCAGGACCGCTACCTCCGCCTTTGTGCAAGGAGGAGCACTGCCAGAGCCCTGCAAAATGACCTCCAGCAGGCCACAAATGTGCATGTTAAACAGACTCCATGAGGGTGGTATGAGGGCCCGACGTCCACAGGTGGGGGTTGTGCTTACAGCCCAACACCGTGCAGGACGTTTGGCATTTGCCAGAGAACACCAAGATTGGCAAATTCGCCACTGGCGCCCTGTGCTCTTCACAGATGAAAGCAGGTTCACACTGAGCACGTGACAGACGTGACAGAGTCTGGAGACGCCGTGGAGAATGTTCTGCTGCCTGCAACATCCTCCAGCATGACCGGTTTGGCGGTGGGTCAGTCATGGTGTGGGGTGGCATTTCTTTGGGGGGCCGCACAGCCCTCCATGTGCTCGCCAGAGGTAGCCTGACTGCCATTAGGTACCGAGATGAGATCCTCAGACCCCTTGTGAGACCATATGCTGGTGCGGTTGGCCCTGGGTTCCTCCTAATGCAAGACAATGCTAGACCTCATGTGGCTGGAGTGTGTCAGCAGTTCCTGCAAGAGGAAGTCATTGATGCTATGGACTGGCCCGCCCGTTCCCCAGACCTGAATCCAATTGAGCACATCTGGGACATCATGTCTCGCTCCATCCACCAACGCCACGTTGCACCACAGACTGTCCAGGAGTTGGCGGATGCTTTAGTCCAGGTCTGGGAGGAGATCCCTCAGGAGACCATTCGCCACCTCATCAGGAGCATGCCCAGGCGTTGTAGGGAGGTCATACAGGCACGTGGAGGCCACACACACTACTGAGCCTCATTTTGACTTGTTTTAAGGACATTACATCAAAGTTGGATCTGCCTGTAGTGTGGTTTTCCACTTTAATTTTGAGTGTGACTCCAAATCCAGACCTCCATGGGTTGATAAATTTGATTTCCATTGATAATTTTTGTGTGATTTTGTTGTCAGCACATTCAACTATGTAAAGAAAAAAGTATTTAATAAGAATATTTCATTCATTCAGATCTAGGATGTGTTATTTTAGTGTTCCCTTTATTTTTTTGAGCAGTGTATAAACAAAAAACTGAAATACCTTATTAACATAAGTATTCAGACCCGTTGCTATGAGATTCGAAACTGAGCTCGGGTGCATCCCGTTTCCATGGATCATCCTTGAGAAGTTTCTACAACTTGATTGGAGTTCATCTGTGGTAAACTCAATTGATTGGACATGATTTGTAAAGGCACACACTGGTCTATATAAGGTCCCACAGTTGACAATGCATGTCAGAGCAAAAAACAGGAATTGGTCGAAGGAATTGTCCGTAGAGCTCCGAGACAGGTTTGAACCAATCAGGCCTTTATGGAATAGTGGCCAGACGAAAGCCACTCCTCAGTAAAAGGCACATGAGAGCCCGCTTGGAGTTTGCCAAAAGGCACCTGAAACACTCTCAGACCATGAGAAACAAGATTCTCTGGTCTGATGAAACCAAGATTGAACTCCTTGGCCTGAATGCCAAGCGTCACGTCAGGAGGAAACCTGGCACAATCCCTACGGTTAAGCATGGTGGTGGCAGCCTCATGTTGTGGGGATGTTTTTCAGCGGCAGAGACTGGGAGACTAGTCAGGATCAAGTACAGAAAGATCCTTGATGAAAACCTACTCCAGAGCACTCAGGACCTCAGACTGGGGCGAAGGTTCACCTTCCAACAGGACAACAACCCTAAGCACACAGCCAAGACAACGCAGGAGTGGCTTCGGGACAAGTTTCTGAATGTCCTTGAGTGGCCAGAGCCCAGACTTGAACCCGATCTAACAACTCGAGAGACCTGAAAATAGCTGTGCAGTAACGCTCCCCATCCAACCGGACAGAGCTTGAGAGAATCTTCAGAGAAAAATGGGAGAAACTCCCCAAATACAGGTGTGCCAAGCTTGTAGTATCGTCATACCCAAGAATACTCAAGGCTGTAATTGCTGTCAAAGGTGCTTAAAGAAGGTTGAGTAAAGGGTCTGAATACTTATGTAAATGTGATATTAGTTTTTTTTTTTTATAAATTAGCAAGAAAAATATAAAAAACTGTTTTTGCTTTGTAATGATGGGGTATTTTATGTAGCTTGAGAGAAAAAAACAGTTTAATCAATATTAGAATAAGGCTGTAACCTAACAAAATATGGAAAAAGTCAAGGGGTCTGAATACTTTCCAGAGACACTGTATGAACGAAACATGCAACAATTACAAATGTTTTACTGCATTTAAGTTCATATGAGGAAATCAGTCAATAGAAATCAATTCATTAGGCCCTAATCTATGGATTTCACGACTGGGAATACAGATATGCATCTGTTGGACACAGAAACCCTAAAATAAATGGTCCTCACAATGGGCCTTAAGATCTCGTCACAATATTTCTGTGCATTCAAATTGCCATCGATAAAATGTAATTGTGTTTGTTGTCAGTAGCTTTCGCCTGCCCATACCATAACCCCACCACGGGGCACTCTTGACAACGTGGACATCAGTAAACCACTCGCCCACATGACGCCATACACGTGGTCTGCGGTTGTGAGGCTGGTTGGACGTGCTGCCATAGTCTCTAAAATGATGTTGGTGGCGACTTACGGTAGAGAAATTAACATTCAATTGTCTGGCAACAGATCTGATGGACATTCCTGCTGTCAGCATGCCAACTGCATGCTCCCTCCAAACTTGAGACATCTGTGGCATTGTGTTGTGTGACAAAACTGCACATTATAGAGTGACCTTTAATCATGTTGTTTAATCAGCTTCTTGATATTCCACACATGTCAGGTGGATGGATTAGCTAGGCAAAGGAGAAATGCTCACCAACATGTATGTAAACAAAAGTTGTGCACAACATTTTTGAGAAAAACTTTGTGCGTATGGAACACTTCTGGGATCTTTTATTTCAGCTCATGAAAAGTGAGGCCAACAATTTACATGTTGCGTTTATATTTCTGTTCAGTGTAGAAAATATTTGAGTTTTGCTGCTAGTTTTGTTGAGAGGTCCATTATGTTGCATAAGCAATGTGAGAGCTGATCCTCTGACATTCAGAAGAGACATTCTGCTTCTGCCATAAAGAATGTTCTGTGTCTGTTCCGCCACTCACCTGATTGTGTGTGTGCGTGTGTCTCTCACCTGGCCGTGTCAGCACCATTAGTCATCAGGGTGCTAATCAGCAGCTCGTGGCCGTGCTTAGCAGCAACGTGAAGAGGAGTATTGCCATATTTATCTACACAGTCGATCTCCCCACCTGCACACAGAGGAGAGGGGATGTGGTCGGGGCAGAGAGGAGAATTGCACAATACTGTTTTTGACACAGCTATGAGAAGCTATGTGGCTGTTGGAGTTGTGGTGGTTGCTATGGGCTGGTGGGGGGATGAGTGTTGAGTATGTTTGGGTGGGTGGTGCGCTTCAATAGAAGTTTGTTACCTAAAATACTGCAAGCACTTTTCACAAACGCCCTATCATTGTGTAGTGTGTGATAATGTTGTATTCATTTTAATAATATTGCAAATATTACTATTATTTTGGATGTGTGTGTGTGGTTACCGTTTTGGATAAGGATTTGGGAGCGAGTGAAGCGCCCGTGAATAGCGGCCATGTGCAAAGGGCTCTTCCCTTCTTTACTCTGTGAGAGAAAGAGAGAATACACAAAAACAGTTCATTGTTAGGTAAATAATGAATTTATCTTAAACCTCAGTTGACTAAGACCGCGTCCCAAACGGCATTCCATATACACACATATAATGTACTAATATTGAGGTGCACCCCCTTTTGCTCTCAGAAGAGCCTCATTTTGTTGGGGCATGGATTCTACAAGGTGTCAAAAGCGTTCCACAGGGATGCTGGCCCATGTCGATTCCAATGCTTCCCACAATTGTGTCAAGCAGGCTGGATGTCATTTGGGACGGTGGACCATTCTTGACACACACAGGAAACTGTTGAGCGTGAAAAAAAACAACGTTGTGCCTTGCTGACACCTACTACCCTACAAAGTTCAAAGGCACTTAAATATTTTGTCTTGCCCATTCACCCTCTAAATGGCACCCATACATCTCATGGCTTAAAAATCCTTCTTTAAACTCTTCTCCCCATCATCTACATTGATTGAAGAGGATTTAACAAGTGACATCAATAAGGGATCTTAGCTTTCAAATGGTCAGTCCATATCATAGTAAGAGAGCAGGTGTTCCTAATGTTTTGTACACATTGTGCTTGAGCATATACACTACCGACATACAGAGACTCATTATCAGCAACCATCACTCCCGTGTTCCAATGGTACGTTGTGTTAGCTAATCCAAGTTCATCATTTAAAAAAAGGCTAATTGATCATTAGAAAGCCCGTTTGCAATTATGTTAGCATAGCTGAAAACTGTTGTGCTAATTAAAGAAGCAATAAAACTGGCCTTCTTTAGACTAGTTGAGTATCTGGAACATCAGTATTTGTGGGTTCGAGTAAAGGCTCAAAATGGCCAGAAACAAAGACCTTTCTTCTGAAACTCGTCAGTCTATTATCGTTCTGAGAAATTAAGGCTATTCCATGTTAGAAATTGCCAAGAAACTGTAGATCTCGTACAACACTGTGTACTACTCCATTCACAGAACAGCGCGAACTGGCTCTAACCAAAATAGAAAGAGGAGCGGGAGGCCCTGGTTCACAACTGAGCAAGAGGACAAGTACATTAGTGTGTCTAGTTTGAGAAACAAACGCCTCACAAGTCCTCAACTGGCAGCTTCATGAAATAGTATCCGCAAAACACCAGTTTCAACGTCAACAGTGAAGAGGTGACTCCGGGATGCTGGCCTTCTAGGCAGAGTTGCAAAGAAAAAGCCATATCTCAGACTGGCCAATAAAAAGAAAAGATTAAGATGAGCAAAAGACACTGGACAGAGGAAGATTGGAAAAAAAGTGTTACGGACAGACAAATCTAGGTTTGAGGTGATCACAAAGAACATTCGTGAGGCGCAGAAAAAATGAAAAGATGCTGGAGGAGTGCTTGACGCCACCTGTAAAGCCTAGTGGAGGCAATGTGATGGTCTGGGGGTGCTTTGGTGGTCATAAAGTGGGAGATTTGTACAGTGTAAAAGGGATCTTGAAGAAGGAAGGCTATCCCTCCATTTTGGAGTCCAATTCCATACCCTGTGGACAGCGCTTAATTGGAGCCAATTTCCTCCTACAACAGGACAATGTCCCAAAGCACAGCTCCAAACTACGCAATAACTATTTAGGGAAAAAGCAGTCAGCTGATATTCTTTCTATAATGGAGTGGCCAGCACACTCACCGGATCTCTTGAGCTGTTGTGGGAGCAGCTTGACTGTATGGTACGTAAGAAGTGCCCATCAAGCCAATCCAACTTGTGGGAGGTGCTTCAGGAAGCATGGGGTTAAATCTGGTTAAATCTCTTCAGATTACCTCAACAAATTGATAACTAGAATGCCAAAGGTCTGCAAGGCTGTAATGGCTGCAAATGGAGGATTCTTTGACAAAAGCAAAGTTTGAAGGACACAATTATTTCAATTTTTAAAAATCATTATTTATAACCTTTTCAACGTTTGACTATATTTCCTATTCATTTTGCAACTCATTTCATAATATGTTTTCATGGAAAACAAGGACATTTCTAAGTGACCCCAAACTTCTGAACACTAGTGTATATACAGTGGGCTCCAAAATTACTGGCACCCCTGACTGGCAATGCACAAACAATGCTTAAACAAATATAAACAATATAATTATAGAGATAAACTCAAAATACCAACATGTGAGAAATACTGTACTTTATTAATGTTTCAATGGAACCAAACAAAATAATTGATTGATTTAATTAAAAATCAATGTCCTCCAAATCAAGGTTTCACAATTAATGGCAACCTTAAAGATTATTGTAAATAACATCTACCAAAATTATACCACAAATTAAAGTCTTAAGGAACTATATCGAGCCATTACATCACTTCCTGTCTCACTAGGGTATCAAAATGAGGTAACAGGCATGCAATATCCCTTTGTCATCCAACACCATGAAGAAAACAATAGAACTGGCAGTTCAAAAGAGACAGATGGTCGTAGACCTTCATAAATCTGGTAATGGCTACAAGAAGATCCACAAACGATTGAATATACCACTGAACACTGTCAGGGCAATTATTAGAAAATTCAAAAGATATGGAACAGTTGAAAACCTCACGGGTAGAGGACGCAAATGCATTTTGCTCCCCAGGATGGGGAGGAGAATGGTGAGAAAAGCAACAAAATCCCCAAGAATCACTGAAAGAATTGCAGGCCTTGGTGGCGTCTTGGGGTCACCAGGTTTCAAAAAGCACCATCAGACGCTACCTCCACATCCACAGGCTCTTTGGAAGGGTTGCCAGAAGAAAGCCCTTAATGACCCCAAGACACAGACGCAAGCACTTGAAGTTTGCCAAACGCCATTTAAATTATGACAGGAAGAAGGTGCTCTGGTCAGATGAGACCAAAATTGAACGTTTCGGTCAGATACAGCATCGGCATGTTTGGCGTCGAAACAGAGATGCATACAAGGAGAGGCACCTCATACCCACGGTGAAATATGGAGGGGGGTCAGTGATGTTTTGGGGCTGTTGTAATTCCATAGGTCCAGGGGCACTGGTTAAGATTGATGGCATAATGAATTCCACCAAGTATTAGGCAATTTTGGCTGACAATCTGGTTGCCTCTGCCAGAAGGCTGGGACTTGGCCGTAGGTGGACTTTCCAACAAGACAATGACCCGAAACATACCTCAAGATCCACATAGAAATGGTTCTGTGACAACAAAATCAATGTTCTGCCATGGCCATCTCAGTCGCCGGACCTCAATCCAATCGAAAACCTGTGGGCTGAGTGGAAGAGGGCAGTTGATAAGAGCAAACCTAAGAATGTGAAGGATCTTGAAAGGATCTGCATAGAGGAATGGTCCAAAATCCCTCCAAATGTGTTCCTTAACCTTGTCAAATATTACAGGAAAAGACTCCATGCTGTTATCCTTGCCAGAGGTGGTTGCACTTAGTACTAAATGAGGAGTGCCAATAATTATGAAACCTTGATTTTGGTTAAATTTATTTTGTATTAAATAATTGAATGATTTTGGTTGGTTCCATTGAAACATTAATAAAGTACAGTATTTCTCACATGTTGGTATTTTGAGTTTCTCTCTATAATTATATTGTTCATATTTTTTTAAGTATTATTTGTGCATTGCCAGTCAGGGGTGCCAGTAATTTTGGAGCCCACTGTACATACACACACACACACACACACAGTGCATTCAGAAAGTATTCAGATCCTTGACTTTCAGATTTTGTTTCGTTACAGCCTTATTCGGAAAATCATTAAAACGACAAAGCAGAAACAGGTTTAGACATTTTTGCAAATGTAATAAGAAATACAACAGGAAATACTACATTTACATAAGTATTCAGACTTTTTACTCAGTACTTTGTTTAAGCACCTTTGGCTGCGATTACAGCCGGGTCTTCTTGGGTATGACGCTACAAGCTTGGCACACCTATATTTGGGGAGTTTCTCCCATTTATTTCTGCAGATCCCCTCAAGCTCTGTCAGGTTGGATAAGGAGCGTCGCTGCACAGCTATTTTCAGGTCTCTCCAGAGATGTTACATCCGGTTCAAGTCCGGGCCACTCAAGGCCATTCAGAGACTTGCCCCAAAGCCAGTCCTGCATTGTCTTAGCTGTGTGCTTAGGGTCGTTGTCCTGTTGGAAGGTGAACCTTCGCCCCAGTCTGAGGTCCTGAGCGCTCTGGAGCAGGTTTTCATCAAGGATCTCTCTGCATTGCACAATGTTAATCTTTTCCTCATTCCTGACGAGTCTCCCAGTCCCTGCCACTGAAAAACATCCTCACAGCATGATGCTGCCACCATCATGCTTCACCATAGGGATGGTGCCAGGTTTCCTACAGACGTAACGCTTGGCATTCAGGCCAAAGAGTTCAATCTTGGTTTCATCAAACTAGAGAATTTTGTTTCTCATGGTCTGAGTCTTTAGGTGCCTTTTGGCAAACTCAAAGATGGTTGTCCTTCTGGAAGGTTCTCTAATCTCCACAGAGGAACTCCGGAGCTCTGTCAGAATGACCATCGGGTTCTTGGTCACCTCCCTGACAAAGGCTCTTCTCACCGATTGCTCAGTTTGGCCGGGCAGCCGGCTCTTGGAAGAGTCTTGGTGGTTTCAAACTTGTTCCATTTGAGAATGTGTTCATGGGGATCTTCAATGCTGCAGAAATGTTTTGGTACCTTTCCCCAGATCTGTGCCTCGACACAATCCTGTCTCGGAGCTCTACGGACAATTCCTTCGACCTCATGGCGTGGTTTTTGCTCTGACATGCACTGTCAACAGTGGGACCTTACATAGACAGGTGTGTGCCATTCCAAATATACCACAGGTCAAATCCAATCAAGTTGTAGAAACATCAAGGATGATCAATGGAAACAGGATGCACCTGAGCTCAATTTCGACTCTCGTAATAAAGGGTCTGAATACTTATGTAAATAAGGTATTTCAGTTCATTTGTAATAAATTTGCTCAAATTAATAAAACCTTTTTTTCACAATGTCATTATTATAGTATTGTGTAGATTGGTGAGATTTTAAAAAATATATAAAAAAATTAGAATAAGGCTGTAACATAACAAAATGTGGAAAAGGGGAATGGGTCTGAATACTTTCCGAATGCACTGTATATACAGTACCAGTCAAAAGTATGGACACACCTACTCATTCAAGGGTTTTTCTTTATTTTTACTATTTTCTACATTGTAGAATAACAGTAATGACATCAAAACTTTGAAATAACACATATGAAATTAAGAGGTAACCAAAAATGTGCTACAAATCTAAATATATGTTATATTTGAGATTATTCAAAGTAGCCTCCCTTTGCCTTGATGACAGCTTTGCACACCTTGGCATTCTCTCAGCCAGCTTCATGAGGTAGTCACCTGGAATGCATTTCAATTAACAGGTGTGCCTTGTTAAAAGTTAATTTGTAGAATTTCCTTCCTTCTTAATGCATTTGAGCCAATCAGTTGTGTTGTGACAAGGTAGGGGTGGTATACAGACGATAGCCCTATTTGGTAAAATACCAAGTCCATATCATATCAAGAACAACTCTAATAAGCAAAGAGAAATGACAGTCCATCATTACATTAAGACATGAATGTCAGTCAATCCGGAAAATTTCAAGAACTTTTAAAGTTTCTTCAAGAGCAGTCGCAAAAACCATCAAGCGCTATGATGAAACTGGCTCTCATGAGTACTGCCACAGGAAAGGAAGCCTCTGCTGCAGGGGTTAAGTTGATTAGAGTTAACTTCACTTCAGATTGCAGCTCAAATAAATGCTTCACAGTTCAAGTAAAAGACACATTTCTACATCAACTGTTCAGAGGACACTGCGTGAATCAGGCCTTCGTGGTCAAATTGCTGTAAAGAAACCGCTACCAAAGGACTCCAATAAGAAGAGACTTGCTTGGGCCAAGAAACACGAGCAATGGCCATTAGACTGGTGGAACTCTGTCCTTTGGCCTGATGAGTTGAAATTTGAGATTTTTAGTTTCAACTGCCGTCTTTGTGAGACGCAGAGTAGGTGAACGGACGATCTCTGCATGTGTGGTTCCCACCGTGAAGCATGGAGGAGATGTGATGGTGCGTTGCTGGTGACACTGCCAGTGATTTATTTAGAATTCATGGCACACTTAACCAGCATGGCTACCACAGCATTCTGCAGCTATAAGTCATCCCATCTGGTTTGCGCTTAGTGGGACTATCATTTGTTTTTCAACAGGACAATGACCCAACACACCTACAGGCAAAGTAAGGACTATTTGACCAAAGAGAGTCATACCGCAGATTCTCAATTGAATTGAGGTCCGGGCTTTGACTAGGCCATTCCAAGATATTTAAATGTTTCCCCTTAAACCACTTGAGTGTTGCTTTAGCAGTATGCTTAGGGTCATTGTCCTGCTGGAAGGTGAACCTCCGTCCCAGTCTCAAATCTCTGGAAGACTGAAACAGGTTTCCCTCAAGAATTTCCCTGTATTTAGCGCCATCCATCATTCCTTCAAT
Source organism: Salvelinus alpinus (assembly GCF_045679555.1). Lineage (NCBI taxonomy): Eukaryota > Metazoa > Chordata > Actinopteri > Salmoniformes > Salmonidae > Salvelinus > Salvelinus alpinus. Next base: position 33,970,692 of record NC_092097.1, on the reverse strand, counting down.
TCTGACCAGTATCCCAGTCTCTGCAGATGAAAAACATCCTCACAGCATGATGCTGCCACCACCATGCTTCACTGTGGGGATGCTGTTCTCGGGGTGATGAGAGGTGTTGGGTTTGCGCCAAACATAGCATTTTCCTTGATGGCCAAAAAGTTACATTTTAGTCTCATCTAACCAGAGTACCTTCATCCATATGTTTGGGGAGTCTCCCACATGCCTTTTGGCAAACACCAAACGTGTTTGCTTATTTTTTCTTTAAGCAATGGCTTTTTTTTTCTGGCCACTCTTCCGTAAAGCCCAGCTCTGTGGAGTGTACGGCTTAAAATGGTCCTATGGACAGATACTCCAATCGCCGCTGTGGAGCTTTACAGCTCCTTCAGGGATCTCTATGTTGCGCCTCTGATTAATGCCCTCCTTGCCTGGTCCATGAGTTTGTGTGCGGCCCTCTCTTGGCAGGTTTGTTGTGGTGCCATAGTCTTTCCATTTTTTAAATAATGGATTTAATGGTGCTCCGTGGGGTTCAAAGTTTCTGATATTTTTTTATAACCCAACCCTGATCTGTACTTCTCCACAACTTTGTCCCTGACCTGTTTGGAGAGCTCCTTGGTCTTCATGGTGCCGCTTGCTTGGTGGTGCCCCTTGCTTAGTGGTGTTGCAGACTCTGGGACCTTTCAGAACAGGTGTATATATACTGCGATCATGTGACACTTAAATAAAGTCCACCTGTGTGCAATCTAACTAATTATGTGACTTCTGAAGGTAATTGGTTGCACCAGATCTTATTTTGGGGCTTCATAGCAAAGGGGGTGAATACATATGCAAGCACCACTTTTCCGTTTTAAATTTTTAAGTTCTTTTTTCCATTTCACTTCACCAATTTGGACTATTTTGTGTATGTCCATTACATGAAACCCAAATAAAAATCTATTTAAATGACAGGTTGTAATGCAACAAAATTGGGGAAAAAAGCCAAGGGGGATGAATACTTTTGCAAGGCACTGTATATACACATTTGTGCACTATATAAGGAATAGGGTGCCATTTATGGTGCAACCAATCCCTTTTTCCCCAGCCTACTCCAACTGACCTGCATGTTGACGTCAGCACCGTTGTTAACTAGCAGCTCGAGGCAAAGCGCCCCGTTGGTGGAGACAGCGGCCAGGTGCAGCGGCGTGCAGCCGCGCTGGTTTGGCTGGTTGACGTTGGCGCCTCGGTTCACCAGCTCGTTGGCAACCGCCTCTTGGCCTGTGTAGCACGCCATGTGGAGCGCTGTGTTCCCAAAAGCGTTGGGCTCGTCAATCTGACGCAGAGATAAAGAGAAGGTAGAAATTAGACAACAACTAGAGATGATGGTGGGGTTTGGGGATGTTATATGGTCCGGAGATTAAAAAAAAAGCAAAAAAAAAGCACATTTCAACAATAGGAAACCACCTGACACATGGAGTGACCATATGATGGTGACCTGATGGAGCCTCACCCCCTGACCCCTCACCTCTGACCCCAACCGCAGCAAGTACTTGACCACCTCGATCTGGCCGCTGGCAGCTGCGGCGTGGAGCGGGGTATAACCTCGCTTGTCCCTGCACATGGCGTCCGCACTCCGCGACACCAGTAGCTTCACGATCTCCAGATGCCCTGAGGGAAGAGGAGACAACCATAGAATCATGGAACATATAGACACACACGGATAGGTTAATGAAATCCAAGTCAATCTTCTGCTTGTGCGTGAGGATATGTGATTCGGCAAAGATTTTCTTATCTTTGTACAGTGTATTTGGAAAGTATTCAGACCCCTTGACTATTTCTACATTTGGTTACGTTACAGGCTTATTCTAAAATGGATTAAATAATTTCCCCCCCATCAATCTACCCACAATACCCCATTATGACAAAACGAAAACAGGTTTTTGGACATTTTTGCAAATGTATTAAAAATAAACAGAAATACCTTATTTACATAAGTATTCAGACCCTTTGCTATGAGACTCGAAATTGAGCTCAGGTGCATCCTGTTTCCATTGATCATCCTTGAGAAGTTTCTACAACTTGATTGGAGTCCACCTGTGGTAAATTCAATTGATTGGACATGATTTGGAAAGGAACACACATGTTGATATAAGGTCCCACAGTTGACAGTGCATGTTAGAGCAAAAACCAAGCCATGAGGTCGAAGGAATTGTCCGTAGAGCTCCGAGACAGGATTGTGTTGAGGCACAGATCTGGGGAAGGGTACAAAAAAATGTCTGCAGCATTGAAGGTCCCCAAAAACACAGTGGCCTCCATCATTCTTAAAATGGAAGAATTTTGGAACCACCAAGACTATTCCTAGAGCTGGCAGCCAAAAGGCACCTAAAGGACGCAGACCATGAGAAACAAGATTCTCTGGTGTGATGAAACCAAGATTCAACTCTTTGGCCTGAATGCCAAGAATAACATCAGGACAACAACCAGAAGCACACAGCCAAGACAGAGCAGGAGTGGCTTCGGGACAAGTCTCAATGTCCTTGAGTGGTCCAGCCAGAGCCCGGACTTGAATCCGATCGAACATCTCTGGAGAGACCTGAAAATAGCTGTGCAGCGACGCTCCCCATCCAACCTGACAGAGCTCGAGAGGATCTGCAGAGAGGAATGGGAGAAACTCCCCAAATACAGGTGTGCAAAGCTTGTAGCGTCATACCCAAGACTCGAGACTGTAATCGCTACCAAAGGTGCTTCAACCAAGTACTGAGTAAAAGGTCTGAATACTGATTTCATTTTATTTTTTAATTCGCAAACATTTCTAAAAACATGTCTTCTCTTTGTCATTATGGGTTATTGATGAGGAAATGTGTTTTATTTAAATAATTTTAGAATAAGGCTGTAACATAACAAAATGTGGAAAAAGTCAAGGGATCCGAATACTTTCCCAAATGCACTGTATATGAAGATGCCTTGATGGGAAGTCTAGAATGCAAGTTGATTTGTAGATCAGTGAGTCTGATCAATGTACAGTGCCTTTGCTCAAACCAATGAGAGAATTGTCAGTAACCTCATTCAACCATTTAATGTGGCTGAATTACCTGACGCATGAAAAAAGTGAAGACCGGGCTGATGGAAACATGAAATGCCGGTACAATTTTATAAACGCCGACAATTTGTTTGTTCAATCTTTTTGTGTCTGTAAAATTAATTATGCTAGAAATTGTGGTGGAAATGCCTTTATCCGCAAATATTAATATAATAACCATCATAATGAAGTAAACTTGGGAGTCACGCAATATGTTCTGTGGTCCTCCCACTACGACTCGGGAAAGCATGCAGTTTATTAGGCAACAGATGAAATAAGTTATGATGAACTTCACAGGAGGTGAAAGTGCAAGGTGATGAGCTTGATGCTCCTTTCCAATAAATATTGAGGGTCTTATTCTGGTGACATGATGATCGATGCTTGGCTGCCATTTGACAAATACAAATAATATCGCTCTTATCCATAAGAATATGCGAGCTGTTGGCTAGAGTGCATGTGCCAAGACCAGAGTGGATACATTTGCTACAGTTTGTGACAAAATGCGATGGAAATCCATTTAACTTGTATTTTTCCATTCGGTACATGGGAATTTAACAGCAAAAGTTATTTTTATATGCACTATGTCATCCCGTACAGCCTTTAATCTGCAAAAAGTCTGTTTGATGGAAACATCGAGGGAAAATGCCCATATTTTTCTATAAAGATATCAGAACATTCGATTTCAAATCTGTGGCAAATTGTATGGAAACCAAGCTACTTTCAGGAAATGTGTTCGTTCTAAGGTCCCACCCACCGAGGTATGCGGCCCAGTGGATTGGCTGCCTCTCCTTCTTATCACTGGCACTCAAGTTCGCCCCTTTGTTGAGGAGCAAATTCACCATCTGGAAACAGACAGCAGATAGTGAGTTAAAACCAGCACACTCAAGACACCTTTCTGAGTAGAGGATGAACAGTTAATCACATAGGCTACGTCTGAATTGGCACCTATTCCCTATATAGGGGACCCTATGCGGGCCCTGGTCAAAAGTAGTACACTATATAGGGGATTGGGTGCCATTTCAGTGTTACTCATAACCCTCCACCCTATGACCCCTAACCTCCACATGGCCGCTGTGTGCTGCATGGTGCAGGGCCGTCCTGCCGGAGCGGTCTGCTACGTTCAGGCTGCTCAGCTTGGGGATTAGGGCCTCAGCGCAGCGTGTGGCCCGGTTTGCCGCCGCCACGTGCAACGGCGTCTGCCAAAACTTATCTCGCAGATTGACCTCCGCATCCTGCTTCAGAAGCAGCCCCACGGCCTTCTGGGAAAGACGGAAGGAGAATAAATAAAAAGGATGAGGAGTGTGACTATCACTGACATTCATATAGCTACTTATTCAAGAAAGGAGGTGATGGGTTATAAGTATGCAAATTCTATTTCAAAAGCTGAGCAATGCTATTAAGACAGATGAGGAATTCAAGTGAAATGACTGTAGAAGGTTTTATATATAGTACTTGACATCACGGTCTTACTTCGTTCCGTGAGGCAGCTGCCCGATGCAGGGGTGTCAGCCAGCCTTGGTCCTTAGCATTAATACTAGCACCTGAGAGCGAGAGAGAGAGAGCAAACTCAGTCAACCATTCTGTAGCTTTCAGCTCTACTGCACATTCAGCTAATCACAATGGCCCTCAGATCTCAGATGGTCAGTGACATTTGCACACGTCTCTGGTTTCATTAGCAGTATATTCATTTAGGATAGGGCTTATCAACCTCTGACTATAGGGAAGGGTTTCAATGCTGGTTGATATTCTAACAGATAATGAGATGAACCTTTATTCCATAATATGATAGGGATAATTGAGTGAATAATGCAAATCACTCTGAAAAGTGTCTGTCTCATGCTGGAGAACGTTACCTGAATTAATGAGGAGGTCCATAATGTGAACGTCGCCCAAACACGCAGCAGCATGTAAGGGGGTACGGCGTTCTTGGTCCTGAGGAGAGAGAGCAGACAGAGAAACAGTCAGCAAGGACCCAGATTAATGCCCACAGTTGGTTTTGATCACATCATTGTATTAAAAACAAACAGCAAGTTGAACGATACACCTCAAAGGCCGAGAATATAAAACGTAATACCGCTGCTAATAGGTTTGAACTTGAAACCAACTACATAAAATAGCTTTTAATTACAGGATATTGAAAATACAGAAAGAAATAGTCATCCTGCAAAAAACTAAAGTAAAAAGGTATGTCATACATGTTGGCCTGTAGTCCGTCTCCTCAGAATATTCAGTATGAACTATTTTTCACAGAAAAGTATTAGTTGGGATTAGGTATGCTGTATCTAAAAATGTGGCAAGACCAGATTGTATTTTTTTCATTCTGTAAACCGAAAGGGCTTGAAATCCACCTCAGTGAGTAAAATTGCTCAGGCATCTTTAGCCTGTTAACGGACCCTGTCCTCCGTACTGGAATGTGTGTGTGCAGTGTAAACCCACCAGTGAATGACTCATGACAGTGAAAAGAAGGAAGGGAGGCGTGTGGGGAATGAGGGCTCAGGCCCGGTCTCACCCTCACAGCCCTAGTAAGGAAATTGCTGTCTTATTCTCCATACGCATCATTCAATCACTGACTGACTGGAGGAGGAAGCCGTTTGAGGATTTTGGGCCTCCGGGATGAGAGGCTGTTTTAAGGACAACAAATCCCTGTGGGTTTTGGGCGTACAAGTCAAAAATGTTATCTTGCATAGCAAGAATTCATGTTTGGATGCATGTAGGAATCAAAACAATGTTAACCATGTGAAAGTGAAGCAAAGGGAGCTCAACTGCATATTACTTTTGCTGTGGTAGAACAGAATGTCTTCTTTGACTTGAAGCAGTGATTGAATAGCCCGAGGGCTAGTGGCTTCAACTGAGTATTGACAGTGATATAATATTTGACCTCTGCCAAATATTGACTCCATTGTAAATGCAAAATATATTAATATACAATAGAAACTGATTTAGGTTGTTGTGACATTTAACAAATTGCAGCTACTGAATTTACATATTGGCACCAAGCCATATTTGAACCGATGCTGTTTGAAAGCATGCACTCAGCAATTTGAGACCCCTTCCTCTCCACTGTAGAAGTTCCTTTCCACTTTCTATACACCACTATTCACATTAGGTGCCCTCACCTTGCCCCGTTTCAGCACCTGTGAAACTAAATGTTAAGACTGGCTGTGTGTGTATTAAGTGGACCTAGAGAATGGTGTCAGGGCTCTAACCTGACAGCCAGCTGGTCAGATTACCAGAGGGATGGACTGAACGAGCGAGGAATCTAGACTGATCGGCCACACACTTGGATGGAAGAAGATGCTTTCAATCTCTCAATGCTAAGCTTTTCCTCCCATCAATCCCTTAACCGTAAACTAATATTTTCCTTGTCTTCAAATACATGGGGCATATGCACTTGTGTGCAATGCAACCACACACACACAAAATACAGCTTACACTCAAGATGGTTTTTGAAGAGAACAACATGCACAGATACTGTTGAAAGCTGTGACCAAGAATGTGAAGTGTGAAATACTATGGGTATAACATTACTGCTCCACATAGCATTATTTATTTACTCTGTTGCGTTAACTATATCTGATTCACAGTTGACAGGAAGATCAAATCAAATCAAAGTTTAAGGTCACATGCACAGGAGGTCAAACCCTGTAGAGGATTGGAGAGGTAATTCCTTGCTGTTTAACTGGCTGGCTCATTAAGAAAGTGTCTAGTATGGGTACCATAGGAAATGTGGAGTAAATTGATTCACACAAGGGCATGTTAATGTGTAGCGAGCCATCTTACCAGTGCATTGACTTCTTCATTCTTGTGCAACAAAAACTTCACTTCCTCTGCATTTCGGCTAAATATAGCCTGGACCAGCAAAGTCTGGAAGAGAATATAGACACATTACATATTTTCAGACTGTGCATGCATAACTGACATCCTGATCCTGTAAATAAAAATATATATAATGGACCTGCGTTATCTGGTCCAATTTCTTGCAAACTTCTTTGCATTGTGCAAGTTAATATTATAAGAGGTCATTGTCATAGACAGGTGTGGGATCTGGGCATTACGCTATAAAATGTGTGATGCTTCCCTGATAACACGGGGTGGACGAATGACATTAGCTAGCTATCCACTTGACTGGGAATTGCTAAACAGACAGACACTACTTGTCATATTTGCCAACGTTAGCTGCGTGCACCCAACACAACGTACTTCGCTTGGAATTGGAAAACGCCTCACGCACGCAGTAATTAAATCGTAACAGCTGGTTGCATTTCTGTACAACATGCAACTATAAAAAGTTAGCGGAATACATAATTATGTCCAGTTAACTCGAGACTTTACCAACACAGTAGTGACAGCCCAGTCCATAGCTAACTAATGCTTACTGCAACGACGACGTATCGATCTAGATAGCTAACGTTAGTTTCCTAGCTGTCAGTTAGTTGGCTAAGAATGTGACCGTCATTACTCCTATATTGTTGGTTATTGACGTCTAAACAAGTTGTTCATACTGAAAATCATAAAATCCCAAATGCTTAGCCAAATAGATAGCTGGCTACTATTCAGAATATGTCGTCGTCCATACCGATACCAGTTAGCTAACTACGTTAGCTATGGGATGATAGCCTGGATAGGAAAGCTGGTGTGTACATGATATTGCCACATTTAGTAGTTAGGCATTAGCAAGCGAACAAATCAGCGGAGATACTTTTAGCAAACAATACAGTCCCACGTTATACTTCATTTTATTGGAGCATGTAAAATGTGATTACACTATCGTTAAAATGGCCATAAACGAGCTTAGGCCAAGCACCGTAGTTAGCGAGACCTAGCAAGCTAACGTTAGCTAGCTATCTATCAAACCCGCCCTCATAAGGAAACAGTGATTAAGAAAACAACGGTTTCCAAAAGGAATACCGACCGTAGTAAGCTTTAATTTGCGTTACCTACCTGGTCTATTATGTTAAGTATTCCCATATCCTAGTCAGTCAGGCCGGAGATCCTTCATTAGGATCGGGTGGAGATGTAGCTAATTGCGATATTTTTGTTTTATTGTGGTAATTGTTCGGGGAAGGGTTTGTTCTGCGTCCGTGTGTGCTAGCCGTTGTTTATTGCACTGATAGACACAAGTGGTGCGTACTTGAACGGCGGCCGTCGGTAAAAGCTAGTATGTGCAGTAACTACAAGCAGCGACATACAGTGGTCACTTTGAATAGTGCACCACAATCTACCCATAAAATGTGTAAATGTAATAGTTTTAGTAACGTCGTAACTATATCAGAGACAAAACATCTGTCTGCAATGAATATTATACCATCTAACGTTAGCTGTCTTATTCAAGAAAACTAGCTGGACTATTTTTTTGTGTTAGGTAGATATTTCAGCTTCTTTTTTGGGGGGTTGAGAAAATTAATCTTCTGTAGCAAGATTTACAAAGTGATGAACATATGGCCGAGGGACAGCTATTGGGGAACTGTGGGGGGATCTTGGAGGGTTCGGGTTCACGTTTTTTGGCCTGGTGGGAGACCTGCCAAGGGGCATTGACCCTGGATGTTTCTGTGTGTCGCTCTGAATGGGAGTCTGTTGGATGACTGGTATGATATAGCTGTTTAGCGGCTTCAATGCAAGTACACTGTATGTTTCGGATATTCAATTTAAAAAAAAAATATATATATATATATAGTGATGAACATAGAAATTGAATGATCGTTCTATTTCTACGGGGGTGAATGCGTTCATTGACAACAACAAAAACGAATGAGTCAGATGGTTAGCTTCTTACACAATTTAAGTGGGAGTGTCCGGACCTAGGACATGTTTCAGTAGAATTTTCTCCAACTCGACAGAAGTGAAGAAGGCAGTTTATAGCCGGTGACTATCAGTGGATCTGACCGGGCAAAGTAATAAGAAGGTAAGAAGCTGGCAGATGAAACTGTTTAATACTGTAATGACCTGACTAGATCATAAAGGAACAATTGTCCAGACAGAGGATTGAGTTTACGAATTGACGGTTTATTAACCCAACTTTACACAGGCTAATGTTTGGCCGTAGCCCACGCCAAATAAATGAAAGATACCCACAAACCAACCGTGACCTTCTCTTGTGAAGGCCAGACATAAGAGAAAGAACAATGGCTAAACCTGGTCTTGACTTCCAATGCTCCATCCCCCTGCCCAACCCCCCTCCACGCCACTCCGCCAACCACCAGGATGCCCGGCATCAGAACATTCCAGGCATTCCCCTGATTGGCAGATAGCAGGTTGATTGGCATGTCGGACCCCGCGAACATTGGTAAGTACAACACAACCCACTAATAGCCTAACACTTAACACACAGCTGTCTGTGCGGGTCGCTACAATACGTAACCAGCTAAAGAGTTATGGCATTTCATTCGATTTAGGCAAGGGGTCGAGCAATGTTAGCTTGCAAGCTGATTATCCTGTTACTAAAATTACATTAAAAATGTAATTCTGATGGAATCAGGCAGTTAGGTAGCACACATGCTTTACAGAACGTGTGTCTGTGATGTGAGCAACATTAGCTGAGCAACAATAGTGTAATCGGCCATTCGCCTTGATTTTGGCTCAATAGGCCTGGTATATTATCAAGGAGCTTTACATTTTTATGGGGTTATTTTGCCTAAAAACATGTATGCCAACCTATAAGCTCAGCCTAGCAAGAGTGGCCAAAAGGGTGTTTAGCATCCCCAGTGTGGCTCTGCAAGTGTGGAGAGCATATTCGCCGCTGGCCTGCTCTTCTGACACCAACGCATGAGCATGAAGCCACAGACTGTCCAAACTCCTGTTTCTAAAAATGTATTCAAAGGCACTGAAGTCATTTTTCGTTTAGTTTGTATTTAATTCTAAGTAAGTCACAGCCTATAATGGAATGGCCCATACCACAACCCCACCGCCACCATGGGGCACTCTGTTCTCAACGTTGACATCAGCAAACCGCTCCATACACGCTGTCTGCCGTCTGCCAGACAGTTGAAGCCAGGATTCATCTGTGAAAAGCACACTTCTCCAGCGTGACGCCGAACTGCAATCAGGTCAAGACCCTGGTGAGGATAACGAGTTGACCTTCCCTGATATGGTTTCTGACAGTTTGTGAATAAATTCTTCGGTTTTACAAAACCCACAGTTTCATCAGCTGGTGGCTGGTGGCTGGTCTCAGTCTATCCTGCAGGTGAAGAAGCCTGATGTGGAGGTCCTAGGCTGGTGTTGTTACACGTGGTCTGCGGTTGTGAGGCCAGTTGGACATACTACCAAATTCTCAAAAATGATGTTGGAGGCGGTTCATGGTAGGGAAATTAACATTAAATTATCTTGCAACAGCTCTGGTGGACATTTCTGCAGTCAGCATTCCAATTGCACACTCCATTGAAAATTGAGACATCTGTGGCATTGTGTTGTCACAAAACTGCACATTTTAGTGGCCTTTTATTGTCCCCAGCACAAGGTGCACCTGTGTAATGATCATGCTGTTTAATCAGTTTCTTGATATGACACGCCTGTCAGGTGGATGGATTGTCTTGGCAATGGAGAAATGCTCACTAACAGGGATGTAAACTAATTTGTCCACAAAATTGGAGAGAAATAAGCTTTTTGTGCATATGACAATTTTCTGGGATCTTTTATTTCAACTCATGAAACGTGGGACCAACACTTTACATGTTGCATTTATATTTTTGTTTAGTATATTTGGCATCAGTCAAATGGGCAGGTATGTAGGCATGTTCCTCATTCAGTTGTCAAAATGTGGGTTGAGACAAGCATGCATTGGCAGGCAAGCTGGAGAAGGGTGAGCAGGCCTGTGTATCAGTGCAATTTTGATTGCCAACTACAAGCTGAAAAAGTTTGAGTGTTTATTTACTATTCCCTCATTAGATTTGAGATCATCTCACTCTGGCTAACAGTTGTTGATGTGCATAGGCAACTGAGTGAGAGAGAGCATACCTTTTAATGGTTGTTTGATCAATTGGACTGTAAAGTTCCCAAATATATAAGAGGACTCCCGTGGTAGTTACCTATTTGCAGAAATCATTCAGGTGTATTTTGTGGCTTTTGGCGAATGCTTTCTAATGATCTAAAGTCACACTGTTGCCACTGCCTGTGAACATAGTCCAGATCAAGGTGAATGATGGCAGGCCTGGCAGGCTTATTTGCATATAGGCCTACTGTAGCTCTGATTGGCTATGGCGCACCGGTCTGTGTAGACTCTGGTCCTGGACAAGACAGATGTTTTTTAATAGGCTTTATTTACTGCAGTGTCTATTAGTTGTCCAAACACACCGCCGCTTTCCCACTCTATATTGCTATATAATTTTCACAAATGCCTTACTCTACGTCATTCCCAAACATTCTATACATGTATGAAAACTACCATATTTAAGTGCTTGCTTGTCATAAAATCTAAAAAAGGTGTCATTTTTCCAGGGGGTATACAGTGGGCGCAAAAAAGTATTTAGTCAGCCACCAATTGTGCAAGTTCTCCCACTTAAAAAGATGAGAGGCCTGTAATTTTCATCATAGGTACACTTCAACTATGACAGACAAAATGAGAAAACAAAATCCAGAAAATCACATTGTAGGATTTTTAATGAATTTATTTGCAAATTATGGTGGAAAATAAGTATTTGGTCACCTACAAACAAGCAAGATTTCTGGCTCTCACAGACCTGTAACTTCTTCTTTAAGAGGCTCCTCTGTCCTCCACTCGTTACCTGTATTAATGGCACCTGTTTGAACTTGTTATCAGTATAAAAGACACCTGTCCACAACCTCAAACAGTCACACTCCAAACTCCACTATGGCCAAGACCAAAGAGCTGGACAGCATTTAATACGATTTCATGTTGCTAAAACAGTGTCAGTTCCACTTTAAGTGCACTATTCATGCAAAGGATGAAAAAGTGAGTGAACATTATTTAAAATAAGGGTTACATGGAGAAAATCAGACCTCTGAAATGAAAATGGATGGCCCTCCCTTCAGTAAATATATTTTACCTAAACCCTCCCTGAATCCCTTGAAAAAGGTGACCCTCCCCTAAACCCAAAATAATAATTAAAACAAAGTGGATAGCACAGAACATGTCTACCGTTTACCCATACTTCTTGGACAGACCAGAGCCTAAGATATGCAGTTTTAGAAACTGTTTTTCATTCTGTAAGCATTACATAGCAACGTGTAACTTTTGATAGAGCAAAGTGCTGAGGGTTAGAAGGTTTACGGTTCGCAGACCACCGTGGACAAGAGTAGGGGTGGATAGATCTCCTTTTATAGTAAAATCATTGCATAAATCTATCATCGTATTTGCAGGTCCGGAAAAAAATGGCCATTTATTCACATTTCATGTAATTTTACTTATTAGCAGAAACTTTTTTTTAATACAACACAAATTACCAAAATTACAGGCTAAGAATAGACAGAGGTAGGCCTTGGGTGTTAATTAATTCATATTTCTCCATTGCCAAATCAGTATGTCTTGTTTGCGACTAAACTGGCCCTGTTTACAAATAATTAAAACTGTGAGATCATTAGGAATCTGAGCATGGTACTTTCAAAAGTTAGTCCTACCTTTCCACCCCCCAGTCAGAGTAGGCCTACCGATGCAGAAAAATGTCAGCTTTAACTGCTGGCTACCTCTTCTACCAGAGGTTCTCACAAGTGTTTCCCTAAAAGCTGTCTGGGTTTAAACATCTTCTATTGTACAGAAAATGAATTGCCATCGTAGCGCTACACAGTACAGCCATTGGTTAAGCAGCACTCAAAAAAGTAGTTGATCAGCAGAGCAGGCCGGGGCTCAGGGTTGGCAGATTCACTGCAGTGTGTAATGCAGCCTAGTTTAATTTATACCATTCCAGCAGCTATCTTAGAAATACAACTTGGCTCTGTGCTTCTCCAAGAATGCATTTCGTAGCCTATAGATTATTTGATTGAGACCACACTAAATAGCCTATAGGGCCAATTGATATTGCGTGCCCAGCAAAGATCAGAGATGAGGGGTGGCATCGGTCACACATCGATACATAGCCTAATAAGCAACTCATTCTAAAACACTGAGAATTTTTAAAAATGTAATCAATTACAAATTACATGATCCCCCTGGACTATGTAAAACAATATTTTTTAAATAAACCCTCCCCCTTGACTGAAATATTAAATGCATGACCCTCCCCTATTTTCATCCATTCTTAACTGACACAAACACAGATTCAACTTTAATGGAATATTTTTGCTCATTTTATAATAGCTGTGGGTGGCTCTTAAAATATAATCTTGGGGTGGCACTGTGGAGGATGGATCACACCACCACGTACTGCCATGGGACTGCACCAGCTGGAAATAAGTATTTGGCCCCTTTCTAATTTTCTCTACTTTTGCATTTTTTTTATACTGAATGTCATCAGATCTTCAACCAAAACCTTCTTCTAGAACATTCTTCCAAAAGTCTTGATGATCATCCAGATGCTTCTTGACAAACTTGAGTCAACTTTTTAGACAACATGGGTCCCATTATGCCTGGTTGAAAACCAAACACTGCATTACTAGAAAGTGTGTGCCCTCAGGCCTGGAGGGAAGCAAAAGTCATTCCGCTACCCAAGAATATTAAAGCCCCCTTTACTGGCTCAAATAGCCGAACAATAAGCCTGTTACCAACCCTTAGTAAACTTCTGTATTTTTTTTGTTAACCAGATACAATGCTATTTCACAGTAAACAAATTGACAACAGACTTTCAGCATGCTTATAGGGAAACACTCCACAAGCACAGCATTTACACAAATGACTGATGATTGGCTGGGAGAAATTGATGATAAAATGATTGTGGAGGCTGTCTTGTTACACTTCAGTGCAGCTTTTGACGTTTACCGATCATAGTCTACTGCTGGAAAAACGTACACTACCGTTCAAAAGTTTGGGGTCACTTAGAAATGTCCTTGTTTTCAATGAAAACATACATGAAATGAGTTGCAAAATGAATAGGAAATATATTCAATATGTTGACATGGTTATAAATAATTATTTTTTAAATTGAAATAATTGTGTCCTTCAAACTTTGCTTTCGTCAAAGAATCCTCCATTTGCAGCAATTACAGCCTTGCAGACCTTTGGCATTCTAGTTGTCAATTTGTTGAGGTTATCTGAAAAGATTTAACCCCATGCTTCCTGAAGCACCTCCCACAAGTTGGATTGGCTTCATGTGCACTTCTTACGTACCATATGGTCAAGCTGCTCCCACAACAGATCAATAGGGTTGAGATCTGGTGACTGTGCTGGCCACTCCTTTATAGACAGAATACCAGCTGACTGCTTCTTCCCTAAATAGTTATTGCATAGTTTGGAGCTGTGCATTGGGTCATTGTCCTGTTGTAGGAGGAAATTGGCTCCAATTAAGCGCCGTCCACAGGGTATGGCATGGCATTGCAAAATGGAGTGATAGCATTCCTTCTTCAAGATATCTTTTACCCTGTACAAATCTCCCACTTTACCACCACCAAAGCACCCCCAGACCATCACATTGCCTCCACCATGCTTGACAGATGGCGTCAAGCACTCCTCCAGCTTTTAATTTTTTCTGCGTCTCACGAATGTTCTTCTTTGTGATCCGAACACCTCAAACTTAGATTCGTCTGTCCAAAACAAATTTTTCCAATCTTCCTCTGTCCAGTGTCTGTGGTCTTTTGCCCATCTTAATCTTTTCTTTTTATTGGCCAGTCTGAGATATGGCTTTTCTTTGCAACTCTGCCTAGAAGGCCAGCATCCCGGGGTCACCTCTTCACTGTTGACGTTGAGACTGGTGTTTTGCGGGTACTATTTAATGAAGCTGCCAGTTGAGGACTTGTGAGGCATCTGTTTCTCAAACTAGACACTCTAATGTACTTGTCTTCTTGCTCAGTTGTGCACCGGGGCTTCCCACTCCTCTTTCTATTCTGGTTAGAGCCAGTTTGCGCTGTTCTGTGAAGGTAGTAGTACACAGCGTTGTACGAGATCTTCAGTTTCCTGGCAATTTCTCTTATGGAATAGCCTTCATTTCTCAGAACAAGGATAGACTGACGAGTTTCAGAAGAAAGGTTTTTGTTTCTGGCCATTTTGAGCCTGTAATCAAACCCACAAATGCTGATGCTCCAGATACTCAACTGGTCATAAGAAGGCCAGTTTTATTCCTTCTTTAATAGCACAACAGTTTTCAGCTGTGCTAACATAATTGCAAAAGGGTTTTCTAATGATCACTTAGCCTTTTTAAAATGATAAACTTGGATTAGCTAACACAATGTGCCATTGGAACACAGGAGTCATGGTTGCTGATAATGGACCTCTGTACGCCTATGTAGATATTCCATAACAAATCTGCCGTTTCCAGCTACAATAGTTATTTACAACATTAACAATGGCTACACTGTATTTCTAATCAATTTCATGTTATTTTAATGGACCAAAAAATTGCTTTTCTTTCAAAAACAAGGACATTTCTAAGTGACCCCAAACTTTTGAATGGTAGTGTATGTGTTATGGCTTTACACCCCCTGCTGTAATGTGGATAAAGAGTTACTTGTCTAACAGAACACAGAGGGTGTTTTTTAATGGAAGCCTCTCAAACATAATCCAGGTAGAATCAGGAATTCCCCAGGGTAGCTGTTTTGCCTCCTTACTTTTTTCAATATTTACCAAAGACATGCCACTGACTTTGAGTAAAGCCAGTGTGTTTATGTATGCGGATGAGTTAGTTTCGGAATGGGTTGCAAGGAATAAGTTAGTCCTAAATATTAACAAAACTAAAAGCATTGTATTTGGGACAAATCATTCACTAAACCCTAAACCTCAACTACATATCGTAATGAATGTGGATATTGAGGTGACTAAACTGCTTGGAGTAACCCTGGAATGTAAACTGTCAGTCAAAACATATTGGTACAACAGTAGCTAAGATGGGGAGAAGTCTGTCCATAATATAGTGCTACTCTGCCTTCTAAACAACACTATCAACAAGGCAGGTCTTACAGGCCCTAGTTTTGTTGCACCTAGACTACTGTTCAGTAGTGTGGTCAGGTGCCACAAAGAGGGACTTGGGAAAATTGCAGTTGGCTCAGAACAGGGCAGCCGGCTGGCCCTTAAAAGTACACAGAGAGCTAACAATGACATGCATGTCTATCTCTAATAGCTCAAAGTGGAAGCGAGACTGACTTCATCACTACTTCTTTTTGTAAGAGGTGTTGACAAGCTGAATGTACCGAGCTGGCTGTTTAAAATACTAGCACACAGCTCAGACACCCATGCATACCCAGCAAGACATGCCACCAGAGGTCTCTTCACAGTCCAGAACAGACTATGGGAGGCGCACAGTACTACATAGAGTCATGACTACATGGAACTCTATTCCATATCAGGTAACTGATGCAAGAAGTAGAATCAAATTTTTTCTTTAAAGGTAAAAATACACCTTATAGAACGGGGACTGTGAAGAGACGCACACAAAGGTGCAGACACATGAATACGCACATATTGTGATATTGTTGTATGGTGGTATTAAACATTTAGTATTGTAGATATGTAGTGGTTTAATAATGTTATGATGTACTGATTTAGCTTTTATGTAATGTAAGTGCTTTAATAGGTTGGACCCCAGGCAGAGTAGCTGCTGCCTTTGCAGCAGCTAATGGGGATCCCTAATAAATACAAACACCAATGGTCAAGCATGGAGATTGTTTGGGGATGCTTTGCTGCCTCAGGACCTGGATGACTTGCCTTAATAGAAGGAACCACTGTATCAGAGAATTCTACAGGAGAATGTCAGCCCATCCGTCTGTGAGCTGTAGCGCAGCTGGGTCATGCAACAAGACAATGATCCAAAACACACAATCAAGTGTACATGAAAAGGGCTAAAAAGCAATACGTAAGTTTTGGAATGGCCTAGCCAAAGTCCAGACCTAATCCCAATTGAGATGTGGCAGGACTTTGTTCGAAAACCCACAAATGTTGCTGAGTTAAAGTGGTTCTGCATGCAAGAGTGGGCCAAAATTACTCCACAGCGATGTGAGAGACTGATCAACTACAGGAATAGTTTGGTTGCAGTCATTGCACCTAAAGGTGGCACAACCAGTTAATAGTGTATTTAATTTTATTTAACCTTTATTTAACTAGGCAAGTCAGTCAAGAACAAATGATTATTTACAATGACGGCCTACCAAAAGGCCTCCTGCGGGGACGGGGGCTGGGATTTAAAATAAAAAGTAAATACAATATAAATATAGGACAAAACACACATTGACAAGAGAGAACACAGCAAACACTACATAAAGAGAGTGAGGGGATTACTTTTTCACACAGGATAATTGGATGTTGCATAACTTTGTTAATGAAATAAATAAAATAAGTATACAGTGCATTTGGAAAGTGTAAACCCCTTGACTTATTCCACATTGTTACGTTAGCCTTATTCTAAAAAAACGTACATTTCATTTTTTCCCCCATCAATCTACACACAATGCCCCATAATGACAAAGCAAAAACAGGTTTTTAGACTTTTTTTATTTAACCTTTATTTATCTAGGCAAGCCAGTTAAGAACAAATTCTTCTTTACAATGACGGCCTACCGGGGAACAGTGGGTTAACTGCCTTGTTCAGGGGCAGAATGACTGATTTTTACCTTGTCAGCTCAGGGATTCGATCCAGCAACCTTTCGGTTACTGGCCCAACACTCTACCCACTAGGCTACCTGCCGCCTCTCAATTTACAAAATGTATAATTGATCATGTATTGTAAATAAGTATTCAGACCGTTTGCTATGAGATTGGAAATTGAGTTCAGGTGCATCCTGTTTCTATTGATCATCCTTGAGATACTTCTACAACTTGATTACTTCTACAACTTGATTGACCTGTGGTAAATTCATTTGATTGGACATGATTTGGAAAGGCACACACCTGTCTATATAAGGTCCCACAGTTGACAGTGCATGTCAGAGCAAAAATCTGGGGAAGGATACCAAAAAAATTCTGCAGCATTGAAGGTCCCCAAGAACACAGTGGCCTCCATTATTCTTAAATGGAAGAAATTTGAAACCACCAAGACTTTCCTAGAGCTGGCCGCCCAGCCAAACTGAGCAATCGGGAGAGGAGGGCCTTGGTCAGGGAGGTGACCAGGAACCCGATGGTCACTCTGATAGAGCGCCAGAGTTCCTCCATGGGGATGGGAGAACCTTCCAGAAGGACAACCATCTCTGCAGCACTTCATCAATCAGGCCGTTATTGTAGAGTGGCCAGACGGAAGCTCCTCAGTAAAAGGCACATGACAGCCCGCTTGGAGTTTGCCAAAAAGCACATAAAGGACTCAGACCATGATAAACAAGATTCTCTGGTCTGATGAAACCAAGAATGAACTCTTTTGCCTGAATGAAAAGCACATAAAGGACTCAGACCATGATAAACAAGATTCTCTGGTCTGATGAAACCAAGAATGAACTCTTTTGCCTGAATGAAAAGCACATAAAGGACTCAGACCATGATAAACAAGATTCTCTGGTCTGATGAAACCAAGAATGAACTCTTTTGCCTGAATGACAAGCGTCTCAATATTAGCCTTTTTTCTCTCTCTTGTTGCCATTCCATAAACATATAGCTGAAAGCTACACATAAGCACCTTCTGGTTTAATCTACTTCTGTTTCTGAGACCACATGGCAAAGCAACGGAAAAGCAACGTACAAGTTGCTAAAATCCGACTCATGCGACACACTGCACGCACCGCAGCCTAGTCCGACAGATGAGTCGCAGCCTAGTCCGACAGATGAGTCGCAGCTGTGCAGATTGTATCCCATTTACAGTGCCTTGCAAAAGTATTCAACCCCTTGGCGTTTTTCCTATTTTGTTGCATTACAATTTGTAATTTAAATGGATTTTTATTTGGATTTCATGTAATGGCCATACACAATTGTCCAAATTGGTGAAGTGAAATTTAAAAAAATTACTTGTTCCAAAAATGTACGGAAAAGTGGTGCGTGCATATCTATTCACCCCCTTTGCTATGAAGCCCCTAAATAAGATCTGTTGCAACCAATTACCTTCAGAAGTCAAATATTTAGTTAAATAAAGTCCACCTGTGTGCAATCTAAGTGTCACATGATCTGAGTGTATATACACCAGTTCTGAAAGGCCCCAGAGTCTGCAACACCACTAAGCAAGGGGCACCATGAAGACCAAGGAGCTCTCCAAACAGGTCAGGGACAAAGTTGTGGAGAAGTACAAATCAGGGTTGGGTTATAAAAAAAAATCAGAAACTTTGAACCCCACGGAGCACCATTAAATCCATTATTTAAAAAATGGAAAGACTATGGCACCACAACAAACCTGCCAAGAGAGGGCCGCACACAAACTCATGGACCAGGCAAGGAGGGCATTAATCAGAGGCGCAACAAAGAGAACCCTGAAGGAGCTGCAATGCTCCACAGCGGAGATTGGAGTATTTGTCCATAGGACCACTTTAAGCCGTACACTCCACAGAGCTGGGCTTTACGGAAGAGTGGCCAGAAAAAAAGCCATTGCTTAAAGAAAAAATAAGCAAACACGTTTGGTGTTCTCCAAAAGGCATGTGGGAGACTCCCCAAACATATGGAAGAAGGTACTCTGGTTAGATGAGACTAAAATGTAGCTTTTTGGCCATCAAGGAAAATGCTATGTCTGGCGCAAACCCAACACTTCCCATCACCCCGAGAACAGCATCCCCACAGAGAAGCATGGTGGTGGCAGCATCATGCTGTGAGGATGTTTTTCATCTGCAGAGACTGGGAAACTGGTCAGAATTGAAGAAATGATGGATGGTGCTAAATAGGGTGAAATTCTTGAGGGAAACCTGTTTCAGTCTTCCAGAGTTTTGAGACTGGGACGGAGGTTCACCTTCCAGCAGGACAATGACCCTAAGCATACTGCTAAAGCAACACTCGAGTGGTTTAAGGGGAAACATTTAAATGTCTTGGAATGGCCTAGTCAAAGCCCAGACCTCAATCCAATTGAGAATCTGTGGTATGACTTAAATATTGCTGTACACCAGTAGAACCCATCCGACTTGAAGGAGCTGGAGCAGTTTTGCCTTGAAGAATGGGCAAAAATCCCAGTGGCTAGATGTGCCAAGCTTATAGAGACATACCCCAAGAGACTTGCAGCTGTAATTTCTGCAAAAGGTGGCTCTACAAAGTATTGACTTTGGGGGGGTGAATAATTATGCACGCTCAAGTTGTTTTTGTCTTTTTTCTTGTTTGTTTCACAATAAAAAATATTTTACAACTTCAAAGTGGTAGGCATGTTGTTTAAATCAAATGATACAAACCCCCCAAAAATGTCAAATTCTGAGAATGCGTCATGCGCTGTTTCCTACTATTCATTGATTTCGGTAGCGCATCCCCATATCTAATTGATCAGCTGTTGTCAAAGCCTAAATGAGTATGATATCCTGACATTTAAAGTATACTAGATTTTTTGAAATGTCCCATGCAATTAAACCAACAAATTCTGCATACTCCCAACGGCCTACTATTTATGGCCACAGAAAATCTTAAATATAATAATACAATAATCATGATAAACATTATTGATGGCAGAATTTAACTAGGATTATCAAATAATGAAAGATTAAATATCTTATGGCTATTTCTCATGGAAGTTGATTAATAACATCCAGGGACATGGCAAAAATGCTGAAAAAAAAGTGTTCAAAATACATAAAATTCCCTTTAAGATCCATACTTGTTTTTAAGGTAAAGGTAAAGGACACCTGACCTTATATTTAAAGCCTTTTGGAATCCACATGACATTATTTTACACTAAATAAGAAGTGATATTTCCTGGGGACAGAAAAGTCACCGCATTGGAATGACACAGCTAGCACAGCCAGTAATAAAATCTGATTTTAAATCTATCCAACTAACCACACTGCTAACCCTAATCTTAAATTAAGACAAATGTTTTCATGAATTTTTAGGATATAGACCATTTTGACTTTGCAGCTGGCCCATTAGCGGTAATCACTCTGCCGTCAGGGCAAAATTCATGACAAATGTCAACCTGCTTGTTGGACACGGTTGGAGTTTAGTGAATGAATCTCCATCTTGACTGCTCGAATGCCACCGCCATGTGGAAAGAGCAGTATTTCAGACTGGGACCATCCTTCGTATGTACTGGATTCTTTGGGAATTGTCCCACATTGCCACATTGCCAATTTGATGCAGAGCCTGATATGTCATTTAGCAGACACTCTTATCCAGAGTGACTTGCAGTTAATGCATTCATCTTATGTGGTTGTCCCACCTAGCTACTTATCAGTCATAGTACATTTTTCCTCAAAGTAGCTAGCTTTTTTGGGGACAGGAGGCTGTGGGATAATTTAAGATACTCTTTGAAGAGGTAGGTGTTTCAGAGGTTTTGGTAGATGGGCAGGAACTCTGCTGTCCTAGCTTCAGGGGGAAGTTAGTTCCACCATTGGAGTGCCAGGACAGAGAAGACCTTGGACTGTGCTGAGCGGGAGCTGCCCTCCAGTAGGTGTGGGAGAGCCAAGAGACCAGAGGTGGCAGAACAGAGTACTCAGGTTGGGGTGTAAGGTTTGAGCAGAGCCTGAAGGTAGGGAGGGGTAGTTCCTCTTGCTGTCCTCTAGGCAAGTACCATGGTCTCGCCGTGGATGTGAGATTCGACTGGAAGCCAGTGGAGTGTGCAGAGGAGCAGGGTGCCAAGGGAGAATATGGGAAGGTTGAACACCAGGCGGGCTACAGTGTTCTGGATGAATACCAAAGCAAATTCCACATTTATACTGAACAAAAATATAAATGCAACATGTAAAGTGTTTGTCCCATGTTTCATGAGCTGAAATAAAAGATCACAAATGTTCCAATTTGTTTACGTCCCTGTTAGTGAGCATTTCTCCTTTGCCAAGATAATCCATTCACCTGACAGGTGTGGCATATCAAGAAGCTGATAAAACATTATTATTACACAGGTGCACTTTGCTGAGGAAAATGTAAAAAGTCACTAAAAATCACACATTGCTACAGATTTGAGGGATCATGCAATTGGCATGCTGACTTCAGGAATGTCCACCAGAGCTGTTGCCAGATATTTTAATATTAATTTCTCTACCAGAAACCGCCTCCAACATCATTTTAGAGAATTTGGCAGGACGTCCAGCCAGCCTCATAACTGCAGACCACGTGTAACCACATCAGCCCAGGACTACCACATCCGGCTTCTTCACCTGCGGAATCGTTTGAGACCTGCCACCCAGCCAGCTGATGAAACTGGGGTTGCACAACCAAAGAATTTCTGCACAAACTGTCAGAAACCATATCAAGGAAGCTCATCTGCCTGCTCGTCGTCCTCACCAAGGGTCTTGACCTGACTGCAGTTCGGCGTTGTAACCGACTTCATGGGCAAATGCTCAACTTAGATGGCAACTGGCATGCTGGAGAAATGTGCTCTTTACGGATGAATCCGATGAGCGGTTTGCTGAGGTCAACATTGTAAACGGAGTGCCCCATGATGGCGGTGGGGTTATGGTACGGGCAGACAGGCATAAGCTACGGACAACAAACACAATTGCATTTAATCAATGGCAATTTGAATGCACAGAGACCTTGAGATCCTGAGGCCCATTGTTTTACCAATCATCCGCCGCCATCACCTCATGTTTGGGATGCTCTGGATCGACAGCTTGTTCCAGTTCCCGCCAATATCCAGCAACTTCGCACAGCCATTGGAAGAGTGGGACAACATTCCACAGGCGACAATTAACAGCCTGATCAACCCTATGTGAAGAAGATGTGACTCGCGCTGCATGAGGAAAAAAATTGAGGTCACACCAGATATTGACTGGTTTTCTGATCCACGGCCCTACTTTTTTTTTTTAAGGCATCTGAACAGATGCATATCTGTATTCCCAGTCATGTGAAATCCATAGATTAGGGACTAATTTATTAATTTCAATTGATTTCCTTATATGAACTGTAACTCAGTAAAATCTTAGAAATTGTTGCGTTTTATTTTTGTTCAGTGCAGTATTATGGAGGTATTTGATATTCGTTTACATGTAAAATTCTTATTACCTCACATTTAAAAGATTGCAGGGGAGATTTCTTTATTACGGTCCTATAACATTTCCCTGATTTGCATTGTGTTTATTTTGGTGGCTAATGTTAAGGGTTAATATAGGTGGTGACTGTTGGTGGGAATCAGGGCTCCTAAGGTCCTGTCAGCCATTACAACTAGTCAGTGCTTCCCTTTATGCGTTATGTATTTTAGGCTCTTTAAAACCAAAGTCAATATACTACTACAGTACAACTGTTGCCATATTTTTGTCAATATCAGGACATTTAGTTAACAGGGTTGTATGTCACAGTGGTGATTGTTATTTCTCCTAATTTGCCATCGATATAGTCAGCCCCCATTGTTAGGGCACCTCGTGAGCCCATTTGTACCCACAGTTGCTACACATAGCAATTTTATATTTCCTTACCAAAGCACATCGATCTGTTGTTTATTTGTACTTCAGAAGAATCCAGAGTCTCTGTACTACAGGCGCATGGAATCTTGATTAGGCCAAAGGGAAGCAGAAACTTGAGTGCTGTGGAGAAACGTCTGGAACACTATTAATAACTGAGACGTCCTCAGAATACTCCAGCCAGCCAACACTTATACAGTATGTACTATACACAGCCTGCACTGAATAACATGAGGCTCTGCGGTACCCCATTATGACCACACATTACTGTGTAGTCTTTTAGCTGACACTTATCCAATGCACCTTCTAGAAATGCATTCAGCTAAGGAATGTGAAACAACCACATCCCCATAAATGTTGTGATAGGCAGTTCATTGTGGATTTCTAATGTAGGAAAGAATGAGTTGTTGCAGTTACATAAACACCACAATCGGAGTATTCGAAAGAGTAATTGCTAATAAAAACATTTATTGGACTTTGTTTTGTTTTCCATTTTCTCTCCTACATCCACTGTACAATCCCACTCTGCTACATTAAAGTTCAAATTCCTCCTTCAATTTACAATGATCTCACATCAGATGTATTTCTCTTTAAACCAGAATAACCTGAGGTTTGATTAAAACAGGATCAGAACAAACTTGTAAAACCTAAAATACATATATACTATGTGGGAAGGAATCAGCTGGGAAAAGACAGTGTAGGGGGCTGTTTGAAAACAAATTAAATTAATACCCAGGGGGTGGTGTTGGGCCCTCTGTGCCCAATTGGAGTGTATTGGATAAGGTCTGCATTGAAACAGACTATTACAAACACATAAGGCCCCCCACCACTAGACCGGAGGGCAACCTTAAAACTAAACCAAGCAAATATGTATCTTAACAATCCAGTTAACACAACCATAAGATTATTTCATATGGTGTTTCAGATGTGTGTGCTTGCTTCATGAGCAACATGAGACATTTCAGGACATAGTAAAACCAGCAAACATTTACAAAACATTAAGTACATTGATTTAATGGGTCAAGTGTGCCATTAGTCAATGCTAGCCATCTCTTCAATTAGTCATTTTGCTGATAAAAAGAGAAAATTGATTGCGTTCAATTGATGTTTTAAGGTTGCCCTCAGGTCTTGAAGAAAAAGTCTAAAAGATGAATTCTTACACTCTTCCCCTCCACCCGAATCTGATAGAAAATATTTTTCAAAACAACCTCCCTTCCCAAGAGAACAGATAGCGCCATTTGTGAAGCACTGTACAAAGCAACCTGCAGAGTATTCTGATTACCAGAGGTGCCACGGGGTTGGTGAATACTGCCAGAAAGAGGTGGAGGTGTAATAAGTGAACTCTGCCTTAATTGATAGCGGTGTGACGTCAGTCAGTGATGAAAGGGGCTGCAGTACCCTATTACTAATCTACCGACCCTGGTCATTTGCATACTGTACATATTCTAACCTGCTAGGCCAGATTAGAGTGGTTATATTACAGAAGGACCTTGCTTGCCATGGAGTGTTGTCTTTTGTTTTGGTATTTTGGATAATTCCGTCAGACAATGCGAGTGCCCCACATTTTAGAACAAAAAAATTGACATGATTTTTGGATTTCTTTACAAAACCAAGTCATCTTCAATATCTCAAGACAACTACCACGGCTCAACGAAAGGAAAAATATAACCTTGGTGTCACTGACTTGAACCGGCTAAATCCAGCAAAGGCCCTTTAATGTTTTCATAAGTGTACTATATATTTTGCCGCCCCCCTTTTGTTATTCTTTGTCCCTCATCCTCCTCCTTCCCTCTTCCTTTGATACTTCATCTTTACCCGGATTTGTTGGCCCCCACCAGGTTCATGAGTCCGTCCGTGCTCATGGACTTTGGGCGTTCCAGGGGGAAGCCCAGGGCTCGGCTCCAGATCAGCTGGGCCAGCACCCCCAGGGCTCGGGACACGCCGAACAGCACCGTGTAGTAGTTCATCTCTGTCATCCCATAGTACTGTTAGGACAGGAGAGAGGAAGGGGATGGAGGGTTAATTGCACAGAACAAGGTATTTCATTATTGCGCTCCCAATTGTATGTGATATATAAGGGCTTTGTAGGAAGATAAGGGACAGCTCAAGTAGAGTAGAAGAGCGCCTAGACTTTTTTTTTTTTGTCTCTGACAGTTCACTAAGATGGAACAAACTATGAAGAGAAGCTCAAATTAGACCTTTACATTTTCCTTCATTCCTTCAAGAGATGGTGGAGGCCTTTCTTGTAACCTTCATGCAGTGTCCCTCCCAATCAGTTAAAAGTATACTGCAATAGTTGGCTCCATCCTCCTGTAACCCCACCACTCACCTGCAGCAGCACTCCACTGTGGGCGTCCACGTTGGGCCAGGGGTTCTTGGCCTTGCCCTGCTCCAGCAGCACGTTGGGCACGATCTTGTAGAGTTGGTGCACCAGTTTGAACATGGGGTCATCGGGCAGGTGCTTGAAGGCAAACTCCTGCTGGCAGGTGTACCTGGGGTCTGTCTTCCTCAGGACGGCATGGCCGTAACCTGGAACCACCTGAGAGAACGCAAACAGAAGGTCAAAAAGGGTAGGATGAATATCTTTGAGGTTACATATATCATTCCCCTTGCAGCTTATTCCTCAAATGAAAACGTAAATGCATCCTTTCTTTTGTACACCTGTTCACTACACTTTTAGGTAGATGGAAAAGTTTCCTTTGGGTTTCCTGACCTTGACTCATCCACCTCATTCACCCAACTTCGCATACCCTCCAGTCCAGACCACTTACCCTTCCAGACTTGAGGGTGTTCCAGATGTAGTCTCTCATGGCCTCGTCAGACACCTCTCCTCCCATCTCCTTCTGCAGGGCCGTCAGCCATACCAGCACCTCCTACAAGGGGCATAGGTAAGGCAGGGGCTCACTCCAACCAAAACAAAATCACTGCTTTCGTTCTCCATTTCCACTACTGAGCTTATTATAGTTCCATAGTCATCCTCTCTCTCTACTATGTTAATGGTGAGAGGTTGAAAGCCTTGCTTTGAATGAAAACAGATAATACCTTTGGATAAAGATGTCTGTTAAATAGCACACATACATATAAATACACACACACACACACACACACACACAACCATTCAAACATGGAATCACTTAGAAATGTCCTTGTTTTTGAAAGAAAAGCAATTTTAAAATAATATCTAATTGATCAGAAATACAGTGTAGACATTGTAAATGACAATTGTAGCTGGAAACGGCTGATTTTTAATGGAATATCTACATAGGCGTACAGAGGCCAATTATCAGCAACCATCACTTCTGTGTTCCAATTGGCACGTTGTTGGCTAATCCAAGTTTATCGTTTTAAAAAGGCTAAGTGATCATTAGAAAACCCTTTTGCAATTATGTTAGCATAGCTGAAAACTGTTGTCCTGATTAAAGAAGCAATAAAACCTGCCTTCTTTAGACTAGTTGAGTATCTGGAGCATCAGCATTTGTGGGTTTGATTACAGGCTCAAAATGGCCAGAAACAAATACCTTTCTTCTGAAACTCGTCAGTCTATCCTTGTTCTGAGAAATTAAGGCTATTCCATGCAAGAAATTGCCAGGAAACTGAAGATCTCGTACAACGCTGTGTACTACTCCCTTCACAGAACAGCGCAAACTGGCTCTAACCAGAATAGAAAGAGGAGTGGGAAGACCTGGTGCACAACTGAGCAAGAGGATAAGTACATTAGAGTGTCTAGTTTGAGAAAGACGCCTCACAAGTCCTCAACTGGCAGCTTCATTAAATAGTACCCGCAAAACACCAGTCTCAACGTCAACAGTGAAGAGGTGACTCCGGGATGCTGGCCTTCTAGGCAGAGTTGCAAAGAAAAGCCATATCTCAGACTGGCCAATAAAAATAAATTATTAAGATGGGCAAAAGACACTGGACAGAGGAAGATTGGAAAAAAAGTGTTACGGACAGACAAATCTAAGTTTGAGGTGATCACAAAGAACATTCGTGAGACGCAGAAAAAATGAAAAGAAGCTGGAGGAGTGCTTGACGCCATCTGTCAAGCATAGTGGAGGCAATGTGATGTTCTGGGGGTGCTTTGGTGGTGGTAAAGTGGGAGATTTGTACAGGGTAAAGGATATCTTGAAGAAGGAAGGCTATCACTCCCTTTTGCAAAGGCATGCCATACCCTGTGGACGGCACTTAATCTTCAGGCTAGGGTCTATTTTTCTCCACTTCCTGTCTGACTGACGTGCCCAAAGTAAACTGCCTGTTACTCAGGCCCAGAAGCCAGGATATGGATATAATTGGTACCACTGGATAATAAAACACTTAAGTTTTTAGAAATGTTAAAATAATGTATGAGACTATAACACAATTGATATGGTAGGAGAAAATCCAACCGGGAAAAAATGGAGCCCATGCTCTTACAATGGAAAGCTATGGGTCATATGCAATTCCAGCTCCCAGATTGCAATTCCTATGGCTTCCACTAGATGTCAGTGTTTGCTCAAGGTTTCAGGCTTGTTTCTTCCCAAACAAGGAAGAAGTTTGGTACTGGGAGTTAGAGTTGGAAATCTGTCTGTGCGTGTGCGACGAAGAGGACGCGCAGCTGCTTATTTTGCTTTTTTATTGAACATACTTCTTTCCGTATGAAATAGTATAGTTTGATTACATTTTAGGGTACCTGAGGATTAAATAAACTTATTTTGACTTGTTTTAACAAAGTTTCGCGGTAGCTTTTTGGATTCCTTTCTCTGCATGTTGAACGAGTGGATTACTGAAATCGATGGTTTTTGATGGTTTTTGCGACTGCACTTGAAGAAACTTGAATTTCTGCATCAAAGTAATGGACTGTCATTTCTCTTTGCTTATTTGAGCTGTTCTTGCCAAAATATGGACTTCGTATTTGACCAAATAGGGCCATGTTCTGTATACCACCCCTACCTTTTCATAACACAACTGATTGGCTCAAACGCATTAAGAAGGAAAGAAATTCCAGAAATTAACTTAAGGCACACCTGTTAATTTAAATGCATTACAGGTGACTACCTCATGAAGCTGGTTGAGAGAATGCCAAGAGTGTACAATGCTGTCATCAAGGCAAAGGGTGGCTACTTTGAAGAACCTCAAATATAAAATATATTTTGATTTTGATTTGTTTAACACTGTTTTGGTTACTACATGATTCCATATGTTATTTCATAGTTTTGATGTCTTCACTATTATTCTACAATGTAGAAAAAAGTCAAAATAAAGAAAAACCCTGGAATGAGTAGGTGTTTCCAAACTTTTGACTGGTACTGTGTGTGTGTGTGTGTGTGTGCCGAGTGTACAAAACATTAGGAACACCTGCTCTTTCCATGACAGACTGACCAGGTGAACGCTATGATCCCTTAATTATTAAATCCACTTCAATCAGTGTAGATGAAGGAGAGGAGACAGGTTAACTTCTTATGGCTGCAGGGGCAGTATTGGGTAGCTTGGATGAAAGGTGCACAGAGGTGCCCAGAGTAAACGGCCTGCTCCTCAGTCATAGTTGCTAATATATGCATATTATTATTAGTATTGGATAGAAAACACTCTCAAGTTTCTAAAACTGTTTGAATTATGTCTGTGAGTATAACAGAACTCATATGGCAGGCAAAAACCTGAGAAGTTCCACTCCCTGTTTTGGAATTTTGGGTAGTTTTTCAACCAAGCTCTCATTGAAATTACAGCGAGATATTGATGAGTTTTCACTTCCTACGGCTTCCACTAGATGTCAACAGTCAATAGAACTTTGTCTGATGACTCTGCTGTGAAGGGGGACCGAAGGAGACAGGAATGAGTAACCAAAGCCATGAGGTGACCACGCTTTGACCATGCGCGTTCATGTGGGAGGCAGCTCCGTTCCATCGCTCAACTGAAGTCAATGTAATTCTCCGGTTGGAACGTTATTCAAGATGTATGTTAACAACATTCTTAAGATTGATTCAATACATCGTTTGACATGTTTCTACTGACTGTTACGGAACTTTTGGACATTTCGTCACGTTATAGTGGACGCGCTTTGTGACTTTGGAATTGTTTACCAAACGCGCTAACCAAAGTAGCTAATTGGACATAAATAACGGACATTATTGAACAAATCAAGCATTTATTGTGGACCTGGGATTCCTAGGACTGCATTCTGATGAAGTTCATCAAAGGTAAGGAAACATTTATCATGTATTTTCTGGTTTCTGTTTACTCCAACATGGCGGCTAATTTTACTATTGTTCTGAGCTCCGTTTCAGATTATTGCATGATTTGCTTTTTCCGTAAAGTTTTTTTGCAATCTGACACAGCGGTTGCATTAAGGAGAGGTATATCTATAATTCCATGTGTATAACTTGTATTATCATCTACATTTATGATGAGTATTTCTGTTGAAATTATGTGGCTATGCACTATCACTGGATGTTTTTGAAACTAGTGAATGTAACGCGCCAATATAAACTCAGATTTTTATATAAATATGAACCTTATCAAACAAAACATGCATGTATTGTGTAACATGAAGTCCTATGAGTGTCATCTGATGAAGATAATCAAAGGTTAGTGATTCATTTTGATCTCTATTTGTGTTATTTGTGGCTCCTCTCTTTTGCTGGAAAAATGGCTGAATTTTTCTTTGAGTTGGTGGTGACCTAACAATCGTTTGTGGTGCTTTTGCTGAAAAGCCTATTTGAAATCGGACACTTTGTTGGGATTAACAACAAGATTACTTTTAAAATGGTATAAGACACATGTATGTTTGAGGAATTTTAATTATGAGATTTCTGTTGTTTGAATTTGGCGCCCTGCACTTTCACTGGCTGTTGTCATATCGATCCCGTTAACGGGATTGCAGCCATATGAAGTTAAAGAAGGATTTTTAAGCATTCAGACAATTGAGACATGGATTGTGTATGTGTGCAATTCCGAGGTTGAATGGGCAAGACAAAAAACGTAAGTGCCTTTGAACGGGGTATGGTAATAATAGGTGCCAGGCAGACCAGTTTGAGTGTGTCAAGATCTGCAACGCTGCTGAGTTTCAGGCTCAATAGTTTTCTGTGTACATGAATAATCCAGACAATTTGACAACTGTGGGAAGCATTGGAGTCAACATGGGCCAGCATCCCTGTGGAATGCTTTCGACACCTTGTAGAGTCCATTCCCCGACAAATTCAGGCCGTTCTGAGGGCAAAAGGGGGTGCAATTCAATATTAGGAAGGTGTTCCTAATGTTTTGTACAGTCAGTTTTCAGTATATTTACACACATGTTAACTTTGACATTAGCATCCATACACACCTGGTTAGCCAGTCCATGAAGAGGTCCGGCCAATCCGTTCATAGCTGCGCTGAAGGACAGGTAGGGGTCAGACAGGGCACTGCCCACTAAGTGGCTGGTGTGAGCACTCACATTACCACCCTCATGGTCACTATAGCAAAGGGGAGTGAATGAAAGAATAAGTGATGCAGCCACATAACTGCATTGTGCAATGACGGAGCAGGAGCTGAATATGCACACCCTAAAGTTACCACGGTAGAGACTAATGGATGATAAACTTAGAAAAATGTATTATGAATGAAGTAGCACTCTCTATAAAACTGACCTGTGGATGGTGAGGTACAGGCGCATGAGCTCAGTGAACGTGGCATCACTGTAGCCCAGCATGTTGGTGAAGTTGTGGGACCAGTCCAGACTGGAGTCGATGGCGCCGATGCTGCTGCCCTCACGGTAAAGGTTGCGGTAAATCTTGGCTGCAACGCATGGCAGTTTAGCGATCAGATCCATGGAGTCTTCATAGACAAACTGAGAGAAGAGAATAATTTTCATGTCAATAGTGTAATCGGAAAGAAGGCACTCTTTCAACAGATTTTTAACACATTTGTTCAGATTCCACCATCTTGACTTCTTATAACTGTGGCGCATTGACATTTTGCTACATTTCACAACGGTTTGTCCTATTGAACAACATGGTTTCCCACAACAGCGTGCACTGTTCAACATTCTTTAGGGTATGTTTCCTGAGCTCACCTCCCAGTACATGGCCTTGTTGACTCCCTCGGAGTAGGCCCGGGCGAAGCTACTCTCACTGTTCAGAGCTGTGATGGCGGAGCTGAACTGAGACATGGGGTGGAGGTTGGTGGGGAAGTTATCCAGCATGGTGACCACGTGGGAGGGAAGAGCTGCACGCTTGGCCCACTCCTTGGACAGCCAGTTCACCTGGGGACAGACAATACACAAATAGGTTCATTGGTTCATTGGTCAAGCTATGCACACCAAACGTAATGTAGTTTTGTATGCAAAATATAGTCCGTCACTAAACCAAAATGGAAGCAAACCTCCTCCCAGAGATAAGATCAAGAGCTATTTGTCTGTGGTTAAGCTTTATGTTGTGGTTTATGGTATACGGGTCAACCTCTTATTGAATATATACATAATTTGATCTGTACAATTATGCAAAGGGTTGTTGTAACAACATTTAAGCTGATGTGCCATACTCTCTCTCCGTAATGAGTTACCTAGCTAACACTCACCTGTTCCTCTGTGGGCACCTGGCCTGTCACCAGCAGCCAGAACAGACCTTCGGGCAATGGCTCGGCACCTCCTGGAGCCTTGGGCAACAGCTGCTGGCACTCCGGAATGCTGTAGCCACGGAAACGAATTCCCTAACAAAAAATGTTTTTAAAAGATATCTACACTCCCCTCCATATGTATTTGTAAAATGTTAAGCATTTTTGTGTGTGTGGGGGTAGGGGTGTCTATACCCATCATGAGGCAACAGTACAGAATGTCACCTTTTATTTGAGGGTATTTTCATACATATGTTTAACCGTTTAGAAATGACAGCACTTATGTATCAAAGTAGTCCAAATATTAGTATTTGGTCCTATTATTCCTTGCACGCAATGACTACATCAAGATTGTGACTCTACAAACTCGTTGGATGCATTTGCAGTTTGTTTTGTAACTGAATGATAACTGAAGCACACTTCTTTATAAGTGAGCAGATAAGATGATTCTAAAGACTTCTAAATTATTCCTGATAATGCCAGGATTAAGAAAAATCATGAATGAATCATGACAATGATGAGTAGGAAAGTTACAAAGGCTACAACAAAACATGCTTACCTCACCATTACCAATAACAGGGGAGGTATGATCTTTATGCCTCTAACCTTCACACTCATTATCCATAATCCTGGTAGCATCCACATGAATGTAGAAGTGTACAGAAACATCTTCTATTCTTACTTACAATAAAAGTGAGTAAGTCTTTTTTAATAATGCACTTACAGTTGAAGTCGGGAGTTTACATACACTTAGGTTGGAGTCATTAAAACTAGTTTTTCAACAACTCCACAAATTGTTAACAAATTGTAGTTTTGGCAAGTCGGTCAGGACATCTACTTTGTGCATGACACAAGTCATTTTTCCAACAATTGTTTACAGACAGATTATTTCACTGTATCACAATTCCAGTGGGTCAGAAGTTTACATACACTAAGTTGACTGTGCCTTTAAACAGCTTGGAAAATTCAAGAAAATGATGTCATGGCTTTAGAAACTTCTGATAGGCTAATTGACATATTTTGAGTCAATTGGAGGTGTACCTGTGGATGTATTTCATTGCCTACCTTCAAACTCAGTGCCTCTTTGCTTGACATCATGGGAAAATCAAAAGAAATCAGCCAAGACCTCCGAAAAAAATTGTAGACCTCCACAAGTCTGGTTCATACTTGGGAGTAATTTCCAAACGCCTGAAGGTACCACGTTCATCTGTACAAACAATAGTACGCAAGTATAAACACCATAGGACCACGTAGCCGTCATACCCCTCAGGAACGTACTTTGGTGCGAAAAGTGCAAATCAATCCCAGAACAACAGCAAAGGACCTTGTGAAGATGCTGGAGTAAACAGGTACAAAAGTATCTATATCCACAGTAAAACGAGTCCTATATCGACATAACCTGAAAGGCCGCTCAGCAAGGAAGAAGCCACTGCTCCAAAACCACCACAAAAAAGCCAGACTACGGTTTGCAACTGCACATGGGGACAAAGACTGTACTTTTTGGAGAAATGTCCTCTGGTCTGATGAAACAAATATAGAGCTGTTTGGCCATAATGACCATCGTTATGTTTGGAGGAAAAAGGGGGAGGCTTGCAAGCCGATAAACACCATCCCAACCGTGAAGCACGGGGGTGACAGCATCATGTTGTGGGGGTGCTTTGCTGCAGGAGGGACTGGTGCACTACACAAAATAGATGGCATCATGAAGAAAGGAAAATGATGTGGATATATTGAAACAACATCTCAAGACATCAGTCAGGAAGTTAAAGCTTGGTCGCAAATGGGTCTTCCAAATGGACAATGACCCTAAGCATACTTCCAAAGTTGAGGCAGAATGGCTTAAGGACAACAAAGTCAAGGTATTGGAGTCGCCATCACAAAGCCCTGACCTCAATCCTATAGAAAATGTGTGGGCAGAACTGAAAAAGCGTGTGCGAGCAAGGAGGCCTACAAACCTGACTCAGTTACACCAGCTCTGTCAGGAGGAATGGGCCAAAATGCACCCAACTGATTGTGGGAAGCTTGTGTAAGGCTACCCAAAACATTTGACCCAAGTTAAATAATTTAAAGGCAATGCTACCAAATACTAATTGAGTGTATGTAAACTTCTGACCCACTGGGAATGTGATGAAAGAAATAAAAGCTGAAATAAATCATTCTCTCTACTATTATTCTGACATTTCACATTCTTAAAATAAAGTGGTGATCCTAACTGACCTAAGACAGGGAATTTTTACTAGGATTAAATGTCAGGAATTGTGCAAAACTAAGTTTAAATGTATTTGGCTTAAGTGTATGTAAACTTCCGACTTCAACTGTGTGTGTGTGTGTGTGTGTGTGTGTATATATATCTCAGATGAAAACATATAATTTGTGACGAAATAAAGAAAATGTTATGTGCCTCATTTGC
The DNA here is from genome assembly GCF_045679555.1 of Salvelinus alpinus. Taxonomy (NCBI): domain Eukaryota; kingdom Metazoa; phylum Chordata; class Actinopteri; order Salmoniformes; family Salmonidae; genus Salvelinus; species Salvelinus alpinus. Next base: position 33,936,208 of record NC_092097.1, on the reverse strand, counting down.
ATATATACACTGGGTGCATTTGCATGCATTAATAAATTAATATACAGGGGTGGAACAGGGATGCAACCACCAAAAACCTCCCTCAGTCTGTTTTATTCAAATACCTTTGACCCCACATTGACATTACATAACCCATTGGCCCTATGTGACATGAATTATCTTATGACTTTTAAGCCAATATCCGTAAGTGGTGCTGAAATGGCTGCGAAATATCACCTTCCTTATTCTCAGCTAATGTAAGCTGATGAGTATGGTGGGACTTAAGGTCAAGTCACTGTTTAAGTAGCTAGTTGTCTAGTTTCAAGCATCAGACACAGAATGTTTTTTATTTAGTTCCATTTCATTTAGTACTATTCAATTCATTTGCATTCTGCCATCTCCCTCAGAGGAGTACTAAGCAAGTGTGGAAATCATTCTCTTTCAAAACAATTCTCTTCAGCTCAGCCACGGGAAATGAATCACTAAAGGGCATGCCTAAATTGTATGTGTCATCTAGGCCAGGGGTTGGCAACCGGCAATTCTTTTGTTAGTTTTTGGTTTTAAAAAATCCTAATATCACTAAGAATTCCCAAGTATTCCCGCAAATTCAAACAAAAAAAAAGTCACTTCTGTTATCGTGTCTCAATGTAATCAACGTATGAAATTATTATTTGGCTTAGTTGTCATCAATTTGCAGTATACAAATTATTATAATTGTGTTCCAGCCCACCAACCATCCAATCAAACAAAAATCAGCCTACAGCTGAATCTAGTTGCCTAATCTTGTTTACCACCTAAGTGTAAACAATCTAAGATACCAACAAGCAACTGAAAATGGCTAAAATGCCCAATCTATTCCCCTACCTGATACTGAGCTTGCATTCAGTTCTCTGTCAAGGGGCTTTCCCTGCACAGACCAACTCACCTCATCTGCATCCAGCACTGAGGTCTCATACACCAGGCCCTTCATACCTCTCATCCCACCGTAGATCTGTAAAGACAAGGGCACACACATTTAACATCAACAGCTACCATATTCACACTACAACAGGCACTGAAAGGGGTATGTCTAATAATGTAGAACGTTTACAAATGACAGTTGAACAGAAAGTACCATATCCACAGTGATTGAGCCGATGTTGGTCTTGCCATACTGCGTTTTGAAATTCTTAACCCTACTCTGTTCTTTAGGGACGAGATCCGAAAGCACATCTCTCAGGTTCTGCAACGGCACAGAGAAAAATACAATATGTCACAGTTAGAAAGACAACTCAATTATGAGGGCGACTCAGTTCAAAACATCACAGCACTGCTAGGTAAAAAGCATATGTGTGTAAATCAAATTGAAAAATGAAGGAGGTCCAGTCAGGGTACTTACTGTTGATGTAGTGGCATTTCTGGAAGCGGCGAAGAGACATGCTGTGCTCTGAGAGGCACAAGAAGAGGTGTCAAGAGAGATGCAATCAGTCAAAATAGGTTAAATCTCCGACGTGTATCACAGACAGGCAGTCATCAGAGAAAGGTTTCAAGTTTCAATAATCAGAGGGGCGTTAGTCCTCACTTTAAAACATCAGCAAGCCACAATGCACTGCAAAGTATCCCCAACAATGACCTAGGCTGTATCCCTAACAATGACCTAGGCTGCATCCCTAACCATGACCTAGCCTGTATCACTAACAATGACCTAGCCTGTGCACCTAAAGATGACCTAGCCTACCTAATCACTGCAGGAGAGAAACTGAAGTGTGAGTTCCATGACAAAGGATAACAAACAGAAAATTGCTGAACGATAGACGTGTGCAGTGGCAAATAGGCCTACATATGCCAATGCATTTATGTATTCTAACGTAGAACTGATTCAGTCAAAGCATTGCTCACAGCACTGTGTCTAAAGAGCATCCATGTTCTAACTGTTTTAGGACCATAAGGACACAACCACATTTTTTTTAACCTCAAGTCAGAATGTACAGAGATCTGACCTTGGATTGACAGAAAAATAGAGCTTTGCCCAACTGGAAACAAGATGCCTTCACACAATCAAGAAATATCGGAAAAGTTAGGTAGCCTGTACAATTCACTCAAATGCAACTATTCTAACGTTATGTGCTGCTAGCTATGTGTTCCAGCTAATCAAACATGGCTGGTCCTCTTTTGCTTTGCATGCAAGAGATGCCTTTTCCAGAAGAGTTAGAGCCAACGAAAGACTGTAATTTGCCTCCTGCTGTGAGTAACATTGCGGGAATGAAGCTGCATTGCAAGATATGGTAACCTACTTTATAGTTGGTTACTAGTACTTGCCTAAAACCTACAGTAGTGTACAAGTAACTGACGTTGGACAGCCGGTATCTGATTTAATCAACTCTGAGTCCTTGGCACAATATCAAGGCAGTGAAGGCCCACATAAGTACGATACAGTATCATCTAGCTAGATGTCTTTGTTAATAATTCTCCCAGATTGTCATTACAAACTAAAACTGGAGCCTAGGGGCGAGCTAGCCAACTACAGTGTGCTAGTTCGCTAGGTAGCTACGAAACTCAAGCCTAGACATTTAGCTAATTCATGTTATCAAAGATAGCAACAGTTAGCTACTATACACATTACCGTGCTAGCTTCATAAAGTCTATATATTTTATAGTCTACGGTACATAGCTTAACGTTAGCTGGCTAACTAGTAAAACATAACGTTAGTTTGATTTGGCTACCTGAATGTGAACTTGTTCTAAAGTTAACTGATTAGTTATCTACACATCACTTAGCTAAGGCCTAAAGTCTTAGTTAGCTAGTTACGATAGCTAAATGCTAACTTCACGTTTGTTCTTACTGGCAAGTGGCTAACCAAAGTTTTAGCATACTAGCTAGCTAACGTTATGGCATGGGGCGGGACAATGCAGCGCCCATATCATTTACCGGTCTCACCTTCGTTGAATTTAAGAGCTTCGGGGTAAACCTGTAGGCGGACAGTAGGGACATGGTGAATGTGACCAGTTTGTGTTGGTAAATTCTGACTGTGCTGGTAAAAATCCCCAGTACCTCGTTGAAGGTGATGGTAGGTGTAGTTTGATGGTAGGTGAAGGTTGAGAGAGGAACAGGCCAACAAAGGAGATTGGCTGGGAAAAGGCATGGTTTGGGTGACGTACATACCCATAATCTGCCTGTGGGTGGGTGTCTGGCTGAATCTAGCGTCAAGGATTTTAAATTAAATTGCCGAAAGTGTGATCAACGACATGAGATTGTAAGTGTAACATTCAAATGTTATAAAACCCAATGGCTTAAAGATACACTTAAGAAATTGGTCCGCCATTTCCCAGTTGGTAAAATTCTAATTGCCTAATTTCAGTTTGTCACAAAACAAACTATAGGCCCCAAGTATAGTGTAGAGAATCATTGCACCATCTAAACAGCGTTGAAATATCTTTTCCATAACAAAAAATATTGTATTTTCAGCTGGTGTACAAAATCGAAAGTATAGGACACAAAATTCTAAACTTAAAAACGGGAAGCATGGAAATAGCAGACCAGATTTACTGCTTCTTGGAGACTTGCTTTCGCTTACAATGACATCTCTATACCTCACATTTATGTGAATTGTCGGGTCGCCCAAAAAGTTTGTCTGATTAGTTATTATTCATGTCTTTATACAAACCCACTTGTGTGTAATCCAACACTAAAACAACAACTCCTGATTGTTGTAGAAATATATTTCCATCAAAGTATGAAAAACAGATGACCATGACAAAAGATTAATACACAAAATAGAAGAGGAATGGGAGTTGCTGGAGAAAGTATAAATCAAACCTTTCCATCATTCACAGGATACAATTAATCAAAGCAACAAGCACAGCAACCATGTTGAACAACTTTACTATCTAACTATTGTTACAGAATTTGATTCACCATCTGCTTCAAGAGTAAGCTTGAGAACATTTAAACTCCTGAAATCATCCAGAGTGATACCATTTTTCCCCCCATTGCTACAACCGTCTGTTAGAAATACTATAAATAGCACCCGCAATTACATCTTCTAAATATGTGTATGCGACCAATACACTTGATTTGAATTCATTGCAGTAATATATACATTACAAGAGTGTTCTACCCACCTGCATAAGGACAATATAAATTGAGGCATAAAAGCACAAATGTGTGATAATATAGTTGATGTCATGAGTTTTCTTAACAGTAGTTGCCCAATAAGTTATACCTTGCATCTTGTGAATGATAGAGCAGATCGAGCTAGTGTGTCGAGTTCTACAATCTTCAACTCCCCCCATTCCTGTATTACAGACAGTAAGCACCTGGTGCTGGAGCTGCTCTGAATAGTCTGCAGCCCCACTAATGCGGTGGAAGGTAGTTGTGTATAAAGCTGAGCTGTGTGAACTGCAGGATGGAATCATAGCTCATCATGAGGGATTTCCAGAGCATGGTCGCAAAGGTCTGCAGAGAAAAACCATCAACGAGTTACATTTTGGTATTGATTTTTCACATTGTATTCCAAACACAATTTTGTAAGAGGTGTATCCCCAATAGCAGTACACGTAGTCTCTGGTGGTCAATATAATGTATTGGATCAAGTAAGATGGTGGTATACCTGTTCTCTTGCTGCAGAGTTTGTCTTTCACGTTGTCTGTTTCATGGGCAAAGAATTCGATGATCTCGTCTTCATATTGTTCAACGATGGTCTCACACTACGGGTAAGACAGAGAAGATAATGGTTAAATAAGATGTAGTGGGGGACACATTTCAGTGAGATGCAGGAGCTTACAGTACAAACATATGGATGTGGAAAGTTTCCACTGCATTGGTCTGCTGTCATCAACTGTAGTCATTATCATTCACTACATCAGAGGTTCTAGAATGTCACACTGATGAGCTATAGCGTGTCATGATCCCTAGTCCCTACCATGTGAAAATGAAAACAAAATGGCTACCCACAGCAAATTTCAGGCTGGATGTAACTCTGGAATCCAGTTTAGCCTCTGAGAGGTCCATGGGTCTGCCGTTCCGAGACGTGACCCTCTCATAGGTCTCCCTGCTGGTGGTGGGGTCCAAGCGTTCCCTGTAGTCCTTCATCCTCTCACATACCTCCTCCATTAGCTCCAGGAGGTTACCCTCAGAGCGGGCGAGAGGAACCTGGGGGGAACACAATGTTGGTGAGCTCAACAAGAGAGAATGATAACCCTATAATAGGAAACACTGTGACAACACATTACTATGTTTTAAAAACAATGCTGTATAATCCCAGCCTACAAATAAATAACATTGAATGTGTAAAATAAGGCCAATGAAGGAGCCAGTAGCCCTCAGGTACACCTACCTCTCTAATAGACTGGCTACCATCTGGGTTGATTCTAAAGGACCCGGTCTGGATCATTTTGTTAGGATCCACCTGAGATATTGCCCACTCCATCTCATCCACCATGGCCCTACACGCTGATGGACAATAGCGAAATGTTAGGTAGTTTAACGAAGGTATGCGGACCAAAAGTGGACGCACAATGTAGAAAATAAGGGGTTTGGGATCAAATTATGAGATTAAACAGGATCTAGTGTAGTAAAATGGTAGAAATCCAAAGACTTACCTCCACATTTGAGATCCTGGCCCTGCCTGGCTCCTTGGCAGTGGTTTACAAGGAGAGCAAGTAGCACACACAGAGCAAGTGATTGCAAGGGATGCCACATCTTCATCTAAGCAAAATTAGAGAGCAGGGGGGAAAAAACACAGCAAATATACAGAAACAGATAATTTTATCAATATTATGGAGACATGCAAGTCATTTCTCAATGAGTTGTCATAACATTCTGGGGAATTGTTCGGGAACGTTTCTTTTTTTTCAAGTTCAGGGACTATAGCTAGCTAATGTAAATCAAAATAAAAGAATGGTAAATCACACTCACTGACCATTCGTGCATGCTACTGTGCTGAACCGTCTCTGACGTGTAGTAAAGACAAAATTCAACATTTAATGATCATTAATTACCTGTTGTTTGTTAATTTCAGCCACCGCTACAACGATTTGGAAATCTTAATTCCACGCTGTTCCATCGCATTAGGTAAAAACTGGTGACGTAGGCAACGGCAGGGACGCTACCAAGAGGTGTCCAAGTTTATGCCAGAGACACTTAGGACCCAAACCAAATTTAATCAGAGACCCGAAAACATAATTCGATTTCATGGCAAATATCCACCGGTCTTTAATGTAAAAAGTCAGACGCATCACAGTCAGGGAAACGTACTTTTTATTTAGAATATTAAGTGTATTGCATTCTAATCGCTAATGTGCAATGGTCCACGGCTGTCTTTCGTTTCGCCAGTTTGCGTTTAGAACGCCAAACTGGTCATGTCCAGACGGGATACAAATTTTGTGAAATTGTCAACAAAAAAACAAAAACATTTTGCTAACCCAAACCTTTCTCCTAACCAGTTACGTTAATTCGCATAACCTGCTGAGCAATGAATGAATCAACATTTACATAATGGGTACCTGGAATAAAATGGGAGAGGGTCATTCTTTTTCAATTTCAGTCAAGGGGAAGGTTAAGTATTTTTGAAATCTAGTCCAGAGGAGATTTCATATCATTTGTAATTGATGAAATTTCTATACTTATCAGTGTTTTAGAATAAGTTGCTTATTATGCTATATATCGACGTGTGCCTTTGAAATATAGTCCAGGGGAGGGTCATATAATTTGTAATTGATGAAATGTCTATATTTATCAATGTTTTAGAATAAGTTGCTTATTATGCTATATATCGATGTGTGCCTGATGCCGCCCCTATCTGATTCTTCTTTGGGCGTGCAATATCAAGTGCGCCTATATCCTATTTGAGTGTGGTCTCAATCAAATGAACCATAGCCTAGCCTATAGGCTGTGAAGTGCATGATAGGAGAATCACAGAGCAAAGTTATATTTCTAAGTTAGTTGATGGAATGGTGTAAATAAAACAAGACTGCATTACACACTGCAATGGATATTCCAACCCTGAGCCCGGCCTGCACTGCTCCTGCTGATCAAAAACTATTTCGTGTGCTGCATAACCAATCGCTGTGCTGTGTAAGTATACCGGTGGCAGTTCGGGAGGAGAGGCAAAGGCTTCTTCCGATTTTTTGGATTAGTCTGTCCAAAAAATGCGCGCAGACTAGCCTATAGCCTATGTTCTGTTCATTTTGATGAGGAGGACCCGAGGTCAAATTTGATAGCTTGCTACTACTATAATTGATTTTTATTAAAAACAATATGTTTCTTGCCCATTATGTATTTATCAGAGTTATTGACCTCACAATAAACCAGATTCCAGTAATTTACATTGTGGTGCTGAAACTTGAAACAGCAGCCAGAAATGGAAAGCACATGGTGCTAAAATTAGGCAAATTCGAGTAGGCATAATTCATTTAAACCATCTTCATTTTAATTAGACTTTACTAACAAGGAGGGCTTTGTTTTGGGGCCTATTTCTTCCTATTTCTATAGCCATAGATGTATCTCAATTCCTCCACCGTGCACTCTTTAAATAGCCTACCTCTGTTAAGTTAAAACCAAGACTACAATTGAGGGGTTATGAGAGGGTATGCCATAGGCCTACGTTTTTATTCAAGAAAATGGCAAAAAGCACAGGCCTACCCGTTGTTATTTTAAAATCCGATTATATAAAGTTTTCTATAACGCTTTGGTCCGCAATGCTTTATGCTAGAAACAAGCTGTAAAATACCCAGAAAATACATGACTCATATGGGGATATCATTGTTTCGTTTCTTTGACATTCAGAGGCTGAGCTATAACCTTCTATAGCCGAGGAGACAAAAAATAGACTTTGCTTGGGAAGTAATCTAATTATGTCAATATTAATTGATTAAGCTATTCACTTTCTGTACAATATATTTTTGGGAAACACTTATGACTTTCTCTCGTTGGGTTAAGCCACAGAAGAAGAGTAGCCAGCAGTTAATGCTTACATTTTTCTGCTTTGGTAGGCCTACTCTGACTGGGGTGGAAAGGTAGGACTAACTTTTGAAGGTACCATGCTCAGATTCCTAATGGCGTCTCAGATTTAATTATTTGCAAACAGGAACAGTTTCGTTGCAAAGACACTGATTTGGCATTGGAGAAATATAAGATGAACACAGACATATCTATCTGTCCATTCTTAACCTGTCATTTCAGTCATTTGTGTGGTCTAAAAAAAATCTGCTAATTTGTAAAATGACGTAGAATTGCATGAAATGTTTATAAAAGGACATTTTTCTCAAACCTGCAAATACGATAATAGATTCATGCAATGGTTTTACTATACAGGAGATCTTTCCACCCCTATGGTGGTCTGCGAACCCACAACCTTCTGGCCCGCAGCCCTGTGCGCTATCAACATTTCTACTTTGGCATGTTATGCTTGCTAAATGAAGAACATTTACTAAAATTGCATATCTAAGGCTCTGGTCTGTCCTAGGAGTGAGGGTAGACGTTCTCTGCTATCCACTTTCTTTATTTTGAGTATAGGGGAGGGTCACTTGTTTTTTTTTTCAAGCATTCAGGGAGGGTTTAGGTAAAATATATTTTGCTGAAGGGAGGGCCATCCATTTTCATTTCAGATGTCCGATTTTCTCCATGTAACCCTTATTATAAATAACGTTCACTATCTAAGTTCTCCTAACCTGCTATGAAAAGTCAATTTTGAAAAAAGCTGTATCCCATCTAGACAAAACCCTCCAAACTGAACCGAGTATACATTGGTCACCGAGGTAAAACCCGATTCAGGTTGGATATTCTCCTGTAGTTTATCTTACGTCCACCAACAGCAGTTAAGGTCCATCAACATAATGACAAATCAAATGTTTTAAAAATCAATAGCTCTTTAACCATTACAACTTTCAAAACTGGTTCTAGCTAACATACACACATTGCACACACTTTTTTGTCGATTTACATCTCGCAATATTTTAAATCATTTATTTACATTTTTTTTATTTCAATAGCTCCTTGGTCATGTGACCTACTGACCTCAAACAAGGTTCAGAATGTCCACTGAATACACTTCTATATTGCACACCCTTTAGTTTGTCCATTTTCATCTCACACGATTTTACATTAATTTGGTAAACATTCTAATTTCAATAGCTCTTTGGTCATGTGAGCTGCTGACTTCAAACAAGGTTCAGAATGTCCACTGACTACCCTTGTATATTGCATACTCTCTAGTTTGTCCATTTTCATCTCACATGTTTTTACATGAATTTTGTCAACTTTAGAATTTCAACAGCTCCTTGGTCATGTGACCTACTGACTTCAAACAAGGTTCAGAATGTCCACTGACTACCCTTGTATATTGCACACCCTTTAGTTTGTCCATTTTCATCTCACACAATTTTACATGAATTTTTCAAACTTTCACATTTCAATAGCTCCTTGTTAATGTGACCTACTGACCTCAAACTACTTTCAGAATGTCCACGGGCTGCCAGAGACGGGCGCCGCGAGGCATCCATTGCGGAAACGTGCCGATCCCGGAGAAGCTGGCGGGAGCCTCGGGGAGAGTTCTCTTTTCTTTGTGAAGGGCAGGGTGCACTGGAATGGGTTCTCTCTCGAGAGAGGGGCCCATGCCATGGAAAGAGTCGCGGTTTTGGCGGCATCCGGTGAGCTCTCCCTGGCCCTTGAAAATCCGGGGGAGAAGGTGTAAATCTCACGCCGGGCCATACCCATATCCATATCCACCGCAGGTCTCCAAGGTGAACAGCCTCTGGCATGTTAGAACAATGTAGGTAAGGAAAGTTGCCAAAAATGATCTGTATTTTTGGGATAAGGATTGGCTCTAAGGTCTGAGTCAGTAAGGCTGGGGTGCGAAGCAGGGCTGGGCTCAAGCCGCGGCTGTGGGAACAGTCGCTCCGTCGCCCTCCTCTCGCCACCACTGGAAGTTTGTTGTGCGGCCCATCTCGCAGTCTCTCGTACGTGGTCTCGCAAGGGGCTGTGTGCGGTGCTTCGTCAGGGTGGTGTCCGTCGGTGGGCCGAAGGCGGACCGGTGGGGGGTTTGGTCCGGCGGTTCGCGGCGGCAACTCTGGACGCGCGCCGGGCTCTTCTCACGGATCTCCCCAGTTACAGCGCTCGCCGGCCCCACACATTGTAGGTGGGGAGGTCTCCTCTACGCTCACTAGACTTGAGGCGGAGAATAAACCTATTGGCCCCGCAGTGACAGGGCATTGCATGGATCGTACGGCTCATGCCCTACGAAGTGGGGAGAGGTATCTCCAGCTTGTCTGGGGAGGGAGGCCTACATCTGATGTGGGTAGTACCATCCACGCCCAATGATTAGCTGCGGAACCATAAACAGAAGAAGCCTAGGTTCCCACTGGGCATAGATCACTGAATGTCAACTTGATGAAATTCAAAGGAGTGTACCCACCTGTCACGGTCGCACTCAAATTACCCATGGGGTGACTGTGACCCCTCATGTCAAAGTGAGGAATATCGATGAAGCGCTGGTAAAGGTGGTTCCTACGGTTCTTTCCAGCACACCTGCAAAGTGTAGTTTGCCTTGGCCGCCACCAGACAATCTATTAGCTCGGCAGTGTGCTGGATGTGGACATGTGCTGAAAGAGAAAATAAATTAAAAACAGAGTATTGCAAGATGGAAGTGTTACTTTACAAATATGTGCAAATAGATCCATCCATTATCTCATATGGGGTATACCTTTATTTTTGTAGCACTTCTGAAAGAATTCCCCAAAATCTCGCAATAGTTGAATAGATCATAATGGTTCTCACCATCTGCAGTTCCATGTAAAAATAGGAAGTTCTTGTCCCTCAGATTGACCACATCATGCAACAAAGATGCAGCCCGAAAATACATGTTTAATTAAGACTCATGTATTTGGTTCAAAGGAAGACTAAAGGGACGATTTTAGTGCATTTGAGAGAGGCTGCTGCCAACATCTTCAGTGTCAGAAGTCCACCAAATGCCTGGGGTACTCAAATGCAGTTGTGACAATAGACAGAATACTGTTTTATCTAACATGGATGATCAACTTTTTTTCTAGAATCAATGCAGCAATATAGCAGGAAATACGACCCTATACCTTTCCATACAAAGCAATCCTTCTGTTGTCAATGTGGGGCAACTCTAACAACTACTTGTAACAAAGAAGTGTCAGGGGCTCCATCCCTAATACACACAGACAGAGAATGTACGAAAAGAAGTGGAATCAGGTTAGGTGGAGGAGAAGTAAGTACACTGAGGAAGACATTTAGGGAGTTATGGAGCTTTTGTGTTAATGATTATTATGATTTGTACGACACCTGTGATATCGATCTCATTGTTGTGAAATATTAGCTTGCAAACTTAGGTCTATGGTACCATGCCAATTTCTTATCTCAGTGCAGAACCCTTAAAGGAATTTTTCACCCATATTACAAAATTACAAATTAGTTTCCTTACCCTGTAAGCAGTCCATGGACAAGGTCTGACAGCAATCCATTTTTATTTTATTTTATTTTCACCTTTATTTAACCAGGTAGGCCAGTTGAGAACAAGTTCTAATTTACAACAGCGACCTGGCCAAGATAAAGCAAAGCAGTGCAACAAAAACAACAACACAGGGATAAATGGGATAAACAAACGTACAGTCAATAACACAATAGAAAAATCTATATACAGTGTGTGCAAATGTATTGAGATTAGGGAGGTAAGGAAATAAATAGGCCATTGTGGTGAAATAATTGCAATTTAGCATTAACACTGGAGTGATAGATGTACAGATGATGATGTGCAAGTAGAGATGCTGGGGTGCAAAAGAGCAAAAATAAATAACAATATGGGGATGAGGTAGTTGGGTGGGCTATTTACAGATGGGCTGTGTACAGGTGCAGTGATCAGTAAGCTGCTCTGACAGCTGATGCTTAAAGTTAGTGAGGGAGATATGTCTCCAGCTTCAGTGATTTTTGCAATTCGGTCCAGTCATTGGCAGCAGAGAACTGGAAGGAAATGCGGCCAAAGGAGGAGTTGGCTGTGGGGATGACCAATGAAATATACCTGCTGGAGTGAGTGCTACGGGTGAGTGTTGCTATGGTGACCAGTGAGCTGAGATAAGGCTGGGCTTTACCTAGCAAAGACTTATAGATGACCTGGAGCCAGTGGGTATGGTGACGAATATGAAGCGAGGGCAAGCCAACGAGAGCATACAGGTCACAGTGGTGGGTAGAATATGGGGCTTTGGTGACAAAACGGATGGCACTGTGATAGACTGAATCCAATTTTCTGAGTAGAGTGTTGGAGGCTATTTTGTAAATGACATCGCAGAAGTCAAGGATCGGTAGGATAGTCAGTTTTACGAGGGTATGTTTAGCAGCATGAGTGAAGGAGGCTTTGTTGTGAAATAGGACACCGATTCTAGATTTCATTTTAGATTGGAGATGCTTAATGTGGATCAGGAAGGAGAGTTTACAGTCTAACCCGATGCCTAGGTATTTGTAGTTGTCCACATATTCTAAGTCAGAACCATCCAGAGTAGTGATGCTAGTCCGGCGGGCAGGAGCGGGCAGCGATCGGTTGAAAAGCATGCATTTAGTTTATCTAGCATTCAAGAGCAGTTGGAGGCCACGGAAGGAGTGTTGTATGGCATTGAAGCTCGTCTGGAGGTTTGTTAACACAGTGTTCAAAGAAGGGCTAGATGTATACAGAATGGTGTTGTCTGCGTAGAGGTGGATCAGAGAATCACCAGCAGCAAGAGCGACATCATTGATATATACAGAGAAAAGAGTCGACCCGGGAATTTAACCCTGTGGCACCCCCATAGAGACTGCCAGAGGTCTGGACAACAGGCCCTCCGATTTGACACACTGAACTCTATCTGAGAAGTAGTTGGTGAACCAGGCAAGGCAGTCATTTGGGAAACCAAGGCTGTTGACTCTGCCGATAAGAATGCAGTGATTGACAGAGTCAAAAGCCTTGGCCAGGTCGATGAAGACAGCTGCAAAGTACTGTCTTTTATCGATGGCGGTTATGATATCGTTTAGGACCTGAGGTGCACCCATGGCCAGCTCGGGAACCAGATTGCATAGCGGAGAAGGCACGGTGGAAATCGAAATGGTCGGTGATCTGTGTTAACTTGGTTTTCGAAGACTTTAGAAATGCAGGGCAGGATGGATATAGGTCTATAACAGTTTGGGTCTAGAGTGTCTAGGCAGCTTTCCAATCTTTAGGGATCTCAGACGATACGAAAGAGAGGTTGAACAGGCTAGTGATAGGGATTGCAACAATTGCGGAAGATAATTTTAGAAAGTGCTGGTCAAGGGCAGTCAAGTCTGGAGTTCTACATTTTTTGAATGGGTTATGCTTATTTAAGATGGTGAGGAAAGCACTTTTAAAGAATAACCAGGCATCCTCTACTGACGGGATGAGGTCAATATCCTTCCAGGATACCCGGGCCAGGTCGATTAGAAAGGCCTGCTTGCTGAAGTGTTTTAGGGAGCGTTTGACAGTGATGAGGGCTGGTCGTTTGACCACGGACCCATTACAGACGCAGGCAATGAGGCAGTGATTGCTGAGATCCTGGTTGAAGACAGCAGAGGTGTATTTAGAGGGCAGATTGGTCAGGATGATATCTATGAGGGTGCCAGTGTTTACGGATTTGGTGTTGTACCTGGTAGGTTCCTTGATAATTTGTGTGAGATTGATGGCATCTAGCTTAGATTGTAGGACGGCCGGGGTGTTAAGTATATCCCAGTTTAGGTCACCTAACAGTACGAACTCTGAAGATAAATGGGGGGCAATCAATTCGCATATGGAGTCCAGGGTACAACTGGGGGCTGAGGGGGGTGGAAAGGTGGATTTTTAGAAGTAGAAGCTCGAACTGTTTGGGTACAGACCTGGATAGTATGACAGAACTCTGCAGACTATCTCTGCAGTAGATTGCGACCACACCCCCTTTGGTAGTTCTATCTTGGCGGAAAATATTGTAGTTGGTGATATACATTTCCTAAGCCAGGATTTAGACACGGCTAGGACATCAGGATTGGCGGAGTGTGCTAAAGCAGTGAATAAAACAAACTTAGGGAGGAGGCTTCTGATGTTAACATGCATGAAACCAAGGCATTTACGGTTACAGAAGTCAACAAATGATAGCGCCTGCGGAATAGGTGTGGTACTGGGGTCTACGGGGGTTAACCTTTACATCACCAGAGTAACAGAGGAGGAGTAGGATAAGGGTACGGCTAAAGACTATAAGAACTGGTCATCTAATGCGTTTGGAACAGAGAATAAAAGGAACAGATTTCTGGTCGTGGTAGAATAGATTCAGGGCATAATGTACAGACAAGGGTATGGTAGGATGTGAGTGCAGTGGAGGTAAACCTCGGTGTTGGGTGACGATCAGAGAGGTTTCGTCTCTGGTGGGACCAGTTAAGCCAGGTGAGGTCTCCGCATGTGTGGGGAAATGGGCAGAGCAGGTCAGTTAGGTACATACAGGACCAGAGTTCGAGGCTGTCACAGATAAACAAAATGAGGTACCGTGTTATTGAAACAGTCCAGGGGGCATCAGCTGTGTAGCCGAGTGATTATAGGGTCCAAAGAACAGCAATAGGTGAGTCAGGGAGCAGTTCAGTAGTCTAGCTAGCGGGCCGGGGCAAGAAGATGGGTCTTCGGCGACATCGCAACGGAAAAGCCCATTGAGACCACATCGGGCAACCACATTGGCAGACCAGTTGTGATGGATCGGCGGGGCTCCGCGTCGACAACAAAGGGTCCAGGCCAATTGACAAAAGAGGTATTGTAGCCCTAGAATTAGCTGATATGTGGGCCTAGCTCGTGGCTAGCTCAAGGCTAACTGGTGCTTGCTTCGGGACAGAGGCGTTAGCTAACTAGCTGCGATGATCCGGTGTAATGATCCAGAGCGGCAGGAATCCGGTGATAGGGAGAAGCAGTCCGATATGCTCTGGGTTGATATCGTGCTGTGCAGACTGGCATGCATTGTCCGAGCTAAAGCTGGCGGTGTCCGAGCTAAAAGGTGAAGACCGCTAGCCGTGGCTAACAAAGACTAGTAGCTAGTTAGCTGGCTAGCTCCTGACGGAGGTTCCAGTTATAAGGAATAAAAATAGCAGATCCGTACCACATTTGGGTGAGGCGGGTTGCAGGAAAGTATATTTAGTTCGTAGATAGAAAGTGAGATTAAAATGTATACGAGAAAAAAAAGAAAGAAAAAAAGGAATAAGACACGGGATAAGACAAAGACAAACACAACACATGACTGACTGCTACGCCATCTTGGAAAGTAATCTTGGACAGCAATCCATGCTTTGGTTTAGTTTCTCTGGCACAGTTTTAAAATGTATTTGTGGCACAAATCCCATTTAGCATTTAGCGTTTGTGGGACAAATCCCATTCAAGTCATGGGACCGATATTAGCATTTTTCGCGCATCATGTTCAAATAATAAAACGTTAGCATTTGGAAACAGTGGTGAGGAAACAAAACCAAAGCATCGATTGCTCTCATACTTTGTCCATACAGTGCATAAAGGGTAAGGAAACCAATGTGTCATAATTTGAACTATCCCTTTAAAGTTTGCATTAGTGCTTAATGTTTTTATATGATGATGAGGAGAGGATGTAGGCCTTCTTCATACCCCTGTGGTAGACCCAGCTTTAGATGCACATCTGCAACATGGATCCCACAGTTGCTCTCATATTATGGTAAGTCATAATACGTTTTCTAAGAAAAAGGGTGTTTTCCTCAGTGTTTACAGAACCATAGTGGTCAGCTGTGAGGGTTTTGTAGCATATGATGGAGAGCTGTTTGCCCACCAGGGCCAGAGACAGAGGCTCGTTGTCTTCCGGGGCTGTGTACCCTGAGAGAACAACACTCAGTTTGCATCCCACATGGCACCTTATTCCCTTTACGGTGCACTATATAGGGAAAAGTGTACCGTTTGGGGCGCATCCTCACAATGACTGAATACTGAATATGAAACATCTGGCTGAACTAACAACCATTCAAGTGTTCAAGGGCTACAGCTGCCGACAATGTAAGACATCTACACATACTCGATTGTGCTCAATCTCAACCTCTTTGGTCAGACAATATATTGTCAAGTAGCTAATTCACTTTGTACATGGAGTAAAGGACAGTAGGAAGACTATAGTCAAACAGTGTTCAATGTTATCTGCCACAAACACATATACTCCTTCCTAGCTTCCCGTCCCATTTGTTCGGGTGAATTGAGTAAAAATGGAATGTGGGGCCAGACATCTTGGAAGCATGTATATATAGCTCAATGATGACATCTAGTGGACATATTGAGACATAAAAAAACAACTTAAGCAGTGCTCACTGAAATGTTCTATGCTGCTGTGGACAGTCACTCTGGATATGCCAGGGCCAACAACAAAGAGACATCAAGATTGACAGAAAAATTTAAGAAAGAGAAAAAGAGATAGATGGAGAAAAAGAGATTCACCCAAGCAGTGGAGAATAAAGTGCGTGTGGCTGGGGTTGAACTGTGGCCTGTAGAAGCAGTAGGTCTCTGAGAGAGTGCAGGTAAGACAGTGTCTTTGGGAGAATCCCCAGACGTTCACACTGAGGGAAAGGAACAGTGAATAGAAAGCATTTAGACTGAACTATGTAAACATTTGTTATGGACCCGAGTTACTCCCCACCAGTGGCAATTTTAGCATGTAAATCTTGGTGGGGCAAAATAAAAAATGTGGGATGCATGCCATCAAAGCCACAACACAACACTAAACAATACAAGAATTGCACTATAATGGTGACAAATGGTGCCAACAAACTGTTGGCACCAAACAGACAAGGCCTACATAAAGCTGTCCCAACAGCAGAATCCCAACAGCAGTCCCAAAACCTTGTCACTGCTACAGCTGGCTTTCAGCGGAGCCTTGTCTGGCAGCGAAACAGCTCATTCAGCCTCATTTGCTGCCTTTAAAAAAAACATAGCTGATATGGCTGACATGCTTAAACAAATGTGGTTTCTACTGACAATTGAGATGTATACACTATGGCATAAGGGGACGACAAGCGGATAAGAGGCAATCCGTAATTTCAATTGAGACATTAATGAGCGAGCGACGACGGACGTACTCAATATAATTATTTGTTCAGCACTTTTGAAATGTACAGCGACAGAATTCAGAACATGGTCCGGTCTTAGTGTACTCCTTGTACAACAAGTCAGAACCGTAGGATAAATAAAGGGGGCATTTGAACAGACCATGAAAGCTCTTACAATATCGATGATTGCATTTCTCTTAAACAGGTTATAGGCTACAGGTGCACCACCAAGTTAGAACAGTAGGTGAAATTAAGAGGTGAAAATAGACCAAATTATTAGGGTGAGGCACATTGAACGCAGTTTGGGTCTTTGTGCGTCAAAAAAGATACATGTCATATAACACTATTTGACGCGTTAATTAAGATTTTAATTTGACACGTCAAATAATACAATTCTATTATAGAATGTGTGTGCTGAATTTGCACGTGCAAGCCAAGCGCCACCACTACTATCAGTAGCACTGTCAAAGATGTACAAATAAAGTTAATAAACAAGCACACACCGGCCAGGAACGATGTGTTTACAATGAAAATAGAAATAGAAAATAGACCAAATTATTAGGGTGAGGCACATGGGCTACTAACAGCTTACTACACAACATACACTTAGTATTACTTTCTTAGCTACGGGATACATATCTCTCTGGCGTCCTACATAATTTATGAAGCAGCATAAGACATTTTTGGACTGTGATGTGCTTGATGTGCTTTAACAGGAAAGTGGCGCGGCGGTCCTTCGTGGGCAAATTTTGTCATCAAAGAGAAAGATGCGGGATTTACAATTCCGAGTTGAATGACGTTCAAAACATATTTTCCCAGTTTGCGCTGTTTATTCCTGACTTCCCAGGTGCAATGCTTGCAGTAAGCCACTGTCACCGATTCCTTACGAACCACTCATTGTTGAATTTGCGATCTCCAAATTGTTGTGTAATGTTTATGTCCAATGGCCGATGAGCACCGATACGTTTTATCTATATTTTCTCTTCATTCATTATTTCTCTTCATATGACAAGGATTAAAAAGGATTTGCCAGTAGACTTGTATCATGATGATGACTGCTAGCTAAGATTGTGAAAGTAAGATGTTGACATGATCAGTCCAATCAAAGCTACTGTACATAGTATAACGTGATTTGACATAATTTCTGTGGCCAATGACCTTGAGCTTTATTGGAAGGGCACTTGTAATATAACTCTATGGCAGGATCCAAAGGGCTGAAATGTTGAATTGTCTACCCTTTCTAAGGATTTAAGCTTGGCGATTGCGCATGGTCCCCATGAGTGACAGAATACTGAGCCAATCCCAGCGCAATGCTCTTATTTTATGCTGGCCTGCCCCACCACCACAGAAAGCACTGAAATGTTGAATTGTCTACCCTTTCTAAGGATTTAAGCTTGGCGATTGCGCATGGTCCCCATGAGTGACAGAATACTGAGCCAATCCCAGCGCAATGCTCTTATTTTATGCTGGCCTGCCCCACCACCACAGAAAGCACTGAGCTAGGCTGAAACATCTGCATTTTGAAGCTGCCTTACTCAAGAAAACAGGTTTGTATGCGGTTTGTATGCGGCTTTATTAACTCAATTATCTATATATTTCTTTACATTGTTTGCAAACTGATATGTGACAAGTATTAATGCCAAAATAGCACGCAAAACAGGCACGCCCCCCCAACAAAAATATACCAGCCCTGAATGACGGGTTGCCACAGCTCCCGACCAAGAGACTTTACCAGGATACATTCTGGACTTGTGCCTAGAGTTTTCCCTGGTCAGGTCTCATGTTCAGGAAAAAACATATGGATATATTTATGGATTGTGGTATAATTAATTAATTAATTAATGTGCTGTGGATACATAAATGCCAGCTGCAGTCTCACCAGCAGATGTTAGTGATTAGCAAAACTCTTTACTCCTCCTACATTTTCTCTGCATCTTTATCCAGTCCACAAAGTGACATCAATCCCAGTGCCCTGACGTCAGGAACCGTGGAGATATGGGAGAAGTCAAAGGCTTCAGGAAGAGGGAAATTGAGTTAGAGAGACAAGCCAAGGACACAGAGACCATGGGAGATAAAGCAGGGTAGATAAGGTTGAAACACAACTCTGACCTGAGCAGCTATGTGTTGATACTCTCTGCACCCCCCTTGTACTGCTGCAGAGTGACATAGAACACAGAACCAGCTCTAGAGAAGAGAGGCAGCTCCTGTTGGCCGAAAATAGTAACTTTCACAGTTATTGGTTGTCATACAGTATCTAGGGCCTAGAGGCTTTCCTATCAACGTGACCTGACCACACCCAAAGGGGCCCAGAGTTTTTCCTGGTCAGGCCACGTGGTCAGGAGAGAAAGTGTGGGCCCTAATCATCTCGACTCATTCCCATTACTTAACACTAGCTATTTTATACTGAACAAATATATAAACGCAACATGCAACAATTTAAACGATTTTACTGAGTTACAGTTCATATAAGGAAATCAGTCAATTGAAATACATTCATTAGGCGTAATCTATGGATTTCACATGACTGGGCAGTTGCGCAGCCTTGGGTGGGCCTGGGAGGGCATAGGACCACCCACTTGGGAGCCAGGCCTAGCCAATCAGAATTTGTTTTTCCCCACAAAAGGGCTTTATTACAGACAGAAATACTACTCAGTTTCATCAACTGTCTGGGTGGCTGGTCTCAGATGATCCCACAGGTGAAGAAGCCGGATGTGGAGGTCCTGGGCTGGCGTGGTTACACGTGGTCTGCGGTTGTCAGGCCAGTTGAACATACTGCCAAATTCTCGAAAACGACGTTCTCTTGCAACAGCTCTGGTGGACATTCCTGCATTCAGCATTCCAATTGCAAGCTCCCTCAAAATTGAGACATCTGTGGCATTGTGTTGTGTGACAAAACTGCACATTTAAGAGTGGCCTTTTATTGTCCCCAGCACCTCTGTAATCATGATGCTGTTTAATCAGATTCTTGATATGCCACGCCTGTGTCACGCCCTGACCATAGTTTGCTTTGTATGTTTGTATGTTTTGTTTGGTCAGGGTGTAATGTGAGTGGGCATTCTATGTTGTTTTGATCAGTGTTCATTTTGCTTTATTAAAATATGGACACTTACCACGCTACGCATTGGTCCTCCGATCCTTCTTACTACTCCTCCTCAGAAGAGGAGGAGGACGAGCGTTACAGAATCACCCACCACAACCGGACCAAGCAGCGTGGTACTCAGGAGCAGCGGGTTCAAGACTGAGGAGATCTTGGATGGCAAGGGACCCTGGGTACAGCCGGGAGAATATCGCCGGCCCAAGGCAGAGCTGGAGGCAGCGAAAGCTGAGAGGCGGTGGTATGAGGAGGCAGCACGAAAGCGCGGCTTGAAGCCCGAGAGACAGCCCCAAAAATGTCTTGGGGGGGTCACATGGGGAGTGTGGCTAAGTCAGGTAGGAGACCTGAGCCAAATCCCCGTGCTTACCGTGGAGAGAGAAGGTCCGGGCAGGCACCGTGTTATGCGGAGATGCGCATGGTGTCTCCAGTGCGTGTGCATAGCCCGGTGCGGTACATAGCAGCGCCTCATATCGGCCGGGCTAGAGTGGGCATCGAGACAGGTGCCATGAACTGGTCTCCAGTGCATCTCCTCGGGCGGTGGTACATGGCACCAGCTTACGCATTGTTTCCCCGGTTCACCAGCACAGCCCAGTGCGGCCCAGTCCACCTCGCCGCACTGGCATGGCTACGGGGAGCATTCAGCCAGGTAGGGTTGGGCAGCCTCGGTGCTCGAGACCTGTAGTGCGCCTCCACGGTCCGGTCTATCCGGTGCCTTCTCCACGCACAAGCACTCCTGTGGCAGCTCCCCGCACTCACCCTGAGGTGGGTGTTCCCAGCCCGGTACCACCAGTTCCGGCACCACGTACCAGGCCTACAGTGCGCCTCCAGGGTCCAGTATGCCCTGTTCCTCCTCTCCGCACTCGCCCTGAGGTGCGTGTCCCCAGCCCGGTACCACCAGTTCCGGCACCACGTACCAGGCCTACAGTGCGCCTCCAGGGTCCAGTATGCCCTGTTCCTCCTCCAGGCACTCGCCCTGAGGTGCGTGTCCCCAGCCCGGTACCACCAGTTCCGGCACCACGTACCAGGCCTCCAGTTCCAGCACCACGCACCAGGCCTACAGAGCGCCTCCAGGGTCCAGTATGCACTGTTCCTCCTCCCCGCACTCGCCCTGAGGTGCGTGTCCCCAGCCCGGTACCACCGGTTCCGGCACCACGCACCAGGCCTACAGTGCGCCTCGGCAGGCCTGAGCCGCCCTCCTGTCTAGCGCCGCCTGAGCCGCCCTCCTGTCTAGGGCCGCCTGAGCCGCCCGTCAGTCAGGAGCCGCCAGAGCCGCCCGCCAGTCAGGAGCCGCCAGAGCCACCCGCCAGACAGGAGCTGCCAGAGCCGCCCGCCAGTCAGGAGCTGCCAGAGCCGCCCGCCAGTCAGGAGCTGCCAGAGCCGCCCGCCAGTCCTGAGCTACCCCTCAGTCCTGAGCTACCCCTCAGTCCTGAGCTACCCCTCAGTCCTGATCTGCCCCTCAATCCTGATCTGCCCCTCAGTCCGGGGTTGCCCTCAGTCCGGAGCTGCCCCTCAGTCCGGAGCTGCCCTTCAGTCCTGAGCTACCCCTCAGTCCTGAGCTACCCCTCAATCCTGAGCTGCCCCTCAGTCCGGGGTTGCCCTCAGTCCGGAGCTGCCCCTCAGTCCGGAGCTACCCCTCAGTCATGAGCTACCTCTCAGTCATGAGCTACCTCTCAGTCATGAGCTACCTCTCAGTCATGAGCTACCCCTCAGTCATGAGCTACCCCTCAGTCCGGAGCTGCCCCTCAGTCCGGAGCTGCCCCTCAGTCCGGAGCTGCCCCTTCAGTCCAGAGGCGTCCTTCAGTCCAGAGGTGTCCCTCAGTCCTGTGGGCCCATTTGTTAGGGTTCCCAGGCCGGGGTCGGCGGCGAGGGTCGCCGTTCCTAGGAGGTCACAGAAGCGGACTAAAACTATGGTGGGTTGGGGTCCACGTCCAGCGCCAGAGCCGCCACCGCGGACAGATGCCCACCCAGACCCTCCCCTATAGGTTCAGGTTTTGCGGCCGGAGTCCGCACCTTGGGGGGTGGTGCTGTCACGTTCTGACCATAGTTCTTTTGTATTTTCTTTGTTTTAGTGTGGTCAGGGCGTGAGTTGGGTGGGTATGATCTATGTTTTCTGTTTCTATGTGGGGTTTCTCGTTTGGCCTGATATGGTTCTCAATCAGAGGCAGGTGTTAGTCATTGTCTCTGATTGGGAACCATATTTAGGTAGCCTGTGTTCTATTGTGTTTTGTGGGGGGTTGTCTTCAGTCTTTGTGTGTCTGCACCAGATAGAACTGTTTCGGTTTTCACGTTTGTTGTTTTTGTATTTGTAGTGTTCTGTTTTGGATTTATTAAAATAAGATGAACACTAACCACGCTGCGCTTTGGTCCTCTCCTTGTTCCACCGAAGAAAACCGTTACAACCTGTCAGGTGGATGGATTATCTTGGCAAAGGATAAATGCTCACGAACAGCGATGTAAACAGATTTGTGCACAACATTTGAGAGAAATAATATTTTTGTGCTTATGGATAGTTCTTTTATTTCAGCTCATAAAACATGGGACCAACACTTTTAATGTTGTGTTTATATTTTTGTTCAGTATAGTATTCCCCTGTCTCCCTCCAAGTCCCATTGGAATCAATTTATTCAGTTTTCATTCAGCCACATTCATTTAATTGAATATAATCACTTAATGATTAGAATAGGCCATTTCTCCCCCTCAGGGTTCTTACTTGTCCAGCAAAACTAAAACCAGGAGTTGAGAATTGTTCTCAATGCTTTTATACAGACTAAAGTCTCTACATATAATGAAGGTTGCATACTGTGCTGAAACACAGGAATTTTTCCCATTTCTTATAAAATGTCTGTCAATAAATTCAGCCTTTTGGTTGATCTTGGTTAAAGTAATCAGTAGACTGACTTTACTTGTGGCTATGTTAACCAGACTTGCATGGTCATTTTGCGCTTCTGTGGGGGTTGCAACAGAAAAAATGAATTACATTGCATCTTACAGTCCTCCATGAATAAAACTTAATTCAACATTTTGATGGAATCGCTGATTTATTCACTCATACACTTTATATCAGTGACAACCAATAAACAGTCATGCATTCACATAGAGCTGCTAGAAATGGATGTGGATCTAATCCCTATATAACGGATCAGCGTATCACCTGTGAGCATACTCCAGTGGTTGCCTCACACACAGAGACAATAGAATGGTTCTGGACCCGGTTTAACCAACACACAGCCAGCCTGGTCCCACTGGTCCACTTCCCTATGGAGACGTAATGACCTCTGACAGACAGACAGACCGACAGTCAGACAGACAGATGGACAGACAGAAAGACAGACAAATACACAGACAGACAAATACACAGACAGACAGACAGACAGACAGACAGACAGACAGACAGACAGACAGACAGACAGACACAAAGATGTAAGTCTGAAAAAACTATTTACCTATTGAGAGATAAAGCACACATATGTAAACTAGTACCTACATTACCTGCTTTTGAGTGAGACTGGATTAGTCATCCTCAGAGTGTGAGTAGGGCTGAAGACGTTCACCATGTAAAGAGTAACTACTGGGATATTATCTCAAATAATCACATTGTTCAAAGACATTCTGTATTGACCTCAATTCATCTTATTGTAGCCTCTGTCAAGAGGTTTATGGCACAGGAGATGTCCTTGAAATTAAAGTTTAAGTGTATAGAAGTAGTCTTTGTTTACATTATTATTGTAAATTTCCCCTTGGGGTATGGATAGTAGGCTCCTGAAGGGTATGCCCCTCCAGTGAAATTAGGGATCTCCACATAGGGTGTGTGTTGGTTGATGGACAAGTACGCCAGACGGAACCCGTGTCCAGACCACCAGTAAGCAGGTTACGCCTGGAGGATCTCCTCATGAAACACATGACCACCAGTAAGCAGGGTACGCCTGGAGGATCTCCTCTGGAAACACATGACATAACAGTTAACATACAGTACCAGGTGTAATGGGCCCATCTATGTAGTATACAGACTATAGCGCATCAGTTCTTAGTAAGAATGATATGTCTCTACATGGGAACTTCATTTGTGATGTCAGGCACTTTCAAGTACATCACATTCATATACATTGCATATTATAGATTGATTATTATTTATGAGTTGAAGTATAGTATATGACAAAATATACAGTATATAAGAAATGTCTATGTTGTTGTTTTGTCAGGTGAACACCAACAGGAAAGCACAAACGAGGCAGGCTAAAAATGACATGGCGACTAACAGTGGTGGCTGAGCTGGAAGAGATGGGTCTTTCATGGGATAGGGTGCAAGCTGTTGCCAAAGACAGACTCCATTGGTAGAAGATTGTTGTGGCTGTCACGCCCTGACCATAGTTTGCTTTGTATGTTTTATGTTTTGGTTGGTCAGGGTGTGATCTGTGTGGGCATTCTATGTTGTATGTCTGGGTTGTCTATTTCTGTGTTTGGCCTGATATGGTTCTCAATCAGAGGCAGGTGTTTTGCGTTGTCTCTGATTGGAAACCATATTTAGGTAGCCTGTTTTGTATTGTGGGTTGTGGGTTATTGTCTATGTCTATACGTTGGTTGCTTGTGTCTGCACTTTCGTTTTATAGCGTCACGTTCGTTTTGTTGTTTTTGTAAGTTTGTTTATTGTTTTTGTCTTCGTTAAATAAATCAAGTATGTATTCATCAAACCACGCTGCGCTTTGGTCCGATCCTTACTCCTCCTCAGACGAGGAGGATTACGACGTTCGTGACAGCGGCGTGTAAGTGTCGTGTAGAATCGTCTCAGAAATATAACACTCTTACAAGAACTTGTGAATTCAATATAGACTTTAATACAAATATATCAGAAGCCTAGATGGTCCGCGGAACACACCCTTTCCCAGAGCACTGGCTCTGTATTTATACACACACAGCATATGAGTCCATTCCACATGTTATTGAAGTTACTTCCCTCAGGTCATCTGCCACCATTATCTTTCAGTTCAGGCTTCCTGCTTGTTCATGCCCAATAACGCCTGTATCCGCTCTTGATTAGATTACAATGGTGGCAGGACCCTTTCGTGTCCTAAAAATGATATATGTACTATGTCTATAGTCCATCTGTTGGTCATTTGGCTGGCACCCTCCTTTGTTTGTCCCTCTGACCTCAGTATGTCCAGCTGTCGTATGCACTCATGGCCTTGCTTTGGTTTCCTGTCCTCTACAATAGACAATGCACTTAAATGTCGCCTCTTCCTCTTTACCCTAAGCATTTATGCATTTTATGGCTTTGGCCATTATGTCTGTTAATTCTTGGTTTCCTGTTCCCTCCAGCCTGTGGCCCTTCACTCATGTCTGCTAATCTTTGGTTTCCTGTTCTTTCCAGAATGGCAAATGCACTCAAGTGTCGCCTTCTCCTCTTGTGGTCTAATGTACACCTGTCTTTGCTCAATAGTGTCATATCTGTCTCTATATGTAACAATAACTACCACAAATCCCTCCTCTGGGGCTAATCAGTCCCACACACTATACTAAAAGGATATCAAGATGGTGAAGGTCAATACCAAAGATGGGCAAAAAGATTATCAAATGTGAATAAAGCATACAGGTTAACTGTGAATAAAGCATATAGGTCAACTGGACCAAACATCTCCAAACGTTAATACAGATAGGAGTAAAAGATCCAATTTGAAACATAAAACACTTACAAAACCCAACTAGACCAAACATCTCCAAACAATAACATAGATAGGAGTAAAATATCTATTCTGTAAAAAATAAAACACTTATAATCAATCATTATATTGTGAAGAAGCAATGAGCATATAGTATGCCCACACATCCAGAAACTATCAGCTATTCCTTAATCCTGATTCTTTAACATTTCAAGATATAATGTTACTTGAGTTATATTACCACATTTACCTTTGTGTTTCACAACCATTCCTTTATCAAATTTACTAACTCCTGCAGTTTCTAACACCCAAATAGTTTATTCAATTAACTATAGTGTTTCCCACATCCATCCCATTATCTCCATAGCTGTAGAAACATTCATTTTTTATTTTTACAATAGTAAACCTATCATTATGAGGATCATTCAATTCAGTTCTTATGTCATATGTTGCACATTCATGTTCTCCCAACGTATTTTTATTTAATTCACTTCTGCCTTTAGTGTTACCTAATGCCAAACTGCATTCTATGTTACACAAAGGAATGTAGTATTTTCTCTGAATACATTGAACATTTTCCATTTAACACATTCTTCAAATGATGCAAGTTCAGGTACTATCAAAAGATCAGACAAAGGTGATTTGCTACAATAAATACAATTGTCCATTCTGTGTTTGTTTGCCGTATACTTAGCCCATTCATACCATTCATTTCCCACTAATTTCTCCAATGAGTTGTCCTTGTATAGTTCTGGGGTTAAAGCATCAGTTGGAGTCACATTGTCCTTTTCTCGAGGCAGATTGTTAGTGTTTATCAGAAAGTTCCAAATGTCAGTAAAAAACCCTTCTGGTTCTGATGTCTCAGGTTTCTTTGTGGGTACAGTGGACTGCTTGGTAAGGGCAGTTGATGTTATCTTAGTGGTAGCTACTGTAGTCTTCACAGCAGCTGCCACCATTGTTGTTGTCGTTGTTCTAGTTGTCACAGGTTCTTCCTGTTCAGGTGCAGGGGTGGGATCAATTCTAATGACCGTGCTGCTACTCCCTTCGGTCACTGTTGTTCTTGTTATTTCAACTATATGTTCTTCACCTTCCACTGGTTCAATCTTGTTCATGATGAGCACCCACTCGTCTTTTTCTTTGATTAATGTCAGGTCACATCCTTTCGGGTCCCAAATGACTTCTCCCTTTGTTTGGTGATGTGTCCATCCACAGAGTGCAATCTCCGGTAAGGGTTTGGTCCTTATGATTGAAATAGACTTCAGTTCTCCTGCTTCTGTTATGAGTTGAGGTGGAACAGAGATTCTAACCTTGTCAGTCTTTTTGGATTGTTCGGCTGATTCCTCTCTTCTCTTCCTGCTTACACCATACTTCTTGATTGTGCGTGAGTCTGTTGTTTCTATACTAGCGTTCACTGTTACTTCTGTTATGTCAATGTCATTGTTCTTCTGTGGTTCTAATTTCAATTGTCTGTTAAGGGGACCATCCAAGAGCTGAAAAGTCAATTGTGGGGAAATCCCCATTTTCTTCAGCTTGCGGGACTTTTCCTCCTCTTTGTGGGGTCTCTCCTTCTGTTACTTGTGAGGCCTCTCCTCCTCTTTCTTCCCCTGAGGCTCCCTCCTCAGGCCGGACTGGGCTTCCATCTGGAAAAGTATTAATTTCAGGGAAGAGATGTTCCCATTCTGTAGGTGGTACTTCGGGGTCCCACTGTGGAGGGTTTCCTTCAAGGAGGTCTGCCACAACAGGTATGTCATCAAGAGTAGCAGGCATGTTACTTCCTCCCATCCCTGGACTCTCTGGCCCCACAGGAGAGAATACTGGTTGTTCGCAGGTTCTCTCTCCAGGGTTGTCTTTCCTTCGTCTTCTTCTGGGTGCCTTAGGCGATGCACCTGTCGTATTTTGGCTTTCACTTGGTCTGCTGTTCTTTTGGCTCCTCCCTGGCGTCTCGATTGCTTTCGCTGTTCCTGCTCCTTCCGGGCTCCTGCCTGGTGGATCAGCATCCTCTGTGTCCTCATCTCTATATGGTTGTGTCCTTCTCTCTGTTGGGACTCGGGTGCAGTGGTTCAGATGGTATCACGTCTGGCTTCCTTTCACTTGGACGGCCGTTCTTGTTGCTTTGGCCACCTCGTATGGTCCTTCTCTCCTCGGTTGATCCCACTTCCTCCGGAACACTCAAATGTACACTAGATCTCCTGGTATCACTGGGAGAGGTCCTTCTTGTCCCCTTGGATCATCAAACGTGGAACCTCGTCCAGGTTCAGGTTTCTGCCTTCTTTCTGTGAGGCATTCAGACTTAGAGACTTATGGCCTCTGTTCTATGATTACACCATACATCCTCTTACTTCCATCACTCATCACACAACAAACTGACATTCCAGCTGAAGCTGGCGAACCCTTCTCCTTCTGGTTTCCTAAACATAAGACTTGGAAAGCAAAAGACAAAACATAACAGTATTGACAATGTTATGTGTTATGCATAAATATATTAATGAAAACTGAAATCGGAGACCATGACGATTCCCACTCTCTCTTCACCTGACTCTATGCCTCCAGGATACTTTTCTGCTGGACTTCCACAAAAATAAAAGCCCTAAAAAGCTTCCTCATGCTTCCACCCAGTCTTCCCCTTTCGGCCCCAGGTTCTGAGAGGTGTTCCCAAATCATGTCATTTTTTACTTAGTTTCCCATCTGCTCCATTTCAACTGATAAGCATGTGCATAACCTTAACCTTTCACGAGCCTCTACCCCGGGTCCGGGATCACCCCCCACCCCCCCCACACACTGATTAGCATAGCTAGCATAGCTTCACAAGTAGATAGTAGCATCTAAATATCATTAAATCACAAGTCCAAGACACCAGATGAAAGATACAGATCTTGTGAATAAAGCCACCATTTCAGATTTTTAAAATGTTTTACAGGGAAGACAAAATATGTAAATCTATTAGCTAAACACGTTAGCAAAATACACCACTATTCTAACTCCATCAGTTTCTTACTCCTTCAGGTGCTATCACCAATTCGGCTCAACTAAGATATTGATAGCCACTAACCAAGAAAAAACCTCTTCAGATGACAGTCTGATAACATATTCATGGTATAGGATAGTTTTTGTTAGAAAAAAGTGCATATTTCAGGTAGAAATCACAGTTTACAATTGCACCGACCATCACAAATCGACTAGAATTACTAGATAGAGCAACGTGTATGACCAATTTACTCATCATAAAACATTTCATAAAAATAGACAAAGCATAGCAATGGAAAGACCCAGTTCTTGTGATTTCAGACCATATTTCAGATTTTCTAAGCGTTCTTCAGCGAAAACACAATAAATCGATAAGTTAGCATACCACATGTGCAAACGTTACCAGAGCATCGATTCCAGCCAAAGAGCGCTATAACGTAATCACCGCCAAAATATATTAATTTTTTCACTAACCTTCTCAGAATTCTTCCGAAGACACTCCTGTAACATCATTTTACAACATACATATACAGTTTGTTCGAAAAGGTGCATATTTAGCCATACAAAACCGTGGTTACACAATAAAAATACTAGGAAATCAAGCCTCAATATGTCTGACGTCATCTATCAGAGTGATCTAGTTTAATTGAAAGCTAATCATATACTTGACTAAAAAATACAGGGTTGACAGGAATCGAAAGACAAATTAGTTCTTAATGCAATCGCTGATTTACATTTTTTTAATTATCCTTACTTTTCAATACAGGTTGCGCCAAGCGAAGCTATAGCAAACAAGATGGCGACATAAACGTTTAACATTTATCGACAGAAACACGATTTATCATCATAAATTGTTCTTACTGTGAGCTGTTCTTCCATCAGAATCTTGGGCAAAGAATCCTTTCTTGGGTCTAATCGTCTTTTGGTCGAAAGCTGTCCTCTTGCCATGTGGAAATGCCCACTGCGTTCGGCATGAACTGGAAACGTGCCCAGCTGTTCAAAGTGCGTCAGAAATAAATGGGTCAAAATCGCACTAAACGGATATAAATTGCTATAAAACGGTTTAAATTAACTACCTTATGATGTTTTTAACACCTCTAACGAGTAAAAACATGACCGGAGAAATATTACTGGCTAAACAAACGCTTGGAAGGAGGCGAGTCCGACGTCCTCCGTGCGCAAGAGGCAGGCAGCAAAGGGATGCTACTTCCGGTATTTGCTCTTTTATGCAGCCCCTGATTGCGCAATCGATACCATTCAAAGCGTCATCACGTACTGACATCCAGGGGAAGACGTAAGCAGTGTCCGTATCCTCATAGCAATAACAGTGGCCTTTAAACTGACTCCAGATCAGGGGCCAAAATGTGTGAAATCTGACTCCATGTCAGGGAAATTGCTCTAGAATTTGTTCTGTTCCACTCAGAGACAAAATTCCAACGCCTATAGAAACTGGAGACTGTTTTCTATCCAATAATAGTAATAATATGCATATTGTACGAGCAAGAATTTAGTAGGAAGCCGTTTAATCTGTAATGCAATTATGCTAATGAGAAAACAGCACCCCCTGTAGTCGCAAGAAGTTAATCAACATTATCTCTTCTTGAAGTAATTCAACACTGTATATGCTTTCACATCAATTCCTTCAACATGTTGTTTAGAGTACAACTACCCTAACATCTATCCTTTTTCACATGATGCATTAACAAATAAAACAAGTAGCCCCCAAACTCAACCCAGTATGTCTACAGTGGAATCTAGTCTCTCTCTCTCTCTCTCTCTCTCTGGTTCCATGTCCTCTGTCATGGTGTTTTCAAGCTCACCCATTATTCAGCTGGACCTTACTTCTTGTGAGAATTATGCACCCACCAAAGAGAGACATGACGATCTTTACCACTGCAGGTGCTGTAAGAAGTATACCCCCAGCCTGGTGTATCTTGATGTACACTCAGTCTCCAGAATTCAGCCCAAGCCCTTCCATTTCTGGCTTATGTGCTGTTTTTTTCTGAGGACATACACACTAGCACATGGGTTATTTCCTGACAACAGACTTTCTTCTTATAGCAAGATCACTAAATCTTAATTTTAAATAACAGCCCTATGTAAACATTCTGTCTCAAATACCTGGCCTCCTGCCACATAAATATTCATAATGATAGCCAAATTATGGTCCCTACAGCAACTGCTGTAAGAATAACATGTAATCAGTCAAGTGTCTTCCAGTTGGAAGAATATCCAATCATAACTTTTGCTCTAGTGTTCAAAATGCCACCACTTATTACTTTTACCATAATCTAGGTATGTGTAATGTTTAATTTACTTTAGAATTGTCCCTATGTTTTATATCTCTATATTTTACAAGGGCAACTGTCCTTCCTTTTCTGTGAGTTATCTCCTCTAATAATATATATCGTTTCTAGAAATAACACCCCTTCACTACCATAACCTTCATTTATGAGCCCCCTCATATCCCCAATGTAGTTACAGTTTTTCTAACCCATAACACATGAGTCACTACTCCTAATTTCCTTCCATAGTTTGATACATACTTAAACATTCTCAAATCAATTTTAGTCAATTTATAACAGTCCCTCCTCAGGAACGATATACACACTTATGTTCCTCAAAACAAAAATAAATTGACCAAACAAGAAAAAAGAGAAAAATAAATTATAATAACTGCATATTTGCAATAAATTACCACTATTTGTAATGTAACTAAACCTGGGGAAACCGTCCATCCATTTCATTCTATGCCCATGTTATGTTGGTCTCTTTCTTCTTCATCCTTGGGTGTTATCGCACAACAGACTATACCTTTTATTCAATTACTTATATCATTACAATTTATCATTACAATTCCAATGACATTATAAAACAAAAGAAACAAAAACCTTTAATCTAATATTCTGTAAATTCTGTCAATCACCCTGTCTCAGGATTAGTTTCCAGAGCTTCCCTGGCCTAGTAAATTTAAACAGTTCTATATCCAAATCATAACTAAACGTTGTTTATAAATTGTCCAACCCAATATTCAGGATAACAGTCCTTAGTGCTTACTTTAACTCAAATTTGACCTTATCTATTCAATACACATCATCCCTTTTATAATTAACATTTATACTAAAAACTTTTAGTACATTTTTTTTTTTTTTTTTTTACATTTTAGTCATTTAGCAGACGCTCTTATCCAGAGCGACTTAGTAGAGTGCATACATTTTATTACATTTTTACATACTGAGACAAGGATATCCCTACCGGCCAAACCCTCCCTAACTCGGACGACACTATGCCAATTGTGCGTCGCCCCACAGATCTCCCGGTTGCGGCCGGCTGCGACAGAGCCTGGGCGCGAACCCAGCCCAGCCTGGGCACGAACCCAGAGACTCTGGTGGCGCAGCTAGCACTGCGATGCAGTGCCCTAGACCACTGCGCCACCCGGGAGACCTTAGTACCAGTAATATCTATTTTCCAAATAGCCTTTTTGTCTCTGTTTTTCTGTCATGAGTGGCCTGGTAATAAAAGGTCAGTACCCCAATCCCCTTTAGTCTTTCTTCTCCCAGCACATATCATTCCAGCATGTCTATTTTAGATACAGTTCACAGGTCATCAGACACAGTTGTCCCTCACTATTCAGCCGGTTAGGGTGGGTTTGAGCTCCACACACACTTGTTGTGGTGATAATCTCTCCCATGCATTAAAGCATTCTGACGTCACCTTCCATGATAACTCCCTTATTCTACTGGCGATCTCTGAGACGAGTTACAGATTATGTAGTTATCAACATAACCCTCGCAGAGACCCACACTTCAATAAACCCTTTGGAGTAACTGTCATCCCTTTTTAACATATATTTCCCTTTTATATGTAGAATGAACAAAGCACATTTGTGTATTTACCCAAAGACCATAACCCCAGGGAACTGATAATTTTACCTATGAACCCATGTTAAATCAAAAAATAAACCTATTTGAGTAACCAGTCAATTTAAGATAACAACTCTTCATAATTTCCCCAGGGAAATAATAGATTTTCAAAGTAATTATACACTTTGAATAGAGACTGGTGTTTCTTAATCATTTTATAATTAAATCCCACCTGTTCCAACAATTTCTAGTGAAGTGGATCAGTCTTCACGGGAAATTCTTAGGATTTCAGGGCATTTTGACATCATTAAAATGTTTCCACTCCCCTTTCTTTAGAAACAACTTAAATACATTTTCAAAAACATTTCCATCCTTCTGCATACCCAATTTGAAACTGAATTGAAAAAACCCCTTCCAAAATAAATCCACTAACGCATATTCATTCCCGGTATATGGTGTGTACTTACTAGTGAACCATAGGTCAAGAACCATATTAGGCCAAACATAGAAACAGACAAACTAGACACACAACATAGAATGCCCACCCAGCTCACGTCCTGACCAACACTAAAACAAGCAAAACACACAAGAACTATGGTCAGAACGTGACAGTACCCCCCTCCTGAGGTGCGGACTCCGAACGCACCACCTAAAACTCTAGGGGAGGGTCTGGGTGGGCATCTGTCCGCGGTGGCGGCTCCGGCGCTGGACGAGGATCCCACTCCACCATTGTCTTAGTCCCCCTCCTTAGCGTCCTTTGAGTGGCGACCCTCGCCGCCAACCTTGGCCTAGGAACCTTCACAAAGGTCCCCACTAGATTGAGGAAACTCCTCCGGACTGAGGGACAGCTCATGACAGAGAGGTAGCTTAAGACAGAGGGGCAGCTCAGGACAGAGGGGTAGCTCCGGACAGAGGGGCAGCTCCGGACAGAGAGGCAGCTTTGGACAAATGGCAGCTCCGGACTGGAGGGCAGCTCATGACTGGAGGCCAGCTCTTGACTGGAGGGAAGCTCATGACTGGAGGGCAGCTCATGACTGGAGGGCAGCTCATGACTGGAGGGCAGCTCATGACTGGAGGGCAGCTCATGACTGGAGGGCAGCTCATGACTGGAGGGCAGCTCATGACTGGAGGGCAGCTCATGACTGGAGGGCAGCTCATGACTGGAGGGCAGCTCATGACTGGAAAGCAGCTCATGACTGGAAGGCAGCTCATGACTGGCGGGCAGCTCATGACTGGCGGGCAGCTCATGACTGGCGGGCAGCTCATGACTGGCGGGCAGCTCATGACTGGCGGGCAGCTCATGACTGGCGGGCAGCTCATGACTGGCGGGCAGCTCATGACTGGCGGGCAGCTCATGACTGGCGGGCGACTCTGGACGCTCCTGACTGGCGGGCGGCTCCGGCAGCTCCTGACTGGCGGGCGGCTCCGGCAGCTCCTGACTGGCGGGCGGCTCCGGCAGCTCCTGACTGGCGGGCGGCTCCGGCAGCTCCTGACTGGCGGGCGGCTCCGGCAGCTCCTGACTGGCGGGCGGCTCCGGCAGCTCCTGACTGGCGGGCGGCTCCGGCAGCTCCTGACTGGCGGGCGGCTCCGGCAGCTCCTGACTGGCGGGCGGCTCCGGCAGCTCCTGACTGGCGGGCGGCTCTGGCAGCTCCTGACTGGCGGGCGGCTCTGGCGTCTCCTGACTGACGGACGGCTCTGGCGGCTCCTGACTGACGGACGGCTCTAATGGCTCGGGACAGACGGGCGGCTCTGACGGCTCGGGACAGACGGGTGGCTCAGATGGCGCTGGGCAGACGGACGGCTCAGATGGCGCTGGGCAGGCAGGCAGCTCAGATGGCGCTGGGCAGGCAGGTGTGACAGGTTAAAGGAAATACTAATAGCCTGTTATACATTAAAAAGTATTAGTAAATTCATAGTATGTGAGGATCTTAAAACATCTAAGGTTAAGAAGATCATGCATTCAGTATTAGTTGATAGATTGATAACATTTATATAATTCTGTTAAAATCCGTCAAGCATACAAAGGGTACGAATTGTGAGAGGAATGTGTAAACGTTATGTTGATTACTTTATGTTGTCGTGGATAAAAGTGTTAATCTGTGATCTACTAAATGCTCTTAATCTATGAGCCTGAGATCGATTGCTCTGGTCTCCACTCAAGTTCACAGAGAACTCGCGGTCTTTTTCTCATTGCACTAAACGTTCCATGAGTAAACATTCCGTATCACGCTCTCGTGATTCTTTCTACCCTTTTTCAGGGGTGTAACACAGGCAGCTCAGATGGCGCTGGGCAGACGGGCAGCTCAGATGGCGCTGGGCAGACAGGCAGCTCAGACGGCGCTGGGCAGACGGGCAGCGCAGATGGCGCTGGGCAGGCGGGCAGCGCAGGCGGCGCTGGGCAGACAGCAGACTCTGACCTGCTGAGGCGCACATTAGGCCTGGTGCGGGGTGCCGGAACTGGTGGTACCGGTTTGTAGACACGCACCTCAAGGCTAGTGCGGGGAGCAGGAACAGGGCACACTGGACTCTCGAGGCGCACTATAAGCCTGGTGCGTGGTACCGGCACTGGTGGTACCGGACTGAGGGCACGCACCTCAGGGCGAGTGCGGGGAGAAGGAACAGAGTTCTGGAGACGCACAGGAAGCCTGGTGCGTGGTGTTGGCACTGGTGGTACTGGACTGGAGCGAGGAGGTGGCACCGGATATACCGGACCGTGAAGGCGTACTGGCTCCCTGGAGCACCGAGCCTGCCCAACCTTACCTGGTTGAATGCTCCCCGTAGCCCGACCAGTGCGGGGAGGTGGAATAACACGCACTGGGCTGTGCTGGCGAACCGGGGACACCATGCGTAAGGCTGGTGCCATGTACACCGGCCCGAGGAGACGCACTGGAGACCAGATGCGTTGAGCCGGCTTCATGGCACCTGGCTCAATGCTCAAACTAGCCCGGCCGATACGTGGAGCTGGGATGTACCGCACCGGGCTATGCACCCGTACAGGAGACACCGTGCGCTCTTCCGCATTGTCATGTTTTGTCTTTGATCATCATGTCTTGTCCCTGTGCTTCCCTCTGCTGGTCTTATTAGGTTCTTTCCCTCTTTCTATCCCTCTCTCTCCTCCTCCCTCTCTCCCTCTCCCGCTCTCTCTCTCTCTCGTTCCGTTCCTGCTCCCAGCTGTTTCTCATTCTCCTAACGACCTCATTTACTCTTTCACACCTGTCCCCTATTTTGCCCTCTGATTAGAGTCCCTATTTCTCCCTCTTTTTTCCGCTTCTGTCCTTGTCGGATTCTTGTTTGATGTTTGCTGTTCTGTGTCCTTGTTCCGCCCTGTCGTGTTTTTGCCTTCTTCAGATGCTGCGTGTGAGCAGGTGTCTATGTCAGCTACGGCCTGTGCCTTCCTGAAGCGACCTGCAGTCTGTGGTCGCGTCTCCAGTCGTTCCTCTCTACTGACGAGAGGATTTCAGTTTCCTGTTTTGGATTTACCTTTGATAATATCCAGGAGAATCATTGTTTGTTTAATACTGGAATAAAGACTCTGTTTCTATTACGTCGCTTTTGGGTCCTCATTCACCAGCATAACACGCATAACACGGTGTCTGCCCGTACTCTCGCTCTCCACGGTAAGCACAGGAAGTGGGCGCAGGTCTCCTACCTGACTTCGCCACACTCTCCTTTAGCCCCCCCAAGAAATGTTTGGGGTTTCTTCTCGGGCTTCCAGCCACGCTTCCGTGCTGCCTCCTCATTACCACCTCTCCTCAGCTTTAGCTGCCTCCAGCTCTTCACGAGAGCGGCGATATTCTCCAATCTTAGCCCAGTGTCCCTTACCCTCCAGCATTTCCTCCCATGTCCAGGAGTCCTGTGTAATGGGCCGCTGCTGCTGCCCGTTACTACGCTGCTTGGTCCGCGTTTGGTGGGTGGTTCTGTAACGGCAGCCTTCCTCCTCTTCACGCGAAGAGAGGGTGTAACAGGGATCGAACCAACACGCAGCGTAGCCAGTGTTCAACATGTTTAATGAACAAAGAGACAATAACGTGAACACCATACAAAATACAAAATAACAAACGTGAAAACCGTATTTCCCAGGGAAAAACGTATTTCCCAAGGAAATAATAGATTTTCAAAGTAATTATACACTTTGAATAGAGACTGGTGTTTCTTAATCATTTTATAATTAAATCCCACCTGTTCCAACAATTTCTAGTGAAGTGGATCAGTCTTCACGGGAAATTCTTAGGATTTCAGGGCATTTTGACATCATTAAAATGTTTCCACTCCCCTTTCTTTAGAAACAACTTAAATACATTTTCAAAAACATTTCCATCCTTCTGCATACCCAATTTGAAACTGAATTGAAAAAAACCCTTCCAAAATAAATCCACTAACGCATATTCATTCCTGGTATATGGTGTGTACTTACTAGTGAACCATAGGTCAAGAACACACAGGAACTGGCCTCACTTATCCGGAACTCCATTTTTAGCCTTATCCAGACATTTTTATTTTTAAAGCGGCTGACTTTAACTGCTTTCCCCAGTATCGCAGTCTCCAATAACATTTTGACCAGAGAAAATTAAACCCCTTTTTTCTGGAAAAGAAAGTGTACATTTCGTTAACATTCACAATGTTACCTTTTAATCAGCAAGCCAATAGTATTACTTATATATTGATTTTATTCTATAAGCGTCTTAGCAGTTTCAGAGAATGACAGTATAGAATGTCTAACACAATTAAAATCCCCTTACTTTTACTTTTTTTCTTTATCATGCGATAAAAGTTTTAGCCATGCCACAAAACGCATAGTTTCTTCCTGGTTGGTTATCTGTATCTTAC
Organism: Salvelinus alpinus; assembly: GCF_045679555.1. Classification (NCBI taxonomy): domain Eukaryota; kingdom Metazoa; phylum Chordata; class Actinopteri; order Salmoniformes; family Salmonidae; genus Salvelinus; species Salvelinus alpinus. The sequence continues at coordinate 33,898,783 of NC_092097.1, read as the reverse complement.
CCTTAGAAATTGTAAACATCAATATGTTACATTTTGCTTTTCCTCCAACTAATTTTACCAAGGTAGGGATTTCTCATATACGTTTATTTTCCGTCTTTTGACGCTAATAACAAATTATCCACGTATTTATCACCACTGAAACTATTGTTTCAATGTAAAATGATTCCAAGTGGGGCTATTTGTAAATCCCATTGGTACTTTACTAGAAGTTAGGTAAAACGTGATCTAATACTTCTTTCATCACATATAAACTGTAATCTCTATGAACCACTCATTGATCGATCAGAGACTATACACCACCAGGTGAAAATTCCATTCTTACTAACCTCAAAACGATTAGTTGTTTGTTCTTTTGACAAAGATGCAAACGGCATTTCCTGCTACCGCACTAAGTTCCAGTGTCACCTTACACTCATTTTTCCCATACCCGATATTCCCCTTTGTTTTGGATATGGGACTATCTTCTTACACTTTAGATATTTTCTATAGCTCTGCTAACCACTCGCACGTCTGCGAGGACGAGCAGAATCATATTTGTCCCCCATCGTAATGTATTTTCTGATGATAGAATGTTGACATCAGAACGCTGGTAAATTAAGCTTCTTATCATGGTTTTATGTGATTGTTCCAATTCCCAATTGCCTCCCTGGGGTGTTTATTTTATTTATCCTGTTTACCGGGTAATGTTGTCCTACATTATCCAGTTTGCTCTTTCATATTCAATCCGAATTTGGTAGAATTAACGTGCGCTTCTTTCAGCGACTCCGCTATCTCTCTATATGAAGGAGAAACAGTCCTTTAGTTTCCATGCTGTAACGGTTTTCTTCCGTTGGTGAAGGAGAGGACCAAAATGCAGCGCGGCTAGTGTTCAACATGTTTAATGAACAAAGAGACGATAATGTAAACACTATACAAAATACAAAATAACAAAGTGAAAACCGAGACAGTCCTATCTGGTGCAGAACACAAAGACAGAAGACAACCACCCACAAACCCCAACACAAAACAAGCCACCTAAATATGATTCCCAATCAGAGACAACACAAAACACCTGCCTCTGATTGAGAACCATATTAGGCCAAACATAGAAACAGACAAACTAGACACACAACATAGAATGCCCACCCAGCTCACGTCCTGACCAACACTAAAACAAGCAAAACACACAAGAACTATGGTCAGAACGTGACACATGCCACTATTTATTTTTTCCTAAACACTCCCATCGTATTATACACCTTTTATTTACTCATTTCCAAGGTAGAGCTACCCACTTTCCCAGATAATAATTCATTAGTCACATCACTTAATTTCTTCTATCAAAGCCTACTTTATGTCTGCAACTGTATTTCTGAATACTACAGATGACTTAATGTCTTATTCTAGTACATTACCTCAATTATTACTGTGTTTTTCCCTTTCACAGATATCATTACTATTAATTTTATCAGTTTTACTTATTCTATTACTTTAACTTTATTCAGTCTATTAAATCCAATTTAATAAATTTAGCTATTTATAATGTCTACACTTTCTTATCTCTTTATTTTACCGCTTGCTATATTCTCTCTTAGCCTATTTTACTGTTTAATTCCTGATTCACGGTTTTAGTGAAACAAAGTCTCTCCTGTCCTTCAGGCTATTTTTAAACTGCAGCCTCTGTTGCTACAGAGTGCCTGGTCGCCTGCTGTTTCCTATTTTGTTACAGGGCTCGTGATATTTTTAATATGTGTTCTAGACTTCTATTTTGGTGTCTCTCATGCAGTTTTGTCACTTTATTCTAGACCGCCTAGATTTATTTTAACCACGTAGTATATTTTAGTTTATCTATATATTTTTTAATTCTTTCTTCCTACTTTGCATCCGTTATATACTATCCGTGCCTTCTTTAATACCTTTTTAATTATTATTATTATTATTATTATTTATTTTAACACCTATTGTATTCTTACAATGGTCGTTTAACACATTATCACGTAAATTTTTTATCCTTATTTATAACTTATTTTGCCCAATTTCTATCGATTTCGTTCCCTTTGTCTAGCAATAGTTAAGAGTGCCTCCCCTTAACCTTATTATCCTGTCTGTCACAGAAGAGCTGCGCAGTCCCTCCTCTGGACCCATGGCAAGACACACACAACCTGTTCTTCCTCTGTTCTTTCCGTATGTTCTAGTTTATTCTGATCTACTCATTTCACCACAGAGAATTCTCATTAATTCGTTTATTTTCATTCGTTCATACACACCCTTCGTTTTACCTAAAACGACCTATAGTTTTCTCCTACTAAACTTAATTCACTTCCTCAACATAAGCCGGAATTATTCTATAGGATTTTTCACGCACACCCTTCGTTTATTTAAAACGACCTATAGTTTTCTCCTACTTAACTTAATTCACTTCCTCAACATAAGCCAGAATTATTCTATAGGATTTTTCACGGTATGACGAGACTACTGCCTAACCGGGTCAGCCTGTCTTCATACCCTATTCACCCACCCAATACTGGCCTCTATTCCGTATTAGAGCAATATCGTGGCGTGACCTACCGATTTACAGACCCCCGTTTAGCTAGACGGAGCGTTTTATCCGCAGGATTTTTTTTGCAGTTGAACGCCGCAAAATCGGGTCAGCGTTCTTCCGCGTCCTATATATTCACCCGAGCAGACCCTCCTGCCATGAATATCCCACCCAAGCAGACCCCTTTCTAATGTTCCTTTTTAAAAGGCGGTATCGTGGACTTTCTAACTACTTATTTATGCAGTCCTCTATTCTTTAGAGCTGTATTCATAAGCAACCTGTCCAAGCTTTCCTTCTACTAATTTTATCGAAGAGGTATTACAGGATTTTCTACCTACTTTATCTGTTTTGACCGTATGGGCAGACAGCCGCAGCCCCACACCGGGCCAGGCAGCTCAGCCAGAGAGCGCAAACAACTGCACCAGTCCGGCCACACATTCGAACGGTCCGATCAGAACGAGTGAGAACGAGTGCAAGCCCCCTCCGCTAAACGCCCGGCACCCGCAAGGTTCACAGCCCCTACTCACTTAGTCCCTACACATGCACATATATATTTACATTTCACAACCCCCAAAATCACACATGCATGCAATTCATTGAATTCAAAAGTTCTTAGCATTTACTGGGTTTTTAGGAAATTAAAGAGAGACCTACGTGACGCCCTTCTCACTGAGACAGGATCTCTGAAGCAATTTATACAAACTTTCAACTATGTAAGAACAAGCTTACCTTTTTATAGTTGTGTGGCCACATTTGTTTGCAAGATTGTCCAAAGAAACTATCACCTGCCCGGAACGTCACTCCGTGGTCCCTGTCTCTCCTGGCAAAGCTCGCCAAGTTCTGTCGTGGAGAATCGTCTCAGAAATATAACACTCTTACAAGAACTTGTGAATTCAATATAGACTTTAATACAAATATATCAGAAGCCTAGATGGTCCGCGGAACACACCCTTTCCCAGAGCACTGGCTCTGTATTTATACACACACAGCATATGAGTCCATTCCACATGTTAATGAAGTTACTTCCCTCAGGTCATCTGCCACCATTATCTTTCAGTTCAGGCTTCCTGCTTGTTCATGCCCAATAACGCCTGTATCCGCTCTTGATTAGATTACAATGGTGGCAGGACCCTTTCGTGTCCTAAGAATGATATATGTACTATGTCTATAGTCCATCTGTTGGTCATTTGGCTGGCACCCTCCTTTGTGTGTCCCTCTGACCTCAGTATGTCCAGCTGTCCTATGCACTCATGGCCTTGCTTTGGTTTCCTGTCCTCTACAATAGACAATGCACTTAAGTGTCGCCTCTTCCTCTTTACCCTAAGCATTTATGCATTTTATGGCTTTGGCCATTATGTCTGTTAATTCTTGGTTTCCTGTTCCCTCCAGCCTGTGGCCCTTCACTCATGTCTGCTAATCTTTGGTTTCCTGTTCTTTCCAGAATGGCAAATGCACTCAAGTGTCGCCTTCTCCTCTTGTGGTCTAATGTACACCTGTCAATGCTCAATAGTGTCATATCTGTCTCTATATGTAACAATAACTACCACATAAGTAAGTAAGTATGATTTTACTTTACAGAGGCAGCATCTCTCATCCTCATATGATCAGTCTGACAGCCCGTTGATAACAGGCCCACTGCCTGTAGTGGTGAGACGTACAGGACCGCTGTACACACCCGCCTGGTAGTAGAGATTATTCTGAAAGATGTAGATTTGCCAAAATAACAGTGCCTATGTTAGTCAATGTGAATACAACATACACTAATTAATATACAGTAGTAGAGGATCCACTGAACCATGGGCCAAAAAATAGCATTTCTTTGGCTGCATTTGGGCCGTTGTGTCACGACTTCCACCGAAGGTGTCTCCCCTGCCTGTTCGGGCGGCGCTCGGCGGTCGTCATCGCCGGTCTACTAGCTGCCACTGATCCCCTTTTCCTTTTCTGTTTGTTATGTCTTATTGGTTACACCTGTTTCTTGTTTGAGTTTTGTTTCAGGGCTATTTAACTTTTACTTGGTACTCATCCCGGATCCGGGAGCACCCCCCACAGTAAAAAAGCTGACTAGCATAGCCTAGCATAGCGTCACAAGTAAATACTAGCATCTAAATATCATTAAATCACAAGTCCAAGACACCAGATGAAAGATACAGATCTTGTGAATCCAGCCATCATTTCTGATTTTTAAAATGTTTTACAGGGAAGACACAATATGTAAATCTATTAGCTAACCACGATAGCAAAAGACAACTTTTTTTCCCACCATTTTTTTCCTGCATGGGCAGCTATCACAATTTCGACCAAATAAAGATATAAATAGCCACTAACCAAGAAACAACTTCATAAGATGACAGTCTGATAACATATTTATTGTATAGCATATGTTTTGTTCGAAAAATTTCAGGTATAAATCATAGTTTACCATTGCAGCCACCATCACAACTCTCACCAAAGCAACTAGAATAACTACAGAGACCAACGTGAATTACCTAAATACTCATCATAAAACATTTATGAAAAATACACAGCGTACTGTGAAAGACAAATGAAAGACAAAGATCTTGTGAATCCAGCCAATATTTCAGATTTTTTAAGTGTTTTACAGCGAAAACACAATATAGCATTATATTAGCTTATTACAATAGCGAACCACACAACAGCATTGATTCAAGCCAACAATAGCGATAACGAATAAACCAGCAAAAGATATAAATTTTTTCACTAACCTTCTCAAACTTCTTCAGATGACAGTCCTATAACATCATATTACACAATACATATAGAGTTTGTTCGAAAATGTGCATATTTAGCGGCACAAATCGTGGTTATACAATGAGAAAAGTAGCCAAGCTGCCAACAATATGTCAGAAGAAATCTTGGGAGAGGCACCTAATCTAATCAGTAACTAATCATAAACTTGACAAAAAAATACAGGTTGGACAGCAAATGAAAGATACATTAGTTCTTAATGCAACCGCTGTGTTAGATTTTTAAAATTAACGTTACTACGACATACAGCGTGCGTTAAAGCCAGACTGCATCGAAATCAATGGCGGAATAGGAGTTTTACATTTTTCAACAGAACAACGAATTAACATCATAAATAGTTCTTACTTTTTGATGAGCTTCCATCAGAATCTTGGGCAAGTTGTCCTTTGTCCAAAAGAATCGTTGCTCGGTTGTAGATTGTCGCCTTCAACTTTGGAATTAGCTGTAAACATTAGCCATGTGGCGAAGACGTGCCCAACTCACTATTGCGCAGCACAAAGAAAATTTCGAAAATCGCAATATACTCACATAAACTGAAATAACTCGGTTTAAAATAACTACGTTATGATGTTTCTAACACCTATATCGAATAAAATCAGAGCCGGATATATCTAAGGGCTATAACGGGAGCTTTCTAGAACGCCATCCTGAGGTCTGCCTTGCGTCATGGCGAACGAAGGAAAGAGAGGACATCACGTTCCGAGCCTATTTATAAGGCCTCAGATCTGCCTAGCAACTCCATTCCAATTCTCACTATTTGCTGACATCCAGGGGAAGGCGTATGCAGTGCATCTCAACCAATAGAAGACAGGCAAATTAATAAACCGACCTCAGAACAGCCTGCATGATTTCAGACTTCTCACTTCCTCACAGGAAAATTGCTCCAACTCGAGTTCTGTTTAACTCACAGATATAATTCAAACGGTTTTAGAAACTAGAGTGTTTTCTATCCAATAGTAATAATAATATGCATATTGTACGAGCAAGAATTGAGTACGAGGCAGTTTAATTTGGGAACGAATTTTTTACAAGGTGCAAATAGCACCCCCTATTGACAATTAAGGTCAATATCACCACAATATCTATGAGGACAAGAAAGGAACAGCAGCACATAGACACTTAAATAAAGTATTGTTGTCTACACGCTTAGAAAAAATTGTTCCAAAAGAGTTCTTCAGCTGTCCCCATAGGAGAGCCCTTTTTGGTTCCAGGTAAACCCATTTTTGGTCCCAGGTAGAACCTTTTGGGGTTCCATGTAGAACCCTCTGTGGAAAGGGTTCTTCAAAGGGTTCTGCTATGGGGACAGCCGAAGAACCCTTTTAGGTTCTAGAGGGTACCTTTTTTTCTAAGAGTGTATAGATCTATGCACATGGCTAGCGTACAGACCTTTGGAGACAGATTTGAGCAGAAACGTGACTTTAACATGAAAAACACAAGACTAGACAGTAATAACTGAATTGTATACCTCCTGAGGAAATCGATCCTGGATAGTTCTCCTGTATGACTTTTCAATTCAGACAGATGGATGATTCCTATGTACAGTATTTAATAAACAATACTATTGAATTGAAGAATTAAAATGTGTGTAAAGTGACTTTACCATGTCAGAGGGCATGTTTTGCTGAGTGGTGGCGATCATCTTTGCAATAGTTGTCAATAAATCTATATATTCCTAATCTGGACTCCGATTTCATAATCCTGGCTCAGATTACGGAACACTGAAAATCCAACCTCTGTGGCTGGAGCCTCTCTCTTTCTGTCTCTATTTCTCCTTCTTTTTCTCTCTCTAGCTCTCTCTCTCTTTCTTTCTTTCTCTCTCTTTGCTTTCACACTGTATTATGTCACAAGCAGGGTGCAGCATGAGTGGGTTAGCAGCTGTATTTGATATCATTATCAGTCTTGGAAATAAATAGATTACATAATAAAGCAACACCAAATTGATTAATTTGTTTATATATCACGTGATTCAGCCCATATACCACAATTCATATGCATATTTCTCTCACACTTAAATAGTCATTTCCATTAATACCCACATTAAAAAATACTATAGTTTACTATAGTATAAATTCTGTAGTAATACTATAGTTAAAAAACTGGCAGTGTTTTTGCGGACTGTAGTATACTATAGTATTAACTACAGTGTTTTCAGATATTACTATAGTATACTATAGTAGTATACTACAGTCCGAACGGATAGTTCAGAGCTTCTGCTCTTTTCTGTAACCTGTATTGAACACAATATATGGTCTATACTTTGCATGTAGGTTTCTAACTTATGGGTGGCACAATTTGGGATAAGGGGAAGGACAATGGGCAAGGCATGCAAATTAATTACTGTAGTATTACTACAGTTAAAAAACTTTTTGTGGACTGTAGTGTTTTTGTGAACATTACTGTAATATTTACTGTAGGGTTTTTGTGGACTGTAGTATACTGTAGTGTTTACTATAGTATTCTACAATATACTACACCATTTTATAGTTAATAATACACATTATCAAGAGATACTACAGTGTGTAGTATAGTATTCAACAGTATACTACAGTTTACTACAATAGTATGTACTGTAGTATTCTATAGCAAACAAAGGTATTTTTTCATGTGGGCACCTTCCATTTATGTATTTTTTTAAACATTTGGAATAATTTAGAACTAATTTTCATGTGTCACACCTGCATGGTAAAAAATAGACATGTACAGTGTTTGAGTACAGTATTTAAACAGCATTTGAGTTGAATTTCTGAAATACAGCGACTCCTATCATCCCTAGTCAAAGTAACATGTACAGTCTTCTACATTATACACATTTACGTACACATGAGTGAGTGCATAAGATAAATATCTGTAGGAAGACCTCTCTCTCTCTGTCTCTCTCCACCCTCTGTCTCTCTCTCCACCCTCTGTCTCTCTCTCCACCCTCTGTCTCTCTCTCCACCCTCTGTCTCTCTCTCCACCCTCTGTCTCTCTCTTTCTAAGTATGGATATGGCATGATGCAACACTCCTGCTCCATGAATACCTGGGGGGTCCCACTGCTTCATCAAGCCCCCTCCCACACACTCTCTCTTATGCACACACAGACACAAACATTGATACTGACTGGCTGTACATCCAGGAGCCTGAGAGGCAGAGAGAGCGGCAAGTTTTCTATCTGAGTTACAACAAGAGGAGAGCGGCAAGTTGCATACATTTTTTTATGCAGCACCACCACCATCCCTCCTGTACTTTCTCCAGTCCTGGATGAAAGCTAGAGACTGTGTGGGACTCACAGAGGAGGATGAGTTCTGCGGAGGAGAGAAAGGACCATGACATGCACTGTGAGAAGGCGGTGGCCCTCATCATTGACCTCTGTCTGGACGACAGCCCACTGTTGCAGCCCAACACCTGCCAGGACTTCATCACACTGCTGGCCACCAACCCAAACTCTGCATGGTCAGGTATGCTCCACTGCCCAACAGCCTCCCTCTGGTCACCACTGTTTGTTTGTGTTGTGAGTGACTGGGAGCACATGTGTTCTGTTAAAAATGCTAACTTCTATGTTTGTGTGTTGTGAATGACTGGGGTCACATGATGTGTTGAACATGCTAACTGCTATGTTTTTTGTAGTGGTCCAGTACAGGTAATTTATCATTCCTGCCAGATAGGATATTTATTTATTTAACCTTTATTTACCTGGCAAATAAGTTAAGAACAAATTCTTATTTACAATGAGGGCCTAGACACAGTGGGTTAACTGCCTTGTTCAGGGGCAGAACAACAGAGTTTTACCTTGTCAGCTCGGGGATTTGATCTAGCAACCTTTCGGATACTGAACAACACTCTAACCACTACGCTACCTGCCGCCCCAAAATATGGTGGGCTTGGTTGGCTAATTGAGCAAGTGTACTTTCTTAGACTTAAGTACTTATTTCTGTAACATGGCAGGAAAGAAAATAAATATGTCGGTTGCTAGGGTGATTTATTTAAAGAAAATGCAAAGTTGTTGAAATCAAAAAGATAGATGCCTTGAATGATAGGCTTTGTTCCTGGAATGAAAAGAGAAAAAAAAAAATAATTCAGGGTGGTGGCAGAAAATATGTGGATTGATAGATCATGTATTCCCCAGGGAAATAGATAACATAAAATATAATTTTAGCTGATGAAATATGTTTTTTTCTATTATTGTGTTAACTATTGGCTCTCAATAGGACTCCCTTGTCATACTGTTGAACATTCCTCGATTGCAGATGCAGTTTTGAGGACAGCAACCCCTGTTAGTCAAAGGAAAAATGCTATTTTCCTCTACCATATTCTCATCCCACTTGAGTGAGGGAGGTCATCTGGAAATCCTCTCTGTGCCATAATTGTATCCTGTATCATACAAGAAGATGTTTCCCTGAACTAAGCTTTGGGCCATTTTCTCCTTACAACACACTTATCCTCCTATTCAACTCAAGGAAGCCTTTAATGATGTGCCAGCCAAGGGGAAACTGACTGACTGACACTACCCCATTAGTCATCATAGGGGTGGCCTTGCCTTTCCCTTTGCAAAGTATCACACAGTATTACTTCACATTGGTCTCCAGTTCCACACACACAGACATCCACTGTCACTCTCTTCTCTCTTTCTGTCAGGTGTGGGCTCCATAGCTCTGCTCCGTCTTTACATTTTAGTCATTTCGCAGACACTCTTATCCAAAGTTACTTACAGGAGCAATTAGGGTTAAGTGCCTTGCTCAAGGGCATATTGACAGATTTTCCCCACTAGTCGGCTCGGGGATTCAAACCAGAGACCTTTCAGTTACTGGCCCAACACTCTTAACCGCTAGGCTACCTGCCGTCTTAACCGTGGGGTTTATTGGCAGGTAATTGAAGTGGCATTAGCTCACACTGATTGTGCTCCAATTAAAGAGCTGTGCTGTGTCTGTCAGAGGGAGCGCCCGCAGCTCGGCCAGGAAGAGACCAGTGTGCACCAGTCCACAGGCAGTAATACCACATGAATAGAAGACTGCCACTGCGTAGAAGTGAAGACTGCCCTGCAGAGCGCTGTACACCGGCTACCAAAAACCAAAGGTCACAGATTTGGAGTGACAGGTTGGGTGACCGTTTGTGCTGAGGCGAATGTCAGAGTTGGATGTGGATGAGTTTCTCGAAACCAAACTGGCTGCTTTGGTTTGTTCTGCCTTTCAGACACACACACACACACACACACACACACACACACACACGGGAGGGGAGTGTAGTTGGTAGTAGAAAGGTTAACAATAACAATGATTATTTGGTGGTTGTTGTAACTCATAGTGAGGTGTTAGTATAGGTAGTTGTTTTAGCTCATTGTGTAGTGTTAGTATAGGTACTGTAGTTGTTGTAGCTCACAGTGTAGTGTTAGTATAGGTAGTTGTTGTAGCTCATTGTGTAGTGTTAGTATAGATAGTTGTTGTAGCTCATAGTGTAGTGTTAGTATACAGATGAAGTCAGAAGTTTATATACACTTAGGTTGGAGTCATTAAAACTCGTTTTTCAACCACTCCACAAATTTCTTGTTAACAAACTATAGTTTTGGCAAGTCGAGTAGGACATACAAGATGCACATGACACAAGTAATTTTTCAAACAATTGTTTAGAGACAGAGGTAGGTATAGGTAATGTAGTCATTGTAGCTCATTGTGTAGTGTTAGTACAGGTACTGTAGTTGTTGTGGCTCATTGTGTAGTGTTAGTATAGGTAGTAGTTGTTGCTCATAGTGTAATGTTAGTATAGGTGCTGTAGTTGTTGTAGCTCATTGTGTAGTGTTAGTATAGGTAATGTAGTTGTTGTAGCTCATTGTGTAGTGTTAGTATAGGTACTGTAGTTGTTGTAGCTCATAGTATAGTGTTAGTATAGGTACTGTAGTTGTTGTAGCTCATTGTGTAGTGTTAGTATATGTAGTTCTTGTTGCTCATAGTGTGGTGTTAGTATAGGTACTGTAGTTGTTGTAGCTCATTGTGTAGTGTTAGTATAGGTACTGTACTTACTGTAGCTCATAGTGTAGTGTTAGTATAGGTACTGTAGTTGTTGTAGCTCATTGTGTAGTATTTGTATAGGTAGTTGTTGTAGCTCATAGTGTAGTGTTAGTATAGGTAGTTGTTGTAGCTCATAGTGTAGTGTTAGTATAGGTAGTTGTTGTAGCTCATAGTGTAGTGTTAGTATAGGTACTGTAGTTGTTGTAACGCATTGTGTAGTGTTAGTATAGGTAGTTGTTGTAGCTAATAGTGTAGTTAGAATATGTACTGTAGTTGTTGTATTTCATTGTGTAGTGTTAGTATAGGTAGTAGTTGTTGCTCATAGTGTAGTGTTAGTATAGGTACTGTAGTTGTTGTGGCTCATTGTGTAGTGTCAGTATAGGTAGTTGTTGTGGCTCATTGTGTAGTGTTAGTATAGGTATTGTAGTCGCTGTAGCTCATTGTGTAGTGTTAGTATAGGGACTGTAGTTGTTGTTGCTCATAGTGTAGTGTTAGTATAGGGACTGTAGTTGTTGTAGCTCATTGTGTAGTGTCAGTATAGGTACTGTAGTTGTTGTCGCTCATAGTATAGTGTTAGTATAGGTACTGTAGTTGTTGTAGCTCATTGTGTAGTGTTAGTATAGGTACGGTAGTTGTTGTAGCTCATTGTTTAGTATTAGTATAGGTAGTTGTTGTAGCTCATGGTGTAGTGTTAGTATAGGTACTGAAGTTGGTGTAACTCATCGTGTAGTGTTAGTATAGGTAGTTGTTGTAGCTCATAGTGTAGTGTTAGTATAGGTAGTTGTTGTAGCTCATGGTGTAGTGTTAGTATAGGTACTGTAGTTGTTGTTGCTCATTGTGTAGTATTAGTATAGGTAGTTGTTGTATCTCATAGTGTAGTGTTAGTATAGGTAGTTGTTGTGGCTCATCGTGTAGTGTTAGTAAAGGTAGTTGTTGTAGCTCATATTGTAGTGTTAGTATAGGTAGTTGTTGTAGCTCATCGTGTAGTGTTAGCATAGAGGTAGTTGTTGTATCTCATGGTGTAGTGTTGGTATAGGTACTGTAGTTGTTGTAACTCATAGTGTAGTGTTAGTATAGCTAGTAGTTGTTGCTCACAGTGTAGTGTTAGTATAGGTACTGTGGTTGTTGTAGCTCATTGTGTAGTGTTAGTATAGGTACTGTAGTTGTTGTGGCTCATTGTGTAGTGTTAGTATAGGTGCTGTAGTTGTTGTCGCTCATAGTATAGTGTTAGTATCGCTACTGTAGTTCTTGTAGCTCATGGTGTAGTGTTAGAATATGTAGTTGTTGTCGCTCATTGTTTAGTATTAGTATAGGTAGATGTTGTAGCTCATAGTGTAGTGTTAGTATAGGTACTGTAGTTGTTGTAGCTCATTATGTAGTGTTAGTATAGGTAGTTGTTGTTGCTCATAGTGTAGTGTTAGTATAGGTGCTGTAGTTGTTGTAGCTATTTGTGTAGTGTTTGTATAGGTACTGTAGTTGTTGTAGCTCATTCTGTAGTGTTAGTATAGGTACTGTAGTTGCTGTAGCTCATAGTGTAGTGTTTGTATAGGAACTGTAGTTGTTGTAGCTCATTCTTTAGTATTAGTATAGGTAGTTGTTGTAGCTCATGGTGTAGTGTTAGTATAGGTACTGAAGTTGGTGTAGCTCATCGTGTAGTGTTAGTATAGGTAGTTGTAGCTCATAGTGTAGTATTAGTATAGGTAGTTGTTGTAGCTCATGGTGTAGTGTTAGTATAGGTACTGAAGTTGGTGTAGCTCATCGTGTAGTGTTAGTATAGGTAGTTGTTGTAGCTCATAGTGTAGTGTTAGTATAGGTAGTTGTTGTAGCTCATGGTGTAGTGTTAGTATAGATACTGTAGTTGTTGTAGCTCATTATGTAGTGTCAGTATAGGTAGTTGTTGTGGCTCATAGTGTAGTGTTAGTATAGGTACTGTGGTTGTTGTAGCTCATTGTGTAGTGTTAGTATAGGTACTGTGGTTGTTGTAGCTCATTGTGTAGTGTTAGTATAGGTACTGTAGTTGTTGTGGCTCATTGTGTAGTGTTAGTATAGGTACTGTAGTTGTTGTGGCTCATTGTGTAGTGTTAGTATAGGTGCTGTAGTTGTTGTAGCTCATTGTGTAGTGTTAGTATAGGTACTGTAGTTGTTGTAGCTCATTGTGTAGTGTTAGTATAGGTACTGTAGTTGCTGTAGCTCATAGTGTAGTGTTAGTATAGGAACTGTAGTTGTTGTAGCTCATTTGTGAAGTATTAGTATAGGTAGTTAATGTATCTCATAGTGTAGTTGAAAGATTAGTGGAATCTGTGTGGGTAGCTGGACAGGTAGGATGACTGACAGTAAAGGTGAACAGGTGGTCACGTGTCAGGTGACAGAAGAATGGATGACACTGAGGCAGGAATTCCTTTAACCATAAAGTGGTATATTTACTGAGTAGTCTGTGCTGCATAAAAGGAAACAAAATAACATGTATACAATCAAATTCATAATCACAAAGATCAAATCATAACAATCGTTCATTATTAACACAATTAGGGAATTCAACAATCCAGTTCATTAAGAAGTCAATAGTAATCACCCGTAAGTCATTTAGGCTCTTAACTATTTATCATAAATCATGAAATAAATACAAACAGTGAATGGTCATTCAATCTATAAATCATGAAATAAATACAAACAGTGAATGGTCATTCAATCTATAATCTCCTTTAGTTTGATATCAAAGTCGATCAGTTAGCAAACAATGACGTTTCTCATTTCACCCTTTCAATTGTCTTCATGTGTACATGTAATTAATTTAATTACATATTAACCATATCGATTGCATAATTGGCCTATGAGGATCCGTATGGCCGCGATCATTTACAATTCACAATATGTTTGAAGTGTGCACTCCAAGCCGCGCTCCGCGATAATAACTACAAACAATAACTGATGGCCCACTCTCCCGATCGCAACAGATAGTTCAGATGAAAGGTAACAGAGTCGGTAGACTTACGTGGATTCATGGACGCACAGAACTTCTCAAGCAGACGGAGTTAAGGAAGAGAAAGCAGCGAGATCAGGCGAAGGCTTTTTCCTCCTTTTATGTGGATGAGATCTGTCGGTCATTGCCACCTGACCTAATTAAAGCGCTCTGGCCCAGCTGTGTAAGTGGCCATGAATTAAAGGATTATTCCACCAACTCCATGGGCCTTTTCTACAGTAGTGTTAGTATAGGTAGTTGTTGTAGCTCATAGTGTGTAGTTGTTGTTGCTCAAAGTGTAGAGTTAGTATAGGTAGTTGTTGTAGCTAATTGTGTAGTGTTAGACTATGTACTGTAGTTGTTGTATCTCATTGTGTAGTGTTAGTATAGGTACTGTAGTTGTTGTAGCTCATCGTGTAGTGTTAGTATATGTAGTTGTTGTAGCTCATAGTGTAGTGTTAGTATAGATAGTTGCTGTAGCTCATTGTGTAGTGTTAGTATAGGTAGTTGTTCTAGCTCATAGTGTAGTATTAGTATAGGTAGTTGTTGTATCTCATGGTGTAGTGTCAATATAGGTACTGTAGTTGTTGTAGCTCATTGTTTAGTATTAGTATAGGTAGTTGTGGTATCTCATAGTGTATTGTAAGTATAGGTAGTTCTTGTAGCTCATTGTGTAGTGTTAGTATAGGAAGATGTTGTAGCTCATTGTGTAGTGTTAGTATATGTAGTTGTTGTAGCTCATTGTGTGGTGTTAGTATAGGTACTGTAGTTGTTGTAGCTCATAGTGTAGTGTTAGTATAGGTAGTTGTTGTGGCTCAAAGTGTAGTGTTAGTATAGGTGCTGTAGTTGTTTTAGCTCATTGTGTAGTGTTAGTATAGGTACTGTAGTTGCTGTAGCTCATAGTGTAGTGTTAGTATAGGTACTGTAGTTGTTGTAGCTCATAGTGTAGTGTTAGTATAGGTAGTTGTTGTGGCTCAAAGTGTAGTGTTAGTATAGGTGCTGTAGTTGTTTTAGCTCATTGTGTAGTGTTAGTATAGGTACATTGTTGTAGCTCATAGTGTAGTGTTAGTATAGGTACTGTAGTTGTTGTAGCTCATAGTGTAGTGTTAGTATAGGTAATTGTTGTAGCTCATTGTGTAGTGTTAGTATAGGTAGTTGTTGTAGCTTATTTTGTAGTGTTAGTAAAGGTAGTTGTTGTAATTCATAGTGTAGTGTTAGTATAGGTAGTTGTTGTAGCTCATTGTGTAGTGTTAGTGTAGGTAGTTCTTGTAGCTCATAGTGTAATGTTAGTATAGGTAGTTGTTGTAGCTCATCGTGTAGTGTTAGCATAGATGTAGTTGTTGTATCTCATGGTGTAGTGTTAGTATAGGTACTGTAGTTGTTGTAGCTCAATTTGTAGTGTTAGTATAGGTCGTTTTTGTGGCTCAATGTGTGGTGTTAGTATAGGTACTGTAATTGTTGTAGCTCATAGTGTAGTGTTAGTATGGGTACTGTAGTTGTTGTAGCTAATTGTGTAGTGTTAGAATAGGTACTGTAGTTGTTGTAGCTCATGGTGTAGTGTTAGTATAGGTACTGTAGTTGTTGTAGCTCATTGTGTAGTGTTAGTATAGGTAGTAGTTGTTGCTCAGAGTGTAGTGTTAGTATAGGTGCTGTAGTTGTTGTAGCTCATTATGTAGTGTTAGTATAGGTACTGTAGTTGTTGTAGCTCATTGTGTAGTGTTTGTATAGGTACTGTAGTTGCTGTAGCTCATAGTGTAGTGTTAGTATAGGTAGATGTTGTAGCTCATAGTGTAGTGTTAGTATAGGTAGTTGTTGTAGCTCATAGTGTAGTGTTAGTATAGGTACTGAAGTTGGTGTAGCTCATCGTGTAGTGTTAGTATAGGTAGTTGTTGTAGCTATTTGTGTAGTGTTCGTATAGGTACTGTAGTTGTTGTAGCTCATTCTGTAGTATTAGTATAGGTTGTTGTTGTAGCTCATGGTGTAGTGTTAGTATAGGTACTGAAGTTGGTGTAGCTCATCGTGTAGTGTTAGTATACGTAGTTGTTGTAGCTATTTGTGTAGTGTTCGTATAGGTACTGTAGTTCTTGTAGCTCATTCTGTAGTGTTAGTATACGTAGTTGTTGTAGCTATTTGTGTAGTGTTCGTATAGGTACTGTAGTTGTTGTAGCTCATTCTGTAGTATTAGTATAGGTTGTTGTTGTAGCTCATGGTGTAGTGTTAGTATAGGTACTGAAGTTGGTGTAGCTCATCGTGTAGTGTTAGTATAGGTAGTTGTTGTAGCTCATAGTGTAGTGTTAGTATAGGTAGTTGTTGTAGCTCATGGTGTAGTGTTAGTATAGGTACTGTAGTTGTTGTTGCTCATTGTGTAGTATTAGTATAGGTAGTTGTTGTATCTCATAGTGTAGTGTTAGTAAAGGTAGTTGTTGTAGCTCATCGTGTAGTGTTAGCATAGATGTAGTTGTTGTATCTCATGGTGTAGTGTTAGTATAGGTACTGTAGTTGTTGTAGCTCAATTTGTAGTGTTAGTATTGGTACTGTAGTTGTTGTAGCTAATTGTGTAGTGTTAGAATAGGTACTGTAGTTGTTGTAGCTCATGGTGTAGTGTTAGTATAGGTACTGTAGTTGTTGTAGCTCATTGTGTAGTGTTAGTATAGGTAGTAGTTGTTGCTCATTGTGTAGTGTTAGTATAGGTGCTGTAGTTGTTGTAGCTCAATTTGTAGTGTTAGTATAGGTCGTTTTTGTGGCTCAATGTGTGGTGTTAGTATAGGTACTGTACTTGTTGTAGCTCATAGTGTAGTGTTAGTATTGGTACTGTAGTTGTTGTAGCTAATTGTGTAGTGTTAGAATAGGTACTGTAGTTGTTGTAGCTCATGGTGTAGTGTTAGTATAGGTACTGTAGTTGTTGTAGCTCATTGTGTAGTGTTAGTATAGGTAGTAGTTGTTGCTCATAGTGTAGTGTTAGTATAGGTGCTGTAGTTGTTGTAGCTCATTGTGTAGTGTTAATATAGGTACTGTAGTTGCTGTAGCTCATAGTGTAGTGTTAGTATAGGTAGTTGTTGTATCTCATGGTGTAGTGTTAGTATAGGTAGATGTTGTAGCTCATAGTGTTGTGTTTGTATAGGTAGATGTTGTAGCTCATAGTGTTGTGTTTGTATAGGTAGTTGTTGTAGCTCATAGTGTAGTGTTAGCATAGGTAGTTGTTGTATCTCATGGTGTAGTGTTAGTATAGATATTGTAGTTGTTGTAGCTCATTGTGTAGTGTTAGTATAGGTAGTTGTTGTAGCTCATATTGTAGTGTTAGTATACGTAGTTGTTGTAGCTATTTGTGTAGTGTTCGTATAGGTACTGTAGTTGTTGTAGATCATTCTGTAGTGTTTGTATAGGAACTGTAGTTGTTGTAGCTCATTCTTTAGTATTAGTATAGGTAGTTGTTGTAGCTCATGGTGTAGTGTTAGTATAGGTACTGAAGTTGGTGTAGCTCATCGTGTAGTGTTAGTATAGGTAGTTGTTGTAGCTCATAGTGTAGTGTTAGTATAGGTTGTTGTTGTAGCTCATGGTGTAGTGTTAGTATAGGTACTGTAGTTGTTGTTGCTCATTGTGTAGTATTAGTATAGGTAGTTGTTGTATCTCATAGTGTAGTGTTAGTATAGGTAGTTGTTGTAGCTCATCGTGTAGTGTTAGTAAAGGTAGTTGTTGTAGCTCATATTGTAGTGTTAGTATAGGTAGTTGTTGTAGCTCATCGTGTAGTGTTAGCATAGAGGTAGTTGTTGTATCTCATGGTGTAGTGTTAGTATAGGTACTGTAGTTGTAACTCATAGTGTAGTGTTAGTATAGGTAGTTGTTGTAGCTCATGGTGTAGTGTTAGAATAGGTAGATGTTGTAGCTCATAGTGTTGTGTTTGTATAGGTAGTTGTTGTAGCTCATAGTGTAGTGTTAGCATAGGTAGTTGTTGTATCTCATGGTGTAGTGTTAGTATAGATATTTTGTTATTGTTGTAGCTCATTGTGTAGTGTTAGTATAGGTAGATGTTGTAGCTCATAGTGTTGTGTTTGTATAGGTAGTTGTTGTAGCTCATAGTGTAGTGTTAGCATAGGTAGTTGTTGTATCTCATGGTGTAGTGTTAGTATAGATATTGTAGTTGTTGTAGCTCATTGTGTAGTGTTAGTATAGGTAGTTGTTGAAGCTCATATTGTAGTGTTCGTATAGGTACTGTAGTTGTTGTAGATCATTCTGTAGTGTTAGTATAGGTACTGTAGTTGCTGTAGCACATAGTGTAGTGTTTGTATAGGAACTGTAGTTGTTGTAGCTCATTCTTTAGTATTAGTATAGGTAGTTGTTGTAGCTACTGGTGTAGTGTTAGTATAGGTACTGAAGTTGGTGTAGCTCATCGTGTAGTGTTAGTATAGGTAGTTGTTGTAGCTCATAGTGTAGTGTTAGTATAGGTTGTTGTTGTAGCTCATGGTGTAGTGTTAGTATAGGTGCTGTAGTTGTTGTTGCTCATTGTATAGTATTAGTATAGGTAGTTGTTGTATCTCATAGTGTAGTGTTAGTATAGGTAGTTGTTGTAGCTCATCGTGTAGTGTTAGTAAAGGTAGTTGTTGTAGCTCATATTGTAGTGTTAGTATAGGTAGTTGTTGTAGCTCATCGTGTAGTGTTAGCATAGAGGTAGTTGTTGTATCTCATGGTGTAGTGTTAGTATAGGTACTGTAGTTGTAACTCATAGTGTAGTGTTAGTATAGGTAGTTGTTGTAACTCATTGTGTAGTGTTAGTATAGGTAGTTGTTGTTGCTCAAAGTGTAGTGTTAGTATAGGTAGTTGTTGTAGCTAATTGTGTAGTGTTAGACTATGTACTGTAGTTGTTGTATCTCATTGTGTAGTGTTAGTATAGGTAGTAGTTGTTTTTCACAGTGTAGTGTTAGTATAGGTACTGTGGTTGTTGTAGCTCATTGTGTAGTGTTAGTATAGGTACTGTAGTTGTTGTGGCTCATTGTGTAGTGTTAGTATAGGTGCTGTAGTTGTTGTAGCTCAATTTGTAGTGTTAGTATAGGTAGTTTTTGTGGCTCAATGTGTGGTGTTAGTATAGGTACTGTAATTGTTGTAGCTCATAGTGTAGTGTTAGTATTGGTACTGTAGTTGTTGTAGCTAATTGTGTAGTGTTAGAATAGGTACTGTAGTTGTTGTAGCTCATGGTGTAGTGTTAGTATAGGTACTGTAGTTGTTGTAGCTCATTGTGTAGTGTTAGTATAGGTAGTAGTTGTTGCTCATAGTGTAGTGTTAGTATAGGTGCTGTAGTTGTTGTAGCTCATTGTGTAGTGTTAGTATAGGTACTGTAGTTGCTGTAGCTCATAGTGTAGTGTTAGTATAGGTAGTTGTTGTATCTCATGGTGTAGTGTTAGTATAGGTAGATGTTGTAGCTCATAGTGTTGTGTTTGTATAGGTAGTTGTTGTAGCTAGTGTAGTGTTAGCATAGGTAGTTGTTGTATCTCATGGTGTAGTGTTAGTATAGATATTGTAGTTGTTGTAGCTCATTGTGTAGTGTTAGTATAGGTAGTTGTTGTAGCTCATATTGTAGTGTTAGTATACGTAGTTGTTGTAGCTATTTGTGTTGTGTTCGTATAGGTACTGTAGTTGTTGTAGATCATTCTGTAGTGTTAATATAGGTACTGTAGTTGCTGTAGCACATAGTGTAGTGTTTGTATAGGAACTGTAGTTGTTGTAGCTCATTCTTTAGTATTAGTATAGGTAGTTGTTGTAGCTCATGGTGTAGTGTTAGTATAGGTACTGAAGTTGGTGTAGCTCATCGTGTAGTGTTAGTATAGGTAGTTGTTGTAGCTCATAGTGTAGTGTTAGTATAGGTTGTTGTTGTAGCTCATGGTGTAGTGTTAGTATAGGTACTGTAGTTGTTGTAGCTCATTGTGTAGTGTTAGTATAGGTAGTAGTTGTTGCTCATAGTGTAGTGTTAGTATAGGTGCTGTAGTTGTTGTAGCTCATTGTGTAGTGTTAGTATAGGTACTGTAGTTGCTGTAGCTCATAGTGTAGTGTTAGTATAGGTAGTTGTTGTAGCTCATGGTGTAGTGTTAGTATAGGTATTGTAGTTGTTGTAACTCATTGTGTAGTGTTAGTATAGGTAGTTGTTGTTGCTCAAAGTGTAGTGTTAGTATAGGTAGTTGTTGTAGCTAATTGTGTAGTGTTAGACTATGTACTGTAGTTGTTGTATCTCATTGTGTAGTGTTAGTATAGGTAGTAGTTGTTTTTCACAGTGTAGTGTTAGTATAGGTACTGTGGTTGTTGTAGCTCATTGTGTAGTGTTAGTATAGGTACTGTAGTTGTTGTGGCTCATTGTGTAGTGTTAGTATAGGTGCTGTAGTTGTTGTCGCTCATTGTGTAGTATTAGTATAGGTAGTTGTTGTAGCTCATAGTGTAGTGTTAGTATAGGTAGTAGTTGTTTTTCACAGTGTAGTGTTAGTATAGGTACTGTGGTTGTTGTAGCTCATTGTGTAGTGTTAGTATAGGTACTGTAGTTGTTGTGGCTCATTGTGTAGTGTTAGTATAGGTGCTGTAGTTGTTGTCGCTCATTGTGTAGTATTAGTATAGGTAGTTGTTGTATCTCATAGTGTAGTGTTAGTAAAGGTAGTTGTTGTAGCTCATCGTGTAGTGTTAGTAAAGGTAGTTGTTGTAGCTCATATTGTAGTGTTAGTATAGGTAGTTGTTGTAGCTCATCGTGTAGTGTTAGCATAGAGGTAGTTGTTGTATCTCATGGTGTATTGTTAGTATAGGTACTGTAGTTGTAACTCATAGTGTAGTGTTAGTATAGGTAGTTGTTGTAGCTCATGGTGTAGTGTTAGTGTAGGTATTGTAGTTGTTGTAACTCATTGTGTAGTGTTAGTATAGGTAGTTGTTGTTGCTCAAAGTGTAGTGTTAGTATAGGTAGTTGTTGTAGCTCATCGTGTAGTGTTAGTATAGGTAGTTGTTGTAGCTCATAGTGTAGTGTTAGTATAGGTAATTGTTGTAGCTCATTGTGTAGTGTTAGTATAGGTAGTTGTTGTAGCTTATTTTGTAGTGTTAGTATAGGTAGTTGTTGTAATTCATAGTGTAGTGTTAGTATAGATATTGTAGTTGTTGTAGCTCATATTGTAGTGTTAGTATAGGTAGATGTTGTAGCTCATCGTGTAGTGTTAGCATAGAGGTAGTTGTTGTATCTCATGGTGTAGTGTTAGTATAGGTACTGTAGTTGTAACTCATAGTGTAGTGTTAGTATAGGTAGTTGTTGTAGCTCATGGTGTAGTGTTAGAATAGGTAGATGTTGTAGCTCATAGTGTTGTGTTTGTATAGGTAGTTGTTGTAGCTCATAGTGTTGTGTTTGTATAGGTAGTTGTTGTAGCTCATAGTGTAGTGTTAGCATAGGTAGTTGTTGTATCTCATGGTGTAGTGTTAGTATAGATATTGTAGTTGTTGTAGCTCATTGTGTAGTGTTAGTATAGGTAGATGTTGTAGCTCATAGTGTTGTGTTTGTATAGGTAGTTGTTGTAGCTCATAGTGTAGTGTTAGCATAGGTAGTTGTTGTATCTCATGGTGTAGTGTTAGTATAGATATTGTAGTTGTTGTAGCTCATTGTGTAGTGTTAGTATAGGTAGTTGTTGAAGCTCATATTGTAGTGTTCGTATAGGTACTGTAGTTGTTGTAGATCATTCTGTAGTGTTAGTATAGGTACTGTAGTTGCTGTAGCACATAGTGTAGTGTTTGTATAGGAACTGTAGTTGTTGTAGCTCATTCTTTAGTATTAGTATAGGTAGTTGTTGTAGCTACTGGTGTAGTGTTAGTATAGGTACTGAAGTTGGTGTAGCTCATCGTGTAGTGTTAGTATAGGTAGTTGTTGTAGCTCATAGTGTAGTGTTAGTATAGGTTGTTGTTGTAGCTCATGGTGTAGTGTTAGTATAGGTGCTGTAGTTGTTTTTGCTCATTGTGTAGTATTAGTATAGGTAGTTGTTGTATCGCAGAGTGTAGTGTTAGTATAGGTAGTTGTTGTAGCTCATCGTGTAGTGTTAGTAAAGGTAGTTGTTGTAGCTCATATTGTAGTGTTAGTATAGGTAGTTGTTGTAGCTCATCGTGTAGTGTTAGCTTAGAGGTAGTTGTTGTATCTCATGGTGTAGTGTTAGTATAGGTACTGTAGTTGTAACTCATAGTGTAGTGTTAGTATAGGTAGTTGTTGTAACTCATTGTGTAGTGTTAGTATAGGTAGTTGTTGTTGCTCAAAGTGTAGTGTTAGTATAGGTAGTTGTTGTAGCTAATTGTGTAGTGTTAGACTATGTACTGTAGTTGTTGTATCTCATTGTGTAGTGTTAGTATAGGTAGTAGTTGTTTTTCACAGTGTAGTGTTAGTATAGGTACTGTGGTTGTTGTAGCTCATTGTGTAGTGTTAGTATAGGTACTGTAGTTGTTGTGGCTCATTGTGTAGTGTTAGTATAGGTGCTGTAGTTGTTGTAGCTCAATTTGTAGTGTTAGTATAGGTAGTTTTTGTGGCTCAATGTGTGGTGTTAGTATAGGTACTGTAATTGTTGTAGCTCATAGTGTAGTGTTAGTATTGGTACTGTAGTTGTTGTAGCTAATTGTGTAGTGTTAGAATAGGTACTGTAGTTGTTGTAGCTCATGGTGTAGTGTTAGTATAGGTACTGTAGTTGTTGTAGCTCATTGTGTAGTGTTAGTATAGGTAGTAGTTGTTGTAGCTCATTGTGTAGTGTTAGTATAGGTAGTAGTTGTTGTAGCTCATTGTGTAGTGTTAGTATAGGTACTGTAGTTGCTGTAGCTCATAGTGTAGTGTTAGTATAGGTAGTTGTTGTATCTCATGGTGTAGTGTTAGTATAGGTAGATGTTGTAGCTCATAGTGTTGTGTTTGTATAGGTAGTTGTTGTAGCTAGTGTAGTGTTAGCATAGGTAGTTGTTGTATCTCATGGTGTAGTGTTAGTATAGATATTGTAGTTGTTGTAGCTCATTGTGTAGTGTTAGTATAGGTAGTTGTTGTAGCTCATATTGTAGTGTTAGTATACGTAGTTGTTGTAGCTATTTGTGTTGTGTTCGTATAGGTACTGTAGTTGTTGTAGATCATTCTGTAGTGTTAATATAGGTACTGTAGTTGCTGTAGCACATAGTGTAGTGTTTGTATAGGAACTGTAGTTGTTGTAGCTCATTCTTTAGTATTAGTATAGGTAGTTGTTGTAGCTCATGGTGTAGTGTTAGTATAGGTACTGAAGTTGGTGTAGCTCATCGTGTAGTGTTAGTATAGGTAGTTGTTGTAGCTCATAGTGTAGTGTTAGTATAGGTTGTTGTTGTAGCTCATGGTGTAGTGTTAGTATAGGTACTGTAGTTGTTGTAGCTCATTGTGTAGTGTTAGTATAGGTAGTAGTTGTTGCTCATAGTGTAGTGTTAGTATAGGTGCTGTAGTTGTTGTAGCTCATTGTGTAGTGTTAGTATAGGTACTGTAGTTGCTGTAGCTCATAGTGTAGTGTTAGTATAGGTAGTTGTTGTAGCTCATGGTGTAGTGTTAGTATAGGTATTGTAGTTGTTGTAACTCATTGTGTAGTGTTAGTATAGGTAGTTGTTGTTGCTCAAAGTGTAGTGTTAGTATAGGTAGTTGTTGTAGCTAATTGTGTAGTGTTAGACTATGTACTGTAGTTGTTGTATCTCATTGTGTAGTGTTAGTATAGGTAGTAGTTGTTTTTCACAGTGTAGTGTTAGTATAGGTACTGTGGTTGTTGTAGCTCATTGTGTAGTGTTAGTATAGGTACTGTAGTTGTTGTGGCTCATTGTGTAGTGTTAGTATAGGTGCTGTAGTTGTTGTCGCTCATTGTGTAGTATTAGTATAGGTAGTTGTTGTAGCTCATAGTGTAGTGTTAGTATAGGTAGTAGTTGTTTTTCACAGTGTAGTGTTAGTATAGGTACTGTGGTTGTTGTAGCTCATTGTGTAGTGTTAGTATAGGTACTGTAGTTGTTGTGGCTCATTGTGTAGTGTTAGTATAGGTGCTGTAGTTGTTGTCGCTCATTGTGTAGTATTAGTATAGGTAGTTGTTGTATCTCATAGTGTAGTGTTAGTAAAGGTAGTTGTTGTAGCTCATCGTGTAGTGTTAGTAAAGGTAGTTGTTGTAGCTCATATTGTAGTGTTAGTATAGGTAGTTGTTGTAGCTCATCGTGTAGTGTTAGCATAGAGGTAGTTGTTGTATCTCATGGTGTATTGTTAGTATAGGTACTGTAGTTGTAACTCATAGTGTAGTGTTAGTATAGGTAGTTGTTGTAGCTCATGGTGTAGTGTTAGTGTAGGTATTGTAGTTGTTGTAACTCATTGTGTAGTGTTAGTATAGGTAGTTGTTGTTGCTCAAAGTGTAGTGTTAGTATAGGTAGTTGTTGTAGCTCATCGTGTAGTGTTAGTATAGGTAGTTGTTGTAGCTCATAGTGTAGTGTTAGTATAGGTAATTGTTGTAGCTCATTGTGTAGTGTTAGTATAGGTAGTTGTTGTAGCTTATTTTGTAGTGTTAGTATAGGTAGTTGTTGTAATTCATAGTGTAGTGTTAGTATAGATATTGTAGTTGTTGTAGCTCATATTGTAGTGTTAGTATAGGTAGATGTTGTAGCTCATCGTGTAGTGTTAGCATAGAGGTAGTTGTTGTATCTCATGGTGTAGTGTTAGTATAGGTACTGTAGTTGTAACTCATAGTGTAGTGTTAGTATAGGTAGTTGTTGTAGCTCATGGTGTAGTGTTAGAATAGGTAGATGTTGTAGCTCATAGTGTTGTGTTTGTATAGGTAGTTGTTGTAGCTCATAGTGTTGTGTTTGTATAGGTAGTTGTTGTAGCTCATAGTGTAGTGTTAGCATAGGTAGTTGTTGTATCTCATGGTGTAGTGTTAGTATAGATATTGTAGTTGTTGTAGCTCATTGTGTAGTGTTAGTATAGGTAGATGTTGTAGCTCATAGTGTTGTGTTTGTATAGGTAGTTGTTGTAGCTCATAGTGTAGTGTTAGCATAGGTAGTTGTTGTATCTCATGGTGTAGTGTTAGTATAGATATTGTAGTTGTTGTAGCTCATTGTGTAGTGTTAGTATAGGTAGTTGTTGAAGCTCATATTGTAGTGTTCGTATAGGTACTGTAGTTGTTGTAGATCATTCTGTAGTGTTAGTATAGGTACTGTAGTTGCTGTAGCACATAGTGTAGTGTTTGTATAGGAACTGTAGTTGTTGTAGCTCATTCTTTAGTATTAGTATAGGTAGTTGTTGTAGCTACTGGTGTAGTGTTAGTATAGGTACTGAAGTTGGTGTAGCTCATCGTGTAGTGTTAGTATAGGTAGTTGTTGTAGCTCATAGTGTAGTGTTAGTATAGGTTGTTGTTGTAGCTCATGGTGTAGTGTTAGTATAGGTGCTGTAGTTGTTGTTGCTCATTGTGTAGTATTAGTATAGGTAGTTGTTGTATCTCATAGTGTAGTGTTAGTAAAGGTAGTTGTTGTAGCTCATATTGTAGTGTTAGTATAGGTAGTTGTTGTAGCTCATCGTGTAGTGTTAGCATAGAGGTAGTTGTTGTATCTCATGGTGTAGTGTTAGTATAGGTACTGTAGTTGTAACTCATAGTGTAGTGTTAGTATAGGTAGTTGTTGTAACTCATTGTGTAGTGTTAGTATAGGTAGTTGTTGTTGCTCAAAGTGTAGTGTTAGTATAGGTAGTTGTTGTAGCTAATTGTGTAGTGTTAGACTATGTACTGTAGTTGTTGTATCTCATTGTGTAGTGTTAGTATAGGTAGTAGTTGTTTTTCACAGTGTAGTGTTAGTATAGGTACTGTGGTTGTTGTAGCTCATTGTGTAGTGTTAGTATAGGTACTGTAGTTGTTGTGGCTCATTGTGTAGTGTTAGTATAGGTGCTGTAGTTGTTGTAGCTCAATTTGTAGTGTTAGTATAGGTAGTTTTTGTGGCTCAATGTGTGGTGTTAGTATAGGTACTGTAATTGTTGTAGCTCATAGTGTAGTGTTAATATTGGTACTGTAGTTGTTGTAGCTAATTGTGTAGTGTTAGAATAGGTACTGTAGTTGTTGTAGCTCATGGTGTAGTGTTAGTATAGGTACTGTAGTTGTTGTAGCTCATTGTGTAGTGTTAGTATAGGTAGTAGTTGTTGCTCATAGTGTAGTGTTAGTATAGGTGCTGTAGTTGTTGTAGCTCATTGTGTAGTGTTAGTATAGGTACTGTAGTTGCTGTAGCTCATAGTGTAGTGTTAGTATAGGTAGTTGTTGTATCTCATGGTGTAGTGTTAGTATAGGTAGATGTTGTAGCTCATAGTGTTGTGTTTGTATAGGTAGTTGTTGTAGCTAGTGTAGTGTTAGCATAGGTAGTTGTTGTATCTCATGGTGTAGTGTTAGTATAGATATTGTAGTTGTTGTAGCTCATTGTGTAGTGTTAGTATACGTAGTTGTTGTAGCTATTTGTGTTGTGTTCGTATAGGTACTGTAGTTGTTGTAGATCATTCTGTAGTGTTAATATAGGTACTGTAGTTGCTGTAGCACATAGTGTAGTGTTTGTATAGGAACTGTAGTTGTTGTAGCTCATTCTTTAGTATTAGTATAGGTAGTTGTTGTAGCTCATGGTGTAGTGTTAGTATAGGTACTGAAGTTGGTGTAGCTCATGGTGTAGTGTTAGTATAGGTACTGAAGTTGTTGTAGCTCATAGTGTAGTGTTAGTATAGGTTGTTGTTGTAGCTCATGGTGTAGTGTTAGTATAGGTACTGTAGTTGTTGTAGCTCATTGTGTAGTGTTAGTATAGGTAGTAGTTGTTGCTCATAGTGTAGTGTTAGTATAGGTGCTGTAGTTGTTGTAGCTCATTGTGTAGTGTTAGTATAGGTACTGTAGTTGCTGTAGCTCATAGTGTAGTGTTAGTATAGGTAGTTGTTGTAGCTCATGGTGTAGTGTTAGTATAGGTATTGTAGTTGTTGTAACTCATTGTGTAGTGTTAGTATAGGTAGTTGTTGTTGCTCAAAGTGTAGTGTTAGTATAGGTAGTTGTTGTAGCTAATTGTGTAGTGTTAGACTATGTACTGTAGTTGTTGTATCTCATTGTGTAGTGTTAGTATAGGTAGTAGTTGTTTTTCACAGTGTAGTGTTAGTATAGGTACTGTGGTTGTTGTAGCTCATTGTGTAGTGTTAGTATAGGTACTGTAGTTGTTGTGGCTCATTGTGTAGTGTTAGTATAGGTGCTGTAGTTGTTGTCGCTCATTGTGTAGTATTAGTATAGGTAGTTGTTGTAGCTCATAGTGTAGTGTTAGTATAGGTTGTTGTTGTAGCTCATGGTGTAGTGTTAGTATAGGTACTGTAGTTGTTGTTGCTCATTGTGTAGTATTAGTATAGGTAGTTGTTGTATCTCATAGTGTAGTGTTAGTAAAGGTAGTTGTTGTAGCTCATCGTGTAGTGTTAGTAAAGGTAGTTGTTGTAGCTCATATTGTAGTGTTAGTATAGGTAGTTGTTGTAGCTCATCGTGTAGTGTTAGCATAGAGGTAGTTGTTGTATCTCATGGTGTAGTGTTAGTATAGGTACTGTAGTTGTAACTCATAGTGTAGTGTTAGTATAGGTAGTTGTTGTAGCTCATGGTGTAGTGTTAGTGTAGGTATTTTAGTTGTTGTAACTCATTGTGTAGTGTTAGTATAGGTAGTTGTTGTTGCTCAAAGTGTAGTGTTAGTATAGGTAGTTGTTGTAGCTCATCGTGTAGTGTTAGTATAGGTAGTTGTTGTAGCTCATAGTGTAGTGTTAGTATAGGTAATTGTTGTAGCTCATTGTGTAGTGTTAGTATAGGTAGTTGTTGTAGCTTATTTTGTAGTGTTAGTATAGGTAGTTGTTGTAATTCATAGTGTAGTGTTAGTATAGATATTGTAGTTGTTGTAGCTCATATTGTAGTGTTAGTATAGGTAGATGTTGTAGCTCATCGTGTAGTGTTAGCATAGAGGTAGTTGTTGTATCTCATGGTGTAGTGTTAGTATAGGTACTGTAGTTGTAACTCATAGTGTAGTGTTAGTATAGGTAGTTGTTGTAGCTCATGGTGTAGTGTTAGAATAGGTAGATGTTGTAGCTCATAGTGTTGTGTTTGTATAGGTAGTTGTTGTAGCTCATAGTGTAGTGTTAGCATAGGTAGTTGTTGTATCTCATGGTGTAGTGTTAGTATAGATATTGTAGTTGTTGTAGCTCATTGTGTAGTGTTAGTATAGGTAGATGTTGTAGCTCATAGTGTTGTGTTTGTATAGGTAGTTGTTGTAGCTCATAGTGTAGTGTTAGCATAGGTAGTTGTTGTATCTCATGGTGTAGTGTTAGTATAGATATTGTAGTTGTTGTAGCTCATTGTGTAGTGTTAGTATAGGTAGTTGTTGAAGCTCATATTGTAGTGTTCGTATAGGTACTGTAGTTGTTGTAGATCATTCTGTAGTGTTAGTATAGGTACTGTAGTTGCTGTAGCACATAGTGTAGTGTTTGTATAGGAACTGTAGTTGTTGTAGCTCATTCTTTAGTATTAGTATAGGTAGTTGTTGTAGCTACTGGTGTAGTGTTAGTATAGGTACTGAAGTTGGTGTAGCTCATCGTGTAGTGTTAGTATAGGTAGTTGTTGTAGCTCATAGTGTAGTGTTAGTATAGGTTGTTGTTGTAGCTCATGGTGTAGTGTTAGTATAGGTGCTGTAGTTGTTGTTGCTCATTGTGTAGTATTAGTATAGGTAGTTGTTGTATCTCATAGTGTAGTGTTAGTATAGGTAGTTGTTGTAGCTCATCGTGTAGTGTTAGTAAAGGTAGTTGTTGTAGCTCATATTGTAGTGTTAGTATAGGTAGTTGTTGTAGCTCATCGTGTAGTGTTAGCATAGAGGTAGTTGTTGTATCTCATGGTGTAGTGTTAGTATAGGTACTGTAGTTGTAACTCATAGTGTAGTGTTAGTATAGGTAGTTGTTGTAACTCATTGTGTAGTGTTAGTATAGGTAGTTGTTGTTGCTCAAAGTGTAGTGTTAGTATAGGTAGTTGTTGTAGCTAATTGTGTAGTGTTAGACTATGTACTGTAGTTGTTGTATCTCATTGTGTAGTGTTAGTATAGGTAGTAGTTGTTTTTCACAGTGTAGTGTTAGTATAGGTACTGTGGTTGTTGTAGCTCATTGTGTAGTGTTAGTATAGGTACTGTAGTTGTTGTGGCTCATTGTGTAGTGTTAGTATAGGTGCTGTAGTTGTTGTAGCTCAATTTGTAGTGTTAGTATAGGTAGTTTTTGTGGCTCAATGTGTGGTGTTAGTATAGGTACTGTAATTGTTGTAGCTCATAGTGTAGTGTTAGTATTGGTACTGTAGTTGTTGTAGCTAATTGTGTAGTGTTAGAATAGGTACTGTAGTTGTTGTAGCTCATGGTGTAGTGTTAGTATAGGTACTGTAGTTGTTGTAGCTCATTGTGTAGTGTTAGTATAGGTAGTAGTTGTTGCTCATAGTGTAGTGTTAGTATAGGTGCTGTAGTTGTTGTAGCTCATTGTGTAGTGTTAGTATAGGTACTGTAGTTGCTGTAGCTCATAGTGTAGTGTTAGTATAGGTAGTTGTTGTATCTCATGGTGTAGTGTTAGTATAGGTAGATGTTGTAGCTCATAGTGTTGTGTTTGTATAGGTAGTTGTTGTAGCTAGTGTAGTGTTAGCATAGGTAGTTGTTGTATCTCATGGTGTAGTGTTAGTATAGATATTGTAGTTGTTGTAGCTCATTGTGTAGTGTTAGTATAGGTAGTTGTTGTAGCTCATATTGTAGTGTTAGTATACGTAGTTGTTGTAGCTATTTGTGTTGTGTTCGTATAGGTACTGTAGTTGTTGTAGATCATTCTGTAGTGTTAATATAGGTACTGTAGTTGCTGTAGCACATAGTGTAGTGTTTGTATAGGAACTGTAGTTGTTGTAGCTCATTCTTTAGTATTAGTATAGGTAGTTGTTGTAGCTCATGGTGTAGTGTTAGTATAGGTACTGAAGTTGGTGTAGCTCATCGTGTAGTGTTAGTATAGGTAGTTGTTGTAGCTCATAGTGTAGTGTTAGTATAGGTTGTTGTTGTAGCTCATGGTGTAGTGTTAGTATAGGTACTGTAGTTGTTGTAGCTCATTGTGTAGTGTTAGTATAGGTAGTAGTTGTTGCTCATAGTGTAGTGTTAGTATAGGTGCTGTAGTTGTTGTAGCTCATTGTGTAGTGTTAGTATAGGTACTGTAGTTGCTGTAGCTCATAGTGTAGTGTTAGTATAGGTAGTTGTTGTAGCTCATGGTGTAGTGTTAGTATAGGTATTGTAGTTGTTGTAACTCATTGTGTAGTGTTAGTATAGGTAGTTGTTGTTGCTCAAAGTGTAGTGTTAGTATAGGTAGTTGTTGTAGCTAATTGTGTAGTGTTAGACTATGTACTGTAGTTGTTGTATCTCATTGTGTAGTGTTAGTATAGGTAGTAGTTGTTTTTCACAGTGTAGTGTTAGTATAGGTACTGTGGTTGTTGTAGCTCATTGTGTAGTGTTAGTATAGGTACTGTAGTTGTTGTGGCTCATTGTGTAGTGTTAGTATAGGTGCTGTAGTTGTTGTCGCTCATTGTGTAGTATTAGTATAGGTAGTTGTTGTAGCTCATAGTGTAGTGTTAGTATAGGTTGTTGTTGTAGCTCATGGTGTAGTGTTAGTATAGGTACTGTAGTTGTTGTTGCTCATTGTGTAGTATTAGTATAGGTAGTTGTTGTATCTCATAGTGTAGTGTTAGTAAAGGTAGTTGTTGTAGCTCATCGTGTAGTGTTAGTAAAGGTAGTTGTTGTAGCTCATATTGTAGTGTTAGTATAGGTAGTTGTTGTAGCTCATCGTGTAGTGTTAGCATAGAGGTAGTTGTTGTATCTCATGGTGTAGTGTTAGTATAGGTACTGTAGTTGTAACTCATAGTGTAGTGTTAGTATAGGTAGTTGTTGTTGCTCAAAGTGTAGTGTTAGTATAGGTAGTTGTTGTAGCTCATCGTGTAGTGTTAGTATAGGTAGTTGTTGTAGCTCATAGTGTAGTGTTAGTATAGGTAATTGTTGTAGCTCATTGTGTAGTGTTAGTATAGGTAGTTGTTGTAGCTTATTTTGTAGTGTTAGTAAAGGTAGTTGTTGTAATTCATAGTGTAGTGTTAGTATAGGTAGTTGTTGTAGCTCATCGTGTAGTGTTAGTGTAGGTAGTTCTTGTAGCTCATAGTGTAATGTTAGTATAGGTAGTTGTTGTAGCTCATCGTGTAGTGTTAGCATAGATGTAGTTGTTGTATCTCATGGTGTAGTGTTAGTATAGGTACTGTAGTTGTTGTAGCTCAATTTGTAGTGTTAGTATAGGTCGTTTTTGTGGCTCAATGTGTGGTGTTAGTATAGGTACTGTAATTGTTGTAGCTCATAGTGTAGTGTTAGTATGGGTACTGTAGTTGTTGTAGCTAATTGTGTAGTGTTAGAATAGGTACTGTAGTTGTTGTAGCTCATTGTGTAGTGTTAGTATAGGTAGTAGTTGTTGCTCATAGTGTAGTGTTAGTATAGGTGCTGTAGTTATTGTAGCTCATTGTGTAGTGTTAGTATAGGTACTGTAGTTGCTGTAGCTCATAGTGTAGTGTTAGTACAGGTAGTTGTTGTATCTCATGGTGTAGTGTTAGTATAGGTAGATGTTGTAACTCATAGTGTTGTGTTTGTATAGGTAGTTGTTGTAGCTCATAGTGTAGTGTTAGCATAGGTAGTTGTTGTATCTCATGGTGTAGTGTTAGTATAGATATTGTAGTTGTTGTAGCTCATTGTGTAGTGTTAGTATATGTAGTTGTTGTAGCTATTTGTGTAGTGTTCGTATAGGTACTGTAGTTGTTGTAGATCATTCTGTAGTGTTAGTATAGGTACTGTAGTTGCTGTAGCACATAGTGTAGTGTTTGTATAGGAACTGTAGTTGTTGTAGCTCATTCTTTAGTGTTAGTATAGGTAGTTGTTGTAGCTCATGGTGTAGTGTTAGTATAGGTACTGAAGTTGGTGTAGCTCATCGTGTAGTGTTAGTATAGGTAGTTGTTGTAGCTCATAATGTAGTGTTAGTATAGGTTGTTGTTGTAGCTCATGGTGTAGTGTTAGTATAGGTACTGTAGTTGTTGTTGCTCATTGTGTAGTATTAGTATAGGTACTGTAGTTGTAACTCATAGTGTAGTGTTAGTATAGGTAGTTGTTGTAGCTCATGGTGTAGTGTTAGTATAGGTATTGTAGTTTTTGTAACTCATTGTGTAGTGTTAGTATAGGTAGTTGTTGTTGCTCAAAGTGTAGTGTTAGTATAGGTAGTTGTTGTAGCTAATTGTGTAGTGTTAGACTATGTACTGTAGTTGTTGTAGCTCATGGTGTAGTGTTAGTATAGGTATTGTAGTTTTTGTAACTCATTGTGTAGTGTTAGTATAGGTAGTTGTTGTTGCTCAAAGTGTAGTGTTAGTATAGGTAGTTGTTGTAGCTAATTGTGTAGTGTTAGACTATGTACTGTAGTTGTTGTATCTCATTGTGTAGTGTTAGTATAGGTAGTAGTGGTTGCTCAGAGTGTAGTGTTAGTATAGGTGCTGTAGTTGTTGTAGCTCATTATGTAGTGTTAGTATAGGTACTGTAGTTGTTGTAGCTCATTGTGTAGTGTTTGTATAGGTACTGTAGTTGCTGTAGCTCATAGTGTAGTGTTAGTATAGGTAGTTGTTGTATCTCATGGTGTAGTGTTAGTATAGGTAGATGTTGTAGCTCATAGTGTAGTGTTAGTATAGGTAGTTGTTGTAGCTCATAGTGTAGTGTTAGCATAGGTAGTTGATGTATCTCATGGTGTAGTGTTAGTATAGATATTGTAGTTGTTGTAGCTATTTGTGTAGTGTTCGTATAGGTACTGTAGTTGTTGTAGCTCATTATGTAGTGTTAGTATAGGTAGTTGTTGTGGCTCATAGTGTAGTGTTAGTATAGTTGCTGTAGTTGTTGTAGCTCATTGTGTAGTGTTAGTATATGTACTGTAGTTGTTGTAGCTCATTGTGTAGTTTTAGTATAGGTACTGTAGTTGCTGTAGCTCATAGTGTAGTGTTAGTATAGGTAGTTGTTGTAGCTCATAGTGTAGTGTTAGTATAGGTACTGTAGTTGTTGTAGCTCATTATGTAGTGTTAGTATAGGTAGTTGTTGTAGCTTATTTTGTAGTGTTAGTAAAGGTAGTTGTTGTAGCTATTTGTGTAGTGTTAGTATAGGTATTGTAGTTGTTGTAACTCATTGTGTAGTGTTAGTATAGGTAGTTGTTGTAGCTAATTGTGTAGTGTTAGACTATGTACTGTAGTTGTTGTATCTCATTGTGTAGTGTTAGTATAGGTAGTAGTTGTTTTTCACAGTGTAGTGTTAGTATAGGTAGTTGTTGTAGCTCATAGTGTAGTGTTAGTATAGGTTGTTGTTGTAGCTCATGGTGTAGTGTTAGTATAGGTGCTGTAGTTGTTGTTGCTCATTGTGTAGTATTAGTATAGGTAGTTGTTGTATCTCATAGTGTAGTGTTAGTATAGGTAGTTGTTGTAGCTCATCGTGTAGTGTTAGTAAAGGTAGTTGTTGTAGCTCATATTGTAGTGTTAGTATAGGTAGTTGTTGTAGCTCATCGTGTAGTGTTAGCATAGAGGTAGTTGTTGTATCTCATGGTGTAGTGTTAGTATAGGTACTGTAGTTGTAACTCATAGTGTAGTGTTAGTATAGGTAGTTGTTGTAACTCATTGTGTAGTGTTAGTATAGGTAGTTGTTGTTGCTCAAAGTGTAGTGTTAGTATAGGTAGTTGTTGTAGCTAATTGTGTAGTGTTAGACTATGTACTGTAGTTGTTGTATCTCATTGTGTAGTGTTAGTATAGGTAGTAGTTGTTTTTCACAGTGTAGTGTTAGTATAGGTACTGTGGTTGTTGTAGCTCATTGTGTAGTGTTAGTATAGGTACTGTAGTTGTTGTGGCTCATTGTGTAGTGTTAGTATAGGTGCTGTAGTTGTTGTAGCTCAATTTGTAGTGTTAGTATAGGTAGTTTTTGTGGCTCAATGTGTGGTGTTAGTATAGGTACTGTAATTGTTGTAGCTCATAGTGTAGTGTTAGTATTGGTACTGTAGTTGTTGTAGCTAATTGTGTAGTGTTAGAATAGGTACTGTAGTTGTTGTAGCTCATGGTGTAGTGTTAGTATAGGTACTGTAGTTGTTGTAGCTCATTGTGTAGTGTTAGTATAGGTAGTAGTTGTTGCTCATAGTGTAGTGTTAGTATAGGTGCTGTAGTTGTTGTAGCTCATTGTGTAGTTATAGTATAGGTACTGTAGTTGCTGTAGCTCATAGTGTAGTGTTAGTATAGGTAGTTGTTGTATCTCATGGT
This sequence comes from Salvelinus alpinus, assembly GCF_045679555.1. NCBI lineage: Eukaryota > Metazoa > Chordata > Actinopteri > Salmoniformes > Salmonidae > Salvelinus > Salvelinus alpinus. The sequence continues at coordinate 33,864,207 of NC_092097.1, read as the reverse complement.
GTAGTGTTAGTATAGGTAGATGTTGTAGCTCATAGTGTTGTGTTTGTATAGGTAGTTGTTGTAGCTAGTGTAGTGTTAGCATAGGTAGTTGTTGTATCTCATGGTGTAGTGTTAGTATAGATATTGTAGTTGTTGTAGCTCATTGTGTAGTGTTAGTATAGGTAGTTGTTGTAGCTCATATTGTAGTGTTAGTATACGTAGTTGTTGTAGCTATTTGTGTTGTGTTCGTATAGGTACTGTAGTTGTTGTAGATCATTCTGTAGTGTTAATATAGGTACTGTAGTTGCTGTAGCACATAGTGTAGTGTTTGTATAGGAACTGTAGTTGTTGTAGCTCATTCTTTAGTATTAGTATAGGTAGTTGTTGTAGCTCATGGTGTAGTGTTAGTATAGGTACTGAAGTTGGTGTAGCTCATCGTGTAGTGTTAGTATAGGTAGTTGTTGTAGCTCATAGTGTAGTGTTAGTATAGGTTGTTGTTGTAGCTCATGGTGTAGTGTTAGTATAGGTACTGTAGTTGTTGTAGCTCATTGTGTAGTGTTAGTATAGGTAGTAGTTGTTGCTCATAGTGTAGTGTTAGTATAGGTGCTGTAGTTGTTGTAGCTCATTGTGTAGTGTTAGTATAGGTACTGTAGTTGCTGTAGCTCATAGTGTAGTGTTAGTATAGGTAGTTGTTGTAGCTCATGGTGTAGTGTTAGTATAGGTATTGTAGTTGTTGTAACTCATTGTGTAGTGTTAGTATAGGTAGTTGTTGTTGCTCAAAGTGTAGTGTTAGTATAGGTAGTTGTTGTAGCTAATTGTGTAGTGTTAGACTATGTACTGTAGTTGTTGTATCTCATTGTGTAGTGTTAGTATAGGTAGTAGTTGTTTTTCACAGTGTAGTGTTAGTATAGGTACTGTGGTTGTTGTAGCTCATTGTGTAGTGTTAGTATAGGTACTGTAGTTGTTGTGGCTCATTGTGTAGTGTTAGTATAGGTGCTGTAGTTGTTGTCGCTCATTGTGTAGTATTAGTATAGGTAGTTGTTGTAGCTCATAGTGTAGTGTTAGTATAGGTTGTTGTTGTAGCTCATGGTGTAGTGTTAGTATAGGTACTGTAGTTGTTGTTGCTCATTGTGTAGTATTAGTATAGGTAGTTGTTGTATCTCATAGTGTAGTGTTAGTAAAGGTAGTTGTTGTAGCTCATCGTGTAGTGTTAGTAAAGGTAGTTGTTGTAGCTCATATTGTAGTGTTAGTATAGGTAGTTGTTGTAGCTCATCGTGTAGTGTTAGCATAGAGGTAGTTGTTGTATCTCATGGTGTAGTGTTAGTATAGGTACTGTAGTTGTAACTCATAGTGTAGTGTTAGTATAGGTAGTTGTTGTAGCTCATGGTGTAGTGTTAGTGTAGGTATTGTAGTTGTTGTAACTCATTGTGTAGTGTTAGTATAGGTAGTTGTTGTTGCTCAAAGTGTAGTGTTAGTATAGGTAGTTGTTGTAGCTCATCGTGTAGTGTTAGTATAGGTAGTTGTTGTAGCTCATAGTGTAGTGTTAGTATAGGTAATTGTTGTAGCTCATTGTGTAGTGTTAGTATAGGTAGTTGTTGTAGCTTATTTTGTAGTGTTAGTAAAGGTAGTTGTTGTAATTCATAGTGTAGTGTTAGTATAGGTAGTTGTTGTAGCTCATCGTGTAGTGTTAGTGTAGGTAGTTCTTGTAGCTCATAGTGTAATGTTAGTATAGGTAGTTGTTGTAGCTCATCGTGTAGTGTTAGCATAGATGTAGTTGTTGTATCTCATGGTGTAGTGTTAGTATAGGTACTGTAGTTGTTGTAGCTCAATTTGTAGTGTTAGTATAGGTCGTTTTTGTGGCTCAATGTGTGGTGTTAGTATAGGTACTGTAATTGTTGTAGCTCATAGTGTAGTGTTAGTATGGGTACTGTAGTTGTTGTAGCTCATTGTGTAGTGTTAGAATAGGTACTGTAGTTGTTGTAGCTCATTGTGTAGTGTTAGTATAGGTAGTAGTTGTTGCTCATAGTGTAGTGTTAGTATAGGTGCTGTAGTTATTGTAGCTCATTGTGTAGTGTTAGTATAGGTACTGTAGTTGCTGTAGCTCATAGTGTAGTGTTAGTACAGGTAGTTGTTGTATCTCATGGTGTAGTGTTAGTATAGGTAGATGTTGTAACTCATAGTGTTGTGTTTGTATAGGTAGTTGTTGTAGTTCATAGTGTAGTGTTAGCATAGGTAGTTGTTGTATCTCATGGTGTAGTGTTAGTATAGATATTGTAGTTGTTGTAGCTCATTGTGTAGTGTTAGTATATGTAGTTGTTGTAGCTATTTGTGTAGTGTTCGTATAGGTACTGTAGTTGTTGTAGATCATTCTGTAGTGTTAGTATAGGTACTGTAGTTGCTGTAGCACATAGTGTAGTGTTTGTATAGGAACTGTAGTTGTTGTAGCTCATTCTTTAGTGTTAGTATAGGTAGTTGTTGTAGCTCATGGTGTAGTGTTAGTATAGGTACTGAAGTTGGTGTAGCTCATCGTGTAGTGTTAGTATAGGTAGTTGTTGTAGCTCATAGTGTAGTGTTAGTATAGGTTGTTGTTGTAGCTCATGGTGTAGTGTTAGTATAGGTACTGTAGTTGTTGTTGCTCATTGTGTAGTATTAGTATAGGTACTGTAGTTGTAACTCATAGTGTAGTGTTAGTATAGGTAGTTGTTGTAGCTCATGGTGTAGTGTTAGTATAGGTATTGTAGTTTTTGTAACTCATTGTGTAGTGTTAGTATAGGTAGTTGTTGTTGCTCAAAGTGTAGTGTTAGTATAGGTAGTTGTTGTAGCTAATTGTGTAGTGTTAGACTATGTACTGTAGTTGTTGTAGCTCATGGTGTAGTGTTAGTATAGGTATTGTAGTTTTTGTAACTCATTGTGTAGTGTTAGTATAGGTAGTTGTTGTTGCTCAAAGTGTAGTGTTAGTATAGGTAGTTGTTGTAGCTAATTGTGTAGTGTTAGACTATGTACTGTAGTTGTTGTATCTCATTGTGTAGTGTTAGTATAGGTAGTAGTTGTTTTTCACAGTGTAGTGTTAGTATAGGTACTGTGGTTGTTGTAGCTCATTGTGTAGTGTTAGTATAGGTAATGTAGTTGTTGTGGCTCATTGTGTAGTGTTAGTATAGGTGCTGTAGTTGTTGTCGCTCATAGTATAGTGTTAGTATAGGTAGATGTTGTAGCTCATAGTGTAGTGTTAGTAAAGGTAGTTGTTGTAGCTCATATTGTAGTGTTAGTATAGGTAGTTGTTGTAGCTCATCGTGTAGTGTTAGTATAGGTAGTTGTTGTAGCTCATAGTGTAGTGTTAGTATAGGTAATTGTTGTAGCTCATATTGTAGTGTTAGTATAGGTAGTTGTTGTAGCTCATCGTGTAGTGTTAGTATAGGTAGTTGTTGTAGCTCATAGTGTAGTGTTAGTATAGGTAATTGTTGCAGCTCATCGTGTAGTGTTAGTAAAGGTAGTTGTTGTAGCTCATATTGTAGTGTTAGTATAGGTAGTTGTTGTAGCTCATCGTGTAGTGTTAGCATAGAGGTAGTTGTTGTATCTCTTGGTGTAGTGTTAGTATAGGTACTGTAGTTGTAACTCATAGTGTAGTGTTAGTATAGGTATTGTAGTTGTTGTAACTCATTGTGTAGTGTTAGTATAGGTAGTTGTTGTTGCTCAAAGTGTAGTGTTAGTATAGGTAGTTGTTGTAGCTAATTGTGTAGTGTTAGACTATGTACTGTAGTTGTTGTATCTCATTGTGTAGTGTTAGTATAGGTAGTAGTTGTTATTCACAGTGTAGTGTTAGTATAGGTACTGTGGTTGTTGTAGCTCATTGTGTAGTGTTAGTATAGGTACTGTAGTTGTTGTGGCTAATTGTGTAGTGTTAGTATAGGTAGTAGTGGTTGCTCAGAGTGTAGTGTTAGTAAAGGTAGTTCTTGTAGCTCATAGTGTAATGTTAGTAAAGGTAGTTGTTGTAGCTCATTGTGTAGTGTTAGCATAGATGTAGTTGTTGTATCTCATGGTGTAGTGTTAGTATAGGTACTGTAGTTGTTGTAGCTCAATTTGTAGTGTTAGTATAGGTCGTTTTTGTGGCTCAATGTGTGGTGTTAGTATAGGTACTGTAATTGTTGTAGCTCATAGTGTAGTGTTAGTATGGGTACTGTAGTTGTTGTAGCTAATTGTGTAGTGTTAGAATAGGTACTGTAGTTGTTGTAGCTCATGGTGTAGTGTTAGTATAGGTACTGTAGTTGTTGTAGCTCATTGTGTAGTGTTAGTATAGGTAGTAGTGGTTGCTCAGAGTGTAGTGTTAGTATAGGTTGTTGTTGTAGCTCATGGTGTAGTGTTAGTATAGGTGCTGTAGTTGTTGTTGCTCATTGTGTAGTATTAGTATAGGTAGTTGTTGTATCTCATAGTGTAGTGTTAGTATAGGTAGTTGTTGTAGCTCATCGTGTAGTGTTAGTAAAGGTAGTTGTTGTAGCTCATATTGTAGTGTTAGTATAGGTAGTTGTTGTAGCTCATCGTGTAGTGTTAGCATAGAGGTAGTTGTTGTATCTCATGGTGTAGTGTTAGTATAGGTACTGTAGTTGTAACTCATAGTGTAGTGTTAGTATAGGTAGTTGTTGTAACTCATTGTGTAGTGTTAGTATAGGTAGTTGTTGTTGCTCAAAGTGTAGTGTTAGTATAGGTAGTTGTTGTAGCTAATTGTGTAGTGTTAGACTATGTACTGTAGTTGTTGTATCTCATTGTGTAGTGTTAGTATAGGTAGTAGTTGTTTTTCACAGTGTAGTGTTAGTATAGGTACTGTGGTTGTTGTAGCTCATTGTGTAGTGTTAGTATAGGTACTGTAGTTGTTGTGGCTCATTGTGTAGTGTTAGTATAGGTAGTTTTTGTGGCTCAATGTGTGGTGTTAGTATAGGTACTGTAATTGTTGTAGCTCATAGTGTAGTGTTAGTATTGGTACTGTAGTTGTTGTAGCTAATTGTGTAGTGTTAGAATAGGTACTGTAGTTGTTGTAGCTCATGGTGTAGTGTTAGTATAGGTACTGTAGTTGTTGTAGCTCATTGTGTAGTGTTAGTATAGGTAGTAGTTGTTGCTCATAGTGTAGTGTTAGTATAGGTGCTGTAGTTGTTGTAGCTCATTGTGTAGTGTTAGTATAGGTACTGTAGTTGCTGTAGCTCATAGTGTAGTGTTAGTATAGGTAGTTGTTGTATCTCATGGTGTAGTGTTAGTATAGGTAGATGTTGTAGCTCATAGTGTTGTGTTTGTATAGGTAGTTGTTGTAGCTAGTGTAGTGTTAGCATAGGTAGTTGTTGTATCTCATGGTGTAGTGTTAGTATAGATATTGTAGTTGTTGTAGCTCATTGTGTAGTGTTAGTATAGGTAGTTGTTGTAGCTCATATTGTAGTGTTAGTATACGTAGTTGTTGTAGCTATTTGTGTTGTGTTCGTATAGGTACTGTAGTTGTTGTAGATCATTCTGTAGTGTTAATATAGGTACTGTAGTTGCTGTAGCACATAGTGTAGTGTTTGTATAGGAACTGTAGTTGTTGTAGCTCATTCTTTAGTATTAGTATAGGTAGTTGTTGTAGCTCATGGTGTAGTGTTAGTATAGGTACTGAAGTTGGTGTAGCTCATCGTGTAGTGTTAGTATAGGTAGTTGTTGTAGCTCATAGTGTAGTGTTAGTATAGGTTGTTGTTGTAGCTCATGGTGTAGTGTTAGTATAGGTACTGTAGTTGTTGTAGCTCATTGTGTAGTGTTAGTATAGGTAGTAGTTGTTGCTCATAGTGTAGTGTTAGTATAGGTGCTGTAGTTGTTGTAGCTCATTGTGTAGTGTTAGTATAGGTACTGTAGTTGCTGTAGCTCATAGTGTAGTGTTAGTATAGGTAGTTGTTGTAGCTCATGGTGTAGTGTTAGTATAGGTATTGTAGTTGTTGTAACTCATTGTGTAGTGTTAGTATAGGTAGTTGTTGTTGCTCAAAGTGTAGTGTTAGTATAGGTAGTTGTTGTAGCTAATTGTGTAGTGTTAGACTATGTACTGTAGTTGTTGTATCTCATTGTGTAGTGTTAGTATAGGTAGTAGTTGTTTTTCACAGTGTAGTGTTAGTATAGGTACTGTGGTTGTTGTAGCTCATTGTGTAGTGTTAGTATAGGTACTGTAGTTGTTGTGGCTCATTGTGTAGTGTTAGTATAGGTGCTGTAGTTGTTGTCGCTCATTGTGTAGTATTAGTATAGGTAGTTGTTGTAGCTCATAGTGTAGTGTTAGTATAGGTTGTTGTTGTAGCTCATGGTGTAGTGTTAGTATAGGTACTGTAGTTGTTGTTGCTCATTGTGTAGTATTAGTATAGGTAGTTGTTGTATCTCATAGTGTAGTGTTAGTAAAGGTAGTTGTTGTAGCTCATCGTGTAGTGTTAGTAAAGGTAGTTGTTGTAGCTCATATTGTAGTGTTAGTATAGGTAGTTGTTGTAGCTCATCGTGTAGTGTTAGCATAGAGGTAGTTGTTGTATCTCATGGTGTAGTGTTAGTATAGGTACTGTAGTTGTAACTCATAGTGTAGTGTTAGTATAGGTAGTTGTTGTAGCTCATGGTGTAGTGTTAGTGTAGGTATTGTAGTTGTTGTAACTCATTGTGTAGTGTTAGTATAGGTAGTTGTTGTTGCTCAAAGTGTAGTGTTAGTATAGGTAGTTGTTGTAGCTCATCGTGTAGTGTTAGTATAGGTAGTTGTTGTAGCTCATAGTGTAGTGTTAGTATAGGTAATTGTTGTAGCTCATTGTGTAGTGTTAGTATAGGTAGTTGTTGTAGCTTATTTTGTAGTGTTAGTAAAGGTAGTTGTTGTAATTCATAGTGTAGTGTTAGTATAGGTAGTTGTTGTAGCTCATCGTGTAGTGTTAGTGTAGGTAGTTCTTGTAGCTCATAGTGTAATGTTAGTATAGGTAGTTGTTGTAGCTCATCGTGTAGTGTTAGCATAGATGTAGTTGTTGTATCTCATGGTGTAGTGTTAGTATAGGTACTGTAGTTGTTGTAGCTCAATTTGTAGTGTTAGTATAGGTCGTTTTTGTGGCTCAATGTGTGGTGTTAGTATAGGTACTGTAATTGTTGTAGCTCATAGTGTAGTGTTAGTATGGGTACTGTAGTTGTTGTAGCTAATTGTGTAGTGTTAGAATAGGTACTGTAGTTGTTGTAGCTCATTGTGTAGTGTTAGTATAGGTAGTAGTTGTTGCTCATAGTGTAGTGTTAGTATAGGTGCTGTAGTTATTGTAGCTCATTGTGTAGTGTTAGTATAGGTACTGTAGTTGCTGTAGCTCATAGTGTAGTGTTAGTACAGGTAGTTGTTGTATCTCATGGTGTAGTGTTAGTATAGGTAGATGTTGTAACTCATAGTGTTGTGTTTGTATAGGTAGTTGTTGTAGCTCATAGTGTAGTGTTAGCATAGGTAGTTGTTGTATCTCATGGTGTAGTGTTAGTATAGATATTGTAGTTGTTGTAGCTCATTGTGTAGTGTTAGTATATGTAGTTGTTGTAGCTATTTGTGTAGTGTTCGTATAGGTACTGTAGTTGTTGTAGATCATTCTGTAGTGTTAGTATAGGTACTGTAGTTGCTGTAGCACATAGTGTAGTGTTTGTATAGGAACTGTAGTTGTTGTAGCTCATTCTTTAGTGTTAGTATAGGTAGTTGTTGTAGCTCATGGTGTAGTGTTAGTATAGGTACTGAAGTTGGTGTAGCTCATCGTGTAGTGTTAGTATAGGTAGTTGTTGTAGCTCATAGTGTAGTGTTAGTATAGGTTGTTGTTGTAGCTCATGGTGTAGTGTTAGTATAGGTACTGTAGTTGTTGTTGCTCATTGTGTAGTATTAGTATAGGTACTGTAGTTGTAACTCATAGTGTAGTGTTAGTATAGGTAGTTGTTGTAGCTCATGGTGTAGTGTTAGTATAGGTATTGTAGTTTTTGTAACTCATTGTGTAGTGTTAGTATAGGTAGTTGTTGTTGCTCAAAGTGTAGTGTTAGTATAGGTAGTTGTTGTAGCTAATTGTGTAGTGTTAGACTATGTACTGTAGTTGTTGTAGCTCATGGTGTAGTGTTAGTATAGGTATTGTAGTTTTTGTAACTCATTGTGTAGTGTTAGTATAGGTAGTTGTTGTTGCTCAAAGTGTAGTGTTAGTATAGGTAGTTGTTGTAGCTAATTGTGTAGTGTTAGACTATGTACTGTAGTTGTTGTATCTCATTGTGTAGTGTTAGTATAGGTAGTAGTTGTTTTTCACAGTGTAGTGTTAGTATAGGTACTGTGGTTGTTGTAGCTCATTGTGTAGTGTTAGTATAGGTAATGTAGTTGTTGTGGCTCATTGTGTAGTGTTAGTATAGGTGCTGTAGTTGTTGTCGCTCATAGTATAGTGTTAGTATAGGTAGATGTTGTAGCTCATAGTGTAGTGTTAGTAAAGGTAGTTGTTGTAGCTCATATTGTAGTGTTAGTATAGGTAGTTGTTGTAGCTCATCGTGTAGTGTTAGTATAGGTAGTTGTTGTAGCTCATAGTGTAGTGTTAGTATAGGTAATTGTTGTAGCTCATATTGTAGTGTTAGTATAGGTAGTTGTTGTAGCTCATCGTGTAGTGTTAGTATAGGTAGTTGTTGTAGCTCATAGTGTAGTGTTAGTATAGGTAATTGTTGCAGCTCATCGTGTAGTGTTAGTAAAGGTAGTTGTTGTAGCTCATATTGTAGTGTTAGTATAGGTAGTTGTTGTAGCTCATCGTGTAGTGTTAGCATAGAGGTAGTTGTTGTATCTCTTGGTGTAGTGTTAGTATAGGTACTGTAGTTGTAACTCATAGTGTAGTGTTAGTATAGGTATTGTAGTTGTTGTAACTCATTGTGTAGTGTTAGTATAGGTAGTTGTTGTTGCTCAAAGTGTAGTGTTAGTATAGGTAGTTGTTGTAGCTCATAGTGTAGTGTTAGTATAGGTAATTGTTGCAGCTCATCGTGTAGTGTTAGTAAAGGTAGTTGTTGTAGCTCATATTGTAGTGTTAGTATAGGTAGTTGTTGTAGCTCATCGTGTAGTGTTAGCATAGAGGTAGTTGTTGTATCTCATTGTGTAGTGTTAGTATAGGTAGTAGTTGTTATTCACAGTGTAGTGTTAGTATAGGTACTGTGGTTGTTGTAGCTCATTGTGTAGTGTTAGTATAGGTACTGTAGTTGTTGTGGCTAATTGTGTAGTGTTAGTATAGGTAGTAGTGGTTGCTCAGAGTGTAGTGTTAGTAAAGGTAGTTCTTGTAGCTCATAGTGTAATGTTAGTAAAGGTAGTTGTTGTAGCTCATTGTGTAGTGTTAGCATAGATGTAGTTGTTGTATCTCATGGTGTAGTGTTAGTATAGGTACTGTAGTTGTTGTAGCTCAATTTGTAGTGTTAGTATAGGTCGTTTTTGTGGCTCAATGTGTGGTGTTAGTATAGGTACTGTAATTGTTGTAGCTCATAGTGTAGTGTTAGTATGGGTACTGTAGTTGTTGTAGCTAATTGTGTAGTGTTAGAATAGGTACTGTAGTTGTTGTAGCTCATGGTGTAGTGTTAGTATAGGTACTGTAGTTGTTGTAGCTCATTGTGTAGTGTTAGTATAGGTAGTAGTGGTTGCTCAGAGTGTAGTGTTAGTATAGGTGCTGTAGTTGTTGTAGCTCATTATGTAGTGTTAGTATAGGTACTGTAGTTGTTGTAGCTCATTGTGTAGTGTTTGTATAGGTACTGTAGTTGCTGTAGCTCATAGTGTAGTGTTAGTATAGGTAGTTGTTGTATCTCATGGTGTAGTGTTAGTATAGGTAGATGTTGTAGCTCATAGTGTAGTGTTAGTATAGGTAGTTGTTGTAGCTCATAGTGTAGTGTTAGCATAGGTAGTTGATGTATCTCATGGTGTAGTGTTAGTATAGATATTGTAGTTGTTGTAGCTATTTGTGTAGTGTTCGTATAGGTACTGTAGTTCTTGTAGCTCATTCTGTAGTGTTAGTATACGTAGTTGTTGTAGCTATTTGTGTAGTGTTCGTATAGGTACTGTAGTTGTTGTAGCTCATTCTGTAGTATTAGTATAGGTTGTTGTTGTAGCTCATGGTGTAGTGTTAGTATAGGTACTGAAGTTGGTGTAGCTCATCGTGTAGTGTTAGTATAGGTAGTTGTTGTGGCTCATATGTGTGGTGTTAGTATAGGTACTGTAATTGTTGTAGCTCATGGTGTAGTGTTAGTATAGGTACTGTAGTTGTTGTAGCTCATGGTGTAGTGTTAGTATAGGTACTGTAGTTGTTGTAGCTCATAGTGTAGTGTTAGAATAGGTACGGTAGTTGTTGTCGCTCATCGTGTAGTGTTAGCATCGCTACTGTAGTTCTTGTAGCTCATGGTGTAGTGTTAGAATATGTAGTTGTTGTCGCTCATTGTTTAGTATTAGTATAGGTACGGTAGCTCATAGTTGTAGTGTTAGTATAGGTCGTTGTTGTGGCTCAATTGTGTGGTGTTAGTACTAGGTACTGTAGTTGTTGTAGCTCATAGTGTAGTGTTAGTATAGGTACTGTAGTTGTTGTAGCATCATGGTGTAGTGTTAGTATAGGTACTGTGGTTGTTGTAGCTCATTGTGTAGTGTTAGAATAGGTACTGTAGTTGTTGTCGCTCATAGTGTAGTGTTAGTATAGGTGCTGTAGTTGTTGTAGCTCAATTTGTAGTGTTAGTATAGGTAGTTTTTGTGGCTCAATGTGTGGTGTTAGTATAGGTACTGTAATTGTTGTAGCTCATAGTGTAGTGTTAGTATTGGTACTGTAGTTGTTGTAGCTAATTGTGTAGTGTTAGAATAGGTACTGTAGTTGTTGTAGCTCATGGTGTAGTGTTAGTATAGGTACTGTAGTTGTTGTAGCTCATTGTGTAGTGTTAGTATAGGTAGTAGTTGTTGCTCAGTGTAGTGTTAGTATAGGTGCTGTAGTTGTTGTAGCTCATTGTGTAGTGTTAGTATAGGTACTGTAGTTGCTGTAGCTCATAGTGTAGTGTTAGTATAGGTAGTTGTTGTATCTCATGGTGTAGTGTTAGTATAGGTAGATGTTGTAGCTCATAGTGTTGTGTTTGTATAGGTAGTTGTTGTAGCTAGTGTAGTGTTAGCATAGGTAGTTGTTGTATCTCATGGTGTAGTGTTAGTATAGATATTGTAGTTGTTGTAGCTCATTGTGTAGTGTTAGTATAGGTAGTTGTTGTAGCTCATATTGTAGTGTTAGTATACGTAGTTGTTGTAGCTATTTGTGTTGTGTTCGTATAGGTACTGTAGTTGTTGTAGATCATTCTGTAGTGTTAATATAGGTACTGTAGTTGCTGTAGCACATAGTGTAGTGTTTGTATAGGAACTGTAGTTGTTGTAGCTCATTCTTTAGTATTAGTATAGGTAGTTGTTGTAGCTCATGGTGTAGTGTTAGTATAGGTACTGAAGTTGGTGTAGCTCATCGTGTAGTGTTAGTATAGGTAGTTGTTGTAGCTCATAGTGTAGTGTTAGTATAGGTTGTTGTTGTAGCTCATGGTGTAGTGTTAGTATAGGTACTGTAGTTGTTGTAGCTCATTGTGTAGTGTTAGTATAGGTAGTAGTTGTTGCTCATAGTGTAGTGTTAGTATAGGTGCTGTAGTTGTTGTAGCTCATTGTGTAGTGTTAGTATAGGTACTGTAGTTGCTGTAGCTCATAGTGTAGTGTTAGTATAGGTAGTTGTTGTAGCTCATGGTGTAGTGTTAGTATAGGTATTGTAGTTGTTGTAACTCATTGTGTAGTGTTAGTATAGGTAGTTGTTGTTGCTCAAAGTGTAGTGTTAGTATAGGTAGTTGTTGTAGCTAATTGTGTAGTGTTAGACTATGTACTGTAGTTGTTGTATCTCATTGTGTAGTGTTAGTATAGGTAGTAGTTGTTTTTCACAGTGTAGTGTTAGTATAGGTACTGTGGTTGTTGTAGCTCATTGTGTAGTGTTAGTATAGGTACTGTAGTTGTTGTGGCTCATTGTGTAGTGTTAGTATAGGTGCTGTAGTTGTTGTCGCTCATTGTGTAGTATTAGTATAGGTAGTTGTTGTAGCTCATAGTGTAGTGTTAGTATAGGTTGTTGTTGTAGCTCATGGTGTAGTGTTAGTATAGGTACTGTAGTTGTTGTTGCTCATTGTGTAGTATTAGTATAGGTAGTTGTTGTATCTCATAGTGTAGTGTTAGTAAAGGTAGTTGTTGTAGCTCATCGTGTAGTGTTAGTAAAGGTAGTTGTTGTAGCTCATATTGTAGTGTTAGTATAGGTAGTTGTTGTAGCTCATCGTGTAGTGTTAGCATAGAGGTAGTTGTTGTATCTCATGGTGTAGTGTTAGTATAGGTACTGTAGTTGTAACTCATAGTGTAGTGTTAGTATAGGTAGTTGTTGTAGCTCATGGTGTAGTGTTAGTGTAGGTATTGTAGTTGTTGTAACTCATTGTGTAGTGTTAGTATAGGTAGTTGTTGTTGCTCAAAGTGTAGTGTTAGTATAGGTAGTTGTTGTAGCTCATCGTGTAGTGTTAGTATAGGTAGTTGTTGTAGCTCATAGTGTAGTGTTAGTATAGGTAATTGTTGTAGCTCATTGTGTAGTGTTAGTATAGGTAGTTGTTGTAGCTTATTTTGTAGTGTTAGTAAAGGTAGTTGTTGTAATTCATAGTGTAGTGTTAGTATAGGTAGTTGTTGTAGCTCATCGTGTAGTGTTAGTGTAGGTAGTTCTTGTAGCTCATAGTGTAATGTTAGTATAGGTAGTTGTTGTAGCTCATCGTGTAGTGTTAGCATAGATGTAGTTGTTGTATCTCATGGTGTAGTGTTAGTATAGGTACTGTAGTTGTTGTAGCTCAATTTGTAGTGTTAGTATAGGTCGTTTTTGTGGCTCAATGTGTGGTGTTAGTATAGGTACTGTAATTGTTGTAGCTCATAGTGTAGTGTTAGTATGGGTACTGTAGTTGTTGTAGCTAATTGTGTAGTGTTAGAATAGGTACTGTAGTTGTTGTAGCTCATTGTGTAGTGTTAGTATAGGTAGTAGTTGTTGCTCATAGTGTAGTGTTAGTATAGGTGCTGTAGTTATTGTAGCTCATTGTGTAGTGTTAGTATAGGTACTGTAGTTGCTGTAGCTCATAGTGTAGTGTTAGTACAGGTAGTTGTTGTATCTCATGGTGTAGTGTTAGTATAGGTAGATGTTGTAACTCATAGTGTTGTGTTTGTATAGGTAGTTGTTGTAGCTCATAGTGTAGTGTTAGCATAGGTAGTTGTTGTATCTCATGGTGTAGTGTTAGTATAGATATTGTAGTTGTTGTAGCTCATTGTGTAGTGTTAGTATATGTAGTTGTTGTAGCTATTTGTGTAGTGTTCGTATAGGTACTGTAGTTGTTGTAGATCATTCTGTAGTGTTAGTATAGGTACTGTAGTTGCTGTAGCACATAGTGTAGTGTTTGTATAGGAACTGTAGTTGTTGTAGCTCATTCTTTAGTGTTAGTATAGGTAGTTGTTGTAGCTCATGGTGTAGTGTTAGTATAGGTACTGAAGTTGGTGTAGCTCATCGTGTAGTGTTAGTATAGGTAGTTGTTGTAGCTCATAGTGTAGTGTTAGTATAGGTTGTTGTTGTAGCTCATGGTGTAGTGTTAGTATAGGTACTGTAGTTGTTGTTGCTCATTGTGTAGTATTAGTATAGGTACTGTAGTTGTAACTCATAGTGTAGTGTTAGTATAGGTAGTTGTTGTAGCTCATGGTGTAGTGTTAGTATAGGTATTGTAGTTTTTGTAACTCATTGTGTAGTGTTAGTATAGGTAGTTGTTGTTGCTCAAAGTGTAGTGTTAGTATAGGTAGTTGTTGTAGCTAATTGTGTAGTGTTAGACTATGTACTGTAGTTGTTGTAGCTCATGGTGTAGTGTTAGTATAGGTATTGTAGTTTTTGTAACTCATTGTGTAGTGTTAGTATAGGTAGTTGTTGTTGCTCAAAGTGTAGTGTTAGTATAGGTAGTTGTTGTAGCTAATTGTGTAGTGTTAGACTATGTACTGTAGTTGTTGTATCTCATTGTGTAGTGTTAGTATAGGTAGTAGTTGTTTTTCACAGTGTAGTGTTAGTATAGGTACTGTGGTTGTTGTAGCTCATTGTGTAGTGTTAGTATAGGTAATGTAGTTGTTGTGGCTCATTGTGTAGTGTTAGTATAGGTGCTGTAGTTGTTGTCGCTCATAGTATAGTGTTAGTATAGGTAGATGTTGTAGCTCATAGTGTAGTGTTAGTAAAGGTAGTTGTTGTAGCTCATATTGTAGTGTTAGTATAGGTAGTTGTTGTAGCTCATCGTGTAGTGTTAGTATAGGTAGTTGTTGTAGCTCATAGTGTAGTGTTAGTATAGGTAATTGTTGTAGCTCATATTGTAGTGTTAGTATAGGTAGTTGTTGTAGCTCATCGTGTAGTGTTAGTATAGGTAGTTGTTGTAGCTCATAGTGTAGTGTTAGTATAGGTAATTGTTGCAGCTCATCGTGTAGTGTTAGTAAAGGTAGTTGTTGTAGCTCATATTGTAGTGTTAGTATAGGTAGTTGTTGTAGCTCATCGTGTAGTGTTAGCATAGAGGTAGTTGTTGTATCTCTTGGTGTAGTGTTAGTATAGGTACTGTAGTTGTAACTCATAGTGTAGTGTTAGTATAGGTATTGTAGTTGTTGTAACTCATTGTGTAGTGTTAGTATAGGTAGTTGTTGTTGCTCAAAGTGTAGTGTTAGTATAGGTAGTTGTTGTAGCTAATTGTGTAGTGTTAGACTATGTACTGTAGTTGTTGTATCTCATTGTGTAGTGTTAGTATAGGTAGTAGTTGTTATTCACAGTGTAGTGTTAGTATAGGTACTGTGGTTGTTGTAGCTCATTGTGTAGTGTTAGTATAGGTACTGTAGTTGTTGTGGCTAATTGTGTAGTGTTAGTATAGGTAGTAGTGGTTGCTCAGAGTGTAGTGTTAGTAAAGGTAGTTCTTGTAGCTCATAGTGTAATGTTAGTAAAGGTAGTTGTTGTAGCTCATTGTGTAGTGTTAGCATAGATGTAGTTGTTGTATCTCATGGTGTAGTGTTAGTATAGGTACTGTAGTTGTTGTAGCTCAATTTGTAGTGTTAGTATAGGTCGTTTTTGTGGCTCAATGTGTGGTGTTAGTATAGGTACTGTAATTGTTGTAGCTCATAGTGTAGTGTTAGTATGGGTACTGTAGTTGTTGTAGCTAATTGTGTAGTGTTAGAATAGGTACTGTAGTTGTTGTAGCTCATGGTGTAGTGTTAGTATAGGTACTGTAGTTGTTGTAGCTCATTGTGTAGTGTTAGTATAGGTAGTAGTGGTTGCTCAGAGTGTAGTGTTAGTATAGGTGCTGTAGTTGTTGTAGCTCATTATGTAGTGTTAGTTTAGGTACTGTAGTTGTTGTAGCTCATTGTGTAGTGTTTGTATAGGTACTGTAGTTGCTGTAGCTCATAGTGTAGTGTTAGTATAGGTAGTTGTTGTATCTCATGGTGTAGTGTTAGTATAGGTAGATGTTGTAGCTCATAGTGTAGTGTTAGTATAGGTAGTTGTTGTAGCTCATAGTGTAGTGTTAGCATAGGTAGTTGATGTATCTCATGGTGTAGTGTTAGTATAGATATTGTAGTTGTTGTAGCTATTTGTGTAGTGTTCGTATAGGTACTGTAGTTCTTGTAGCTCATTCTGTAGTGTTAGTATACGTAGTTGTTGTAGCTATTTGTGTAGTGTTCGTATAGGTACTGTAGTTGTTGTAGCTCATTCTGTAGTATTAGTATAGGTTGTTGTTGTAGCTCATGGTGTAGTGTTAGTATAGGTACTGAAGTTGGTGTAGCTCATCGTGTAGTGTTAGTATAGGTAGTTGTTGTAGCTCATAGTGTAGTGTTAGTATAGGTAGTTGTTGTAGCTCATGGTGTAGTGTTAGTATAGGTACTGTAGTTGTTGTTGCTCATTGTGTAGTATTAGTATAGGTAGTTGTTGTATCTCATAGTGTAGTGTTAGTATAGGTAGTTGTTGTAGCTCATCGTGTAGTGTTAGCATAGATGTAGTTGTTGTATCTCATGGTGTAGTGTTAGTATAGGTACTGTAGTTGTTGTAGCTCAATTTGTAGTGTTAGTATAGGTCGTTTTTGTGGCTCAATGTGTGGTGTTAGTATAGGTACTGTAATTGTTGTAGCTCATAGTGTAGTGTTAGTATTGGTACTGTAGTTGTTGTAGCTCATGGTGTAGTGTTAGTATAGGTACTGTAGTTGTTGTAGCTCATTGTGTAGTGTTAGAATAGGTACTGTAGTTGTTGTCGCTCATAGTATAGTGTTAGTATCGCTACTGTAGTTCTTGTAGCTCATGGTGTAGTGTTAGAATATGTAGTTGTTGTCGCTCATTGTTTAGTATTAGTATAGGTAGATGTTGTAGCTCATAGTGTAGTGTTAGTATAGGTAGTTGTTGTTGCTCATTGTGTGGTGTTAGTATAGGTACTGTAGTTGTTGTAGCTCATTATGTAGTGTTAGTATAGGTAGTTGTTGTGGCTCATAGTGTAGTGTTAGTATAGGTGCTGTAGTTGTTGTAGCTCATTGTGTAGTGTTAGTATATGTACTGTAGTTGTTGTAGCTCATTGTGTAGTTTTAGTATAGGTACTGTAGTTGCTGTAGCTCATAGTGTAGTGTTAGTATAGGTAGTTGTTGTAGCTCATAGTGTAGTGTTAGTATAGGTACTGTAGTTGTTGTAGCTCATTATGTAGTGTTAGTATAGGTAGTTGTTGTAGCTTATTTTGTAGTGTTAGTAAAGGTAGTTGTTGTAGCTATTTGTGTAGTGTTAGTATAGGTATTGTAGTTGTTGTAACTCATTGTGTAGTGTTAGTATAGGTAGTTGTTGTTGCTCAAAGTGTAGTGTTAGTATAGGTAGTTGTTGTAGCTAATTGTGTAGTGTTAGACTATGTACTGTAGTTGTTGTATCTCATTGTGTAGTGTTAGTATAGGTAGTAGTTGTTTTTCACAGTGTAGTGTTAGTATAGGTACTGTGGTTGTTGTAGCTCATTGTGTAGTGTTAGTATAGGTACTGTAGTTGTTGTGGCTCATTGTGTAGTGTTAGTATAGGTGCTGTAGTTGTTGTCGCTCATAGTATAGTGTTAGTATCGCTACTGTAGTTCTTGTAGCTCATTGTGTAGTGTTAGTATAGGTAGTAGTGGTTGCTCATTGTTTAGTATTAGTATAGGTAGATGTTGTAGCTCATAGTGTAGTGTTAGTATAGGTAGTATAGCTTGATGACGAGTTTGGAGGGTACTATGGTGTTAAATGCTGAGCTGTAGTCGATGAACAGCATTCTCACATAGGTATTCCTCTTGTCCATAAGGTTAGGGCAGTGTGCAGTGTGGTTGCGATTGCGTCGTCTGTGGACCTATTGGGTCGGTAAGCAAATTGGAGTGGGTCTAGGGTGTCAGGTAGGGTGGAGGTGATATGGTCCTTGACTAGTCTCTCAAAGCACTTCATGATGACGGAAGTGAGTGCTACGGGGCGGTAGTCGTTTAGCTCAGTTACCTTAGCTTTCTTGGGAACAGGAACAATGGTGGCCCTCTTGAAGCATGTGGGAACAGCATACTGGGATAAGGATTGATTGAATATGTCCTTAAACACACCAGCCAGCTGGTCTGCGCATGCTCTGAGGATGCGGCTGGGAATGCCGTCTGGGCCTGCAGCCTTGCGAGGGTTAACACGTTTAAATGTTTTACTCACAGTGAAGGAGAGCCCGCAGGTTTTGGTAGCGGGCCGTGTCAGTGGCACTGTATTGTAGCGGTATTAATTAGAGAAAGGTAAAGAAGATTTTGTTCGGGCGCCAGGCAGGTATTAACCCTGCCGAAAGAAAAGAATAGTAGAACAGCGAGTACCACTACCAGACCCACACACATCAACAGAAGAGACTGCCTAGAGTGTAGCCTGTTGACCAGATAGCCAGCGGAGAGAAAAAGAATACACATCACATTCCTTCCACAATTCTTGGTAACCCCACCAAACATACCTCATATAACAATAATGGCAGAGCAAATAAACAGCAACTTCATACAATAACAAATGAACCCAGTCATCACACAGAGGATTTGCAATAGTTTGTATTTTCTTCCTGGGAAGGAGTGCAGAGGGTATGAATGTGTGGTGTTCATATACACACTAGTCCAGCTCCAATGAAACTTCAATGTACTTAGGAAATAGAGTCGGTTGCAGTGTAAAGCACTGGACCATAGCGGGAAGAGAAAGAGAGAAAGGGAACAAGAGAGGGCTTAGCTGTGGTCTTGAGGTTGCAGGTATCCGGTCTGACTGTCCGATGGTATGTTGGGTTGTAGTTGAACGCTTCGCAACAAATGTTGCTACTAATCCATTTGATCCATAACCATCGTGGTCCCAAATGAGAACAACCACGTCATCGAGCGATCACACCGAGGATTGATCCAAACACTGTACAACCACATACGCTGAAGACAAACAAAAAACCTCTGCAGCATAGCACACAACAAAAACTGTCGCGCCAATCAATAGCTCCTCTCCAATAGAGCTTAACGAGCTCTTTTATCTCCTCCTTCCTACTGCTCATGCGCTCTTAAAGTGGCAGCGCACTTAAGTGCAGGATTTCGCCACAGTATTGTCCTCAAAGCGAGCAAAAAAGTTATTTAGTCTGTCTGGGAGCAAGACATCCTGGTCCGCGACGGTGCTGGTTTTCTTTTTGTAATCCGTGATTGACTGTAGACCCTGCCACATACCTCTTGTGTCTGAGCTGTTGAATTGCGACTCTACTTTGTCTCTATACTGGGACTTAGCTTGTTTGATTGCCTTGCGGAGGGAATAGCTACACTGTTTGTATTCGGTCACGTTTCTGGTCACCTTGCCCTGGTTAAAAGCAGTGGTTCGCGCTTTCAGTTTCACGTGAATGCTGCCATCAATGCACGGTTTCTGGTATGGGAATGTTTTAATCCTTGCTGTGCGTACTAACACTACACTATGAGATACAACAAGTGTAGTGTTAGTATAGGTGCTGTAGTTGTTGTAGCTCATTATGTAGTGTTAGTATAGGTACTGTAGTTGTTGTAGCTCATTGTGTAGTGTTTGTATAGGTACTGTAGTTGCTGTAGCTCATAGTGTAGTGTTAGTATAGGTAGTTGTTGTATCTCATGGTGTAGTGTTAGTATAGGTAGATGTTGTAGCTCATAGTGTAGTGTTAGTATAGGTAGTTGTTGTAGCTCATAGTGTAGTGTTAGCATAGGTAGTTGATGTATCTCATGGTGTAGTGTTAGTATAGATATTGTAGTTGTTGTAGCTATTTGTGTAGTGTTCGTATAGGTACTGTAGTTCTTGTAGCTCATTCTGTAGTGTTAGTATACGTAGTTGTTGTAGCTATTTGTGTAGTGTTCGTATAGGTACTGTAGTTGTTGTAGATCATTCTGTAGTGTTAGTATAGGTACTGTAGTTGCTGTAGCTCATAGTGTAGTGTTTGTATAGGAACTGTAGTTGTTGTAGCTCATTCTTTAGTATTAGTATAGGTAGTTGTTGTAGCTCATGGTGTAGTGTTAGTATAGGTACTGAAGTTGGTGTAGCTCATCGTGTAGTGTTAGTATAGGTAGTTGTTGTAGCTCATAGTGTAGTGTTAGTATAGGTAGTTGTTGTTGCTCATTGTGTGGTGTTAGTATAGGTACTGTAGTTGTTGTAGCTCATTATGTAGTGTTAGTATAGGTAGTTGTTGTGGCTCATAGTGTAGTGTTAGTATAGGTGCTGTAGTTGTTGTAGCTCATTGTGTAGTGTTAGTATATGTACTGTAGTTGTTGTAGCTCATTGTGTAGTTTTAGTATAGGTACTGTAGTTGCTGTAGCTCATAGTGTAGTGTTAGTATAGGTAGTTGTTGTAGCTCATAGTGTAGTGTTAGTATAGGTACTGTAGTTGTTGTAGCTCATTATGTAGTGTTAGTATAGGTAGTTGTTGTAGCTTATTTTGTAGTGTTAGTAAAGGTAGTTGTTGTAGCTATTTGTGTAGTGTTCGTATAGGTACTGTAGTTGTTGTAGATCATTCTGTAGTGTTAGTATAGGTACTGTAGTTGCTGTAGCTCATAGTGTAGTGTTTGTATAGGAACTGTAGTTGTTGTAGCTCATTCTTTAGTATTAGTATAGGTAGTTGTTGTAGCTCATGGTGTAGTGTTAGTATAGGTACTGAAGTTGGTGTAGCTCATCGTGTAGTGTTAGTATAGGTAGTTGTTGTAGCTCATAGTGTAGTGTTAGTATAGGTAGTTATTGTAGCTCATCGTGTAGTGTTAGCACAGAGGTACGTAGTTGTTGTATCTCATGGTGTAGTGTTGGTATAGGTACTGTAGTTGTAACTCATAGTGTAGTGTTAGTATAGGTAGTTGTTGTAGCTCATGGTGTAGTGTTAGTATAGGTATTGTAGATGTTGTAACTCATTGTGTAGTGTTAGTATAGGTAGTTGTTGTTGCTCAAAGTGTAGTGTTAGTATAGGTAGTTGTTGTAGCTAATTGTGTAGTGTTAGACTATGTACTGTAGTTGTTGTATCTCATTGTGTAGTGTTAGTATAGGTAGTAGTTGTTTTTCACAGTGTAGTGTTAGTATAGGTACTGTGGTTGTTGTAGCTCATTGTGTAGTGTTAGTATAGGTGCTGTAGTTGTTGTCGCTCATAGTATAGTGTTAGTATCGCTACTGTAGTTCTTGTAGCTCATGGTGTAGTGTTAGAATATGTAGTTGTTGTCGCTCATTGTTTAGTATTAGTATAGGTAGATGTTGTAGCTCATAGTGTAGTGTTAGTATAGGTAGTTGTTGTTGCTCATTGTGTGGTGTTAGTATAGGTACTGTAGTTGTTGTAGCTCATTATGTAGTGTTAGTATAGGTAGTTGTTGTGGCTCATAGTGTAGTGTTAGTATAGGTGCTGTAGTTGTTGTAGCTCATTGTGTAGTGTTAGTATATGTACTGTAGTTGTTGTAGCTCATTGTGTAGTTTTAGTATAGGTACTGTAGTTGCTGTAGCTCATAGTGTAGTGTTAGTATAGGTAGTTGTTGTAGCTCATAGTGTAGTGTTAGTATAGGTACTGTAGTTGTTGTAGCGCATTATGTAGTGTTAGTATAGGTAGTTGTTGTAGCTTATTTTGTAGTGTTAGTAAAGGTAGTTGTTGTAATTCATAGTGTATTGTTAGTATAGGTAGTTGTTGTAGCTCATCGTGTAGCTATTTGTGTAGTGTTCGTATAGGTACTGTAGTTGTTGTAGCTCATTCTGTAGTGTTAGTATAGGTACTGTAGTTGCTGTAGCTCATAGTGTAGTGTTTGTATAGGAACTGTAGTTCTGTAGCTCATTGTTTAGTATTAGTATAGGTAGTTGTTGTAGCTCATGGTGTAGTGTTAGTATAGGTACTGAAGTTGGTGTAGCTCATCGTGTAGTGTTAGTATAGGTACTGAAGTTGGTGTAGCTCATCGTGTAGTGTTAGTATAGGTAGTTGTTGTAGCTCATAGTGTAGTGTTAGTATAGGTAGTTGTTGTAGCTCATGGTGTAGTGTTAGTATAGGTACTGTAGTTGTTGTTGCTCATTGTGTAGTATTAGTATAGGTAGTTGTTGTATCTCATAGTGTAGTGTTAGTATAGGTAGTTGTTGTAGCTCATGGTGTAGTGTTAGTGTAGGTACTGTAGTTGTTGTTGCTCATTGTGTAGTATTAGTATAGGTAGTTGTTGTATCTCATAGTGTAGTGTTAGTACGCACAGCAAGGATTAAAACATTCCCATACCAGAAACCGTGCATTGATGGCAGCATTCACGTGAAACTGAAAGCGCGAACCACTGCTTTTAACCAGGGCAAGGTGACCAGAAACGTGACCGAATACAAACAGTGTAGCTATTCCCTCCGCAAGGCAATCAAACAAGCTAAGTCCCAGTATAGAGACAAAGTAGAGTCGCAATTCAACAGCTCAGACACAAGAGGTATGTGGCAGGGTCTACAGTCAATCACGGATTACAAAAAGAAAACCAGCACCGTCGCGGACCAGGATGTCTTGCTCCCAGACAGACTAAATAACTTTTTTGCTCGCTTTGAGGACAATACAGTGCCACTGACACGGCCCGCTACCAAAACCTGCGGGCTCTCCTTCACTGTGAGTAAAACATTTAAACGTGTTAACCCTCGCAAGGCTGCAGGCCCAGACGGCATTCCCAGCCGCATCCTCAGAGCATGCGCAGACCAGCTGGCTGGTGTGTTTAAGGACATATTCAATCAATCCTTATCCCAGTATGCTGTTCCCACATGCTTCAAGAGGGCCACCATTGTTCCTGTTCCCAAGAAAGCTAAGGTAACTGAGCTAAACGACTACCGCCCCGTAGCACTCACTTCCGTCATCATGAAGTGCTTTGAGAGACTAGTCAAGGACCATATCACCTCCACCCTACCTGACACCCTAGACCCACTCCAATTTGCTTACCGACCCAATAGGTCCACAGACGACGCAATCGCAACCACACTGCACACTGCCCTAACCTTATGGACAAGAGGAATACCTATGTGAGAATGCTGTTCATCGACTACAGCTCAGCATTTAACACCATAGTACCCTCCAAACTCGTCATCAAGCTCGAGACCCTGGGTCTCGACCCCGCCCTGTGCAACTGGGTCCTGGACTTCCTGACGGGCCGCCCCCAGGTGGTGAGGGTAGGTAACAACATCTCCACCCCGCTGATCCTCAACACTGGGGCCCCACAAGGGTGCGTTCTGAGCCCTCTCCTGTACTGTATGTTGCTTGTAACATTTCACGGGTCTTTTATTTCGGCTCATGAAACATGGGACCAACACTTTACATGTTGCATTTATGTTTTTTTAAGTATAAATTAGGGCAATTCCAAGCTCACAGAATGATTCTAAGACTCAGATCTTTAACTTTCACAAAAACCAATGATTGCAAAGTGAAACAAACCATACAACTCTATGCACAATAACTACATTTAACAAGGAAATGTGTTAAAAGTCATCTGTGTATATACAGTGCATTCGGATAGTATTCAGACCCCTTGACTCCACGTTTTGTTACGTTACAGCCTTATTCTAAAAATGGATTCAGTAGTTTTCCCCCCTCACCAATCTACACACAATACCCCATAATGACAAAGCAAAAACAGGTTTTTATACATTTTTGCAAATTTATAAAAAATAGAAAACTGAAATCACATTTACATAAGTATTCAGACCCTTTACTCAGTACTTTGTTGAAGCACATTTTGTAGTGATTACAGCCTCAAGTCTTCTTGGGTTTGATTCTACAAGCTTGGCACAGCTGTATTTAGGGAGTTTCTCCCATTCTTCTCTGCAGATCCTCTCAAGCTCTGTCAGGTTGGATGGGGAGTGTCGCCGCACAGCTATTTTCAGGTCTCTCCAGAGATGTTCAATCAGGTTCAATCCGGGCTCTGGCTGGGCCACTCAAGGACATTCAGAGACTTGTCCCCCGAAGCCACTCCTGCGTTGTCTTGGAGCTCTACGGACAATTGCTTCGACCTCATGCCCTGGTATTTGCTCTGACATGCACTGTCAACTGTGGGACCTTATATAGACAGGTGTGTGCCTTTCCAAATCATGTCCAATCAATTTAATTTACCACAGATTAAGTTGTAGAAACATCTCAAGGAGGATCAATGGAAACAAGATGCATCTGAGCTCAATTTCGAGTCTCATAGCAAAGGGTCTGAATACTTGTGTAAATAAGGTATTTCTGTTTTTTAGTTTTAATGAACTTGCAAACATTTCTAAAAATCTGTTTTGCTTTTTCATTTTGGGGTATTGTGTGTAGATTGATGATCTATTTTAGAATAAGGCTGTAACGTAACAAAATGTGGAAAATGTCAATGGGTCTGAATTCTTTCCGAATGCACTGTAGTTGGATCCCAGCTAGCACTTAACATTCTGAGAACTATATGTTTCTTAGAGCTTGGTGAGAGCATGGTTGTCCTATGGTTATATTTTGTACACAACCTTCCCACAACTTTCAGGGAATGGTGCAGGATAGTTGCATGGCTTTGGAACATTCTCAGCACATTTAAGGAACTTGGTATTTCATTACTTGAACAAAACATTTCCTAAAAGTTGATCATGCTCTATGAATGTTATCCAACTGATTCGACATTGGGAATGTTCTCAAATAGTTCAGAGAATGTTAAAGCTTCACTATGCAGAAATTGCTCTGCCATTCCTGGTTGCTAAAACTCTAGTGGAAGCCATAGGAAGTGCAGTTTGCCTAATTTCTGTTTATGTGACAAAACAAGCACGTATAGTGTATAGAATCATTGTACCATCTAAACCGCTGTCAAATATATTTTCCATAACCAAATTTCAGTACTTCGGTATAACGTTTCCTAAAGGTTTCCTCATGGTTCTATTTAAAGTCATGTTCTCAAATTGTTCTGAGAACTTTAAGAAAACTTTCCATAAAAAACACAAGAAAACTTTAGTAGTGTTCAGAGAAAAACGTTAACATTCCTTTCTCAGCATCAACAAAACTCCTCTATCTTGTTAAAACTTCTTATGGCTGCAGCCCGACGCCGGTACACCTATGACAACATCCAGCTCAAGTGCAGGGCGCGAAATTCAAAATCTATTTTTTTTTAAAATATTTAACTTTCACACATTAACAAGTCCAATACAGCATTTGAAAGATAAACATCTTGTCAATCCAGCCAACATGTCCGATTTTTTAAATGTTTTACAGAGAAAACACCACATATATTTATGTTAGCTCACCACCAAATAAAAAAGAGGACAGACATTTTTCACAGCACAAGTAGGATGCAAGTAGAATGCACAAGCCAACCTAACTAACCTAGAACCAACCTAAATAACCTAGAAAAAACTACCTCAGATGACAGTCCTATAACATGTTACACAATAAATCTATGTTTTGTTCAAAAAATGTGCATATTTTAGCTATAAATCAGTTTTACATTACTGCTACCATCATAGCTACAGTCAGAAATCGCACGGGAGTAGCCAGAGAAAATACAGACACCAACGTCAACTACTAATTACACATCATAAAACATTTCAGAACAATATATGGTGGATAGCTAATGAAAGACAAAGATCTTGTGAATAGAGCCAATATTTCCGATTTTTGAAGTGTTTTACAGCGAAAACACAATATATCGTTATATTAGCTTACTACAATAGCTAGCACACAGCAGCATTGATTCTAGTCAAACGGTAGCATAGCACAGTTCGACAGATATATGAAAAAGCATCCCAAATTGGGTCCTTATCTTTGTTGATCTTCCATCAGAATGTTCTCCAAGGGGTCCTTTGTTCAGAAACGTCTTTATTTCGATCCAGAACGAACGATTTCCCTCTTGAATTAGCAAGCACACTGGCAGTGCGGCGCTAACCTCTCCATCTTGACAAAATTCTTGCGTCGCATCACGTCTAAAGTCCAGAATAAATTTCAATAATATAATTAAACTATATTGAAAAAACATACTTTAGGATGATATTGTGACATGTATCAAATAAAATCGAAGCCAGAGATCATATTCACCTTTAACGAGTGTTTTCCAGGAGCCGAGTCCAGGTCCTACTTCGCGCCCAGAAAAAAAAATAAAGTGCGCAAGTCTCACTCCAAGAGGTTGTGTTCAATCCCAGGACGAGATAATCAAGTCATTTCTGCTCTCACTTCCGCATGACACCCAGAGGAAGGCGTATGACGTGTTTCTACAGTCCTAAGTGACATGCCCTTTTATAGACAAGGTCTTGAAGAGCGACATCGATTTTGGAAATCTCACTTCCGGATAGGAAATGGGCTGTAAAAATAGTTCTGTTCCACTTAGAGAAATAATTAAAACGGTTTTAGAAACTAGAGACTGTTTTCTATCCAATAGTAATAATAATATGCATATTGTAAGAGCAAAAATTGATTAAGAGGCCGTTTGAAAATTGGCACATATTTTCCAGTTTTTCAATACGCCCCCTGCAGCCATAACAAGTTAAGTGTGTTCAGGTATGTCGGCCGTGCACCCTAATTGGCCACACCTGATCTTAATAACTTCCCTAGGGTAGGGGGCACTATTTTCACTTCCGGATGAAAAGCGTGCCCAAAGTAAACTGCCTGCTACTCAGACCCAGAAGCTAGGATATGCATATAGATTTGGATAGAAAACACTCTAAAGTTTCAAAAACTATTAAAATAATGTCTGTGAGTATAACAGAACTGATTTGGCAGGCGAAAACCTGAGAAAAATCCATCCAGGAAGTGGAATTCTTTTATGTTTGTAATTTTCTATTGAATGCCATTACAGTATCCATTGACTTAGGACTCAAATTGCACTTCCTATGGCTTCCACTAGATGTCAACAGTCTTTAGAAATTGTTTCAGGCTTGTATTCTGAAAAATGAGAGAGTAAGACCACTCTGAATGAGTGGACACTGCAGTGTCCCAGAGATTTTTCATGCACACGACAGAGAGCGCGCCTTTCTTGTTTACCTTTTATATTGACGACGTTATTGTCCGGTTGAAATATTATAGATTATTTAGGCTAAAAACAACCTGAGGATTGATTATAAACATCGTTTGAAATGTTTCTACGAACTTTACGGATACTATTTGGATTTTTCGTCTGCCTGTTGTGACTGCGTTTGAGCCTGTGGATTACTGAACAAAACGCACGAACAAAACGTAGGTTTTTGGATATAAACAGGGACTTTATCGAACAAAACAAATATTTATTGAGTAAATGGGAGTCTTGTGAGTGCAACCATATGAAGATCATCAAAGGTAAGTGATTCATTTTATCTCTATTTCTGACTTGTGTAACTCCTCTACTTGGCTGGTAACTGTTTGTGATGATTTGTCTGCTGGGCGCTGTTCTCAGATTATCGCATGGTATTATCACCGTAAAGCCTTTTGAAATCTGACACCGTGGTTGGATTAACAAGAAGTTCATCTTTAAACCGATGTATAACACTTGTATGCTTAACTGACTTGCCTAGTTAAATTAAAAAAATATCTGGGATACTACTCATTCAAGCTCGTACAATCGGAGACATAAAATTATGCAATTTAAGATTCTACATAGAGTATATTATACTCCTGCACGATTGCATAAAACGCATTCATAAATATCCTACTTGTGCTAACAATGTAAGAAACAAAAGGGAACTATTTTACATATGCTCTAGGCCTGTCCAGAGCTATCTAAGTATTGGGACGCCATAATATTAGTTATAGCTCGATGTGTGGGAATCTACTTTTTTTCCTTCACATTTTCAAACAGTCCATTTATATTTTCCAACGGGGCTATACATTTGGGTGAGTTTTTTTTCCTCGCCTGAGTAGCCTTGTGTCACTGGCAAAAATAAAATTAAACCATCTAGTGTTCAGCGAAATAACAACACAATGCCAAATACAGGTAGCCTAGTCAAATAATTAACATCCAGTCACATTAACCATTACTCTCTCGTGGGAATTCCACTAGCGGTCCGTATGTAGCCAAACGTAGCTGCTGCTCATGTTGGTATCTGTACTGATGGCGCAAAAGCCATGACAGGGAGACATAGTGGTATCACGGCACAAGGCGGGACCCAAATGCAGACACAGGAGGCAGATAGTTGGAGTCTTACAATGTTTATTAATCCAAAGGGGTAGGCAAGATAATGGTCGTGGACAGGCAAAAAGGTCAAAACCAGATCAGAGTCCAGGAGGTACAGAGTGGCAGACAGGCTCGTGGTCAAGGCAGCCAGAATGGTCAGGCAGGTGGGTACAGAGTCCAGAAACAGGCAAGGGTCAAAACCAGGAGGACTAGAAAAAGGAGAATGCAAACAGCGGGAGAACAGGAAAACCGCTGGATGACTTGGAAACATACATGACGAACTGGCACAGAGCTACAGGAAACACAGGGATAAATACACTGGGGAAAACAAGCGCCACCTGGAGGGGGTGGAGACAATAACGAGGACAGGTGAAACTGATCAGGGTGTGACAAGTGGAGTGGTAACGCGTGTGCAAGCAGTTGCTCCCGACGCCACTTGGGTATACTGCAGCATCCACCGAGAGGCTCTTGCTGCCAAGGGAATGCCTGACAGCTTGAAATACATTTTGGAAACTACAACTGGATTCGTTATCCCTTTCATGCCCTGCCTCTTGTCCACTTACCGATATCTGAACAAGAGAGCCTCGTCGAAATTGCAACAAGCGTTTCTGTGAAAATTGAATTTAATCAGAAGCCACTGCCAGATTTCTGGATTGGGCTGCGCTCAGAGTATCCTGCCTTGGCAAATCGCACTGTTAAGACACTGATGCCCTTTGCAACCACGTACCTATGTGTGAGTGGATTCTCAGCCCTCACTAGCATGAGAACTAAATACAGGCACAGACTGTGTGTGGGAAATGATTTTAGACTGAGACTCTCTCCAATACAACCCAACATTGCAGAGTTATGTGCATCCTTTCAAGCACACCCTTCTCATTAACCTGTGGTGAGTTATTCACAATTTTCGATGAACAAAGTTTTATATGTAAGATGGTTAAATAAAGAGAAAAATTATTGATTATTATATTATTTGTGCCCTGGTTCTATAAGAGCTCTTTGTCACTTCCCAGGAGCTGGGTTGTAACAAAAACTCCCACTCATTCTTATGTTTAATAAATGAATCGTATAGTGTATGTGTGGCAGGCTTACAATGATGACAAAAAACAACATTTGAGAGTGCCCTGACCCTGGTGCTAGAGGGGCTACGCAGTTGGAGGTTGAATGATTAAAGGGGTACGGGGCTATAAAAAGTTTGGGAACCATTGCCCTAGATCGTGTGAATTATAATACTTTATATTAGGCAAACCCAGGATATTTGAATGTATATGGGCAGAATACGTGAGATATGTTCAACATAAAGAGTTTAATGTATGAATTTGTCCCGAAAAAGAATTATATGTTTACTAACTGACAATCTATGTAGACGGGTGACTCTGTGCCCGGCCACTCTGGGTGCTTGTCCGTTCTGGCTCTAGCACACCAGATCCAACTATTTAATCAGAAAACCTTGGACCTGCGTGGTCTGTTGTGCTGGTGTCGGGTTGGATCGGTATGTGGAGTGGACAGGGGGCTCGGAGGTCGGTCTGAGAGGTACTGTCACAGACTAATAAATAACTCTGCAGGTGAGGAAATAAGACGATGATGTGTTTTAGATGGAATTACTTAGGAAAGGATCATGATAAATAACATTAATTAATTAATTGAAATGTACCACTAAATGTACTTCAACTTATTTAATACCAATAATTGAATAATTTAACTTCTATCTTCTTTGTTTGCTTTTATTATAATTATTTGTTTGTTTTTGCTTGGTTTCTTGTGTTATTATTATTTATGTTTATCACTTGCTGTTATGATTTGTCTGCTTTTTTTCCCATCCATGGGAAAATATGGGTTGGTGGGAGGGAGGGTGAGGGTATATGGGAAATTGGGTGAGTGGTGGGGTTAAAGGTGGGTGGACAAGAAAATAATTCCTGTAGCATGAATTATTATTCAATTGTATATTACGTTATTGTGCAGGAATAATTGTGAAAACGTAATAAAAATATAAAAATATAAAGTATTTTTGAAACATTCAGTGAAAGTTTTAAGAAAGTTATTCAAAAATCTCCAAATAACCTATCATTTTCATTCTCAGAGTGTTAATAAAACCTCCCAAGAAACGTTCAAGGAACTAGAGTAAAATGTACCTACAACCCCAAAAAAACATTCCCAGAAGAGGTGAAATTTTCACTTCTGTTCTCAGAACGTAAAAAAAAAAATCAATTTAAAAGTCAGGAAACGTATTGCTTTGTTCCCACAACCAATGTGAAACTAACAACATACGTTCCCACAACTTCCAAGGAACGAAATGTGCTAGCTGGGATGGTTTGTTTAACTTTGCAATCATTGGTTTTTGTTTGGCATACATTTTAAAGTGAATAATCTGAGTCTCAGCATCATTCTGTTACCATGGAATTTCCATTACTAGAAATCATAGAGGGGAGGGCAAACGGAAGACGGGGAGATGTCCAACCGACTGAATGATAGAATAAAAGTAAAGACAGTAGAAATAAAGAATAGTGGAAACTGAGGAGTGTTGGAGAAATGAAAATAATCCTCTCCTGTGGTGTAGTCGATACCCTCCAAATACTGTATCTCTGCACTACCTCCCATCTCTGCGGGAGAGATTTTCTTTATAACATAGACAGTGCTGCTCAGAAATAAAGATCACAGTAACAATGCGGGATCTCTGGGTGCCAATTCAAAGGCACTTCCTCCTCTCATCCGATCGATCAGTATTCTGTGGACATGTTCAGGGCCAAGGCCAAGTGACACTGCTTAAAAATGTAAATCCCATAGCAGTATATTCTTTCTAACAGCCATCTGGATCAACCCAGCATAGGAAAGCCTGGAATATGTAAATGAGTACATGCATAATTACACATTGATTTATATCAAAATAAGCCTTGTTGTACAAGATCCTCTCTGGGAGGTACAACTACAGCTCAGCACGAGCCATGACCTTCATCTGGCAGATAGCTAGATACTGTAGTTATGCTTCTCTCTCTGTGAGACCGTGAGATTGGCTTTAGGTGCAATGCATCACACTTTCACTCTGCCAGGCAGATATTAGTCACATCACAGCAGCTATCATGTGTCTCACCTCCAGATCTATGTGAGATTAAGGCTAAGGCTTGACATGAGAGACTAACAGCCACAGCTGGGAAGAAAATAGTGAAGCATAAGGTGAATACTTTTTAATCATTTTCCTCAGGGTATAGTCACACGTAATCAGACAGTGTTTCATTACAGTTATACACTTCTGAAGTGAAATGGGCCAAATGCGTTGAGAGAGCAGGAGATGAAGTCTTCCAACCATGTGTCTGACACCATCAGTTCATCTATTATGAATCCCAATGAGTCATGACTCTCTTTCCCCCTTCCAATCTCACTCTACACCCCAATAACTGCTGTGGGTCGGCAGCTGGCTACCCCAAGTCGGTGAACTGTATAAATTTACCACAAATTACACTGTGGCTCTTGAGAAGGCAGAGAGGGGACTTGGAGGCTTCCCTTCCCCCAACACTGGGCACTTCCCCATCTTTAATGCACACTGATGCTAATCTGGCCAGAAGTAGTCTACAAGGGGACAGCCACATCTTCGCTACACAGAGAAAGGCAAGCAGAGGCAAAGCAGGAAAATCGCATGGCAGTGGAATCTACTACTGTACGTAACAATAACTTCAGAAGACTGAGGATGAAGGCAGCTGCTCAGATGCATATTAATGCAATGATACACAATTGTAACAATGTTCAAGACAGAGCAATCCCCTGCTTTCTTGGTGTGAACTGACTCCAAACCTGGCCATGTGTGGAAATATGGGTTGGGAACCATGTGTGGTTAGGCAAAAAGGTGACGTCTGTGGAACAGACTGATAAAAACGCCAGAACACAGAATCACAAAAACATTTTTTTACTGGGACCTTAACAATCAAATCAAAATTAAATAAAATGTTATTGGTCACATACACATATTTATCAGATATTATTGCGGGTGTAGCTGTCACGCTCGTCGTCCTCCTCATCTGAGGAGGAGAAGTTTGAAGGATCGGAGGACCAATATGCAGCGTGGTAAGTGTTCATCTTGATATTTATTAACACAGAGAACACTTAACAAAACTATACAAAAATAACAAACAACGAACGTGAAGCTAATGAATAATAGTGCTGACACAAAAACACTACACATAGACAATCACCCACAACCCACAATGACAGAACAGGCTACCTAAATATGGTTCCCAATCAGAGACAACGACTAACACCTGCCTCTGATTGAGAACCATATCAGGCCAAACACAGAAACAGACAAACTAGACAATACAACATAGAATGCCCACTCAGATCACACCCTGACCAAACAAAACATATAAACATACAAAGCAAACTATGGTCAGGGCGTGACAGTAGCGAAATGCTTGTGTTCCTAGCTCCAACAGTGCAGTAGTATCTAACAATTCACAACAATATACCCAAATCTAAAAGTAAAAGAATATAATTTATAAATATATAAATATTAGATTGAGCAATGTCAGAGTGGCTTTGACTAGAATACAGTAGAATAGAATACAGTATATACATATGAGATGAGTAAAGCAGTATGTAAACATAATTTTAAACATTATTAAAGTGACTAGTGTTCCATTATTAAAGTGGCCAGTGATTCCAAGTCTATGAATATAGTGCAGCAGCCACTAAGATGCAGAGTTGCGTAACTGGGTGGAAGCCTGCTAGTGATGGCTATTTAACAGTCTGATGGCCTTGAGATAGAAGCTGTTTTTCAGTCTTGGTCCCAGCTTTGATGCACCTGTACTGACATCGCCTTCCTGATGATAGCGGGGTGAACAGGCCGTGGCTCGGGTGGTTGATGTCCTTGATTATCTTTTTGGCCTTCCTGTGACATCAGGTGCTGTAGGTGTCCTGTGGGCGGTGCAGTTGCGTACCAGGTGATGATACAGGCCGACAGGATGCTCTCAATTGTGCATCTGTAAAAGTTTGTGAGGGTTTTAGGGGCCAAGCCAAATTTCTTCAGCCTCCTGATGTTGAAGAGGGACTGTTGCGCCTTGAAGCTTTCCACCTTCTCCACTAAGGTCCCGTCAACGTGGATAGGGGCGTGTACCCTCTGCTGTTTCCTGAAGTCCACGATCAGTTCCTTCGTTTTGTTGACGGTGAGTGAGAGGTTATTTTCCTGGCACCTCCTCCCTGTAGGCTATCTCGTCATTGTTGGTATTCAGGCTTGCTACTATTGTGTTGTCTGCAAACTTGATGATTGAGTTGGAGGTGTGCGTGGCCACGTAGTCATGGGTGAACAGAGAGTACAGGAGGGGGCCGAGCACGCACCGTGGTGGGGACCCTGTGTTGAGGAGCAGCGAACTGGAGGTGTTGTTTCCTACCTTCACCACCTGGGGGTGGCCTGTTGGGAAGTCCAGGACCCAGTTGCACAGGGCGGGGGTTCAGACCCAGGGCCCGAGCTTAATGATGAGGGTACTATGGTATTGAACGCTGTGCTATAGTCAATGAACAACATTCTTACATAGGAATTCCTCTTGTCCATATGGGATAGGGCATTTTTTTATTTTTTTATTTATTTAACCTTTATTTAACCAGGTAGGCTAGTTGAGAACAAGTTCTCATTTGCAACTGCGACTTGGCCAAGATAAAGCATAGCAATTCGACACATACAACAACACAGAGTTACACATGGAATAAACAAAACATACAGTCAATAATACAGTAGAAAAAATACAACTAAAAGTCTATATACAGTGAGTGCAAATGAGGTAAGATAAGGGAGTTAAGGCAATAAATAGGCCATGGTGGCGAAGTAATTACAATATAGCAATTAAACACTGGAATGGTAGATGTGCAGAAGATGAATGTGCAAGTAGAGATACTGGGGTGCAAAGCAGCAAGATAAATAAATAAATACAGTATGGGGATGAGGTAGATAGATGGGCTGTTTACAGATGGGCTATGTACAGGTGCAGTGATCTGTGAGCTGCTCTGACAGCTGGTGCTTAAAGCTAGTGAGGGAGATATGACCCTCCAACTTCAGTGATTTTTTGCAGTTCGTTCCAGTGTGTGCAGTGCGCTGGAGATTGCATTGTTTGTGGATCTATTAGGGCGGTAAGCAAATTGAAGTGGGTCCTTAACTACCCTCTCAAAGCAATTCATGGTGACAGAAGTGAGTGCTATGGAGCGATAGTCATTTAGTTCAATTACCTTTGCTTTCTTGAAACAAATGGGGTCAGCAGACTGGACAAGGGAGAGATTGATAGTTACTCATAACCAGGGTTGGGGAGTAACAGATTACAAAAAAAAACAGCAAAAATATTGTAATCAGATTACAGATACTTTTGAAAAACGAGATGATTACTTTGAGGATTCCTTTTCAATTCGGAAAGGATGTTTGCGAAAACAAATCTTTGACACTTCTATGTTTTCTCAATGACATTCAAATCAGCATTGAAAAAAGGCAAAAGTTTAAATTTGTTCCACCTGAGCGAGTCTGACCACAAGTCAGAGACCACTATGATGACACACCAAATGCTTTTGATGGATCGTGGGAAAAGAGCAGGGATAGGCTTTTGTAGGCTACAATCCAAGTTATGTCTTCCAATGGTGCGACTGCTGTCGGCATCCAAAGATTATCTGACTTGAATAAACGCTTGAAGGTAAGGATGACAGCAGTGGTGTAGTCTACTGCGATACAGATATCAATTATTATTGATATCTACATAGCGCATTGATGTGAATCACACTGCTGCTCTCTCATTTAGCTATTTGCGCCTTTCGGATTGTGGTTGTTGTGGATGTCTGTTGACAAATCGAAATGTGTATTTGAACACAATAATGGTTGAATTCAATACATTTAAGCTGCCTATTCATCATTGTTTTTGAAATCAGTGGACAGCCAGTGAAAAATGTGTTCTTGCAACAGCTGCACAGTGTGGATCCAAGCCTATGGAATAAAAGTAGGGCTTTTATTGCTCAATCGAAATCATGCTGATAAAAAAAATCCATAAGCCTAATGGACACATGCTCAAACTTGCACACTTTTGATAGACTTAAAGGGGCAATCTGTAGTTGCTACATCCCTTTTTGGACTTATAAATTATATATACAGTAGCAGTCAAAAGTTTGGACACACCTCATTCAAGGGTTTTTCTTTAGTTTTACTATTTTCTATGTTGTAGAATAACAGTGAAGATATCAAAACTATGAAATAACACAAGGAATCATGTAGTAACCAAAAAAGTGTTAAAGAAATCAAAATATATGTTATATTTTAGATTCTTCAAAGTAGCCACCCTTTGCCTTGATAATAGCTGTGTACGCTCTTGGCATTCTCTCGACCATCTCTCGACCAGCAACCCCTCAGGGGTGCGTGCACAGTCCCCTCCTGTACTCTCTGTTCACTCATGACTGCATGGCCAGGCACGACTCCAACACCATCATCAAGTTTGCCGATGACACAACAGTGGTAGGCCTAATCACCGACAACAATGAGACAGCCTATAGGGAGGAGGTCAGAGACCTGGATGTGCGGTGCCAGGATAACAACCTCTCCCTCAACGTGATCAACAGAAAGGAGATGATTGTGGACTACAGGAAAAGGCAAACCGAGCACGCACCCATTCTTATCGACAGTGCTGTAGTGGAACAGGATGAGAGCTTCAAGTTCCTTGGTGTCCACATCACCAACAAACTATCATGGTCCAAACACACCAAGACAGTCGTGAAGAGGGCACTACAAAGCCTATTCCCCCTCAGGAGGCTGAAAAGATTTGCAGGACCTCTATATCAGGCGGTGTCAGAGGAAGGCCCTAAAAATGGTAAAAGACTCCAACCACCCTAGTCATAGACTGTTCTCTCTGCTACCACATGACAAGCAGTACCGGAGCGCCAAGTCAAGGTCCAAAAGGCTTCCAAACAGTTTCTTCCCCCAAGCCGTAAGATTCCTGAACAGCTAATCAAAAGGCTACCTTGACCCCTCTTTTACGCTGCTGCTTTACTCTGTTTATAATCTATGCATTGTCACTTTAACTCTACCTACATGTACATATTACCTCAATTACCTCAACTAACCGGTGCCCCCGCACATTGACTCTGTACCGGTACCCCTGTATATAGCTTCGCTTGTTATTTTACAGCTGCTGTTTAATTATTTATAACTTTTATTTTCTATATATTTTTTTTTACTTAACACTTATTTTAAAATGTTTTATTAACTTCTTAAAGCTTAAAGCATTGTTGGTTAAGGGCTTGTAAGTAAGCATTTCACTGGTCTGCAGCTGTTGTATTCGGCGCATGTGACAAATATGATTTGATTTGATTTACAATGCTTTTCCAACAGGTTTAAAGGAGTTCCCACATATGCTGAGCACTTGTTGGTTGCTTTTCCTTCACTCTGCTGTCCAACTCATCCCAAACCATCTCAATTGGGTTGAGGTCGGGTGATTGTGGAGGCCAGGTCATCTGATCCAGCACTCCATCACTCTCCTTGGTAAAATAGCCCTTACACAGCCTGGAGGTGTGTTGGGTCATTATCCTGTTGAAAAACAAATGATAGTCCCGCTAAGCGCTGTCGTAGAAATATTGGTCCAATAATATTTCTCAGAAACCGGAACTTGTGAATTCAAATAAACTTTATTACAAAGTAACAAGCCGAGCTGATCCATAGATCAACTGTTTTTCCCAGCCTCAGCACACTCCTTTTATACAGTTTAATCTTTACATCACATACATAGTCACTCCTCTCTATGTAAATTATCAACTCTTTTTGGCTTCGCGCCACTATTGTTTCCCACCCTAAGTTCTTTCTTTGAGGCAGGCTTTTCCCCGCCTCATTTAACACTCTACAAATCACTGAACCGATTATATTGGTGGGGCAACTGCGACAGTTTGGTTAGAAAATAATAGGGGCCCCTACCAGGCTGCAGTCACAAGTACATTCATTGTATAGATTATATCAGCACCCACCAGGCTATAGTCATAAGTACATTCATTACATTGATTATGACATTTCTTATCCAGGCATGCAACTGCATTACAATGTTTGTCTCTTTATTTTGTACATTGTCTTTTCTAATGCTCTACAGGTGTGGTTACAGGTTCCATTAAAGATTTTAATGATTATGTTTTATCACAATATGCTACTGAAAAATCCCCATAGCGCAAACCAGATGGGATGGCGTATCGCTGCAGAATGCTGTGGTAACCATGCTGGTTAAGTGTGCCTTGAATTCTAAATAAATCACTGACAGTGTCACCAATCTTATCTTATGTCCCCAGTCCACCTGGCCTTGCTGCTATTCCAGTTTCAACTGTTCTGCCTGCGGTTATGGAACCGCCACCTGTCCCAGACCTGCTATTTTCAACTCTTAATGATCGGCTATGAAAAGCCAACTGAAAATTATTCATGATTATTATTTGACCATGCTTGTCACTTATGAACATTTTGAACATCTTGGCATAGTTCTGTTATAATCTCCACCCGGCACAGCCAGAAGAGGACTGGCCACCCCTCATAGCCTGGTTCCTCTCTAGGTTTCTTCCTAGGTTTTGGCCTTTCTAGGGAGTTTTTCCTAGCCACCGTGCTTCTACACCTGCATTGCTTGCTGTTTGGGGTTTTAGGCTGGGTTTCTGTACAGCACTTCGAGATATTAGCTGATGTACGAAGGGCTATATAAAATAAACTTGATTTGATTTGATTATTATTTGTATCCTTTAGCAGTGGTTTCTTTGCAGGAATTTGACTATGAAGGCCTGATTCATGCAGTCTCCTCTGAACAGTTGATGTTGAGATGTGTCTGTTACTTGAACTCTGTAAAGCATTTATTTGGACTGCAATTTCTGAGGCTGATAACTCTGATGAACTTATCCTCTGCAGTAGAGGTATTTATTTGTGTGTTATTTCATAGTTTTGATGTCTTCACTATTATTCTACAATGTAGAAAATAGTAAAAATAAAGAGAAACCCTTGAATGAGTAGGTGTCCAAACTTTTGACTGCTACTGTATATCCATTGATTCTTGAAGAATATAACTTCTACATGCCTCATGAGCTCAGTTCAACTGTCACAATCCATGAGAACCAAAAATATAAGCTTGTTTTTCTCCAATGTTTGTAAACATTGTAAATGTAAACAAACACCATATAGCCTCATAACATGGTTAAAACAATATTTTTACATCATGGATGGTCAGTCCTTGCATCCATAGCTCTGTCTATTAATCTGAGAGTGGGTACATTTCTCCAGGCCCATCCCACAGCTTTTTTCCAAAACAGAGGCGGGTCGACCGTTTTGTTATTGTTTGTGAATTTTCCCTTTAAACAGCTGCATATTATTATCAAGATATCAAAGTGTCACCAACAAAAAGTTCAACAATAGGCCTATAGCAAATGCAGATTATGGCATTCATTTTTCACATGTAAATAGCACTTTTCAGTAGTGCTCAAAGCATGCCATTCCATGAGCACAGCATTTATTTTTCAACTCGAATGAATGAGCCTAATCAGTCCAAACAAAATCACAAACAACAGAGTAGGGCTGGCTAATAACTCCTTAGTTTTGGGGTCATGCTCAGGTCAAACAATTTGGCTAATGTATACTTCCATATTTCCAAGTCCTATTCTTGAAGATCAAGGGGTATAGCATTTATTGGAATGACTGGAATTCTGATAGACTTTGCTTTTTAATGTAAAGATATAATTTAATGGTATTATTACATGCAGTAGAAAGCAGTGGGTTAGAAGAATTCTACATAACCAACCCGTAAAGTAAAATTTGACATCCATATATGGCCAGCTATGTAAACTTTAACACTGATTTATCCTGCAATAGATGCCATTCAATTGGTAACATACATTGTTGTCTTCTTCTAGTGCCTCTTAAGTGGAAAGTAATCTAAAAGTAACGGAATGTAATCTAATTACGTAACTGAGTTTGGGTAATCCAAAAGTTACATTACTGATTACAATTTTGGACAAGTAACTAGTAACAGATTACATTTAGAAAGTAACCAACTGTACCCAACCCTGGTCATAACTATCCATGGGCTAGAGAATTGTTATTTATTTTTTGTGGAACTGATTTGCAGTATATATTCAGGAACAAATGACCATGTGGTGTTAACCAAATCAACGACACACTTTCTCTGATCCACGAAGAAAAATGGGCAGTTGATGTTTAGTTTAAACCTAAACTTAGAACGCACACTCTCATCAAAGAGAACTACAGCCCTGAACCATATGTTCGCTTGAACCTAACAAAAAGCCAAGGTCAGCTTGTGCACAACTCAGATCCGGCACCCTCTGGCTATAGAGATGGGTAGATTTAACAGAGTGTCGAGAGGAGAGAATTTGCCTTTTGTGTGATCGTGGGGAAATCGAAAACAAATCCATTTAGTGTTTTATTGCCCTCTGTATGACAATCTGAGACCTTTGTTTTTGGTGATAAACCTGATGTGTTCTGGTTACGGGGGGTGAGCAGAGGCTTGAATTTTATTTCAGACAGAGCGTGTTTGAAATTGCTCAGTTTGTTCACAATACCTGGAGAAGGAGAAATTTACTGTTTTTGTTGTGTGGCTAGATGGTAGCTGTACTTGCAATGATTATTGTATGCGTATCATTTGTGAAACATTTATTTTGTTTTGTAGTGTCTTGTAAGCCCATTTGGGCTGGGCACCGGTAGGTATATGATACAAATCATGTCAATCATCAGATACACGATTCACAGACCAGACTACATACAGTACATGGACCGCGCACACATTGTCCCCATTGGTCCGTCTGCCCATTACTGATTATATAAGCCTTTGTATACAATTGATAAGGTTCTCTCTCCTGCTCTCCTCCAAGTTGCTCCCTATTAGGTTATCTCTCCTGCTCTCCTCCAAGTTGCTCCCTATTAGGTTATCTCTCCTGCTCTTCTCCAAGTATTTGATTATTTCTCCTCCTCCCAGTCTTTTGTATCAGTCCTGGTGTAATATCCAAGGCACCCTTTCACAGATGTGTCTGATATTCATAAACTTATTTCTGTAACGGCAGCCTTCCTCTTCACGAGAAGAGAGGGTGTAACAGGGATCGGACCAACACGCAGCGTAGCCAGT
The DNA here is from genome assembly GCF_045679555.1 of Salvelinus alpinus. Taxonomy (NCBI): domain Eukaryota; kingdom Metazoa; phylum Chordata; class Actinopteri; order Salmoniformes; family Salmonidae; genus Salvelinus; species Salvelinus alpinus. Next base: position 33,824,556 of record NC_092097.1, on the reverse strand, counting down.
GCTCAACATGTTTAATAAAATGATAAACACGATACAAAATAACAAATGTGGCAAACCGATACAGCCCTATCTGGTGCAGAGAAAACACAAAGACAGGAAACAACCAACCACAAACCCCAACACAAAACAAGCCACCTATATATGATTCCCAATCAGAGACAACACAAAACATCTGCCTCTGATTGAGAACCATATTAGGCCAAACATAGAAACAGACAAACTAGACACACAACATAGAATGCCCACCCAGCTCACGTCCTGACCAACACTAAAACAAGCAAAACACACAAGAACTATGGTCAGAACGTGACAATTTCATTAATATGCATGCAGTCCAACATGTTCACCCTCCTCCTCTGTTAGCCTCTTTCTCTTTAGGACATAAAAGGAATGAAAATGTATTTTTTCTGTTCGTCACAAAAAAATGTACAGGAGGAGAGACGGAGAACCTTAATAGGCTAATTAATAGGGCTAATAACTGCTAGCGCTGCACACTGGCACACTGGAAGTTAATATTATTATTATTATAAATAAATAAATAAATAAAGGGAGCCGGTCCATATTTAATGGCCTTATGGATCAGCTGTAGTTCTTATTTATAAAAGGCTGGTAACTGCTCTCCAGGCTTGGCTGAAATACCTGCCCCTGGACGTTGCAGTAGGCTATACAGCATCTAGTACTGCACACTGTCTGGATGACTGGCTGGTTGGTTGGCTGACTGGCTGTATGGCTCACAGCTCCATAGAAACGTGGTCCCAGTTGAAAGCTCATTCGGTGTGGAGGCAGGGTAAGGAGAGCATCCTCTGAATGAGAGAGGGAGAGTAAGAGGGGCAGAGAAAAAGAGAGAGAAGCAGAGAGTGAGAGTGATAAAAGAAAGAGAGCTGGAAAAAGAGAAAGAGAGAGCGCTTGTACAGATATTCAAAAAGGGAGAGAGAGGAGAGTGTTCGTCACCGGTGAGTGCTATCACTTTGAATGATATTAGCTGCTTGTTGATGTAATATTATAACAATGTTGATATATTGGGGGCATATAGTAGTACGACTGGTTAAAAATCAGATTTTAAATGGAAACAGGACAATTTGTGACTTAGAAGAAATGCAGAGTTTTAATCTGCCCTTTTCCACTGTTGCCTGTCGTGTGTCGCACCTGTGGGAGTCAGAGCCCATTTATCAATCTTATCTCAGATCTTTAAAAAAAAAATGTTTACTTGAAATGTGAAAACCTAGATAAAGAAACAGGGTAAGGCATTGGTTTTCCAATGTTCCTCCAAAGCACTTTGGTGTTTTGCTTTGAAACATCTCTAAGCAAAGCCTTATTGGTGTAGTGTACTGTAAGAAGTCCATTTGATATTATCTTGCATACTGTGTTAGTATTGATCTCACTGTACTGAGCTGTGTCTCAATCCATTACCCTTCAAGTGCATTAAACATATTGCAGTCAGATGAGCAATTCTTACATTCTTGCTCAAGGGCTGTTTAGAACAAGACAATTGCATTTCATGTTTGTGTGTGCGTTTGTGTTTGTGCCGAGTTCATTCACAATTACAGCATTGCAGTCAGTCTGCATGGGTCTGGTTCCAACCCACTCATGAATGAACCTCAAGATAAAAGCCTCAGCCCCAGTGGGATCTATGTGCTGTGAATACACTATCGCAAACAAACCCACAAGAAAAATACACATTCTCAGTGACTGCAGCTCTACTTGCAGGAGTGTGTGAGTGTTTTTCTGGCACTCAGGCTACACGGTCTGAGTAATAAGGCTGGCCCTGTGACATGTTGCTGGCCGGGATCCCATGGGGGTGGCCTGACTGACTGACATGGCCGTTTGGGCCGTGGTTCTGTTTAGTGTTTCCACACTCAGGGTGCAGCTAGAAACAGCTGCACCCCGATCCCAGGACCTGTGGTTAGTATACTGGCGACGTACTGGAGGCCAGTTCTAAGGGAAAGGTTTCACTGAAATGGGTAGCTAAGGGCAGGCGGGTATAGATAAGATGAGAAAGAGTTGGTTCGCTAACTAGCTTAGACGGCCTGTTGTTTCCTGTAGACACATTGTGGAAGAATGGGATCCAACCCAAAGAACACAGAAAGATACACCAATACCATGTTAGATGGTATTGGTAAGGTAAGGGATATAATAGTAACTATTGTCTCAGAACAGAGAGAGTGCCTCATGGACGAGAGGAATGCTTAAAGAAAGAGACAGACAAAAAGCAGAGTGAATGTATTACAGTGCATTTGGAAAGTATTCAGACCCCATGACTTTTTCCACATTTTGTTACATTACAGCCTTATTTTAAAATTGATTAAATAGTTTTGCCCCTCATCAATCTACACACAATACCCCATCATTACAAGGCAAAAACAGGTTTTAAGAAATGTTTGCAAATGTATAATTATAATACTAAAAAAATGATTTAAGTATAAGTATTCAGACCCTTTACTCCGTACTTTGTTGAAGCACCTTTGGCAGTAATTACAGCCTCGAGTCTTCTTGAGTATGACGCTACAAGCTTGGCACACCTGTATTTGGGTAGTTTCTCCCATTCTTCTCTGCAGATCCTCTCAAGCTCTGTCAGGTTGGATGGGGTGCATTGCTGCACAGCTATTGCTCTCCAGAGATGTTCGATCAGGGTCAAGTCCAGGCTCTGGCTGGACCACTCAAGGACATTCAGAGACTTGTCCTGAAGCCACTCCTGTGTTGTCTTGGCTGTGTGCTTAGGGTCGTTGTCCTGTTGGAAGGTGAACCTTCGCTCCAGTCTGAGGTCCTGAGCGCTCTAGAGCAGGTTTTCTTCAAGGATCTCTCTGTACTTTACTCCATTCATCTTTCCCTTTCCCAGTCCCTGCTGCCTAAAAACATCCCCACAGCATGATGCTGCCACCACCATGCTTCACGTCCTCCAGACGTGACGCTTGGCATTCAGGCCAAAGAGTTCAATCTTGGTTTCATCAGACCAGAGAATCTTGTTTCTCATGGTCTGAGAGTGTTTCAGGTGCCTTTTGGCAAACTCCAAGTGGGCTGTCATGTGCCTTTTACTGAGGAATGGCTTCCATCTGGCCACTCTACCATAAAGGCCTGATTGGTGGCATGCTGCAGAGATGGTTGTCCTTCTGGAAGGTTCTCCCATCTCTACAGTGGAACTCTGGAGCTCTGTCAGAGTGACCATCGGGTTCTTGATCACCTCCCAGACCAAGGCCCTTCTCCCCCGATTGCTCAGTTTGGCTGGGCGGCCAGCTCTAGGAAGAGTCTTGGTGGTTCCAAACCATTTAAGAATGATGGAGGCCACTGTTCTTTGGGACCTTCAATGCTGCAGAAATGTTTTGGTACGCTTCCCCAGGTCTGTGCCTCGACACAATCCTGTCTCAGAGCTCTACGAACAATTCCTTGGTTTATGCTCTGACATGCAATGTGAACAGTGGGACCTTATCTAGACAGGTGAGTGCCTTTCCAAATTATGTCCAATCAATTTGATTTATCACAGATGGACTCCAATCAAGTTGTAGAAACATCTCAAGGATGATTAATGGAAACAGGATGCACCGGAGCTCAATTTCGAATCTCATAGCAAAGGGTCTGAATACTTATGTAAATAAGGTATTTCTGTTTTTTATCTTTAATATTTTTGCTAACACCTCTAAAAACCTGTTTTCGCTTTGTTATTATGGGGTGTTGTGTGTAGACTGATGAGGAAAAAAGTAATTTAATCAATTTTAGAATAAGGCTGTAATGTAACAATGTGGAAAAAGTCAAGGGGTCTGAATACTTTCTGAATGCACTGTATATAGTGCTTTGTGGTGTAACATTTTGGAAGACTCCTCATTATGTTTTATGCATACTGATTTGAAGGGCTCCTGCAACTGTTACCATAACAGCATGTTGATATGGTCTGCAGTGACTCGTGAGTCTCCTTTGGACCTGTATGACTGGTGACAGCTACCACTCCAGATAAGGCCCCGGTAACGTCTGATTCATTCAACATTGTGGTCAATGTAATGTAATTAGGATTTCATTGGCGATTTCTTTTTGATGTCGCAGGAAGCACTTTGGGTATTTACGATGGGCACGTAAGTGCATTAACAAAGTGTAACAGAATTTGCCCATGCACGTGAAAATTCTTAAGGTGCAATGAAGGTGCATCTGCACAGCATCAATCAATACCAGGCAACCATTCATTCAACCCATCAGGGCATGAATAGAAATGTGTCAGGAGGTGAGTGTGAGCATCCATTGGTCAATGCGGAGGTTGGGCCTGTTATACAGTGTGCCTCTATCATACCCCAGGTACTGGACAGAACCACACAGAGTAAGTCTGCATCCCAAATGGCACCCTATCCCCTATATAGAGCAATGATTTTGACCAGGGCCCGATGGGTGCACTGTAGGACTGGACCTATTCTGCATCAAAAACTCAAGCCTGAGCCTTGATCATGTGAGCCATGGACATCTTCATATTCAGGATCCAGTCAACCAAGCAAATCCATTTGACCTCAATCACTTTTTGACAGCATCCCTTTTGATTTAAACAAAACTTTCCATACATGTTTGCCCATGGAAGAAGTGGTTAGAAAGTGACTTTTTGGACCATAAATGATATCAAACTCAACCGTTTATATTTTCCAGTGATGAAGACATGATGTCTCATGGTATGGTGGGGTATGCAAAATGGGTCAACCTTGAGCATCTCTATCTTTTGAATGTTTTGGCATTCAGATCCATACAGTCACTTTCTGAGCACTTTTACCATGGGTAAATATGTATGACGGTTTCAAAATGGGTGCTGTCAAAAAGTGATTGAATTCAAATGGGTTTACCCTTTATTCAAGTCAGCATTTGAGCAACCAAAGCCTTTTTGACAGGAGATTAGCCATAACTGACCAGCTGTGACGGTCATGCAAAATCCTGCATTGTGCCGACCAGAAGAGAACTCGCTATCTGGTGCTCACCCTCAATCTGTCAGTCTTGGGAGATTTTCTTTGCCACTGTTGCCCTTTTCTGGTTCCTCTGAAAGGGAAGGTTGGGCCGTGGTCTTTTGTCTAGCCTCACATGATGCATGACTTTATAAAAAAGCAGCACCCAAATTGATTTGTATTGATTTGGTTGATTCATTTGGAAGTCAGTCCCCCCAAGGGTCCAGGTGTTGACGAATTAGATGTTGATGGCTGATTAATCTATGGAAAAACAGAGGAGATGGAGTAAGAGCTCCATGAGGAGGATTGGCCACCTAAAACACAAGATTTTTATAAGAGATGTGAATCTATTCACTCTTGTCTAATTAATGTTAGATATCAGGTTTGGCTGTTTTGGCTGCAGGGGATGATCCCTCCATTCATTTATCCACTCAAACTGTCAGTCAATCAGATCCCTGAGAGAGGATAGCATATTGAATGGTGGCAAGCAAATTCTTCTGCTCGGGTTAATTATATATGTATAGTACATCATTTCTTTCATACAGTAACTCACCACTCAATATGTTATCGGTGAGTTCTGTAACATGACATTTTTTTAAGGTGTAGTAGAGTTTGACAATAAATAAAAAGCACATTACAATCATCCAAAACTGATCTCTCCATTACTTTTCACAAGAGCATAATGTGAGAGTAGAGGTCACTTTTTATCAAGGCTACTGTAAAAGCTTTATTTTTAAAATGCTCTATTTTTGACCATGCCTGGCATATGTTGTGCAGGCTGTTGGAGTTGGGTTTGGAAATTGCATAAAGCGCTTTAGCACCCAGAGACAAGTCTGCAGAGTCACAGTGTTTACTTCAGAATCTTTCCCTCTGTGTCTTTAGTGGAAGATGGGGTATATTTGGTTGGTTGGACAGGGCATTCATTAGGTAGCATACCATTGTTTGGCCTCTACTAGTTTAATAGTCTTTGGTTTCCAGCTTGGTAAGTGAGACAAGGCTAGCCTAAGGCAATGTTTCAGAGTCCATTCTTGGTTAAATTCACATGGTTTCATTCTCCAACACTCACCCCCTAACAGACAGCTGTGAATAACTTGACTTTTCCCAAAATAGGACTTCTTTTGTTTTTTTTATAACAGTCTTGGTCAGTGTTATGAGAATTTTGTTATCAATGTTCATAAACTTCAATTAATCTACTCAGTCTGCAACCCAGAGTTTGTAAGGTTCTGGTTTAAATGAAACAGACAGATTTCCCAGCTTACAATAGTCAAAATGTTTATTCACGAGAGCACTCCAAAGTCCATTATACAAAGACATCCATTTTATACCTTACTCCTTACTTACGCACATACTTTCACACAAACAGTAGATATCCTACGCACATACATACACACGAACAGTAGGTGAGTTGTATCCTTCTCCAGAGTTCTCACCCCTGTGTATCACTACCCAGCCGACAGTTCCATTCCCCCGAGATTAGAGAAACCTTGAGAAGTACTGTCACGATCGTCAATGGGAGAGAGGACCAAGGCGCAGCGTGTGGAAAATACATATTCTCTTTATTAGAAGGACAACGAAACAAAACAACAAACGTGAAGCTATCAAAGACTAAGTGCAAACATGCAACAGACACAGACAATTACCCACAAAACCCCAATGCCTATGACTGCCTTAAATATGGCTCTCAGAGACAATGAACCACAGCTGCCTCTAATTGAGAACCAATCTAGGCAGCCATAGACATAACTAGACAACTACACTAGACACTACAAAAACACATACATTCCCCATGTCACACCCTGACCTAACTAAAAAACAGAAAACAAAGAATACTAAGGCCAGGGCGTGACAGTACCCCCCCCCCAAAGGTGCGGACTCCGACCGCACAAACTGACATAGAAAGGGGAGGGTCCGGGGTGGGCCCCATCATGGCGGCGGCTCGGGTGCGGGACGTGGCCCCCACTCCACTGTCAATACCCGCTTTGGTAGCCTCCTCCAAATGGCCACCCTCCAAATTAACCCCACTGGATTAGGGGGCAGCACCGGACTGAGGAGCAACACCGGAATGAGGGGCAGCTCCGGACTGAGGGGCGGCAGCTCCGGACTGAGGGACGGCAGCTCCGGACTGAGGGACGGCAGCTCCGGACTGAGGGACGGCAGCTCCGGGCTGACGGCTCTGGCTGGTCATGGCTGGCTGACGGCTCTGGCTGGTCATGGCTGGCTGACGGCTCTGGCTGGTCATGGCTGGCTGACGGCTCTGGCTGGTCATGGCTGGCTGACGGCTCTGGCTGGTCATGGCTGGCTGACGGCTCTGGCTGGTCATGGCTGGCTGACGGCTCTGGCTGGTCATGGCTGACTGACGGCTCTGGCTGGTCATGGCTGACGGACGGCTCGGGCTGATCCTGTCTGGCGGAAGGCTCGGGCTGATCCTGTCTGGCGGAAGGCTCGGGCTGATCCTGTCTGGCGGAAGGCTCTGGCGGCTCCTGTCTGGCGGAAGGCTCTGGCGGCTCCTGTCTGGCGGAAGGCTCTGGCGGCTCCTGTCTGGCGGACGGCTCTGAAGGCTCATGGCAGACGGGCGGCTTTGCAGGCTCATGGCAGACGGGCGGCTTTGAAGGCTCAGTCCAGACGGGCAGTTCATGCGGCGCTTGGCAGATGGACAGTTCAGACGGCGTTGGGCAGACGGGCAGTTCAGGCGCCGCTGGGCAGACGGGCAGTTCAGGCACCGCTGGGCAGACGGCAGACTCTGGCCGGCTGAGACGCACTATAGGCCTGGTGTGTGGTGCCGGAACTGGAGGTACCGGGCTAAGGACACGCATCTCAGGGCTAGTGCGGGGAGCAGCAACAGGGCACACTGGACTCTCAAGGCGTACTATAGGCCTGGTGCGTGGTACCGGCACTGGTGGTACCGGGCTGAGGGCACGCACATCAGGGCGAGTACGGGGAGAAGGAACAGTGCGTACAGGACTCTGGAGACACACAGGAGGCTTGATGCGTGGTGCCGGAACTGGAGGCACTGGACTGGAGACACGCACCACAGGGAGAGTGCGTGGAGGAGGAACAGGGCTCTGGAGACGCACTGGAAGCCTGGTGCGTGGTGTTGGCACTGGTGGTACTGGGCTGGGGCGGGGAGGTGGCGCCGGAAATACCGGACCGTGCAGGCGTACTGGCTCCCTTGAGAACTGAGCCTGCCCAACCTTACCTGGTTGTATGCTCCCCGTAGCCCGACCAGTGCAGGGAGGTGGAATAACCCGCACCGGGCTATGTAGGCGAACCGGGGACACCATGCGTAAGGCTGGTGCCATGTAAGCCGGCCCAAGGAGACGTACTGGAGGCCATATATGTAGAGCCGGCTTCATAGCACTTGGCTCAATGCTCAATCTAGCCCGGCAGATACGAGGAGCTGGTATGTACCGCACGGTAAGTACAGGGAGTATGCGCAGGTCTCCTACCTGACTTCGCCACACTCCCTTTTAGCCCCCCCCCAAGAAAATGTTGGGTTGTACTCGCGGGCTTCCAGCCTTGCTTCCGTGCTGCCTCCTCATATCGCCGCCTCTCTGCTTTCGCTGCCTCCAGCTCAGCTTTGGGGCGGCGATATTCTCCTGGTTGAGCCCAAGGTCCCTTACCATCCAATTCGTCCTCCCATGTCCAGAAATCCTGTGTAGGTGGGTCCTGTTGCCGCTTGACACGCCGCTTGGTCCGATTCTGGTGGGTAATTCTGTCACGATCGTCAATGGGAGAGAGAGAGAGAGGACCAAGGCGCAGCGTGTGGAAAATACATCTTCTCTTTATTAGAAGAAGGACAACGAAACAAAACAACAAACAGACTAACGTAAAGCTATCAAAGACTAAGTGCAAACATGCAACATAGACACAGACAATTACCCACAAAACCCCAATGCCTATGACTGCCTTAAATATGGCTCTCAATCAGAGACAATGAACCACAGCTGCCTCTAATTGAGAACCAATCTAGGCAGCCATAGACATAACTAGACAACTACACTAGACACTACAAAAACACACATACATTCCCCATGTCACACCCTGACCTAACTAAAAAACATAAAGAAAACAAAGAATACTAAGGCCAGGGCGTGACAAGTACTCCCTGTTCTATCATACGTTTCTCAGAGTTCTAGCCAGGTCGAGTCAAACACAGTTTAATTGTTCTCTGTATTTTCTTAGGCACACACATACAAGTTCAAATCTTAAGCTACGCCTTGCTCAGACAGTCGGTGTTTTCCCACTACACAGATACATTGTTTAATCTGCAACATGTTTCATAATTTTCTGCAAGCCTAACAGTTTCTCCCCTCCACGGTTGGAGACAGAATGTCCTGTAAGGAACACAGTAGTACAACTTGTCTGTCGATAGCTCCTCTTATCATTTGTTTCCCACTTGCACCCTGCTTACATACTAAAAAGGAACAAAAGGTCCTAGTTCTAATTCTGACTAAAACTACACACATCATCAGATTATAGTTATATGATTC